>NC_070613.1:60211166-60824333 GCF_027172205.1 Podarcis raffonei | reverse complement strand
CATTTGCAGATGATCTAGTTTTGACACTACAGGAGCCAGAATCTAGTACTAAAAGAGTTTTAGAATTAATTCAAGAATTTGGTCAGGTTGCAGGGTTCAAATTGAACAAGTTAAAAACTAAGGTTCTTGAGAAAAACTTAACACTGATTGAAAGAGAGAAGTTTCAGAATGAAACAGGACTGACTGTGGTTAAGAAAGTGAAATACCTGGGGATTAATATGACAGCTAAAAATGGGAATTTGTTTAAAGATAATTATGAAAAATGTTGGGCTGAAGTGAAAAAAGATTTAGAAATCTGGTCAAATTTGAAGCTTTCCTTGTTGGGTCGAATTGCAGCTATAAATATGAATGTATTGCCTAGAATGTTGTTTTTGTTTCAAACATTGCAAATTTTGGACAAGATGGACTGTTTCAAGAAGTGGCAGAAAGACATTTCTAAATTTGTCTGGCAGGGCAAGAAGCCTAGAATAAAATTTAAGATATTAACTGATGTAAAGGAAAGGGGTGGATTTGCCCTGCCAGACTTCAAACTTTATTATGAGTCAGCAGCATTCTGCTGGTTGAAAGACTGGCTGCTTCTTGAGAATACAGACATTTTGGATCTTGAAGGTTTTAACAATGTATTTGGGTGGCATGCATATTTGTGGTACGACAAGGTTAAAGCACACAAAGCTTTCAAAAACCATATTGTCAGGAGAGCACTGTTTAATGTTTGGATTAGATATAAGGATCTATTGGAAAATAAAACTCCAAGGTGGTTGTCACCAATGGAGGCTAAGGCTCAGAGAAAACTTAACATGGAGGCCAAATGGCCAAAATATTGGGAAATTTTGGAACAAGAAGGGGACAGACTGAAATTGCAGAGTTTCGAGAAATTGAAAGATAAAGTGCGAGATTGGCTTCATTATTATCAGATAATGGAGGTTTACAATTCGGATAAGAAAGTTGGTTTCCAGGTGGAAAAATCTAAATCGGAAACAGAATTGTTAGAATCCAAAACTAAGACTTTGTCAAAAATGTATAACTTGCTGCTGAAATGGAATACTCAGGATGAGACGGTTAAATCTGTAATGATTAAGTGGGCACAAGACCTTGGACACAATATTATGTTAGCTTGACTGGGAACAGTTGTGGACCACCGGGATTAAATTTACGGCATGTAATGCCTTAAGAGAGAATATTATGAAAATGATATATAGGTGGTACATGACCCCAGTCAAGCTTGCAAAAATCTATCATTTGCCCGATAATAAATGTTGGAAATGTAAGGAAAATGAAGGTACATTCTTTCACCTTTGGTGGACGTGCCCTAGGATTAAGGCTTTCTGGGAAATGATATATAATGAATTGAAAAAGGTATTTAAATATACCTTCTTGAAGAAACCAGAGGCCTTTCTCTTGGGCATGGCCGGCCAAGTGGTGCCAAAGAAGGACAGAACTTTTTTTATGTATGCTACAACAGCAGCAAGAATACTCATTGCAAAGTATTGGAAGCCGCAAGATCTACCCACTCTGGAAGAATGGCAGATGAAACTGATGGACTGTATGGGCTTGGCAGAAATGACTAGCAGAATCCGTGACCAGGGAGAAGAGTCGGCAGAAGAAGACTGGAAAAAATTTAAGGACTATTTACAGAAATATTGTAAAATTAAGGAATGTTGAATGATGTTGGATTGAAATTGAGTGGTTTCTAGCTGTAATGATATAAAGGAATATGGAAGAAAAAAAGGGTTTGGATAGAAAATAGGGTGATATTATAAGCTGTAATGCTTTAAGTTAAGGATTTGCTGAACAAATAATTAGAAAGGGAATACAAGAAGGGGAGGTATGAGGAGGTCAGAGAAATATGTTACTGAAAAGTTTGTATCATGAACTATATGTCTTTTTTAATCTTTTTGTTTGCTTTTTGTTCGTATAAAAAATTGAAAATCTTAATAAATATCTTTCAGGGGAAAAAAAGAGAGTTGCCCAGACTGAGCTCCTCCCCCTTCCCCAGAACGGAAACCCCCACTTTTCTTCTGGTATCTTTCACGCTTCTCAACCACTTTTGAGATCCTACATGTCTGACTCACTATTGGAGCTCTCACACAGCTGCCTGTCACTCTGGCCCTGTTTTTCTTCTCCCCTTTGTTCAGAGCTCAGATTACAACTGCTCTCCCCCTCCTCTCTGCCTTCCGCTGTTAACTGTTCTCTCTGTATGCCTGCTGCTTCTTCTTCTCCTGTCAGCATCTGAGCTTCGCTGACATCACCCTCTCCTCTAAGCCCCTCTTCCTCCTCCTCCTCGGCATCGCTGCCAGTTACAGAGGGCTCTCTTGATGCCAGTTCCCACCATGCTTCACTCTCCTCAGCTTCTTCGTCGCTGAGGTCAATCTCCTCCATCCACCATCGGGATTTGGGTTTGCGAGGATACCTATGGTGGAACTGTCTCTGCAAATCTGGGGCATGAAAAATCCTGACCTCATACCCAGGAGTTTTCCTCAGGACCATAACCCTTCAAGGACACCAAATACTGCAACTGCCTTCTACACACTCTTGAATCCAAGATTTGTTGGACCTCAAAGTCCTCTTGATCTTCTACCATAACTGGGGGAGGAGGTGCCTGCTTAGGTTCCTGATAGTGGTGAGCAGGAACGTATGGAGATAGGAGAGCCCTATGGAATACAGGATGTATTCTCATTGAGTCAGGCAGTTTGAATGTTACTAGATTTATGTGCTCTACCACTTCAAATGGTCCCAACCGCCATGCTTCTAACTTCCTGCACCTCCCTTTAGCTGGTAAGTCCTTTGCTGACAACCACACCTTATCCCCCACCTTGATCTCCTCTCCCTGCCATCTATGCTCATTGGCACTTCTCTTGAACGTGGTTTTAGCCGCTTCCAGGTTCTCTCTCAGTAGTTCTTGTATTGCCTGCATCTCTCCCACCAACTGCTCCGCTGCTGGCACCGACAAGGTGCTCCACGGCTCCGGAAACGCTCTTGGATGTCTTCCGTAGTTGGCTAGGAATGGTGTATGTTGGGTGGACGCATGCACCGCGTTGTTATACGCGAACTCAGTTGGTCCCAGTTTGTCCACCCAGTCCTCTTGCTGATAATTCACATAATACTCAGGTATTGCTGTAACGTCACATTGGTTCTCTCTGACTCTCCGTTGGTTTGTGGGTGTCTTGCAGAGGTCAGGCACACCTCTACCTCCAAAAGCTGCATCAATTTCCTCCAAAATCGTGATGTAAACTGTCTCCCTCTATCCGAAATCACTCGCAACGGCAAGCCGTGCAGCTTGAACACATGATAAACAAACATCTGGGCTGCTTCCTGTGCCGATGGCAACTTTGGGCATGGCACAAAGTGTGCCATTTTCATGAACAAGTCCACCACTACCCAGACTACTGTCTGTTTCTGCAAGGCTGGCAAGTCCGTAATAAAGTCCATCACAATCTCCTCCCAAGGTCCTTGCAGAGTTGGAAGCAGCTGTAACAGTCTGTGGGCGCTTCCCTAGGCATTTTCACTCGTTGACAAGTGTCACATGCCCTCACATAGTCCTTTGCTTCTTCCCTCATTCTTGGCTACCAAAACCATCTCTTGAGTTGATCTACGGTCTTGTAATGTCCAAAATGGCCCACGGTTGAGTTGTTGTGACACTGCCGCATTACTCTTGCCTGTGAGTCTGCTTCCGGCACATAGAGTGCCTTGCCCTTGAACAAGAGACTTCCCTTTTCATGGAAACTCTGTGTTGTTCTCTCCTCTCTGTACCACTGCCAGCTTCTGCAGCGCAAATTCATCTCTTTCTGTTTGTTGTTTAAAGTCTTCTACTCCGACAACAGGTGCCGCTGCCAGTTGCAACTGTTCTGGTTTCAGAATGTGTCTCAACTCTCGTTTTTGTTCTCCTTCCAAGTATTCCAGTTTCCAAGACAAGGCGTCTGCCCTTTGGTTTAGATGCCCCTGCACATATCGTATGCGGAAGTTGAAACAAGCAAAAAACTGTGCCCATCTGATTTGTCTATGGTTTAGTTGTCTCACCGTTTGCCAGTATTCCAAGTTCTTGTGGTCCGTGCGCACCTCAACTTGGTGCTGTGCCCCCTCTAGGAAATGTCGCCAGGCAGCTGCATTCCCCAAGTTCGGCACTTGGCTTTCCATCACATTCTCTGTTGGCCTCCGGCATGAGAGAAGTTCAGTCTGGGCAATCTGTTATGGCTTGGTCTCTCCCACAAACGTGAGACAACTCTGGCTGTTAACTATTTCAGATTTATTGCTAAAACAACAAACAAGGTCAGAGCTCCTCTACTCATCCTCCTCCTCAGAAGATGGAGTTGCCCAGACTGAGCTCCTCCCCCTTCCACAGCACTGAAGCCCCCACCTTCTCTTCTGGTATCTTTCGCGCATCTCGGCCACTTTTGAGATCCTACGAGATTTGGGAGAGAATGCTTCTTGCATTCCAACGTCTGACTCACTATTGGAGCTCTCACACAGCTGCCTGTCACTCTGGCCCTGTTTTTCTTCTCCCCTTTGTTCAGAGCTCAGATTACAACTGCTCTCCCCCTCCTCTCTGCCTTCCGCTGTTAACTGTTCTCTCTGTATCAGCATCTGAGCTTCGCTGACAGGCTAGAACAATTAAGAAAAGCCGAGTCACAGTGAGCAAAGCACGGAGGGAGGTATAAACAAGGGGGAAGAGAGGATGGAACTTTAGCTTCTGCAACTGACTTGCTTAGCTGATGGATGTGCCATGAGCTGTCTCCTTGGTTACTGGGCAATAAAGTTAATTACTGTCAAGCCGTGCCTGTTTCTGCTTACAGCGTTGAACCACAGAAGGATGGGCTTTTCTGGCAGCTTGACACTCCACCACAATGTCTTCTCTTCAGATTAAATACAAATACTCCATAGAATTATAGAATTGTAGAGTTAGAAGATTCCTCAAGGATCATCTAGTCCAACCCCCTACAATGCAATGCAGGAATCTCAGCTTAAAAGCATCCTTGGCAGATGGCCATCCATCCTTCCAAAAAACCTCCAGAGAAGGAGAGTTTACCATTTCCCAAGGAAGCCCTTTTCATTGTCAAAAAACTCTTATTGTCAGAAAGTTATTCCTGGTTGGTAGTTGTGCCCACCCTGTGGAACACCCTACTGTCACATGTCAAAGAGTTAAACAATTATATGACATTTGTAGACATCTAATGGCAGCCCCTTTCAGGAAGATTTTAATGTTTGATGTTTTGTTTTGTCCCTTTATATTTTGTTGGCATAACCCAGCCAGATGGGTGGGGTATAAAAATGTTGTTGTTGTTAATAATTATCATCACCACCATCTCCTTTCTTATAAATTTAAGCCATTGGTTTAGGTCCTACATTATACTGATCTGGATATTATACTGTTAGTTGTTCACATCTATCCATGTGACATCCCTTTAGAGATTGGAATATGGCTATCATATCTCCTCTCAGTATCCTCCTTTCCTGGCTAAATATACCCAACTCAAATATTCTTCATAAACCTATGTTCCCTGACCTTTGATCATATTGGCTGCCCTACTCTGCACACATTAACATTCTCCTTAAATTGTGGTGCCCAGAACTTGACACAGTATTCCAGGTGTGGTCTACTATTGTGTCCCTTGATCTGAACAGAATATTTCTGTTGATGCAGCCTAGAATACCATTAGTTTTTTGGTTTTTTTTGCTGCTGCATCACACTGTTGACTCATGTTAAGCTTGTAGCCTACTAAGACCTCTAGATCCTTTTCACATGTACTACTGAGAAGCTAGGTGTCCAGCATCTCAGATTCGTGCAACTGGTTTTTCCTGCCTAAATGCAGAACATTACATTTCTTCACATTGCAATTCATTCTTGGCCCACTTCTGCAATATGTTATCGTCATCTTGAATTCTGTCTTCTGTAGCATTAGCTACTCCTCCCAGTTTCCTGTCATCTGTAAATCTGATGAATATCCCCTCAATTCCTTCACTGAACAACAACCACCCCAGGAAAGAACCCTGCGACACCCCACTTGTCACTTTTTTCCAGGACGATGACCAATCATTAGTTAGCACTCTTTTAGTTGGGTCAGTCAACCACCTAACAGTGACCACACCCAGCCCACATCTTACCAGCTTCTCTGCAATAATATAATGGGGAGGAGGCTTCATCAAAAGCCTTACTAAAATCAAGATGCACTATGTCCATAGCATTCCCCATATCCACCAAGCTTGTATTGTAACTCCATCAAAAAAAGAAATGAGCTTTATGTGGCATGCAGAAAACCCATGCTAAGTCTTAGTAAGCACAGCATCCTTTTCTAAGTGCTCACAGACAGATCATTTAATTATTTGTTCTAGAACCTTTTCTGGTGATTGGTTGGTAGATACTTGGGTTTTCTCTCTCCTCCTGCTTTTGAAGATGGGGACAACATTTATTCACTTCCAGTCTGCAGGGAGGACCTGTTCTCCAAGAATTCTCAAAGATTATAAACAGAGACTCCGGGATTACATCTGCAAGCTCCTTTAGTACTCTTGCATGCAGCTCATCAGGCTCTGGAGATTTGAATTCATTTAAAGCAGCTAGGTCAAGAAAACCTCCAGCAAAAGGAATGGCAGACAGACCATTTCTCTATCAGTTCCAGTGATAGAATATAATTTTGTGGTGATTGACAATAGTCAGACAGAACATCTTACTATTAAATCACTCTGGAAGATAAGTGTGGTCAAATTGGAGTAACCTCAAAGGCTTTGATCAAGGCTGTTCTCTGCTGTCTGCACCTGGGGGCTTGTACTGGGGCTAGAACAAGATGGCAAGCTGAGGAGATGACATCATGCCCAAATGCCACGTAACAGCCTTTTGTAGGTAATAAGATTCGTGCCCTCTCTTTCTTAAATACACCTTGGACAAGAAAAGCTGTAAATTAGTGGGATGTCTCTATCTGCTAATGAAAATTTACAATAAGAAAACTTGTAAGAGCTGCTTTCAATGAATTGAAAATAAATTGGCCATTAATCCAGCCATGGGAAAATAATTTCCTGTGAGATAAGACTTACTGTGACTGTAACCTTAAGGTGGAAATATTAAGATAGTCTGAGTTGCTAATAACATCAGTAATATCAAAAGCATCCAGTATGACAAAGGTATCATTGGATCCCCCAGTGACTGTTGGTATTGTTCAAGAGTTGGCGGCCGATTCTTTCCCGGTTTAGTTGGCCCTCTTAAGATTTCTTTTAAATGCAGATGAAATAGTTTTTACACATTCTTTTACACATGTAGGGCTGAAAAGGAAATTGTGTTGGATTGATGAATGTTGTACAAAACGAAAATCTAAGGATCAGTTACTCAGAAACCAGTGTTATAGCATTTGGAAGCATCAGAAACTCATATTGATTCTGGGTCTTTTCTTTGCTGGGCTTTATAGCACCTTCAGTGTTTTTTGTATGCAAACATGATTTGCTGTATATTTATGAGACTGTCTGAATTTTTGCCAAGGCCATAAGCAATAAAGGATTGACCTAAAAGCGAAGGGGAAAAAAACAGGTAAAATATTTTTTAAATGGGCTTGCAACACAGATTATACTGCAGAACCTTTTGTCTATTTGGAATACAAGAAGTGTGGGATGTGCAAAATTTGGTATGCTTTTGCCTCATTTATACCATCTGTATATACAGAACTCTGGCTGGACTGGTGAGTGGGAGAAAGACTTAGTTAATTCAATGATGTCATTGAATCTCTTTCAGCCAGTTTTTTTAAAATGGAGTTAAACACAAGGAACTTCAGAAGTGACTGAAAAGGAGCAATGCAGTTAGTTGATACTAGATGTTACATGATTAATAGTGCACCACACTCAAAGGGACAGGGGTGGCGCTGCAGTTTAAATCACTGAGCCTCTTGGGCTTGCCAATTGGAAGGTGAGCTCCTGTTGCTCTGTCCCTGCTCCTGCCAACCTAGCAGTTCAAACGCACGTCCTGACAGTAAGAGCTGTTCGACAGTGGAATTTGCTGCCAAGGAGTGTGGTGGAGTCTCCTTCTTTGGAGGTCTTTAAGCAGAGGCTTGACCACCATATGTCAGGAGTGCTCTGATGGTGTTTCCTGCTTGGCAGGGGGTTGGACTCGATGGCCCTTGTGGTCTCTTCCAATTCTATGATTCTATGATTCTATGATTCTAAGTAGATAAATAGGTACCGCTGTGGCGGGACAGTAAACGGCGTTTCTGTGCGCTCTGGTTTCCGCCATGGTATCCTGTTGCGCTAGAAGAGGTTTAGTCCTGCTGGCCACATGAACAAGAAAAGCTGTCTGTGGACAAATGCCGGCTCCCTCGGCCTGAAAGCGAGATGAGCGCCGCAACCCCATAGTTGCCTTTGATTGGACTTAACTGTCCAGGGGTCCTTTACCTTTTACCTTTACTTGCACCACACTCACACAGGAATTTGGAGAACATTGAGCTTATTTTCAGTTTTTGCATTTGGTGCATTTATATACCACCTTTCTTCCTAGGAGCACAAGGTGGTGCACGCAGTTTTCCTCTTCTCCATTTTATCTTCCAAACAACCCTGTGAGGTTGCTTAGGTTACCTGACCTGTGGCACTTTCCCCAGACCACCCCCACTCTTCTCAAGCAGAATTCAGCCACCCACAGGGGCTACCCTGTGCATGTCAACCTGCCGGGCCAGACAGAGCCTATAGCAAAGTATGAGTTTTATTGAGAGCCTGGTGAACATGGCAGCTTCAGAAACATATTCAAGTTCCACCACAAGTTTGCCTCACACACAGAATCTGATGTAGCTCTGTGTGGAATGACATTGCTTTCATAGTCACCAGCCTACTGCACAGGGTTACAACATTTAGTGGACCAATGTGTGGGAGAAGTGCTCTGAAGATTGCACTGTTAATTGCATTTTACTGGTCTTTTTATTAGATTAATAAGAAAATGCCCACCAAATGGGACATGCATAAAGGCCCTGGCAGGATCCACCACTAACCTCTTCCCTGCGTTTGGCTTCATCTGGCACTCAAATATGATGAGGAATGGGCAGCTGAGTCAGGGAGCTGCCATTTAAATCTTTTCAATGCTCCCAACACAGCTCTACTCCCAGTTGGCACCACTTCAATTTCCCACACTGCCCTAGAATTAAACACCGTTATTGTGAGAGATTTAAATGGTGGCTCCATCAGGGGATGCTGCCTGTTCCCAAGGAAGGAGCTTTGCTGAGGTCCCCCTTAAACCTGTGTGGATGTGGCAGCAGAAACATGCAAATACTGCTTTAGTGGAAGGTGTCAATAAGTGCCACTCTCAGCTTCACCTTTCTCTCCTTTAAATCTCCCCCCTCCCTTTACCTAGGAACCTCTGACACTATCTGCTAACTCTCAGGCCCAGGCCTCCCCCTCTTCCCATTTTAGCTGTAGCACATCTTGCGTTTCATTTTCCAGAAGTAAAAAGCTGAGCCTTTGTGACATCAGTAGTCATGACAGCAATCCTCACTCTTCTGAGGCTTCTTACCTCACCCCTGGCATGGGTTGCTAAGCATGCATATTTGTTGTGAGTTAAGGATAGGGACTGGTATAATGACTGGTGACATCCCAAACCCAATACCTTCTCCTCCAAAGCAGGGGAAACCAGTCCTATTCCCCATGGCAGGTCCTAGAGGGAGGCATTTGGGGTGAGTTCTCCTGCAGATGAAAAGCTGCAGGTTCTCATACTCAACTCTGCTCCCTTCCCTTCCTGCTCAGGTTCAGAGTGGTAGCTCTGCTTGCACAATGGAATCAGTTCCAAGGAAAAGGTGGACAAACTCACTTGTGCACAGTTGAGCATAGTAGTTTAATTTACTGAAATGGGAATGTTTAAATGTATAATGCTGCATGTTTAATGAAAGCACATTGAGCTTTAATTGGTAAATAGCTGATTCAAGTATGTTCTCCAGTAGTTCTCTTCTGGTTGGTTAACACATGAGAGGTACCCATTTATGGTCTCTATTTAGTGAAGGAGTGACCAGCAGGAATCTCCATTAACACTGAACAGTGCTAGAATCTCACTGAACGCTGCGGGGGGAGCAGTGTGAATGCAAGCGCTCTCTCTAAGTGAACGAGGGAGAAAGCTGAGCAGGAACTGGTTGTCCTCTCCGAAAGAGAAGCAGGGAGATGACTGTAAGAGACAGCAACCTCTTCAAGGAGCTGCAAGGCCTAGAGGAAAGGGCAGGCCCAGGACAGGCTGGACAGAGGAAGAGACACGGATTGATCGATTTAACTGCAAGAATCTGTCATAAACCTAAATGAAGTTGAGCCTAGGCTTTGACTGTTTTCTAAACAGATCTTTTATCATCTGTTCTGAAGCCTTTGAACATTTAACAAGTGTTTGGACAATTTTTTAATTCCTGAAACAAGTCAGTCTTACTCATGTTTTAGCTTCATAAGGTAAAGGTAAAGGTACCCCTGCCCGTACGGGCCAGTCATGTCCGACTCTAGGGTTGTGCGCCCATCTCACTTAAGAGGCCGGGGGCCAGCGCTGTCCAGAGACACTTCCAGGTCACGTGGCCAGCGTGACGAAGCTGCTCTGGCGAGCCAGCACCAGCGCAGCACACGGAAACGCTGTTTAACTTCCCGCTATAAAGCAGTACCTATTTATCTACTTGCACTTAAGGGTGCTTTTGAACTGCTAGGTGGGCAGGAGCTGGGACCGAAAGACGGGAGCTCACCCCGCCACGGGGATTCGAACCACCGACCATGCGATCGGCAAGCCCTATGCACTGTGGTTTTACCCACAGCACCACCCGCGTCCCCTTTCAGCTTCATAGTGGCACATTATTGCTACTCTCCAACATGCACTTGCAAGAATAAGGAACATGAGTATACAGATGATGACTTAGATGGTCTGAGGTTCAAGCTGTGGCAACTGCAGGTGGTGGGGGAGGGATTTAAAGGTAGGAAGAGTAGGAAGCACCATTACTTGTTGTGGGATAACCAGCTGCATATAACCAACATGCTTAAATCTAATTAATGCATTAAAGGGTTAATGTCATAGAGTAAGCTGTCCTGCCAGGACAGACCACTATCTCCACGGGAGCAACATAATCAAGCCTATTGTGGTACCTTTAGTCAACCTGAGAAGCTCCCCATATGGAGACATTTGAGTTGGTTGCTGCAGCTCAGACCAGCCATTCTTGAGTTCCTGTACCAATAATTCAGGAACTTTCACCATTTAGCCAAGGTTTACTGCCTGTGCAACCTTTTCTGAAGCACATTAATCTGTCTCCTGAGAAATCTCTATGTGGGACAAGAAGCTACAGTTAGAACTGGATATGGAACAACTGATTGGTTCAAAATTGGGAAAGGCGTACGACAAGGCTGTATTTTGTCTCCCTGCTTATTTAATTTATACGCAGAATACATCATGCGAAAGGCTGGGCTGGATGAATCCCAAGCTGGAATTAAGATTGCCGGAAGAAATATCAACAACCTCAGATATGCAGATGACACAACCTTGATGGCAGAAAGTGAGGAGGAATTAAAGAACCTTTTAATGAGGGTGAAAGAGGAGAGTGCAAAATATGGTCTGAAGCTCAACATCAAAAAAACGAAGATCATGGCCACTGGTCCCATCACCTCCTGGCAAATAGAAGGGGAAGAAATGGAGGCAGTGAGAGATTTTACTTTCTTGGGCTCCATGATCACTGCAGATGGTGACAGCAGCCACGAAATTAAAAGACGCCTGCTTCTTGGGAGAAGGGCAATGACAGGCCTAGACAGCATCTTGAGAAGTAGAGACGTCACCCTGCCAACAAAGGTCCATATAGTTAAAGCCATGGTTTTCCCAGTAGTGATGTATGGAAGTGAGAGCTGGACCATAAAGAAGGCTGATCGCCGAAGAATTGATGCTTTTGAATTATGGTGCTGGAGAAGACTCTTGAGAGTCCCATGGACTGCAAGAAGATCAAATGCATCCATTCTTAATGAAATCAGCCCTGAGTGCTCACTGGAAGGACAGATCGTGAAGCTGAGGCTCCAGTACTTTGGCCACCTCATGAGAAGAGAAGACTCCCTGGAGAAGACACTGATGCTGGGAAAGATGGAGGGCACAAGGAGAAGGGGGCGACAGAGGATGAGATGGTTGGATAGTGTTTTCGAGGTTACCAGCATGAGTTTGACTAAACTGCGGGAGGTAGTGGAGGACAGAGGTGCCTGGCGTGCTCTGGTCCATGGGGTCACGAAGAGTCGGACACGACTAAACGACTAAACAACAACAACAACATGGGGAATTTGTAAGTAAACCATTTTAAACTTGCCAAAATTGTGGTTTTTCCCTATGCTGGGAGAAGAGAGAAACTTTGGAATTCACCTTAAAGGACACATTCTAAGGTTTTACAGCTTATATTTCCATGCTTTTCTTTGCTGCATGTTTTAGGATTCTAATTCTCTGCTTGGGTTCTCTCAACTAGGATCTTGGCATCCAATAATTGTCCTTTATACCTATATTATTTTTTCCTGCACCAACATTTGTGACTTTGGAAAGCAAATTTAGCAAACCACAGAGCCTAGGGCTTGCTGATCAGAAGGTTGGCAGTTCGAATCCCCGCAATGGGGTGAGCTCCCGTTGTTCAGTCCCAGCTTCTGCCCAGCTAGCAGTTCGAAAGCATGTAAAAGTGCAAGTAGATAAATAGGTAGTTCTCTGGCGGGAAGGTAAACAGCGTTTCTGTGCGCTGCTCTGGTTCGCCAGAAGTGGCTTAGTCATGCTGTCCACACGACCTGGAAGCTGTCTGAGGACAAATGCCAGCTCCCTTGGCCTATAGAGTGAGATGAGCACACAACCCCAGAATCATCCGCGACTGGACCTAACGGTCAGGGGTACCCTTACCTTTTTATATGTCCATTATGAGGAGGAATGCAAATCAGATTAAAATGGTAGAGAACATTTCCAAGAACCCTGCCTCCCAAAGGAAGCCTATGTGGAACATGGCCCTCAAGTGGTTCAGGTGAGCAGAAATACAAATGTTTCCTCTGAAATCTCTGTACCCCACAAACTGTTTTTAGCCAGTGAGCTAAATGTATTTGCTTAGTTTCATTACAAAATGCTTCAGGGGGATAGTCCTAGTAATAAGTGTCAGGGGACTGCGATCGGAACAGGGGAGGGAGGCAGAGGGGCCGTTGGGGGATACAGGGAAAGCCACACCTCCAGAGGGGAAGAGGGGATGGGACCAGAGGAGGATGCTGAGAGCCCCAGCACCGCACCTCATCAGTCTGAGGGTGGGGAAAGCCACACCTCAAGGGTAAAGGAGGGGAAAGGGCTAGACAATGCTGCTGGGAGCCCCAGCACTGCTCCTTGCCAGGCCGGCCAGGAGGGAAACATGCCTCTTCCATCACCCACCTTGCGCAGAGGGGTAAAGCGCAAAGAAGGAAGTAAACAGCTGGGGGTGACTAAGTTCTTATGTTGGGGAGAACCCAGAAGGGACCACTCCCAGATTCTGCTAGCAATTGAGGCAGACATGAACTTGTGGTTCTGCACTGTAAATAGTTTTGCACCAAAAAAACCCTGTAAAAGACAGGTCAGAGTCCTGCCTGGTTACTCACGAGCAACCACCACTGTCATCTGACAATAAGTAAATAAAATTCTCACAGTACTAACAACAATTGTGCTGGCTCAAGAAGAGTTCTCTGTTCCTGGTAGCATAACACAAAACCCATATTACAGCCATCCATTCTGCAAAGATGAGAGACGTCTAATCAGCAAAAATAACAACTACATGTGCCGATTAAGATCCAAAGAATCATAGAATCATAGAGTTGGAAGAGACCACAAGGGCCATCGAGTCCAACCCCCTGCCAAGCAGGAAACACCATCAGAGCACTCCTGACATATGGTTGTCAAGCCTCTGCTTAAAGACCTCCAAAGAAGGAGACTCCACCACACTCCTTGGCAGCAAATTCCACTGTCGAACAGCTCTTACTGTCAGGAAGTTCTTCCTAATGTTTAGGTGGAATCTTCTTTCTTGTAGTTTGGAACCATTGCTCCGTCCAGTTGTTGGACATGTAATACTATTGGTCTAATGGAAGTAGGTGAAATGTAACAGATATGCTTTTGTGCCTAATTGAACCATTACATGTGGCGCTGTATATAAGGAAACCATTACGATTGTAACTAATGCCTTATCTCAGTGGGGAGGGGTGTTATGTACTGAAGTTCTCACCCTGGGCCAGCAGGGGGATACTGTAGATAGTTCAGGTCCACATATGCAAATAAGGGATCGAAAGTGACGTTCAGTGATTGGATAGTTACAGAAAATGGTTACTGTTGTGTTCTAGTGGAGCTCTGTATAAGCAGGCTGGCTGAACCCTTCAGTTCAGTTCTGTTCTGTGAATAAACAAGAGCTGTTTGAAGAATCGCTGTGTCATCTGATATGTTCACCCACAACTTAACAGCTATGCAATGCTAGTTGCAAACAATGAGTGTTGTACTGTGCCAAAAAGTTACAGAAGACCAGGTACAAACAATGCAAGTTGTGAAATGCCAAGAACATGCTAACATGCTAAAGACGAAGGACTGCCAAGAACACGCCAAAGGCAATGAGAAATGCCCATATTCAGATGAACACCAAAAAAGACTATATAAGAAGAGACTTTCCAGTGAAGGGTGTGTGTCGGACGCAGCTGGGATCCCACTGTCAGCCACCCATCCCTTTTGCTAGATCTGGCCAACCTAGGGAAAAGGTGGTGAGTATGATTGAAGTGTGTTTGTGTGAGTGACTGAGTGCATGTTCCCTTGTCTTGTTATGTGTTCTCTTTGTCAATCAATAAAGCAATGTTATGTAGAAATTCCAATATATTGGTTGTCTGACTGCTTACTTGCCCTCTCTCTCTAGAGCTTACTGGGTCTCAACTATGAAAACACCTAAACAGCTAAAAGAACCTAATTTATTATTTACAATCTTCTGTCATAGCTCCACATTAGGTCAAAGTGGAATTTCTTATTCTCTACCTAGACAAATATGCACAGCTTTGGAAGAAGCCTTTCATGAGAAAAACTCCTTGCAACTCCAGCCCATCACATTGCCCTTTTGTCAATTCTCCATCTTCTTTGTTGGCATGCAGCCACCTCTACAAAATCTGAATATATAGGACTTCCGGGTTGGCGCCTCCGTCAATGGCGGAGCTCCTCCTATCGGAGGGACTTGCTCCGTGAAAAGCAGGGTCTAACCGCCACGGCGAAGGCGGAGACCCATAGAAATCACAGGTGGGAGAAGCCTGTGAACTTGGGATTCGGCTGGCACCTTTTGCGCCTCCCCTACTCGCGGGGAAACCCTGTTTTGGGGATCCGGAGTGACGTGGGGTGAGTGGCGCGGTGCTTTGAATCGACTGCTTCTTTCACTGCTGCCGGAGAGCGCTGACTTTTTCCTGTGGACATTTGGACCTTAAACAACTACCCGTGAGTAGGCTGGAAAATTTGGATCTTTAAATATTTTAATTTGGCAACGAAGCAGGAAGGCTCTAAACAGGAAGTCCGCCTTCCGCTTTTGTAAACAGACTGAAGCAAAGACGTTACAAACTAAAGTCTCTGAAAGTTTTTGATAAAGGATTAAAATTCCATTGGTTAAAAATACAAAACCCCCTTGGAAGCAGGAGAAGAGGGGGGGAAATCGTGAACCTAGTGAGAACCTGCAGGAGAGAGTGAAAAGCAAATTACCACTGCTCTGAACCTGGGAACGGTCTGCCTGATGATGTTTGGGGAAGATTCATTGACAGAACGGATTTGACAGTTACTTAAAATTGGAAAGATACTGTTTCCATTGATCTCTTCTGAGTTTATCAAAGGGAGGAAAAAAATAACTGAAAATCGAAACTGTTTCTGTGCTTGAAAGAATTGATACAAGTTGAGACTGGCTCCCTCTAGAGGGAGCATGTGAAATTGTTACAGGAGTGTAACAGGGTAAGCTCCAGCTGCAAGATAAAGTTTCTGAGAATCAGAGATTGACCTTGGACTATTCAAATGCTGATAGGAGAAGGTATTGTGACTGTATTATATAAGATAAACCATTCACTTGCACAGCTGCACAAAAAGGCAGATGACATGATTTCCAAAATTGACAGCCGGGAACAGAAAGTGACCAATTTGAATCAAAAAGCAAGCAACAATACAGAAATAATTCAGGACTTGGAACAGGAATATACCTTGGTAGGACAAATGGTGGAGGAAAAGGAGAAGGATGCCATTGTGAAACCTAAGGTAGTTCAAGCAGGATCCTCAGTTCTACAGAAGCAAATTGAGGATTATAAAGTGAGGCCTTACATGATTGATTCTAGCAAAAGCCAGATTTTGAGGATTGGACCCTGGCTTGGACTGAAGAACAAAAGTTGGAAAGATCACTTTATTCAGGGACCAACTGACTTTTGGGACATGGGTTTGGGCCTGGAGGAACTTGAAGCTTTGGGGGCCTATGGATTTGGAGGAATCCTGAAATACGTCCTGAAATACCTTATGGACTTTAGTTTCAATTATGGAAACTTGGCTAAGCTGTTCAGAAGGAAGAAAACTTTTGTTTGGTTGGAGTTTTCCCGAGATTTGCTTCTGAGCATGAAAGAATACGAAGGAGATCCGCAGAAGGGACTTGGAAAAGAATTAAGAGCTTCGGATATAAGATCTCCAGGTTGATGGACTACATGGATCTGACGGAAAGGACTGGCAGAATCCGAAACCAGGGGAAAGAGAGGGTGGAAGAAGACTGGGAAGTTAAAATTCATATTTAGAAATTTTGTAAAATTAATGACTGTTAGAAAAACCGTGGAATGATATTATAGGGATTTAGTGAAATGTTAGAAGAAGTTAAGTATAGATAAGTAATTTAGTTATAAAGGGAAATAAGGTTAAAATATGTTATTTACAAGATGATAAAAAACAGAGAAAGAACTGGAATACAAAAAGGGAGGTGTGAGGAAGTCGAGCAAACAAGGAAATGAAGGATAGAATATGGAAAAGGAGAGATGTATTTTAAACTGTTTTTGTTTTAAGTCATGTGTTTATATTGTATTGTATTGTGGTGTTTTTTCACTTTTTTGCTTTTTTTCTCTTTCTTTCTTTTCTTTATTTTTCTTTTTTCTTCTTTTTCTGTAATCTTCAAAAGTAATAAATATTATTTAAAAAAACAAAAACAAAATCTGAATATGGCCCAAGTTATGTAGGATGGTGGAAATGTCAAAATATCAAAATTTAATCATAAAACTCTGGTTTTATAATCTATTGCTTTAAAAAATAGTTCATTGTAAGACAATGAATGTTTGAAGTAACCAATATAAATAAATTCATAAATCCAAATTAGTTTCATACTGATGTTTATTAATTCATTCAAAGGTTTTCAGATTGCAGGCAGAAGGGTTAAATCATGCTACTGCATTAGGTGCCTGTTCCCCACCCCTCTGGCATGCACAGCCAATGCAGAATTTATCCCTGCCCCCTGCCCATCAGCCAATGGCTTTGGGTGATGTCAGCTGATGGGAAAGTGGGTGTGGTTTGAAAGGACTGGCCTCAGGCCAAAGGTACCTCACACCTGCTGTCAACTTCAAATACTTTTTCGAAACAATTTTTGCACAACCCTACACAATCATTCATCTCCAGAATAGGTCACGACAATAGGATATCACTCACTCTGGATTCAGCAGAGCCCTCTTAAGCCAAATATAACCTCCTCCATTTTGGAGGGCAAAATCTCCTTTCAACATGTCTGTGACTCTCATCAGCAGGACAAATAAATCACTTCAAAGCCTTCACTTTGTTAGATAACATACTGTAACACATGGAAGCTGAGACTGCTTGACATTCTCAAGGAACAGACTCAGCCCTGCAGCCAGGTTTGAGATGTCTTCCCCTCCCTTCCCCACACCTATTTTTCTCCTCTGCAGTGGCCTAGCTATAACGCCAGACCAGAACACCTTAGCCCCTCTTAAACTTAAGTTCAATGCTGGTTTGCAGCACTGAAATACTTGCTTAAAACGGGGGGGGGGGGGGAGGAGGCTTCATTTTAGCACCAAATCACCTGACATCCTTGTCACATCAGGTGATTGACACCCACCTGTCAAACATGGCCCATGAGCTTGACATTTTGCTTTAGGGAATGGATGGAATGGTCTTCCTGCAGCCTGTGTGACTCTTGCATGTTTTGATTTGCACAACACTTCCATCCTGTTTCTAGGCAAGTTTTTAAAATCTGCATTTTGATTTTTTTTAAGTGAAGAATTTGCAAGAGGATCCAATAACTGTCCTTTTCTCTTTGCAGCAAGTGCAGCATCTGCTGCATGAGTTAAATGCACCAGCAAGGGGCCATGTTTCTTGGTGAGGTGCACCATGCAGCTCCTCCACGCCCCTCCCAAAAATGCAGAATGAAGGAAATCCTCCCCCATCCCTAGTGTGCACCAGAGGGAGGAGTGTTAATGCAGATCAGTGGTTCACTGATGTACTTGTTTTGATGTCAAGGGCATTCAGCAACGTTCCTGCATAATAGGTCCTATTATCCACAGGTTTTCTTAGAGCTCCTGTGGGTGACTTATTATTTGCTAAGAAGATCTCTGTGGATCCATTGCACCCTTCTCTGATAATATGGGGAGCAGGGCGGGTTGTGAGAGCCAATGCTGTGGTTCCTTCCAATACCAGACACAGTTTTTATCTGTCTACTGTGTCATTTATATACTGCCTGTCTGCCATGGGGCTACACCAATTAAAACATTAACACAACTAAATGCCACAACGTATTCTCTGCCCTGGGATTCTCTTCTGCCTTTGCTCAGGCCACCCTCTCCCGTGTCGCCCAGAGGTTCTCTCAGACCAGCTGAGGGTCCCTCCAGGCGCTGATACTTATTAGTTCCCTGGCCTGAACTTCCTTGTTCCACTTCAAACACCTATGGAGGATGTGTGGATTTAATGTTGTCTTCGGTTTGAAGTTCTAATTGTAATGTGGTTTTTTAGAAAAAGGATTTGTATTTTATCAGCATTTTATTGTTGCATTAATATTTGTTCTGAACCTTAAAGGTCTTAGTGCTAGGATCATGTGGTTTGTGTGTGTGTGTGTATTGTGCTGTCTCTAAAACATTTTTTCCTTTAAGTTGTTTTGGGGCAGGGGGCAGAGCAGTTGTAAAACATGAATGAATCTAATCACCTAAAGCCTCTGTGTCACTCTCCTTTTCCACAGGAGATATTCAGTAGCAACATGTGTGTGTCATGAGAAGCTTCCTGTCCTTATTTTTGGGGAGGGGGGCCATCAATATAGCTCCTTCCTGAGAGGCAAAATCAGTGCAAGAACTGCACCCCCGAGGCCAAATGGCAACAGGAGAAACAGTAGACCTAAGGCGGGAGGGAAAGGACTGTCCTGCTGCTGGGAGGAGACCCCAGAAAACCACCCCCACAAGCGGTGCCAGTTGCGAAAGGCCTGAGTAGGCCCAGAAGCAGGCTGTATGGCTCCAATTCCCACCCGGTGCTTGGGGGTGGGGTGGCTGCAGGCCATAGCTGTCAACTTGCAGATTTGAAAATAAGGGACCAGCAGCCTTGAAGTAAGGGACCAGCAGCCAAAATAAGGGACCTGCAGCCTCACCTGATCCAGGCACTCCAGTCTACCTGTCCTCTTGCAGTCTGGTCAAACTCATGCTGGTAGCTTCGAGAACACTGTCCAACCAACTTTGTAACCAGAGGTTCAACTGAATAGAATCTGAATCACATGCACCACAAGGCCTATGCAGCCTCAACTTAAGATGGCTCCCCGGCCTGGCTTTGCACTGCAAAGTTTGCAGCAGCACGTGCAACAAAATGGCATCCAGCATTCAAAAAACCCCTCAGCTTGCATTAACTAGCCACACACAAGGCATGCAAGCTCCACCCCCCAGTCGTTCTTAGACTTCTTATTGGGGGAACAACACAGCCAAGCAACACAGTTAGAGCCTCCTTCCTCCCTGGCTGGCAGGCAGGGAGAGAGAGGAGCTGCTTCCTTTGAAATTTAAGGGACATCCATCAATAAGGGACAGCAGCGGGACATGGCGCTGGAATAAGGGACTGTCCCTTCAAATAAGGGACACTTGACAGCTATGCTGCAGGCACGGGAGGCCTAAGAAGGCCTGAAGCCGGGGGTGGGGTGGGGGGAGAAAAAGGCCGCCCCGTCCTGCCAACCCGATCTCCCGCTGGGCCAGCCGCAGGAGGCCTGGAAGGCTGCCGCATGGCCTAGGGGAAGGCTGTGCTGTCCTCGTGGCCCTGATCCTACCCGCTGGGTAAGGGGGGGTAGCGCCAGCCATGGGAGGCCCAGAAGGCCACATCGCAGCGTGGAGGTAGGTCCCACCACCCAGGCGGGCCCAATCCAGCCTCCACACCGCTGGTGGAAGAGGCCCTGGTCACAGGAGGCCTTCCATCCAGGCTGAAAACAGGCGAAGTCTAAGGATCTGGAAGGAACCTGGAAGGAAAGCAAATGAGCCCGGGCCGAGGAGCATCGGCCCCTTAGGCTGGCCCTCGCCCCACCCCCAGCCGGCTGCCCATAGGCCTGCTGAGATGGGGGCAGGGCGATGGCCTCCCTGGACAAAGGTGGGTGGCTCACCTGTCCCAGGAGCCCACGCAGTGTCGCAAACCTGCCCACCCAAGGGAGGGGGTGAGCGGAAATTACCACTGGATAGAGCTCCTTGCCAAGGGCACAAGGGACCCTAGGGACCCCTCTGGTCATTCGTGTACAACTGCAAAGCAGTGGGGGGGATTTGCAAGGGAGAAGCATCAGGCAGGGAGATGGCTGCTGTTATGTATACAATGGTCTGTGTTTGCCTGAGCTTGAGTCTGGACTAAGGATTCTGAGCTCCTGTGTTCTGATTCCATACAGGATGTCCAATAACAGAACATTTCAGGATTTGGGCCACTGCCCTTGAACTCTGAGTCAGGATTCGCAGCTTGGAAGTTTAGACAGCCAATCACATTGGGAGTGGGAGTGGACCGACAAGGATGGGATGCTAGGCTAGGTATGCAGCCCTGGCTAGCTTCCACAAGCTGAAATCACTGCTGGGGAGCTGTTGCCTCAGCTGAGCTGAAAGCACTGACTGCAGCAACAAGGCAGAGCACACAAAGTGAAGGTCATGGCCACCCAGGGCCACATTGAGGAGTTTGACACCACGGTTCAGGGGAAATTGGGCCTAAGCTTGAGTTCTTCCTTGCAGCCAATAAGGCAGGCATGTCCAAAGTCTGACCTGGGGGCCATTTGCGGCCCGCGGCCGGGTTTAAAACAGCCCCCCACGCGATTTTGAAAAATCAATGTGCTGCGGCCCTCAAGTGCCTGCCTGCTGCTCTGCTTGAAGGAAGGTTAGAGGCAGGCGGGCCGGGCTGTGATTGGTGCATTTCTGGCGGCGGCAGCGCTGCCTGCTTGGTCGCGGGTTTTGCTCGCCAGAACCGCCGGCTGGAGCTGCTGGCCGAGGGGGGGGGGGCTCGGCCGAAAGACCCAGGAGATGCCGGAGGAGAGGCGGGCCGGGCGAGAGAGAGAGCTGCGCCGGAGCCGCAGGAGGAGGGCTGGAGCAGCCTCTCTCGCTCTCTCCCTCTCAGTGCGGCCAGCGGGCCCGTCCCGTTTCGGAGGGCGCGCAATGGCGCCTCAGAGCAAGGCGGCCTCCGCCCACTTGAGCCCTCTTCCTCCCTCCCTCGCTCCCTCCCTCTGTATCTGCCACCCTGCGCTCCCTGTCCCATCGCAACTGTTCCTGTCACTGCCAACATTGCAAATCTAAAGGAGATTGGGTGGGGGTGAGGGAAAAGGTGGAACAGCCCCCCCTTTCCATATAGGGGTGGGTTTTTTGGTCTCTGGAATCTTGTGGAGCGCAATGTTTTCTCGTCTCTCTTCCACCCCACCCCCCTTCTCGTTTAATCTCATCACTTACATCTCTTCCACCCCACATCTCCTCTCCATCAGGTATGGCACTGTGTGTGTGTGTGTGTGTGTGGCACACACATATAGACACATATACAGTGGCACCTCGGGTTAAGAACTTAATTCGTTCCAGAGGTCCGTTCTTAACCTGAAGCACCACTTTAGCTAATGGGGCCTCCCGCTGCCGCCACGCGATTTCTGTTCTTAACCTGAGGTAATATTTCTGGGTTATCGGAGTCTGTAACCTGAAGCGTCTGTAACCCGAGGTACCATTGTATACTGTCTTTCCCCCAGCAATGGAGAGGAGAGCGCTTTTAAGGAGAGAGGGAAGAAAAAGGGGGAGACAAACACACACACTTCCTTTAACAATTTTTTTCTTGTTTTGTTTACAACCCTCACCAAGAGATTTGTGCCAGCTTGGTGTTATGTTCCTGTTCATATTTTTTGAACTTAAAAGTTGACAGACAACCTTTATTACCAATAATATGTAATGTACTTTACAATGTTCCTGACATATATTTCAGCTTCCTGGATTTTGTCCCCATCTGGCCTTCAGATATGAAAGGCAGAGTGATTTAACACCTGTTTAGATTTGTCATCCATGTGACAAAATGAAAAGTATGCCATTTGCAATAAACTTTGCATAAAATGGTTAATTTGCATTTAATTTTAATGGTGCAAAGAATGTCAGGCAAAATGGTCGGCCCTCAGGCATGTTCACTTCATCAAATCTGGCCCTATTTGAAAAAAAGTTTGAACACCCCTGAACTAAATGTATAAACACATGCTAGAGTTTTCTTTTTCACTCTTCTATTTTGAGTGATCTGACACCCATCGCCCCCAAAAAAGTAAAAAAAAAAAATATTATTAGGAATTTAAGCCTAACAAATTATCAAAACATATCATCTTCATTATTTCCCCCCATTTCCCCCTCCCCTCCCCCCAAAACCCACCTGTCAGAGGCTCAGGAGCAGAAGAGCAGGGGAGAGAGCAAATAGAGAGCGGAGGAGAGGAATCAGAGGGGAGCGTAGGGGAATATGACAGTGACCCGAGAGATTCCATGAGCTTCTCCAGCGAATCAGAAGATTCCCAGAAGGGGGAGCCTATGGTAAGGGCAAGGGGGGTCCCAGGGGGGACGCTCCATAAACAAGGGACCAGAGGGGACTCCCAAGGGAGCAGCGGAGGATCAGGACCAGTTCCCCCACCAGAGCACAGTGGGGGGGAAGAGTCACATGAGTCAGGACCAGCCTCTCCTCCAGCGGGGAGAGAAGATGAGTCAGGGGTAACCACACCCCCATCGGGAAGTGGGGAAACGGAGGGAAGGCCAGGTCCAGCTAGTCTCCCCGAAAGAGGGAGCAGTGACACAAGTGTAACGGTCAGAAGGAAAGTGGGAGGCTGCGCGCGCGCGCCAAGTTCAAATGCGGAGGAGCGCGGGACAGCAGAAAACCCGGATTGGGAGCCAGGTCCGAAAGGAGGGAGGGAGAAGAGTCAGGGGACTCAGCGTCAGAGGAGTCTAGGAGGGCTGAGACTCCGACTAGCAGGCGGACCCAGAGAAGGAAGGAACAGAGGAAGAGGTGGAGTAAGGCTAGAATCTTAAACTGGTGTCAGGGGGGAGGAGATTCAGATGGAGCTTCGACGGTCTAAGGGATAGACGTAGCGTTGCACGCTGCGCGTCTGGAAGTGAAACTGAACTTCAATAAAGACTTTTATACTAGAGAAAGAAGCAGTGTTGGTCTTGTGTGAGCTGGGACCTTGGGCAGCGCTGACACCACCGTTCCTCAGCTCCTCTCTCTGATTTTTCCATACATATCATTCTCTGCATATTGTAAAATTGTCAAGATCCTTAAATTATCTGTCTGTTATGTTAACAAGCAATAAATTTGTGTATGTTTATTGGAAACCTGCCAAGGAGTCAATTCATTTTGTTGTTTTTTTAAGTAGTTTGTAAAAAGTTCCCATTCTTCTTTGAAGTCACAGTTGTCTTTGTCTCGCAGTTCGTATGTCAATTTCGCCAATTCTGCAAAAAATTGCGGAAAAATGGGATGGTTATAGAAGATATGTTCAAAAATACAATGATAGTTTTGACTCCGTGCTAGCATTCGAGTGACAAAGGAAGTAAAAGGAAGTGGATAACAATTAAGGATTTATTATGTTTTCTGAATGTATTGGAAAATTTATATAGAAAGGTTTATTGTTTTGTGTACATTCAATTGTAAGATAAAACATATGCAAAGGGACTTGACAAGAAGTCAAAATTGAAGAAAAGATTTTGTAAGATAAAAGGGGGAAAATATTTATTTTCATTATTATTATTATTATTATTATTATTATTATTCTTTGTGTGTGTGTGGGATGTTTGGGGGAAACAAGACGGTAAATAACAAATAACAAACAAAATATTGATGTATGCAATTTTTATTTCTCGGTTGTATTTTGTGGTGGTATGGTTGTGTTTTTTGTGATATAAAATCATTAAATTAATTTTTAAAAATTCTGCATAATCCATCAATTTCTCTTGCCACTGTTCTTTTGTTGGGATTTCCTCATTCTTCCATCATTGCACTATTAAGACGCTTGTTGCCGTTGTAGCATACATAAATAAATTCTTTATTTTCCTTGGCAGTTCTTTCGCTACAATCCCTAACAAAAATGCTTCTGGCTTTTTTTTACAAATGTTAATTTAAACATTTTCTTCAACATTTCCCAAATTTTTTTAATTTCTCTACATTCCTACCACATATGGTAAAAGGTTCCTTCTTTTTCTTTACAAGGTTATGCTTAAAATTCTACAAGGTAGGCTCAAGCAGTATGTGGACCGAGAACTACCAGAAGTGCAAATTGAATTTCGAAGAGGCAGAGGAACCAGAGACCAAATTGCAAACATGCGCTGGATTATGGAGAAAGCTAGAGAGTTCCAGAAAGACATCTACTTCTGCTTCATTGACTATGCAAAAGCCTTTGACTGTGTCGACCACAGCAAACTATGGCAAGTTCTTAAAGAAATGGGAGTGCCTGATCACCTCATCTGTCTCCTGAGAAATCTCTATGTGGGACAAGAAGCTACAGTTAGAACTGGATATGGAACAACTGATTGGTTCAAAATTGGGAAAGGAGTATGACAAGGCTGTACAGTGGTGCCTCGCAAGACGAAATTAATTCGTTCCGCGAGTCTTTTTGTCTTGCGATGTTTTTCGTCTTGCGAAGCACGGTCCGTCGCAACTGCGCCTCTTCAAGCGGCTTTAAGAAAAAAGCGAACAAACTCGCAAGACGTTTTCGTCTTGCGAAGCAAGCCCATAGGGAAAATCGTCTAGCGAAGCAATGCAAAAACCGAAAAACCCTTTCGTCTTGCACGTTTTTCGTTTTGCGAGGCATTCGTCTTGCGGGGCACCGTCTCCCTGCTTATTTAAGCTATATGCAGAATTCATCATGCGAAAGGCTGGGCTGGATGAATCCCTAGCCAGAATTAAGATTGCCAGAAGAAATTATCAACAACCTCAGATATGCAGATGACACAACCTTGATGGCAGAAAGTGAGCAGGAATTAAAGAACTGTTTAATGAGGGTGAAAGAGGAAAGTGCAAAATATGGTTTGAAGCTCAACATCAAAAAAACAAAGATCAGAACCCGAGGCATTTTTGTTGGGGATTGTAGGGAAAGATCTGCCAAAAAAGTTGAAAAACATTTTCATGTATGCGACAAAGGCCGCGAGAGTTCTGGTAGCACAAGGATGGAAGACTGAAGAAACCCCAACTAAAGAATCATGGCAAGAAAAATTGATGGACTATGCAGAATTGGCAAAATTTACATATAAGCTACGGGACAAGGATAACTGTGACTTTAAGGATGAATGGGAACCTTTCACAAAGTATCTGAAGATGCAACAAAGCGAACTAGACTCCTTGGCAGGTTTTGAATAAACATTCACAATTTTTTTACTGATAATAATCAGCTAAACAGTTTGAGGATCTACCGTATACAACTTTGTAACATGCAGAAAACAGCATTATTGGCGAAAACAAAGACTGGAACTGAGGGAAGTTGGGGGTGGGGTGGGGGGTGGGTTCTGGGGGTGGGGAGGAAAAATTGGGGGGGGGGAATAAGGATATGTTTTTGGAAAATATGTCTTGTTAAAACTTTGAATAAAAAAAATTTAAAAACAAAACAAAACACGAAGATCATGGCCACTGGTCCCATCACCTCCTGGCAAATAGAAGGGGAAGAAATTGAGGCTGTGAGAGATTTTACTTTCTTGGGCTCCATGATCACTGCAGATGGTGACAGCAGTCACAAAATTAAAAGACGCCTGCTTCTTGGGAGAAAAGCAATGAAAAACCTAGACAGCATCTTAAAAAGCAGAGACATCACCTTGCCAACAAAGGTCCGTATAGTTAAAGCTATGGTTTTCCCAGTAGTCATGTATGGAAGTGAGAGCTGGACCATAAAGAAGACCATAAAGAAGAAT
Source organism: Podarcis raffonei (assembly GCF_027172205.1). Taxonomy (NCBI): domain Eukaryota; kingdom Metazoa; phylum Chordata; class Lepidosauria; order Squamata; family Lacertidae; genus Podarcis; species Podarcis raffonei. Next base: position 60,798,053 of record NC_070613.1, on the reverse strand, counting down.
TGATGCTTTTGAATTATGGTGCTTGGAGGAGACTCTTGAGAGTCCCATGGACTGCAAGAAGATCAAATGCATCCATTCTTAAGGAAATCAGCCCTGAGTGCTCACTGGAAGGACAGATCGTGAAGCTGAAACTCCAATACTTTGGCCACCTCATGAGAAGAGAAGACTCCCATAATATACAATTTGATGATTGGATAAAACTTTGGAAGGATGGTATTAAATTTACTGCATGCACTGCATTAAAGGAAAATGTTATGAAAATGATATATAGATGGTACATTACACCAGTAAAATTAGCAAAAATGTACAAAACATGTAAGAAATGTTGGAAATGTAAAGAAAAGGACGGTACATTTTTTCATATGTGGTGGGAATGTAAGAAAGTGAAAAGCTTCTGGGAGATGATATATAACGAGCTGAAAAAAATGTTGAAATATACATTTGTTAAAAAACCAGAGGCTTTTCTTTTAGGAATAATAGGAAATGAGATAAATAGAAAGGACTACAAAATTTTCCTGTATGCAGTGACAGCGGCAAGAATATTATTGGCCCAGAATTGGAAACAAGAACAAATACCAACGTTGGAGGAATGGAGAACAAAGCTGATGGACTATGCAGAACTTGATAAACTGACAGGGAAGATTAGATATCAGCGAGATCAAAGTTTCATCGAGGATTGGAAAAAATTAACAGATTATTGGGAAAGTATAAGTGATAACGAAATAACGTTAGTGGCATTTAAAGAAGCTCTGTAATAGATTAAGAAATATTGCAAAAAAGCAGAATATAAGATGGGGGTAAGCATAAAGGTAATATAGAAATTGGGAAATGTGTATTAAAAAATTAGAATTCGAATGATTATCAGAGAAGCTGAAGGAAGTAAAAAAATTGGAAATGTATTACAAGTTGTTAATGTGAAATGATTGTATGGAAAAACTAATAAAATATATTAAAAAAAAAAAAGAGAGAAGAGAAGACTCCCTGGAAAAGACCCTGGTGTTGGGAAAGATGGAGGGCGCAAGGAGAAGGGGACGACAGAGGACGAGATGGTTGGATAGTGTTCTCGAAGCTACCAGCATGAGTTTGACCAAACTGCGGGGGGCAGTGGAACACAGGAGTGCCTGGCGTGCTCTGGTCCATGGGGTCATGAAGAGTCGGACACGACTAAACGACTAAACAACAACAACAAAGCCTCTTTCCATGTTTCTGGAATTTCACCTGTATTTAAGATCTCATTCATAACATTTTTCAATGGGTTTACCAATTGTTCACTTAATTTTTTATAATACTTTGCCATTAAACCATCTGGGTCAGGAGACTTGCCATTTTTAGTCCACTTTATTGCCTCTAACAGTTCTTGAACTGTTATTTGAGTTTTTAGAATCGTCATTTGTTCCTCTTTTATTTTTGGTAAATTACTACTTTTAATATATTCTTCTATTTAAAATTCCCCCCCCCCTTTTGTTTCCTGTACAGATCTGAGAAATATTTTACAAATGCTGCTCTTATTTCCCTCATCTTGTCTGTGATCTTTCCATTTATATTATTTTTATTTATGGAATTCCTCTGTTCTCTTTCCTTCAGCTGCCACGCTAGCAGTTTTCCTGATTTATTGGCATGCTCAAAGTACTTTTGTTTCATTCTTTTTATTTTCCAGCTAATTTCCTCATTAACTATCATAGAGTATTGAGTTAGTAATGTTCTAATTGTCTGTTTGACTGGCTTTTTATTTGTTTTCCTTGACAATTGTTTCTCCTTTTCTCGCAATTTCATTTAAAATCTTTTACTTTTCCCTTTCAATTTCCTTTTAAATGAATTTTGTTATATAAACAATCCTCTCATCACATCCCCCCCCCCCCAAGTTTTGATAACAACATTTTTGCCATGGCGGATGGTCGGATCCACCACTGGCATGTGGACCAAATGTGGTGCTGCCTGGCTGATGCCCCAGCTCCAGTCACTACTACCACACCGGAGAACAGGGGCGAGGTGAACTATCAGCTTGGCTCACAGACTGATGCACCCAAGGAGAACCCTGTGGCCCAGAGTAGGACTGAAGAACGGGACCCCAACACTGCACCGCCAGATAGCATGGAGGCAACAACACCAGTGACACCCACGACACCAGCTCCAACTCCAACTCCATCAGGATCCCCAACGACCCAAAGGAGTGAGCTCCACTGTTCCCAGCGGGTGAGGCACCGCCCTCACCATTTGGATGACTGTGTGTTGACGGGGATAAGGGTTAATGCCTAAAAGGGGGAGGGGTGTTATGTATTCAGTGGTTTGTGTTTGCCTGAGCTTGAGTCTGGACTAAGGATTCTGAGCTCCTGTGTTCTGATTCAATACATGATGTCCAATCATAGAATATTTCAGAATTTGGGCCTCTGCCATTGGCCCTTGAACTCTGAGTCATGATTTGCAGCTTGGAAGTTCAGACTGCCAATCACGTTGGAGGTGGGAGTGGCCCAGGCTTTCAGGAATGTATATAAGCAGTTGCTTTGCCCGTTTCCCAGTTATGTAGTTCAATAAAGGTTCTTGCTGTTATAGCTGTGTCTTGCCTCGTGGGAACCCACCTACACTTCAGCTGCTTAACTTTTTCCCAGCTGCCACTTTGCTTCTGCAACTGGGTTCACCTTTTCTTCTTAAAAGGCAATTGAAAGTCTAGGAACCATGGAAATGTTTGTAATAAGAAAGCAGGCATTGAACTAAGACACTTTCTCAGTCTCTATTTCTTTTTCTTTACAAATGTTCCTACACCTCTGCACCCCACCCTGCTTTCTGGCTGTTTGAGAGCTTCCAAGCTTTCTGGATCCGTGTCTAACAGCAAATATTCAACTAAAGTCCATTTAAATTTTTAATGAATGGACTGTAATCAATAATTTAATAGGGATCCTCCCCCCCCAAGTTGGAAATAACAAGTGATTTCTTAAAGGTTTTTTACATTTGAGATCCAATTAATTTGTTATTATAAATGAGTCCAAACTTGTGCTTTTTGTCTACACACTTGAGTAATGTAATGCACAAGGAGGCAGTTGTTAATTGGCTCTGTAAAAAGGGATTTCTGCCTCTCGTTTGTCTTGCTTTTGGAAGCAGATGGTAGGATCTTACATGAATTGGTGATCACAGGAATGCTGTGATCACCAATAGTCAGCATGGATTTCTGAAAAATAAGTCATGTCAGACTAACCTGATCTCGTTTTTTGACAGAATTGCAAGCCTGGTAGATGAAGGGAACGCAGTGGATGTAGCCTACCTTGATTTCAGCAAGGCATTTGACAAGGTGCCCCATGATAGTCTTGTAAAGAAGCTGGTAAAATGCGGTCTTGACTATGCTACCACTCAGTGGATTTGTAACTGGCTGACTGACCGAACCCAAAGGGTGCTCATCAATGGTTCCCCTTCATCCTGGAGAAGAGTGACTAGTGGGGTGCCACAGGGTTCTGTCTTGGGCCCGGTCTTATTCAACATCTTTATCAACGACTTGGATGATGGGCTCAAGGGCATCCTGATCAAATTTGCAGATGACACCAAACTGGGAGGGGTGGCTAACACCCCAGAGTACAGGATCACACTTCAAAAGGACCTTGACAGATTAGAGAACTGGGCCAAAACAAACAAGATGAATTTTAACAGGGAGAAATGTAAAGTATTGCACTTGGGCAAAAAAAATGAGAGGCACAAATACAAGATGGGTGACACCTGGCTTGAGAGCAGTACATGTGAAAAGGATCTAGGAGTCTTGGTTGACCACAAACTTGACATGAGCCAACAGTGTGACGCGGCAGCTAAAAAAGCCAATGCAATTCTGGGTTGCATCAAGAGGAGTATAGCATCTAGATCAAGGGAAGTAATAGTGCCACTGTATTCTGCTCTGGTCAGACCTCACCTGGAGTACTGTGTCCAGTTCTGGGCACCACAGTTCAAGAAGGACACTGACAAACTGGAACGTGTCCAGAGGAGGGCAACCAAAATGGTCAAAGGCCTGGAAACAATGCCTTATGAGGAACGGCTAAGGGAGCTGGGCATGTTTAGCCTGGAGAAGAGGAGGTTAAGGGGTGATATGATAGCCATGTTCAAATATATAAAAGGATGTCACATAGAGGAGGGAGAAAGGTTGTTTTCTGTTGCTCCAGAGAAGTGGACACGGAGCAATGGATCCAAACTACAAGAAAGAAGATTCCACCTAAACATTAGGAAGAACTTCCTGACAGTAAGAGCTGTTTGACAGTGGAATTTGCTGCCAAGGAGTGTGGTGGAGTCTCCTTCTTTGGAGGTCTTTAAGCAGAGGCTTGACAACCATATGTCAGGAGTGCTCTGATGGTGTTTCCTGCTTGCTGAAATCAAGGTAGGCTACATCCACTGCGTTCCCTTCATCTACCAGGCTTGTAATTCTGTCAAAAAACGAGATCAGGTTAGTCTGACATGACTTATTTTTCAGAAATCCATGCTGACTATTGGTGATCACAGCATTCCTTTCTAGGTGCTCACAGACTGTTTGCTTAATGATCTGCTCCAGAATCTTCCCTGGTATTGATGTCAGACTGACTGGGCGGTAATTATTTGGGTCCTCTCTTTTCCTCTTTTTGAAAATAGGGACATTTTTTTTTTTATAAAATTTTTATTGGTTTTTCAACATATAATATAAGACAATACAAACAACAAACACTAACAAACAAACATATAAACATGTATAATTTCATAAAAATTTTTCATATACCCAATTTCAACGACTTCCCCATGCCTCCCTTTTCTGCATCCTTGTTTTAAATTTTTTCAGCAACCCCTGGTCTTAGTTACTTATTAATTCCTTTCTTTAACCTTTTCTTTCGTCATATCCAATCCTTTATCGCTGCAAATCTGCTATGCTTTACCCATGACATTTTAACACTCAATGATTTTACAAGAATTTTTAAGATAGAGTTTAAATTTCTTCCAATCTTCCTCCACCGTCTCTTTCCCTTGGTCACGGATTCTGCTCGTCATCTCTGCTAGTCCCATGTAGTCAATCACCTTCGTCTGCCACTCTTCCAGTGTGGGTAGTTCTTGTGTCTTCCAATACTTTGCTAGTAACACTCTTGCTGCTGTTGTAGCATACATAAAGAACGTCCTATCTTTCTTTGACACCAATTGGCCCACTATGCCCAGGAGAAAAGCCTCTGGTTTTTTATGAAAGGTACACTTAAGCACCTTCTTAATTTCATTATATATCGTTTCCCAGAAGGCCTTAGTCCTTGGGCACGTCCACCAAAGGTGATAGAAAGTACCTTCAGTTTCATTACATTTCCAGCATTTATTCTTGGGCAGATGGTAGATTTTTGCAAGCTTGACTGGGGTCATGTACCACCTATAAATCATTTTCATAATATTCTCTCTTAAGGCATTACATGCCGTAAATTTTATACCGGTGGTCCATAACTGTTCCCAGTCAGCAAACATAATGTCATGACCAATGTCCTGTGCCCATTTAATCATAGCTGATTTAACCGTTTCATCCTGTGTATTCCATTTCAGCAGCAAGTTATACATTCTAGACAAATTCTTAGTATTGGGTTCTAACAATTCTGTTTCTAACTTTGACTTTTCCACCTGAAAGCCAAATTTCCTGTCCTGTTTAAATACTTCATTTATCTGGTAATAATGAAGCCAATCTCTTACTTTAGACTTCAGTTTCTCATAGCTCTGTAATTTCACATTTCCTCCTTCTTGTTCTATAATTTCCCAATATTTTGGCCATTTAGATTCCATATTAAGTTTTTTGACTTCCTTAGCCTCCATTGGTGACAGCCACCTAGGGGTTTTATTTTCCAGCAGATCTTTATAACGAATCCAAACATTGTATAATGCTTTCCTAACAATATGGTTTTTAAAACCTTTGTGTGTTTTTACCTTGTCATACCATATATATGCATGCCAACCAAACCTATTATTGAACCCTTCTAAGTCCAAAATGTCTGTGTTCTCAAGAAGTAGCCAATCTTTCAGTCAGCAGAAAGCTGCTGCTTCATATTACAGTTTTAAGTCCGGCAGGGGAAACCCCCCTCTTTCTTTTGCATCAGTTAGTGTCTTAAATTTTATTCTGGGCTTTTTGCCCTGCCAGACAAATCTGGATATATCTTTTTGCCACCTCTTGAAACAATCCATTTTGTCCACAATCTGCAATGTTTGAAACAAGAACAGCATTCTTGGCAAAACATTCATCTTAATAACAGCAATTCGGCCTAACAAGGAAAGTTTCAAATTTGACCATATTTCTAAATCTTTCTTAATTTCTGTCCAACATTTCTCATAGTTATCTTTAAATAGGTTCACATTCTTAGTTGTTAAATTGACCCCTAGATATTTCACCTTATTTGCTACCATTAATCCAGTTTCACTCTGAAACTTCTCTCTTTCCTCCACTGTTAAGTTCTTTCCCAGTACCTTTGTTTTTTGTTTATTTAACTTAAAACCTGCCACTCGACCAAAAACTTGTATTATCTCCAAAACTTTTTTCGTACTTGTGTCTGGCTCTTGCAAAGTTAAAACTAAATCATCTGCAAACGCTTTCAGCTTGTATTGTTTAACTCCGACCTGAATCCCCTTTACCAGCTGGTCCCCCCTAATCATATTTAATAAAACCTCCAGAACAGTTATAAAAAGTAGTGGGGATATTGGGCACCCCTGTCGTGTCCCTTTTTCAATAGCAATTTCTTCAGTAACCACATTATTTACAATCAGTTTTGCTTTTTGTTCAGAGTAAATTGCACCTATACCATTTTCAAAACCTTGGCCTACCCCCATTCCTTTGAGATTCTTTTTCATAAAACTCCAAGAAATATTGTCAAAGGCTTTCTCAGTGTCCACAAATATTAATACTGCCTTAGTGTTAATATTGTTCTCAAGTAACTCCATAATGTCTATTATATTTCTCACATTATCAGATAAATGTCTTCCCGGGAGAAAGCCAGCCTGATCTTTATGAATCTCACCCACCAATACCCTCTTCAGTCTTTTTGCCAAAATGTCTGCAAAAATTTTGTAATCCACATTAAGCAATGATATAGGGCGGTAGTTCTTGATCTGGTTCTTGAAAATAGGGACAACATTTGCCCTCCTCTAGTCTGCCGGGACTTCGCCTGTTCTCCAGGAATTCCCAAAGATGACTGCCAGTGGTTCTGAGATCACATCTGCCAGTTCTTTTAATACTCTTGGATGCAGTTCATCTGGCCCTGGAGACTTGAATACATCTAAACTAGCCAAGTATTCTTGTACTATCTCCTTAGTTATTCTGGGCTGTGTTTTCTTTGCTGAATCATTTGCTCCAAATTCTTCAGGTCGGGCATTGTTTTCTTTATCGGAGAAGACTGAGGCAAAGAAGGCATTGAGGAGTTCAGCCCTTTCTGTGTCCCCTGTTTGCATTTCACCATCTTCTCCTCTGAGTGACCCCACTGTTTCTTTGTTCTTCCTTTTGCTACGAACATACCCATAAAAGCCTTTTTTGTTGCTTTTAACCTCTCTAGCAAGCCTGAGTTCATTCTGTGCTTTAGCTTTTCTGACTTTGTGTCTACACGTGCTGGCTATTTGTTTGAATTCCTCTTTGGTGGTTTCCCCCCTTTTCCATTTTTTGTACACATCCTTTTTTAATCTTAACTCAGTTAAAAGTTCTTTAGATAGCCACCCTGGCTTCTTGAGGCACCTTCCATGTTTCCGTCTCATTGGTATTGCCTGAAGTTGTGCTTTTACTATCTCCCTCTTAACAAACTCCCAGCCATCATGAACTCCCTTTCCTTTTAGTATTACTGTCCATGGGATCTCATCCAGCACTTCCCTAAGTTTTATGAAGTCGGCTTTCTTAAAGTCAAGAAATTGAGTCCTAGTATGCTTGGCTGCTCCTTTCCGCTGTATAGTAAACTTCAGAAGAGCATGATCACTCGCGCCTAATGATCCTTCCACTTCTACCCCACTAACCAGGTCCTCAACATTGGTTAGGACCAGATCTAAAATGGCTGTTCCTCTTGTTGCTTCTCCCACTTTCTGGACAATGAAGTTGTCTGCAAGGCCAGTGAGGAATCTGTTTGACCTTATGCTCTTGGCTGAGTTTGACATCCAACAAATATCCGGGTAATTGAAGTCCCCCATTACTACTATCTCCCTTCCTTTTGCATGCTTGGCCATCTGTTCCAGGAAGGCATCATCTATGTCCTCCGTTTGGCTTCGGGATCTATAGTAAACTCCCACAATGAGGTCACTGTTATTCTTCTCTCCCTTAATTTTGACCCAAATGCTCTCACTTTGGCTTTGAGGTTCTAAATCTTGGATCTCCTCACAGGTATACACATCCCTGACATATAACGCCACTCCTCCTCCTTTCTTGTCTGGTCTGTTTCTCTGAAATAGATTGTATCCCTCCATTATTACATTCCAATCGTGGGACTTATCCCACCAGGTTTCAATGATGCCTATTATGTCATTTTTAGTTTGCTGTACCAAGAGCTCAAGCTCATCTTGTTTATTTCCCATGCTTTGCGCATTAGTGTACAGACATTGAAGTCCATTTATCATTCCCCCGTGTCTCTTATTTAAGGATTTTTTCCTCCCATCACTAGGTCTGCGTGCTGTTTGCTCCATTTGGTCTATGACATTTGGATGATCATCTTCATCAATTGATAGACTCCTACCTTCAGGAGCACTGTCTCCCTCCCCCACATTAGTCAGTTTAAAGCCCTCCTGATGAGGTTTCTGAGATTTTTGGCAAAAACATTCCTCCCAACCGTTGTGAGGTGCAGCCCATCGCTTGACAGAAGTCCATCTTCAAGAAACTGCAGTCCGTGATCTAAGAATCCAAACCGTTCCTGTTTACACCATTTGCGAAGCCAGCTGTTCACTTCCACTATTTTTCCCTCTCTCCCTGGGCCACGTCGTTCAACTGGGAGGACAGATGAGATGACAATTTGTGCATTTAATTGCTTCAATTTCCTGCCCAGAGCCTCGTAGTCTCTTTTGATCTTCTGGAGGCTATTGCTTGCAGTGTCATTGGTTCCCACATGAACCAAGAGGAAGGGGTATTTGTCAGTGGGTTTTATGATTCCTTGCAGTCGTTCAGTTACATCTTGGATCTTAGTCCCGGGGAGGCAGCACACTTCCCGAGACATCTTGTCAGGCCCAGAGATCACTGCTTCTGTTCCCCTCAGTAGGGAATCCCCTATCACCACTACACACCTCCTCTTAGGTTTGGTCGGGGTTCTTCCGTGAGCTGTCCGTTCCACGGTCGCCTGCACATTCCCCAAGGACTGACTTTGCTGCTCGTCTTCATATACCTGATCGACTGTAATGAGGGAGAGATCCTCAAATGGAGTCTGCTCTTCGTCTTCCATGCTAGGGGAGAGGACCTCAAAGTGATTGTGTATTTCTAAACAATCAGAGCGAACCCTGGGCTTCCTACTTCTTTGAGTCACGTTTCTCCATATATCTGGCTCCTGTGTTGGTGAACTAGCCTCCTTCTCAGGGGAGTCCCGTCTCCGCCTTGGTGGAGACGGTGTGCTCTGTTGCTTCCAAGAAGAGCTCCAGCTCTCTAATTCTTTGGAGCGTAGCTACACGTTCCTCCAGTTGCTGGACTTTGTCTTTTAAGAGGGCAATCAACATGCAATTGCTGCAGGTAAAGCTGCCTGCAACCTGCTGCCTGCAATCAGTTCCTGTGTTCCGCTGAGAGTGCCCCAGCCATGCCATTTGCCAGGCGACCAATCAGGGCGCTGTGGGGGTGTGGCCAGGGCCAATTTAAACTGTGGTGCAACTCTGGGAGCTCCTCTTTCAGCCTCACATGTGGATCTCCTGCCCTCCCACCCTCTTCTAGATAGGGTCGCTGGCCTTGCTATGGACTTTGGTTGGTCACCGTTGAGGGGCCTGGTAGTTTTTCCACTTGGCAAATTGGCACCAGCCACTTGGTTTTCACCTACCTCGTAGCAATCGTCACAACTTTGTAAGGTTTGGTGGTTAGGCATTGGAATAGTGATGTGTAGGGGAGGGGAGGTGTGGCCATCACCTGCCGCTCCATGTGTAAGGGTATTCCGTTAAAGGAATCTGGGGGTGTGGATCTTGTCTGAAGCCTGGGGAGGGGCTAGAGCCATGCCATGACCCCAGTGGGAACCCAAGGGGGCTCGAGTTGATCAGCATCGGCGGGGCTCCCCCTACTGGTGGTTTCCCCTTACCAGACTTCCTGCAATGCAGGCAGGAGTCAGGTATAGTCTGTTGATGCCAATGCCTAAGCCAATACCGCTCACATTCTGTAACCAATAAAGTTGTGGCCTGAATTTTGCCCATTAACATTAACCTAAATTCTGTGTCCTCGTGTCTTTATTTTCCTGGGGGTGGCTTGGGGCTCTTGAAGTGCAAACAAGTTTTCAGTATCTTGCATGATTCCCCCCCCTCTTCTGTCAAATTATTAAAGGGGCAGAAATCCTGTCCATAGAATCATAGAATCATAGAGTTGGAAGAGACCACAAGGGCCATCGAGTCCAACCCCCTGCCAAGCAGGAAACAATCCTGTGTAGTCAGTATGAGAAAGCATAATACATTGTGCAAAAGAGTTATTTTCTAGGGCATTCCATGGTGAGTAATCACACCTGATTTTGCTTAGGAGAGATAATAAAATCACCTTGAAAGTGAGGAGTAAGAAAGAAAAAACATGATATAGGACACCTTTTGTGGCTCTTAGTCTGTGGCTCTTACTCCTTCAGTAGATGACTATGGCAATTACTGTTGAATGAACCAGGAACCTTGACTGAAATGGGAGAAATATAATTTAGTCAGAATAAATAGATTTTTGTTCAGACTTCATGCTTGCATTCAAAGCCTTCTCCATTGGCTCACTGATTTCAAAATAAGCCATCATAAGGAGGCTTGGGCAGAGTTTTGTTTATTGTGGAATATTTAAATAATAATAATAATTATGCAGTGTAGGAGAAGCTTATCAAAAAGAGGCTTTCCCCTGCAGCTTATTTTCTTTTGGGAAAGGGCAATGGTGCCTTCCTGTCCAGTTGAATTTTTCAGGAAGAGCTGCATCTAAAGCCGCTCATTATAGAGTGCTAAATCATTACATTCTTCTTGGGGATTACAGATAAGTTTCAGGTACCGTATTTTTCGCCCTATAGGATGCACTTTTCCCCCTCCAAAAATGAAGTGGAAATGTGTGTGCGTCCTATGGGGCGAATGCAGACTTTCGCTGAAGCCTGGAGAGCGAGAGGGGTCGGTGTGCACCGACCCCTCTCCCTCTCCAGGCTTCAGGAAGCTCTGCGCAAGCCGTGGGAGCCCGCGAGAGTTCCCACGGGCTCCCACGGCTTGCGCAGAGCTGCCTGCACCCCGAAGCCCCGGCGCCCTGAGCAGTCACGCCGGGGCTTCGGGTAGCTCTGCGCAAGCCGCGGGAGCCCTCCCCCAGCTTGCGCAGCGCTGCCTCTTATCCCGAAGCTACCCGAAGCGACAGCTGAGCGCGCCGGGGCTTCGGGATAAGAGGCAGCGGGTAGCCCCGTGCAAGCCGCGGGAGGGCTCTGGGTAGCTCCGCGCAAGCCGCGGGAGGGCTCCCCCGGCTTGCGCAGAGCTGCCTCTTATCCCGAAGCCCCGGCGCGCTCAGCAGTCGCGCAGGGGCTTCGGGTAGCTCCGCGCAAGCCGCGGGAGGGCTCCCCCGGCTTGCGCAGCCTCTTATCCCAAAGCACCGGTGCGCTCAGCGGTCGCGCCGGGGCTTCGGGTAGCTCTGCGCAAGTCGCGGGAGGGCTCCCCCGGCTTGCGCAGAGCTGCCTCTTATCCCGAAGCCCCGGCACGCTCAGCAGCCGCGCAGGGGCTTCGGGTAGCTCCGTGCAAGCGCGGGAGGGCTCCCCCGGCTTGCGCAGCGCTGCCTCTTATCCCGAAGCCCCGGCGCGCTGAGCAGTCGTGCCGGGGCTTCGGGTAGCTCCGCGCAAGCCGCGGGAGGGCTCCTCCGGCTTGCGCAGAGCTGCCTCTTATTCCGAAGCCCCGGCACGCTGAGCAGTCGCGCTGGGGCTTCGGGTAGCTCCGCGCAAGCCGCGGGAGGGCTCCCCTGGCTTGCGCAGAGCTGCCTGTTATGGGGGCTGGGGTCGGGGGAAGCTCAGGCTTCCCCCGCCCGAGCCTCGCGCCTTTGGGGGGAAATAATTCCCCCCCTTTATTTCCCCCCAAAAAGACTAGGTGCGCCTTATGGGCCGGTGCGCCCTATGGGACGAAAAATACGGTATATAATATTCTGCTACATTTACAAGCAGACTTGTGGTTTGAAATGGAAACCTTTCTCTATGAAAGATATGATTATCAGTTGATATTTTCATCAGTGATTGTTCACAAAGCAGGTTCTTCCCGCCCCTTCAATTTCTTACACAAAGTCATCTTCCCTCTTCAAGAGATGCAAAATTAATGATAATTCCTGCAATCAAATCATTCTCATTAAGCATTTGCTAAATGATCTTTTAGGAACCGTAGCAGTTCACAGCACAACCTGAGTAAGTTATCATAAGGGGCAGCTATCTGCTGGTAAGATCTGCTTTCTTTTGCTTGTTCTTTCTTTCCAAACATATATTGTTCTGTGTATGTGTTGACTTTTTGTTTTCAGTTTGAAATGGAACATTTGAAATGGCGCTAAAGTGATCTCTAAGTAGCAAGTAATCTTCAGAGGCAGGTTTAAAGAGCTGGGTCACAGCCATGTTCATTCAGATCCTTCGTAAACGACAGACAGCTTGAATGAACTGGCAGGCCTCTTGCCATGAACTTGCCGACAGCAGACAATGGGGAAAGGAGAGGCAGAAAAAGGAGCGGCTGAAGTTTCAAGACAATAAGAAAGAAAAGTGGGAGGCATCTAAAGAAACCAGTGTGGCTTCATAAGGAGCTTATAGATAAGCTTAGATTTAAGAAGGGCATGTATAAGAAATGGAAGAAAGGGGAAATCACAAAGGAGAGGTATACATAGAATCATAGCATCAAAGAATTGTAGAGTTGGAAGGGACACTAAGGGTCATCTAGTCCAACCCCCTGCAATGCAGGAATCTCAGCTCAAGCATCCAGAACAGATGGCCATCCAACCTCTGCGTAAAAGCCTCCAAGGAAGGAGAGTCCACAATCTCCCAAGAGAGACAGTTCTGCTATTGAACAGCTCTCACTGTCAGGAATTTTTCCTCATGTTTAGCTGGAATCTCCTTTCTTGTAACTTGAAGCTATTGGTTCAAATCCTACCCTTGAGAGCAGGAGAAAACAAGCATGTTCCCTCTTCCACGTGACAGCCCTTGAGATATTTGAAGATGCCTCTCCTATCCCCTCTTAGTCTCCTCTTTTCCAGGTTCAACATACCCAGCTGCTTCAACCATTCCTCATAAGGCTTGGTTTCCAGACTCTTGATTATCATATTGAAAGTGCATGTTCACTTGATGGAATGCTCCTCACTCAAAGGAACAATTCACCATCTGAGAGAGCCTCATCTTACCGTCTAACCTCTTTATCCAGGGAAATCTGGCATCAGCTCCATTTATATGTTACTGGATTATTAGATTTGAGAAGATTTGTCACTGTCTGAAGTAAGCAGATACAACAGGAGAAATCAGCTAATACATCCCACATGTTTTTATTAATTAAATGTAAAATATCTCACAGTTCTTTTAGTAGCTCAAAGGTTTTTTTTAATATGAAAATGTATTTATATATTTAATAAATTAATATATTTATTGATTACAAGACAGGCAACAAATCAGCTAGTAATTTTGTAGCCCAATAACATCTCTATTAAGTATACATGTGCATTATACATCCTTATGGTCTTTCAGGGTCTTGATAGCTCCCCCCCCCCCATTTTCTGGCTACCCTCTCCCAATTTTATTCAATTACAAAGAGATTTTAAACATTTATCAGTAAAAGTTTTTGCCAAAAGAGAAAGAAATGATTCCTTGAACAGATCTGCTTTGTTGCATAGGATGTTCTCATGGGAATTCATTAAGTCTGCTTTTGTAATTCTTTTCCACTTGTTTAATCTGTTTGAATGTTTTATTATATGCATAAAATTAAAATACATAGATTTTACAGAGAGAAAAAGTTGAATAAAAAGTTAGAAAATATACAGGCCTTTTATTTATCCTCCAAGGATGGCAGACAGAACATGGGGGGGGGGTGTTTACAACAGCAACAACAGCAACAACAGCAAGAACAAACAACCCTGCAAGATATGGGATAAATCAGCTTCATAAAAGCAATGTGCTTAAGTGTAATTAATGCATGAAGGCGTTAAGACCATTGAGTAAGCTGTCCTGCCAGGCTTAGCTGGGTCATTCCCCCTCACCTTGGGAAGAAGGGTTGCTGAATAATTCTGCTGCCTAGAAGCCCCTTCCAGTCTTACATGACACACTTAGGCACAACCGAACTGTGATGTGACAGCATCCTCACATCTTTCTCTTCCACAAAGAAAGGAACATATGAACCAACAGTTCTCTATTAGCCTCTGGGTTGCTTCCTTGGCCTTGTAGATCTATGAGGTGTAGTTAGCATTTCAACTTCTGCTTTCCTTTGGTCACTTCTGTCCATGTCTACCACCTGATGTCTTTGATCACCACCAAACTCTTCTGATTTTGCTGTATCTGTAAGCCGAGTCTGTTTTTTTATCTGTTTAGGAATCAGTTGAAGATATCTTCTGTTTCTCCTACACGTTTTTCAGTCATCACCTCATAAGATTGAAGAACTGTTTCTTGAGTGACTACAGTAGGGTTACCAGACGTCCCCGGTTCCCGGGGACAGTCCCCAGATTTGCAAATGTGTCCCGGACAAATTCTGTCCCCAGAATGTCCTAGATTTCATTAAATATCCCCAGGAAATGGGACGCCAACAGGAGCAGCCGGAATCAACTCAATTGTTTGGCAGGGAGGAGAAGTGGGGAGAAGGCGCTGTGATTGCCAAGCACAGGCACACATGCAAGAGAGGGAAAATCAGAAAGAAAAGCCCCTTTTCTCTCCATCGGCCTCATTTACATTTCCCTGGATGGCATCCTGGCCTCTGGCAGTATCCAGTTCCAGCCTTTCTTCAAGCTTTGCTCCCCCCCCCTTGCTTTTTCCTCTCCTTGACGCTGCTGCTGCGCCCAGCGGAGATCAAGAGCAAAGCTGGTCGAGCTCAAAGCAATGGGGAGAGAAAGGAAGAGAGATAGAGAGGGCAAGGAGGGTGGGGGCGGGGAGTGAAATCGCCCTTAAAAGAAAAATCCCAGTGAATTGTATTGCCAGCTCCCTTTCGTCTATGCACCTCTCAGTGTGTGACTACGGATTGCGAAGTCCTGACACGGACTCTCCACTAGCTCTGAACTGGAGCCACCTCCAGCCTCCCCCTCTTCCCCCAGTCTCTACACCCACCAGTTCTCTCTCTTGCTTTTCTACCCCCCCCCCCCCGGCTCAGCTAATCATAGAAACACATGATCATGTATAGAAGCGGCGGCAGAGATATGGTCAAATTTAAAATTATCATTAACGGACCAGATTTCGGTGGTCAAGATGAATGTATTGCCAAAGATGCTATTTTTGTTTCAAGCCCTCCCAATTATAGACAATGTGAAATGTTTTAAAGAATGGCAGAAAGCTTTATCTAGATTTATCTGGCAGGGGGAAAACCCCAGAATTAAATATAAAATACTAACTGACTCTAAAGAAAGAGGGGGATTCTCCCTGCCAGACTTGAAGATATATTTTGAAGCAGCAGCGCTTTGCTGGATTAAGGAATGGTTACTACTAGAGGATACTGATGTTCTAGATTTAGAGGGATTTGACAACGTGTTTGGATGGCATGCATATTTATGGTATGATAAAGTTAAGGCCCATAAAGCTTTTAAGAATCATGTAATTAGGAAATCGCTATATAATGTTTGGATAAAATATAAAGATCTCTTAGAAAGGAAGACACCCAGATGGCTTTCACCGATGGAGGCAAAGGCTCAGAAAAAGTTAAATATGGAAACCAAGTGGTTGAGGTACTCTGATTTGTTACTGAAAGATAAAGAAGGATATAAATTAAAACCACATGATTAAATTAAAGATAAAATAAATTGGTTACAATATTACCAGATTAATGAATTGTACAAATTAGCTAAGAAAAATGGTTTTGCTTCAGAGAAAACTGAGTTGGAAACGGAGTTGTTGGACAAGTTAAGAACTTGTCTAAAATGTATAATTTATTGTTGGAATGGCATACAAAGGATGAACAAGTTAAATCTGTGATGATAGATTGGGCAAGAGATGTGGGACATAACATAATGTTTGAAGACTGGGAACGGTTGTGGAAGAAAGGGGTTAGGTTCACTGCATGCACAGTGTTAAAGGAAAATATTATGAAAATGGTATATAGATGGTATTTAATTCCTGTAAAATTGGCAAAGATATATCATAACAGTGATAATTTATGTTGGAAATGCAAAGAAAAAGAAGGTACCTTTTATCATATGTGGTGGACCTGCCCCAAGGTGAAAGACTTCTGGGAGGAGATTTATAATGAATTGAAAAAAATGTTGAAATATACATTTATTAAGAAACCAGAGGCCTTTCTTATTGGAAAAACAGGTTTGGAATTGCCCAAGAAAGATGTTAAATTGTTTTTGTATGCCACAACCGCAGCAAGAATTTTGTTAGCGAGGAATTGGAAAACACAAGAAGTACCAACAGTGGACAATTAGCAGATGAAGATGATGGATTTTTCGGAGCTAGCCAACCTGACTGGAAGAGTCCGCGACCAGAAGGAGGAGGAGTACCAGGAAGAATGGGTAAAATTTAAAGATTATTTAGCTAAATACACTAAGATAACTTAATTGGAAAAGCTTGCAAATATTAGATAGGTTTAGGATTTAAAATGTAAGGATAGGAATTAAGATGTTTAAAGCTAGATTAGAAAGATCGAAAGATGTCCAAGTCAATTTTTTGAGAAGTTCAATTTTGGAAAACTGTTAAAATGATATACAATGAAATTCAGGGGGATTTGAGGAAGTCACTTAATAATGTTATTAAGATTGGTTTAATTACAATTAGGATCTATGTTTGTTTGTTTGTCTTAAATTTTTTCTGTAAAATTAATTTAAAAATTTGGGGGGAAAAGCAGTGGCAGCCAAAAAATATGGGGGGGGGCATATATATATTCTGCTCTTCACCACTCCGCTTCTTCTGCCTCCTCGTCGCCGCCACCAGCACCCACCCAAGCTGGGGGGGGGGGCTGCTGGCAAATAAAAGCAGATTAGAAACACCTAAGTACCAAAGGTGAAGGTGATAATCTAAAGGCTCGATCTGCCACCACT
The DNA here is from genome assembly GCF_027172205.1 of Podarcis raffonei. Classification (NCBI taxonomy): domain Eukaryota; kingdom Metazoa; phylum Chordata; class Lepidosauria; order Squamata; family Lacertidae; genus Podarcis; species Podarcis raffonei. Next base: position 60,780,778 of record NC_070613.1, on the reverse strand, counting down.
GGCCATTTTCCACTCCATTTGAGTTGCTTGCGGCTGCATGGCTTTGGGGAGTAGAGGAGGAGGGATGGGGGAGGGAGGTGGGCTGGGGAGAGAAAGAGAAAGAAGCGGGGGTGGGTGTGTTGTGTGTGTTCGTGCAAAAGCTTTGGGCTCAATCTGGCAGCAGCAGGGAGCGTGGATCACTTCAGCCGGCGGTGGCTGGGAGCTTTGGGGCAGCCCCTCAGCGAGAGCAGGAGGTTCGGCTGCATCTCGGGTCCCCACTGGGTGCTGTCCGCCTACTCGCAGAGAGGACCTCCTCGCCAGCTCAGATTTAAAGCAAACTTTGATCTGTGGTGTTGACTTTTTTCCTTTTTTTTTAATTCCTCTTTTTAAAAAAATATTTATTTATTTGTTTGTTTGTTTGTTTGTTTATTTATTTATTTAAAAGCGTCCCCGGATTTACTGAAAAAAATCTGGTAGCCTTAGACTACAGCCTTTCGTACATAGTCACTCAATTGAAAAGATTATTTAAGGTCATTTGACCCACTATTGTAATAGAATTTTTGTCTGGACTTCTCTTTATTTTTCCATGAATTTACATAATATTTGTGCCTCATATTTTAAATATATTTTATTAATTTTCAAGAAAAAATAATAAAAGCATAAACATAAATATTTTCAAAACACTTGGTTACCCCTCCCTTCTATTCTTGAAAAAATATAGATTTGAGATGCAAAATGACACACTGGGCATTTGCGTTGTGTAACACTACAATTCCTGAAAATTAGAATTGTAGTCCAGAACCATTGCGTAGTTTTGTCTGGCATGAAAGAACAAATCAATGCACAACTTGGAGCATGAACCACAGGTTTCTGAAATCCACATCATAGGTTGCTTTTGTTGATAGTCTCTGTATTTTCGACATGCCACAGTTCTGAATGAGTTTTTCTATATCCAAATTCATGTTTAGCCAGTATAAGAGACTTCAAGCACGCCAGTTATCTTTCACCATGCCTGGGTTAGGGTTAGAGTGCACCATGCACCCATTTCAGCATCTCTTCCCTTAAAGAGCTGTGAACCACCACCTTTTGAAATGGTTAGAAGGATTTGGTATATGTTTCTCACATATTGTTTGCTTGTATTACTTGCCTTGGAATAATATCTCGAGCTACGGACCACATCTGTTCAGACCGGGATGTACTACTCCAGAATAAGAATTTGCTTCAACCTCAGTCCCATCATAAGCTCTGGACAAAGTCTCCATAATTAGTAAGTGTTTGCCAGGACTATGTTCCTATAATTGTAATTTAAAAACAGTCTCTGCAACCTGAGAGGCATATCTGCTACCCCCCATTTGTAATGGTTGCCAACAACAACTTGTGGTCTGTTCCTGCCAATATTGATCATCTGTATATAAAAACGTGATTTTAAAATGCAAACACTATGGCTAGTGCTCCCCCCCCCCAATTTGAGCATACTGACAATCAGTTTTTGTTAAGGCCCTAGAAACATGTGCTATGGACCTCCAGTGATCACCATATTTCTGTAAGAGTATTGCTTCCAGACCACTTTCTACTAGGATCAATGTGGACATCTTATTCAGTTAACTTTTCTCCTAGGTAGGTATGCTGGCTATGTCTTTACCTTTACAATGAACTTGGACCAGACAATCCTTCAAATAAAGAATACCTCCAAACAGAGGACTGTTCTCTGTAAAGTAGGACACGTGGCTAAATTAAGCTTCATGCTTCCTCTCACTGTTGCAGCTTAATTTGGTCTGCACATAAAATATTCAGAACCATTTGAAGCTCTCAGAGATTCCCAAGGAAGGATTTGACTACCCACATGCTCTGTACTTCAATATTAGCTTTGAAATAAGCTGGTGGTGTTTTGGTGAGGGTGGGGAATGATAGGGTATTCATTATTCATAATAGAAATTGTTTAACAGCAGCTGCACTATGCTCCGTTCTGTATGGGTATGGCCTACTTTATTTTTGGCATATAATTGGATTTGCTGAAACATGTTTGATGAGAACCCTTGCAACTAAGAAAAGAAAAACCCAACAATACAACAACAACAACAATACAACAATACAACAAAGACACATCTGGACATAGGAAAGAGGAGAAGGAGAAGGTTATTTTAATCAGGAGCAGAGATGAGCAAATCTGTCAATTTCAGTTTCTCTCAGGTTCTCATATTTTCATTCTCCACATTAAACTCCACATTTCCACATCAGTTTGCAATTTTAGTACAAATTTCTCATAATATACATACTTTTGTCTGCAATTTTGTCAAATATACACATTTTTACAAAGCAATTTCCCCTAATATAATGAGATTTCACAGGCTATTTTCACTAATATAAGCATTTTTACCTGAAGCGGTCTGATTCAGACAGCAGACTCTACTGGGAGCAGGATATCTCAATTTGGCCCCTGCCACCGAACCTTTGCTCCTTTTCTTCCAACTGTTGTCCCCTCAGGCCTCATTGGCGGCAACTTCCAACTCAGCTTCATTTAAGTTGCAGCCTTGCAGAGTACCGCCTTTTTGCTGAGGCCCCTCCACCCCTGCTGGTCTCCTCCATCCTGCTGGGTCATGGGCCTGGATTTGTGGGGGGTGGGGGCATCAGCAGTGTATCTTGCCTCAGGCACCAAAAGTTCTTGGGCCTTCCCTGGATAAATAACCATGAGAAAAGTAGTTGGGAAACTTGAAGTTGCTCATGAGCAGTAGATTGAGCAGTCACACAAGTCACTTGGTCAGTTCTTTGCTATGGTACAGTTTATTCTTTTTGAATTATAATAATTATTTCTTAATTTATATGTGTATGCATGTGTACATTTTATGCAAATATGTATTTTCTTTTGCCCTCTTTTTGTTGTTGATGATGCATTTCTTCTTTATTGGAGAATGAAGGCAACCTTCATTCTGGCCTCTTTTTCACATTTCTTGTAGAATTTGTTTTAAATGGATTTATACATGGGATTTGGCAGTTCTGACCTAGTGGAAATACAAGAAGTGCAGCCCCCATGTGCCCACTCCACCACGACTGATGAAGCAACCCAGGTCTAGGAAGTGGCAGAGGTGGCACAGGCACTGCATTCTGTCACCCAGTGTTGCTGTTGGTCTCCCCCACCCCAGGGTAGAGAGCTCTGCAGAATGCCACCCTCTCGCCAAGTTGGCAAGAGGGGAGATGTTCCACTGCCCAGCATTGCAGCTGGGTGTGAAGGGAGATTTGGCAAGAGCTTAAGGAGAATTTCTCTCCCTCTATCTGGCAGGGTGGCAAGGTTTTGCAAAGGCTTTTCCTTGAGGGGAAGTCCTTGTGGAGCCTTATCCCCTCCCCTGTGGGGGTAGCAGCAGGACATTTCACCTCAAGCATGAAAATGTCTCAGGCCGCCCCTGCAGGCCATCCTAACTTGTCCACAAACCTGCAAGCAGGAATAATCACCACAAGACCAAACTTTACCAGCATGTGGTCTGACCATGAGACTTGGGTAAAATTCACCCCCCCCCCGTCTACTTCCACTCTCCCTCCCTAGAAGCAAAGACTAAGTCACCAGGATGTAATGTTCTGCCATTTGAGACAGTCCCATGGTCATCACGAAGGCCATGAAATCCTGATGTGCCTGTAACATCAGTTTATACAATAACTAAGATGCTTCCCCTGAGCCAGAATATCCAAATTCTCCTTGGAAATTTCCTTTAAGTGAAGTTAATTGGCAACTCCAGTCTTAATTCTCTCTTGCTTCAAGCACATGAACACACACAGAGAGACAAACCTCAGAGTGTGTCTGTGTACTCCAATTTTGAAGTAAATAGCAAGTGCTTTTTATTTTAAAAAATGATGAAGACAATAATGTCCTTCCTGAAATACGTATCAGTCTTTCAGAACTGTATAATGGGACATAATGACCAAGACCAGTGTGAAATGATTTGCTAGGAATTGGGAAGAACTCCATAGCACTGGCCTTTTATAATTCAATAAAATCTGATGAACTAAGAAAAGAAAAAACAAAGTTGCAGTGTGAAACAGGTCTTTCTTTTTAAATTGAACATAGTTTATATTTAAGAGAGCAGAATTCTTCGCAATACACTGTATGACCCTCAAGAAAATAACCATAGCCAAAGCACATAGACTCCCTCTTTCCGGATTGCCTCTTGGCAACAAATTCAGATAAAATCAGCCAAGTATGCTACTCAAAGGCTTCTTTTTTATCGGCATTGGTTTTGCCAGAATTTGTGCTCTTTGATCTTTTTCTTATTGAGAGCATGACACCCACTTTTTAAAGGAAGTTTTCTTTTATTTTATATAGCTTCTGTGACACTTTTTTTTGGACTTTTCCTAATCTGAGGTATATGTTATATTTGAGTTTATCATGGTTTTAAATAATCTCCAAGCATCCTGAAGAAGTTTGACTCTCTTGACTTTTCCATTCAACTTGTGTTTAACTATTCCTTTTCGAAGTTAAAAAGTCACTGTGTTGAACTTTATGGAAAACTCATCAGCCACCTTAATGTTGAATTTGATGGCATTGTTGTCACTGCTTCTGAGCAGTTCAACACTTTCATTGCACACCAGATCCTGGGCACTACTCAGGATTATGTTGTGGGGCTTCAACGTCACTTTTAGTCAGCTGCAGGACTTCTCAGCTGTAGACATATGTTTAATCTAGGACCCCCCCCACTTTACCATGAGCCACACATGCATTTACCCAGTTGGCATAAGGAAAGCTGAAACACCATTATTACAACAGTTTTTATTTTGGCTTCTTTCTCCATCCCAAGATCTCCTCTAGAGCTTTGATCAGAGGGAACTTTAATTTAGTATGAAATTACTCTTACTGCCTTGTTCCTTTCTGCTACCCATCAAGTGTGCTTGCTGCCAGCTCTCCTGTGACAGGAGGATAGGACCTGAGCCAATGGCTTCAAGTTACAAGAAAGGAGATTCCAACTAAACATCAGGAAGAACTTTTTTGATGTTTGACAGTAGAAAGGTCTCCCTCAGGAGGTTGTGGACTCTCTTTCCTTGGAGGTTTTTAAGCAGAGGTTGGTTGGCTGTCTGTCATGGATGCTTTAGTTGGTTCTTTCATTGCAGGGGCTTAGACTAGATGATCCTCAGGGTCCCTTCCAAATCAGCAATTCTATGTTTCTATGACATCATGGTCACCTAGATTCCTTAAGTTTTCTAATTTTAGCTGCTTTCTCTCTCCCTGAGTAGCTTGCTCTTCCTCATGATGGCAATGTTTCCACTGTCAAAATATTAAAGCAAAAAGGAGTTTAACTTAGCAAAATAACTCTTGCAAGCAATTTTGTTGGGCACAGTTCACTTTGCTTAATGTAAGCTGACTGTTAGTAGGCTGTAAAATAGGAACAACAAAAAGTGCTTTCTCATGTTGCTCTCACTTAGCCTTAAAATATTTTTGATGAGACCTATCACTCTTCTCATTGCACCCCTGATCCCATCCTTCAGTGAAAAGGACTAGTAGGGTGTAAATTTAAAGAACTATGAAGCCCAGTAGATGAAATAGCTTACCAGGAAAGTGTGATATTTATGTGAATTATTGTGTGCACTCCTAATTGCTGTAATTTTTGCTGCCCATTTTGATGCTGTTTTTTTAAAAAAACCATTCAGTTCAAATGTAATCCATTCAGTTGAAATCCTCAATTAGAGACATATTCTAGTACTAGTCGTGTGAGATAAAGGAGGCCAGAAAGAAGAAATCATTGAGCTAATGTCCAGTTACTTCCAATACCTTTTATTTACACTAGTGTTGAATAGTACCACTCTGGAATCAGTATATCCACTGCAAAATTGTGGCCCTGTGTTTAGTGATTAAACAAATAGAAAAACCACCCGATCCTCCACTGCAGATGTCACAGAGTGTTCTTTGGATCAGAGAAGGTAGCAAGAGCATTTTGGGGGCCATAGCTCATTCCCTAGATATTTCTGACAGTAATCCCAAGGCAAAGGGGGGCTTCTATTAGTAATGAAGGCCACCAATAAACTTCCTTGGGCACTCTGTACACCTAGTCCCTGAGCACAGATGCCAAGTTGCACCCAGCATTGGGAGGGTTGATGTCACACGCACAATGTGTGTGTGTGTGATGTCATGTGTATTGTGCATTGCGTGCGTGATGACTGGCCGACCAGGCCTCCTTCCAATGAGACAATTGCCCACCAGGCTGAGCTGGCCCATGTGATGTCTCCCAAGGCTGTGCGACCACTGCTGACTTCCTGCCAGACTACGCAGCGTGAGGAGACACCACACAGCACAGGACAACATCGTGCCAGGCCTCCTCTGCTCCCTCAAGATTGGGGTGGCTGAGCTCCATCCCACCAGACACTGGGGGGGAGACATTGTTGGGGCCTGAGCCCCATGGAGTTGGTGTGCCTAAGTCTGAGGGAGGGAGTACCCTGCAGCCTACTCAGAAGAAGATGATGACAGATGACTGCCATAAGGCTACGTTCATATTCTGTGAGTGAAAATCAGATCCAGCAGCTCTTGTGCATCTGTAACAATCCATAGCCTCTCCCTACCCTATAATCCTCTAGTAGAGAAAATGGGACCGCATACTTGGAGGCCACCAAAGTGTTCAAGGCAGGACTCTGCCCCATTGAGTTCCTGGGAGCTCAGGATCTGTGACACAAGGGGCCTTTCACCATGCTAGAGTGGTACACCAGCTGCAGCCATATTTAGACCAATACAGTCCTGCCCTATTGCTGGATCAATACAGCCTTTCTCAGCCTTGGGTCCCCAGATGTGGTTGGACTACAAGTCCCATCATCCCTGACCACTAGTCCTGCTAGCTAGGAATGATGCAAGTTGTAGTCCAAAAAAGCATATGGGGAGCCAAGGTTGAGAAAACCTGAATCTTGCACATTTAGTGTGCTTGGTTTGTTATTTAGGTGCTCAGGTAAGCCCATAATCCAAGTAAATGCACTTTGGTCTTGACTGGGAATGTTCCTAAATCCTGAGGACCTTTCACAGCTGTTGAAACTTTAATTTAGCATTTGATTGAGGGCTCTCAGCCTGGCTGGTAAACAACAATTTTTTTCTGCCCTCTGAGACGCTTTCCTTAAGCTCATATGGAAACATAAAGTGGTGGAAGACTATCACCTATTAGGGCATTTGAGAATCACCGTCTTCCCCCTCCTCCTATTCTCCTATGCATTCCCTCCATTTCACTGTCCCTCAGACACTGTTGGGGGCCGGACTATAGTTTGGAAAAAATATGAACAAATTCCTATGCACACTGCACATATTTTATTTGTGGTGCACAAAAAACAGGAAAAACAATACAATATTTAAAATGAAGAACAATTTTAATCAACATAAACTTATAAGTATTTCAAAAGGAAGTATGAGCCTGCTTTTGGCTAACAAGATAGTCATTATCCGGTTCCATATTTGTCACTGCTAGTCGTAGCAAGTGATGCAAGTGTTCATCAGTTAGTCTGGATCTGGTTGGAGATTTCAGATGTTTCATTTGGGAAAAAGTCTGTTCACAGACATAGGTGCTGCCAAAGATGGTTGCAATTTTGAGTGCATGGTTCCTGAGATTAAGATATGTCTCAGAGGGGAGAGATGCATAGAAGGTGAGGCTGCTTTATTTGAATGTGTCTTTCAGAGAGTCACAATTTTGTAGTTCGGCCAATTCCAAAACCCTGCACTCAGAGTCCATTTTTCTTTTCTTTTTTTGACATAATGATTTCCGCTGCAAGGACGCTGCTCCGCTAACAGTTCAACTTCCTCCAGCCAAGCCAAGCCAGTTGGGCAGGGGAAACGGGAAATGAGTGCAAGGCAAGGCTTTGCTTGCTTGCCTGCCTGCCTGCCACTGGGAGGGAAAGAAGCAGGAGTCACGTGTGCAAGAGAGAGACAGCAAAGCCGCTGCCCTGTTCCTCCCCCCTTAGGCGGCAGGAGGCCTCGTGCCGCTAAACAGGATGTCTATCATGCGTGGCCAAGCCACACACTTGCTAGGCCAGCAGCAGCGAGGCAGGGAATGGAGGCAGGTGGCAGCAAGGGGACAGTGGCATGGGAAGGAAGGGCTCTTACCTTTGGTTGTCACGCACCTGCCTGGGCCCTAGCGGCATGCCCTGCAGCAAGGGAAGAGAACCCAAAGGTGCCAAGCCTCTGTCTGCGCCTTCTGCTGCTGCTACTTTGGTGCCTCCGCCACAGCAACCCTCGCTCGCAGCCGCACTGCTTCCTTCACCCAACCCCAGCCAGCCAGGCAGCCTGAGACTAGCACAGGCTGGCGTCCCTCCCAGCTCGCCTCTCACTCCGCTCACCCCTGCCAACCCGGGCCGGGCCCCAAGTGTTGCCTACCAGCCCAGTGAGGCTGCTTCTTGATCTTGATCTTGCTCTTGCTGGAGCTGGTGGCTGCAGCTTCCCCTTGGACTGCTTGGTGGGCCGAAAAGGTTTGTCTTGCTGCAGCCAAGGCAACTGTCGGGTGGGCCGGGTTCAGGTCCCTGGTGGGCCGGATGTGGCCCATGGACCATAGTTTGAGGACCCCTGCTGTAGGGTAATGAAAGCTTTGTGTGCAAGTCCATGTGCAGCTCATAAAGTTTGTACAATCCCATGAAAATACAGTCGTATCTTGGTACTTGAACGGAATCCGTTCCAGAAGTCCATTCAACTTCTGAAAACGTTCAGAAACCAAGGTGCGGCTTCTGATTGGCTGCAGGAGCTTCCTGCACTAAATCGGAAGCCGTGTAAGCCATGTTGGATGTTCGGCTTCCAAAAATAGTTCGCAAACCAGAACAGTCATTTCCGGGTTTCTGGCGTTCGGGAGCCAAAACATTCAAAAACCAATGTACAACTCTGTTATGTGGGTTGTATGAAATCAGTTTGTTTATTTTATTAGATTTATATGCTGCTCTTCATTAAAAGATCTTGGGGCAATTCACAAGATAAAAATACAAGATAAAAACACAGAAGTAGTTAAAACAAAAACAATACCCCCCAAAACACATTTTAAATGCTGTAAAATATTAATCAGCACTCCACGCCACCAAGACCACAAAGGGAGTGAAACCGCACCAAGAGCAGGCCACCTCCCATTAATCTGATCTAGGGAACCACCCACTAACAATGCCTCAGTCTGATCTGTGTTGAGCTTCAGTTTGTTGGGCCTCATTCAGTCAATTACCAAGGCAAGACTTCACTACTTACAGGAAAAGCAGAGGTGTGTATCATCAGCATATTACTGACAACGTACTCCAAAACTCTGGATTACCCCACTCAGTGGCTTTAAATAACACAGGGGATAAAACTGAGCCCTGAGGAGGTTGAGAAGAATTAACAAAGAGATATTTCCCATCTCTGCCCTGACAAAGTTGACCAGAGCAGTTTCTGTGCCAAACATCAATTGAAATAGTTCTAGAAAATCAACGTCCTCCAAGATCACCTGGATCTCAAGAACCTTGCCTAGGAAGGGGAGATTAGCAACTGGCTGGTAGTTACTTTGATTTTTCAAGTCCAGGGAGGATTTCTTAAGGGAGCACTCCATCTTGTATTCCCTGTTGGTTTTTATTAGCCAAGAGGAGCAAGGGAGCAGAGCACAAATGGTTGCCCTGACCAATCCAAGCACCTTGTCCACATCCTTGAGCCTTACCAACTGACACTCAGCCAACACAACAGGACTAGACTGTGATCTGGACGCCCCTTGAGATTCCTCTGCTATAACAGCAGAGTCAAGATCCTGGGGGATGCAAACAATTTTATCCTCAAAATGCTTTGCAAACAAGTTACAGAGGGCTGCTGTTGGTTCTTCCACCTCCTTTGGACAAGGCTGTAACAGGCCCCACACTGCCCAGAAAAGCTCTGCTGGACAGCACAATGAGGATGCAATGAGATAGAAACTATGACTTCTTTGCAGTGTTCTCTGCCACTAGGTAGGCTAGATGATGAGCCCTCACCAGTTGCATTCAACCAGATTTTTCCTCTACTTGCGTTCAGGCCATCTCTCAGCTTGTTTCCTTGCCCTAAGCTCTGGAGTATACCAGGGAGCCAAACAAACTCCATGAAGCAGGAAAGGAAATCCCTTGAGAGTTTATATCCATTTTTTAAGTAGAAATAAAATGTTCCTTAATATGAGATTAGAATTTTAGAATTGTAGAGTGGGGAGGGATTCCCAGGATCATCTAGTCCAAACCCCTGCAATGCAGGAATCTCAGCTAAAGCATCCATGACAGATTGTGTGTGTATGATATACACTAAAACACAAATAGATGTATTTTTCACCATGATAATAATAATCCCTTCAAATAGAAAAAGCTTTTGGCCCAGTCTTCTGTGGTGATTTTCTGTTTGCAATAATTTTTTAACATATTAGAGTATTCAAAGTTGTAATTCTTCACTTGCAGTCTGGTGCAGCTTATTTTATTACTGTGCTATATGTGAAATCCAGATCTCATTTTATTATTTTTAAGAACATGATTTGAAGATTTTAGGAGTTGCACACACAGTTGGCATGAAGACCTGCTGCCAAACTTACATTTAAAAAGTAACAAGCATATGTGAATTGCATATAATTTTTAGTGTTTGCAATTGAAAATACGCCTTAACTCATTCTCTCTCCCTTCCTATATGAAGACACAATTTGATTCACTTATATCAGGGGTTTCACTTTCATTCTGAAATACTTAGATTATTCCATTAATAATATGTGCAAAGAAAGCCCATTTGTTATTATGTTTTAACTTTTATCTCCAAAAGTTTTGTTCATCCCTCTTTGGGTTGTGTACCATCTGTCTCAGATTTCTGTCAACAAGCCTTGCATGATATCCAGAGGAAGGTTTCCAGACACCTGGTGGTATTTCAAAGCAAATGATCTGGGGGTGGAAAGAAAGGATAAATGTCAGTTGTGCCAACTTGCAGACATATCAGTTGGCTTTCAGTTTAGTACTATAGAAATGAATTACATGCAAAAGCTTTTGTGATTTGATATTCAAGCATGTCTTTCCAATGTCAATTGGATTTTCTGGTTTTTCTGCTCTTCCCAATTCAAGGCATCCATCATTCATTTTTATTCATTCTGTTATGTATTGAAGTTCTCACCCTGGCCACCAGGAGTATCGTGTATATAGTTTTCACTCAGGTCCATGTCAGTTACTTTAGGTGGGAAACCCTGGGTTGTTGTTGCTACAATGTTGACAGCCGGCTGCCTATAAAAGCAGGCTGGCTGAGCTGTTTGCTGCTCAGTTCTGTTCCAGCTTACAAATAAAGAGCTGCTTTGGAGAAATCGCTGTGTCGTCTGCTATGTCTACCCACTATTTAACACTGGCAAGGAGGATGGGATCGATGGATATCAGAGCACAGTCAGATTTGGACATTCACTGAGCGGAATCACTGAACAGAACCGATTCAGAGCTGACCGTTCTGGCTAGGGCACTGTGTTCCATCCATCGCCCTCCACGTCAGAATCATGGCTTCACTCGTGCCTCTACCGCCATTTGCCCCAGCCTCTGAATCATGAGACTTTTACCTCACTGGATTCAATTGCTACCTCCAAGCAAACGTGCTGACAGCAGTGTCAGAATCGTGTAAGCGAGGCCTCTTCCTCAGCCTTTGTGGCCCCGAGGTGTTTGAGACGACCCGAGCATTGGTCGCGCCTCTAGCAGTCCAGGCAGCACCGTGGGATACGATTCAAGAGAAGCTCTGCAACGACTATGCGCCAAAGCTGTCCAAAATTGTTTCCCACCATGTGTTCTACCACCGCAACCAGGCAGAGGGGGAGTCGACTAACAACTACACCACTGCTCTCCAGAAGGCCGCGCTGCACTGCAAGTTCCAAGACTTAGATGATGCCCTGATGGATCAAATTGTCTGCGGGGTCCAGGACATCCGTCTGCAACGGTGTCTCCTTGCCAAGCCAGACCTAACGCTGTGGAAGGCCATTGAGGAGGCCGCGGCCTCAGAAGCTGCTGAACTCTCCGCCCAGGAAATCTGCAAGGCCAGTAGCCCGCGTCTTGCTAGGAAGCCAGTCCCAGTGCATCACGAAGAGGCCAGCAGCGACGAGGCATCCTCCGGTGAAGACGATGACTTGCACCAGACAAAGCGGGAGCATGGGAAGTTTAAACAGAAGTCCACGGGCCAATCAGAATGTGCCAGCTGTGGAGGCAACCATTCCCATGCCAAGTGTCGGTTTAGAGACGCCCTCTTGTTGGCAATGTTCCAGGAGGGGCCACATCGCTAAGGTCTGTCGATCGGCTCTGTCCAACACCCCCCTTCACCATCTCACAAGTCCAAGTCTCCCCCTCGGTCCGCCAAGGGAAGCTGCTTCGCCCTCACCAACTGCCAGTGCCCGTCCAGAACCATGATTGGCCAAACCGACTCACCTACGCATCGCAAACTACACATCACCGTTCTCATCGAAGGAGCTCTGTGTGATATGGAGATTGACACCGGGTCTGCCTTGTCTGTTGTATCCTGGAGCACCATCAAAAGACTCATGCCCAAGCTGTTCAAGAGGCAACTCGACCCACACCGCATACATTTGAGAGACTACCAGGAAAACGACATCCCCGTGGTAGGGATTGGCCGGTTCCAGGTTGCTTTCAATAATTTTTCAGGCCTGCTCCAACTGGTGGTGGTTGAAGGCCTGTGGCCTAGCCTCCTAGGCCCATGTTGTCCCAACCCAGCCAGAGGATCTCTGTCTTTGAAGGATTTAACTTCAATCGTCTCCCACGCAGCCATCCAGCCAGAGTTTCCAAGCATCTGGTCAGTGTGTCTGGGGCCGAGTCAGGGTGGCCGTCCATCAACAGATAGAGTTGGGTGTCATCAACATATTGATGACAACCCAGCCCGAAATTTCAGACAAGCTGGGCAGCTTCCACACTTGGTAAATGGGGAAAAAATACTTCCTGGAGAAGGCATCATGAGAAAACTGCTATACTAGGACATACGGTCTGTGGCCATGAAAAAAAAAAGTTTTTTTATTGAAAAGGAGTGGCCATTTAACAGTGTGGCTAAATATTCCTTGTTTGGGAAACCAGTGGATTCTTACTTAAGTCCACTGTATCTTAGCAGCTACCACAGTAAGAACCCCTCGAGAAGGCATGGAGAACTTCTGGTTCATGGACCTAATGTGGCCACCTGGTCACTTGATCCATACCCTTGCACTCTCCCAAAGCTACAATCTCTCCATTGAGGCCATGTCCCAGTCTTCATCACTAACCAAATTACTGCAGTGATCCTGGTCTCTTCTGCAACTGTAGCAAATGTTGCTCTGAGCACTTTGTTGATTATGGCACCACTTGCAACTGCTCATGCAGCTCTTTGGCTGATTGTGACCACTTTCAGAAGCACTTTTCACAGTGCTCCACTCACCAAGGATTCTTGGTGAATATTCTTGACTGATCTCTGCAATTTTGGGGAGGCCATTGGGGAGCACTCTATGCATATGAGTGCATAATTCAGAGAAGACATGCTTGGTACTATTCAGTCATGTAATAATCGTGAAGATACAAATCTAGGTGTTTCTACTCTTCTTTCTAGAACATAACTGTAGTATTTAAATGACTGACCACATCTAAAATAAATTGGCAAAATGGCAAAAATTCAAGCAGTGTGTGCAGGCACACCTACTGCTGAAAGGCAGCCCCCACTCAGGTAACATGATTTTCCACCCCACCCTCAAGATTTACCAAAGTAAACCAAAACCAAGCATTTTCTGATTTAAAATATAAACTGACCAGCTATAAGAATGGATGTGCAAAATTCTGCTAGTCTTATTGAAACTCTTGTCACTTTTCTCAGTTGGTTTGCTTGAGGAAGTACCTCAACATTTGTTCTGGATTCCATGAAATGTGAATTTTGTTAGCAACCTTGGGTTGTGCTGGTCCCTCATGTGAAATTCTGGAAGATTCCAGTTAAAATATTTTGAAGGTCCTGTGGTACCTTCAAGACAAGCATGCAGTTTAAATTGTCATGTGTACACAACCATTGACAGAATAGTGTTTTCACCTTACTTCAGGTTTGAAAATATCTCCCTGCATGGGCCCTTCTTTGGAAGGTACACAAAAATGGGGAAGGTGAAGAAAAGATGTACAGCTGGCACATCAGAAGATATTCCAGAAGTGAAGGGGGGGGGGAAATCCTTAAATCCTTAAAAAAAAAATCCTTTAAAAATCCTTAAAAAGTGAAGGGAAAAAAATCCTTAAATAAGAGACACGGGGGAATGATTAATGGACTTCAATGTCTGTACACTAATGCGCAAAGCATGGGAAATAAACAAAATGAGCTTGAGCTCTTGGTACAGCAAACTAAATATGACATAATAGGCATCATTGAAACCTGGTGGGATAAGTCCCACGATTGGAATGTAATAATGGAGGGATACAATCTATTTCAGAGAAACAGACCAGACAAGAAAGGAGGAGGAGTGGCGTTATATGTCAGGGATGTGTATACCTGTGAGGAGATCCAAGATTTAGAACCTCAAAGCCAAAGTGAGAGCATTTGGGTCATAATTAAGGGAGAGAAGAATAACAGTGACCTCATTGTGGGAGTTTACTATAGATCCCCAAGCCAAACGGAGGACATAGATGATGCCTTCCTGGAACAGATGGCCAAGCATGCAAAAGGAAGGGAGATAGTAGTAATGGGGGACTTCAATTACCCGGATATTTGTTGGATGTCAAACTCAGCCAAGAGCATAAGGTCAAACAGATTCCTCACTGGCCTTGCAGACAACTTCATTGTCCAGAAAGTGGGAGAAGCAACAAGAGGAACAGCCATTTTAGATCTGGTCCTAACCAATGTTGAGGACCTGGTTAGTGGGGTAGAAGTGGAAGGATCATTAGGCGCGAGTGATCATGCTCTTCTGAAGTTTACTATACAGCGGAAAGGAGCAGCCAAGCATACTAGGACTCAATTTCTTGACTTTAAGAAAGCCGACTTCATAAAACTTAGGGAAGTGCTGGATGAGATCCCATGGACAGTAATACTAAAAGGAAAGGGAGTTCATGATGGCTGGGAGTTTGTTAAGAGGGAGATAGTAAAAGCACAACTTCAGGCAATACCAATGAGACGGAAACATGGAAGGTGCCTCAAGAAGCCAGGGTGGCTATCTAAAGAACTTTTAACTGAGTTAAGATTAAAAAAGGATGTGTACAAAAAATGGAAAAGGGGGGAAACCACCAAAGAGGAATTCAAACAAATAGCCAGCACGTGTAGACACAAAGTCAGAAAAGCTAAAGCACAGAATGAACTCAGGGTATGTTCGTAGCAAAAGGAAGAACAAAGAAACAGTGGGGTCACTCAGAGGAGAAGATGGTGAAATGCAAACAGGGGACACAGAAAGGGCTGAACTCCTCAATGCCTTCTTTGCCTCAGTCTTCTCCGATAAAGAAAACAATGCCCGACCTGAAGAATTTGGAGCAAATGATTCAGCAAAGAAAACACAGCCCAGAATAACTAAGGAGATAGTACAAGAATACTTGGCTAGTTTAGATGTATTCAAGTCTCCAGGGCCAGATGAACTGCATCCAAGAGTATTAAAAGAACTGGCAGATGTGATCTCAGAACCACTGGCAGTCATCTTTGGGAATTCCTGGAGAACAGGCGAAGTCCCGGCAGACTAGAGGAGGGCAAATGTTGTCCCTATTTTCAAAAAGAGGAAAAGAGAGGACCCAAATAATTACCGCCCAGTCAGTCTGACATCAATACCAGGGAAGATTCTGGAGCAGATCATTAAGCAAACAGTCTGTGAGCACCTAGAAAGGAATGCTGTGATCACCAATAGTCAGCATGGATTTCTGAAAAATAAGTCATGTCAGACTAACCTGATCTCGTTTTTTGACAGAATTACAAGCCTGGTAGATGAAGGGAACGCAGTGGATGTAGCCTACCTTGATTTCAGCAGGCATTTGACAAGGTGCCCCATGATAGTCTTGTAAAGAAGCTGGTAAAATGCAGTCTTGACTATGCTACCACTCAGTGGATTTGTAACTGGCTTACTGACCGAACCCAAAGGGTGCTCATCAATGGTTCCTCTTCATCCTGGAGAAGAGTGACTAGTGGGGTGCCACAGGGTTCTGTCTTGGGCCCGGTCTTATTCAACATCTTTATCAACGACTTGGATGATGGACTCAAGGGCATCCTGATCAAATTTGCAGATGACACCAAACTGGGAGGGGTGGCTAACACCCCAGAGGACAGGATCACACTTCAAAACGACCTTGACAGATTAGAGAACTGGGCCAAAACAAACAAGATGAATTTTAACAGGGAGAAATGTAAAGTATTGCACTTGGGCAAAAAAAGAGAGAGAGGCACAAATACAAGATGGGTGACACCTGGCTTGAGAGCAGTACATGTGAAAAGGATCTAGGAGTCTTGGTTGACCACAAACTTGACATGAGCCAACAGTGTGACGCGGCAGCTAAAAAAGCCAATGCAATTCTGGGCTGCATCAATAGGAGTATAGCATCTAGATCAAGGGAAGTCAGAGTGCCACTGTATTCTGCTCTGGTCAGACCTCACCTGGAGTACTGTGTCCAGTTCTGGGCACCACAGTTCAAGAAGGACACTGACAAACTGGAACGTGTCCAGAGGAGGGCAACCAAAATGGTCAAAGGCCTGGAAACGATGCCTTATGAGGAACGGCTAAGGGAGCTGGGCATGTTTAGCCTGGAGAAGAGGAGGTTAAGGGGTGATATGATAGCCATGTTCAAATATATAAAAGGATGTCACATAGAGGAGGGAGAAAGGTTGTTTTCTGCTGCTCCAGAGAAGCGGACACGGAGCAATGGATCCAAACTACAAGAAAGAAGATTCCACCTAAACATTAGGAAGAACTTCCTGACAGTAAGAGCTGTTTGACAGTGGAATTTGCTACCAAGGAGTGTGGTGGAGCCTCCTTCTTTGGAGGTCTTTAAGCAGAGGCTTGACAACCATATGTCAGGAGTGCTCTGATGGTGTTTCCTGCTTGGCAGGGGGTTGGACTCGATGGCCCTTGTGGTCTCTTCCAACTCTATGATTCTATGATTCTATGAAGGGGGAAAAACTCATTTCCCCCATTTAGCAGGTGTTTAGATATATTTAAAACCAGAAACATGGTAGAGAGGAGAGTGCAGTAGACAGTGAATGTTCCAAGCAGGTACCATTAAGTCCCTCCTCCTGATAATCAATTAAGTTATCAAGAAGGAAACTACAAGTGTTTGCCTGCTTGCTGGACAGATACACTATTATTAGCAGATAGGTTCAGTAGGTCATGAATGCTTCAGATTTGCCCAGAAAGCTTACAGAAGGCAAGAGAGGTGAGTTTAAGTATCCAACTTTCGGCTCAATTGACCATGAAATAAAAGAAGAGAGAATACATGTCAGGTGTGTACAATATTGCACCAGTTGCTTCATTATGGTTACTTGATAACACATAGGATTATTATAACATCCTGCTTTCCAGAATATTTCATTTTCAATTGCATTATTGCTATTGAATATGAAATAAAGACTTCAGAGGTAGCACAAAGAGAAATAGAATCTTGGCAAGATGGAAGCTCTCTGTGTTAGTGGATCCCAGGTCCAAGAAGTTGGTAAATTGCCCGCCCTGGTTGTGTGTCATGGACTGGTTGGGTGCAGAGGAATGGTGGGAGAAAGCAGCTGTGGAACCCCAAGGGAAGAAGGCTCAGAGCCCTTTCAATCATTTAAAGATTTTTAAGAACCTTGGGAGAAGTATTCTCCATTGCTATAAACTGAGTGTCTATGCTTCACACTCAGCAGGAAGATCTATTTATAAAGAAACTTGAAGTTTTTCTTCCATCAGCTTACTTTTGTGCCCAGTATCAAGTTAGTCTTCTGGACCCCATATCTTTGTTATTCCACAACAACAATTCCTCTTTAACGAATCCATGTGAAGGGCTTTCATTGATCATCAGCAGTCTCCCAACTGGCACAAATGTTGACACGTCCTGAGAGAAATTGCGTACACTTGTCAATCAAAAGACTAAGTCCAAAATTAGAATTTCCTATAGCCCCAAAGTTTCAGGTCCAGAAACCAATTTGTTAAACAATTCCAGTAGGGGCATTGGCTAAATTCCTTGTGGGGGCAGGATACTGATACCATATAATGCTTTCAAAATTTCCATTCTCTGCCAGTTTGCTAGTTGCTGGGACAAAATCAAAGTTCAAGTTCCTTCATGTTCCAAAAATATCAGAAAGCTGCTATACAGTAACTTGCAGCAGAGATTTCTAGATGATTCTAAAAAAACTTTCTTCACTACCACAACCTTGCATTCATTGGGTATTTTCTTCCCCCCTTGTTTGAGAAATCTCACCATCAACTTCATTGCTCACAGCTTTGGAGTGTAATATAGAGCTCTTTGAGGCTCTGTGTGGGAGAGGGCACACAGGAGCTATTGTGTCAACCACCCTTATTCCACAGATTGACTAAGGTCTGTACAGGAGAGCCATCCATGTCAGTCAGACATGACCACCACCAAGCCCTCTCCAAATTATCCAGATCCATTTGTTTCTGCCAATTGAACCTTTTAGTATAAGGTTACAAGGTTTTTTTCAAAGAACCATGGACACTTTAAAAAGAGAGAGAGAGAAAGTTATTTTTAAAAAGATTTATTTATTTATTAAAAAAATAAGAAGTAATATATTCTCTTCTGTGGTCTCCTCGGTTGCATGGCCTTCCTCTGTGTGGTGTAGTGGTTAAGAGCGGTAGTCTCATAATCTGGTGAACTGGGTTCGCGTCTCCGCTCCTCCACATGCAGCTGCTGGGTGACCTTGGGCCAGTCACACTTCTTTGAAGTCTCTCAGCCCCACTCACCTCACAGAGTGTTTGTTGTGGGGGAGGAAGGGAAAGGAGAATGTTAGCCGCTTTGAGACTCCTTAAAGGGAGTGAAAGGCGGGATATCAAATCCAAACTCTTCCTCCTCCTCCTCCTCCTCCTCCTCCTCCTCCTCCTCCTCCTCCTCTTCTTCTTCTTCTTCTTCTTCTTCTTCTTCTTCTTCTTCCTCCTCTGGGCCCCGGCCGGCTCTCTTGGAGTGTTAGCCACTGTGGAGTAGGCTCGGGTCGGGCCTGGGCTCGGCCCCATGTCCTTGCCCTCCTGGTGCTCTCCTACATCTCCTCCTCAGTAGTGGCGCCAGCAGTGGCGCGGCAAGGTCAGGGCTCCCCTCTTTTTTCTCCTTCCTCTTTCTTTCTCTTCCTTCTCCTCCTCCTTCCCCGTGTTGGCTCCGGGGTTTTCCTGGTCCCGGAGCACTGCTGGGCAGTTGGCCAGGTGCTCTCACTCCCGGCTCGATTTGGGTCAAGGGGAGGTCAGTGGTTCCCCAAGTTGACACACCGGGCATCCCCGGTTCCTCCTTGGCAGTGGCGGCGGCAGCAAAAGTCTCAGCAGCTCAGAGACAAGTCTGGTAGCACAGCTGGCTCTGGCTGGCTTCAAGAGCTGTTCGCTGCCATGGTGCCCACCATTTTGCCTCACCCGAAGTCCCCATATGATGTGGCTTGTGCCGTTGAACCAATCACACAACATTCATTCCCTACTAATAAATCTATAACACTTAAAATATAAATCCGGGGACATTAAATGAAATCCAGCGACATTCCGGGGACAGATTTTGTCCAGGGACACATTTGTAAATCCAGTGACTGTCCCCGGGAAACGAGGACACCTGGTAACCATATTTTAGTACTCCTCCTGTTTGTCTGCAGACAGCTTTCTGGGTCATGTGGCCAGCATGACTGAACCACTTTGGGCACAAGGGGACACTGTGACAAGTGCCAGAGCGCATGGAAATGCTGTTTACCTTCCCACCACATCAGTACCTATTAATCTACTCTGCTGGTGTGCTTTCAAACTGTTAGGTTGGCAGGAGCTGGGAAGTGGACTTAACCATCCCAGGGTCCTTTCTTTTAGTACTCCTTGTGGGATGTGAAACACAGAGCAGTACAACATCCCTAGAGTGGACATAAAAGGGGGATTTCTGGACCAGCCAGTCGGAACTTCCTGTTTCCTCCTAGGCTGGGACAGACTGCGTCTACATGTGATCAGAGGTGGGTGTGGCCTCACCTGTGCAGGTAACAAAAGCATAGGACTGGCCGTCATCTCTCTCTCTCTCTGACTACATTCGTGGAAGAAGCAACATTTGCTTAGCCTAAGATGCTCTCTTGGCTTCCAGCCAAGAGAGGACAAAGGGACTATCTCTTTATGGGATAGATTTGTAACTTAAGTCTGCCTTCTGGGATCCATCTGTGAACAGAATGTGAGTGAGTAAACTCTTTTATACTTTTGCGTGGACAGGTGGAGTCCCCCCAACCCCAGGCGACCCCTGAGCGGAATAATGACTCAAGACAATGTGTTATGGGATTAAAATTGGCCACAACTTTATTAAATTTCAGATGTAGGGAGACCTTGGCTCAGGCATTGGGCGTTTATCATTCCCAGTCCCCAGCTGGGGATCTGGGAGACATCAGGGTTATCCAGAATGTGTGGGGATTGGGCTGGCTCTGGAGAACATATGTTCAAGCATTGAGCCTGCCCCCCATTTCACCGCTGTTGGAGGGGAGAGTAGTAACAACCTCTTGGTGTATAGCCAATGCCTCCCCTCAAGACCCCTTTAACGGGGAACCCTGAGATCACCACCACAAGGGGGGTGTGGGTCACCGTTTCACGCCCCCCCCCCATGTAGGAAGCCAGACTAATGGATTCCACCCAAGGCCTGAAACCGCCAAAGTTGTGACATTTTGCTACGGGGAAGGCAAATCCTGCCAATGCAGGGAAATTCCTTTCTGGCCCTTCGACTGCGACCCTGACGTAGCAGCGCCTGCATACCTGTGGAAAAAAAGTTAACCTGCAAAAGAAGACTTAACTGAGGGAGGAGAGGGTGGGAGAAGCTCTGGAGGCAACTGACACTTTACAGGTAAGATTCACCTTCTGTTGTGTGGGCAGGGTGGTCCCTCCCCTTACCTGGCCAATCCCCTGGCAACGCCTCTCCAGGTGGGATTGGGCGATTGGCTGAGGTAGGCGGAGACCTCCAGGTATCCAGCCTGGGGAGGATGAAGCCAGCCCGAACTACCAGGAGCTGCACTGGGATCCGGGGGGCTGCGCGCGACCACGCAAAAGGCGCCCCCCATTTGATGTGGGGAGCAGTCATTATAGAAGATTGTATTATGTCTATTTCTTTTATGAGGGACAAAAGGGGAAATTACCAGGTAACTTATTTTAGAGGCTTTAGCAAGCCTGAGCAAACACATCCGCTGTGCAAGTTTAAAAAGGGGAATGTTACTCTGCTAAATTGTAGAACTTGTTAACACAAGTTGGAAAGGATATAATCAAACAATATCTCCTCTCCTGCATCCCTGAACATTCCCACACTCCTCCTACTTCTGCCAAGGGAGGTGAACTAACCATGACAATAAAACCTGTGTAAAGTCTCCTACCTTCAAATCACCTGCCCAGCCAACAAAACTAGATCTCAGAGGTGTTCTGCTGTATGTGTTGGCCCAATTACATTTTGGTACAGAGCCATAGTTTTCATGGTAGTCATTAAATACTGAGCTGCCGAAGAGAAAGCAACCTCAGTGTGCACGTTGTTATCACCTAAACCAACAATTTTGCCATCCTCAACACCACATCCAAAATTACCTCAGTCAGTTCAGGCAAGGATTTCACTGGGCAAAGAGGTGCATAGTACACGAACAGTTCCCCCCCCCCCAAGTCCCACTGGCCTAACACAAGGTACAAATGCTTGAGATTAACATGCAAATGCACAGAGAATGTGGAGAGAAAGAAGGCATTCCAAATCAAGGGTCTGGAAACCAAGAGTTATGAGGAATGGTTGATTAAAATGAATGTGCTGCCAAAAATGATATTCCTCTTCCAATCAGTTCCAGTAATTGTGAAATATTAATGTTTTAAAAAATGGCAGAAAGAAATTTCTAAGTTTATGGGGGGGGGGGCAAAAGGCCAAAGATAAAACAACAGATACTTACAGACATAAAAGACAGAGGTGGTTTTGCCCTCCCAGACCTTAAATTGTATTATGAAGCTGCATGCCTTGTATGGATTAGGGACTGGATGAAGTTGGAAAAGCAAGAAGCATTAGAATTGGAAGGACATGACAATAGATTTGGCTGGCACGCATACTTATGGTATGGGAAAGGGAAGGTTCATAAAAGTTTCTATAACCATATAATTAGGAAATCATTAATGAGAGTATGGGAGAGATATAAAGATCTGTTAGAACAGAAGACCCCTTGGTGGCTTTCACCACATGAAGCTTTACTGCTCAAACCACTTGGAAAGAAAGGAAAGTGGCTTACGTATGCTGATTTGCTAAAGGATCAAGAAGGAAAATGGAAGCTAAGAGATTATGAGGAAATAAAAGACCACTTTCAGAGTTGGTTACACTATCGGCAACTACATGAAATATACAAAGAAGACAATAAGAAAGGATTTAGCAATACGACATCTAGATTCCAAAAGGAAGTCATAGAAGGGAAGGTGAAGCTGTTAAAAGGTGCATATAGAATGGGAATGCTAGAATGGGAAACAAAAGATGAAGAGGTGAAATCAGTTATGATTAAATGGGCACAAGATATGAGTCACGATATAATGTTTGAAGATTGGGAAAGATTGTGGAAAACTGATTTAAAATTTACAGACTGTTCTCTTTTGAAAGAAAATTACATGAAAATGATGTATAGATGGTATGTAACACCAGTGCAGAAGAATGTATAAAACTGGTTGAAATATGTGTTGGAAATGTAAGGAAAAAGAAGCGACTTTTTACCATATGTGGTGGGATTGTAGCAAAATTTAAAAATTCTGGGAAATGATATACAATGAGTTGAAGAAAATGTTCCAATTAACATTTGTAAAAAAGCCTGAAGCACTTTTGTTAGGGATTGTAGAAAAGACCTGCCAAGGAAATTGAAAAACATCTTCATGTATGTGACAACGGCAGCAAGAGTCTGAATAGCACAAGGATGGAAGAATGAAGAAATCCCGACCAAAGAACTGTGGCAAGAGAAATTGGTGGATTATGCGGAATTGGCGAAATTGACACACAAACTACGTGATAAGGACAACTGTGACTTTAAAGACGAATGGGGACCCTTTACAAAGTACTTAAAGAAACAACAAAATGAACTGGACTCCTTGGCAGGTTTTGAATAAACATTCACAAACCTTTTATTGGTAATATATAGATAGATAAATTAAGGATATTTATAATTTTATAACATGCAGAGAATAACATGTGCTGAAAAACCAGAGAGAGGAGCTGATGGAAGTCTGGGGGTGGGTGGTAGGTTTTCTTTTTTGGGGAGGGGGGGAGGGAAAAGGGGGAGGGGATGAGGATGATGTATTTTTGATAAAATGTTATGTTGAAATTCCTAATAAAAAATATTCCAAAAAAACGAGGAATGGTTGAAGCAGCTGAGTATGTCAAATCTGCAAAAGAGGAGACTAAGAGGGGATAGGAGAGGCATCTTCAAATATCTCAAGGGCTGTCACATGGAAGAGGGAACATGCTTGTTTTCTCCTGCTCTCAAGGGTAGGATTTGAACCAATAGCTTCAAGTTACCGGTACAAGAAAGGAGATTCCAGCTAAACATGAGGAAAAATTCCTGACAGTGAGAGCTGTTCAATAGCGGAACTGTCTCTCTTGGGAGACTGTGGACTCTCCTTCCTTGGAGGTTTTTACGCAGAGGTTGGATGGCCATCTGTTCTGGATGCTTGAGCTGAGATTCCTGCATTGCAGTGGTTGAACTAGATGACCCTTAGTGCCCCTTCCAACTCTACAATTCTTTGATGCTATGATTCTATGTATACCTCTCCTTTGTGATTTCCCCTTTCTTCCATTTCTTATACAGTGGTACCTCTGGTTACGTACTTAATTCGTTCCGGAGGTCCGTTCTGAACCTGAAACTGTTCTTAACCTGAAGCACCACTTTACCTAATGGGGCCTCCCGCTGCTGCCGCTGCATGATTTCTGTTCTCATCCTGAAGCAAAGTTCTTAACCTGAAGCACTATTTCTGGGTTAGCAGAGTCTGTAACCTGAAGCGTCTGTAACCCGAAGCATCTGTAACCCAAGGTACCACTGTACATGCCCTTCTTAAATCTAAGCTTATCTATAAGCTCCTTATGAAGCCACACTGGTTTCTTTAGATGCCTCCCACTTTTCTTTCTTATTGGAACTGTCTGCATTTGTGCCTTTAATATTTCACCTTTCAGAAACTCCCATCCATCTTGCACTCCCTTCTCTTTTGAATATTCTGACCAGGGGATGTCCCCCAGTAGCTCCATAATAAATGGTTTATTCCCCACTGCAGTTCCTCACCAGACTGCTAATTGTTAGGACTATGATCATATGAGACTAGTAAAACACATGATAAATGTATTCGACATTTGATGGAAGGGGAGTCTTATCATTAGTTCAGAATGGAAGATAGTTATCATTTGGTGGTAGCAGAAGTCAATACCTTTTAAGAGGATTGGTACATAAGACATGGCTATCCATTTCAAAACGGGTTTGCTGCATATCTTCAAGGTGCAAAGGACTCTGGCTGGGGCAAGGCAGCTGTGGTCGTTGTCCAGCGTGTTGCTCCGGCGAGGGAGAGCCGGCGCTCTTGCCTTCTGGTCAGCGTGTCCGGGAAGGTGGCGAGCCCGGCTTCTCGCTCGGCAGGGTCGGGAGCCCTGGGCGCTGCTGGTCGACAGGTGTGAGAGCGCGCCATGGATCCCAGTACAGATCTGTGGTCTGCTTTGCTGGGGTTCGGGTCTAGTCTCGAAATGCAAGGGAAAACACACACCGGGTTCTAGCAATGGCCACGGTAGATTTTACAAAGTTACCTTTTCGCGGAATTCTGTGTAGAATCGTAAGCTAAGGAAATCTCCTCGGCCGGCCACATCAAAGGCGGAGGCGGGAGCGGAATGAGGCGGAGAGTGAGCCAGGCCGCCCCGTCCCGTCCCGCTAGCTGGCTTCTCCCGGCTCAGCCCGTGCTTCTCGCTTGCGCGGGAGGCGGGCACCCGCTGGCCTCCCGCTCGTACTTGGAGCGCGCAGCCCTTTCCCGGGAGCTGGAGACGGCCGTGGACGCGCGGCGGGGCGCGGACAGGCGCGCAGAGGAGCCCGCGGCTCGGCGACCACGCGGCGCGCGCGCCAATCCGCTCCGTGCGGGAGACGCGTCGGGCTCCTCCGGCGGCGGCGGCGGCGGCAGCGCGCAGGCGCAGGCCGGGCCCCGCGCCGAGAGGCTGGTGGACGTAGCCGGGATCACCTGCCCGCCTCGCCTCCTTGGCGCGTCGCGCCCGGCGGGGAATCCCCTGGCCAGTCCGCCCTCCGCTCCCCGCCGCCGCGCCTCGCTCTCGGCCGCCTTCCCCATGCTGCCCACCCTGCGGGCGGCGCGCTTGGCAGGCGGCCGGACATCCGCGCCCGCCCAGAGGATTTTCCGCGCGGGCGGCCGTTCGCGCGCGCAGCGTCAACGCCGCTAGTCGCGCAAGAGGCGTCCGGCGCGGGATCCCTCGCCCTCGGCGCCTCCCGCAGCGCGGCTCGGAGGGACTTCCTCGCCGCCGCCGCCGCCGCCGCCGCAGCTTTCCCGCGTTCGGCGAAAGGCTGCTGCCCGCCCCGCCCCGCCTCTTCCATGAGCAGAGCGGGAGCGGCGGCGGCGGCGGCGGCCGAGGCGGCGGCCCCAGAGCCTCGCTTCTCTTCCCCGCCGGGTTTATGAATGGCCTGGCCATGGAGGACCTGCCCTTTCAGAAAGCCAGGAAGGCGAGCAAGAAGAAGTGCCTCCGCCGCTGCGGCTCCTGCTGCTGCTGCTGCCGCCGCCGCTGCTCCGCAGCCTCCTCTCCTCCCGGGCCGGCGCCAGCGGCGGCTGGCGGCCAGAGCGGCGGCGGCGCCCCGGGAGCGGCGGCCGGCGGAGGGGCTCCGGCGGCGGCGGCGGCGGCGCTGCTGGACGGCGCGTCGGCGTGCGAGGACCAGTTCGCGTGCAAGGAGCTGGAGTCGCTCTTCCAGAACTACAACCTGAAGCTGGAGCAGACCTCGACGCTGAAGGCGCTGGCCGTGCTCATCGCGCTGACGGGCAGCCTGGCGCTGCTGGAGCTGCTGTCGGCGCCCGGACTCACCATCTCGAAGGGCTCGCACCCGGTGCACTGCATCATCTTCCTCTCGCTCTTCATCGTCACCAACGTCAAGTACCTGCAGGTCACGCAGCTGCAGCAGATCGTCAAGCTCACCTTGCTCTTCAGCTTCACCTTCGCCTTCCTCTGCTGCCCCTTCTCGCTGGGCGCGCACGGCGCCGAGCCGCCCAGCGCCCCCGAGCAGGGCATGTGGCAGCTGCTGCTGGTCACCTTCATCTCGTACGCGCTGCTGCCCGTCCGCACCCTCCTGGCCATCGTCTTCGGCGTCGTCGTGGCCGCCTCGCACCTCATCGTCGCCCTCACTTCGGCCAGCGCCAAGAGGCAGCCTCTCTGGAGGACGGTGAGTGCGCCCGGCGGGCGGGCGGGCGGGCAGGCGGGGACCGAGGACCGGCGGGGCCCGGCCGGGCTGCGCTCCGTCGCAAGGGCCGCCCCGAATGCTCGGAGTCCCTCGGGCTCCCGAGGAAGTTCCGTTCAGGCCCAGCGCTGGAAAAGGGAACCGACGGCCCTGCAGGATAGAGCCGGGGCTGGCATGAGATGGCGGGCTGCCCGGGGTGTCGGGGATGCTGCTCGCTCGAAGATGCCCAGGGGGTCTGCAAACTGGGCTTGGGTGTTTTCTGCCTATAGCTGATACAGTGGGAAATGGGGGCGCTGAAGTAAGTGGGTGGGTGAAGGAGAAAGAGCATGAATGTCTGGCAGCACATGGCTGCTTTTGTGGAAGGACAGGGTGCTTGAAATGTGTGTGGATTACGATCACGTTATTAAGTGTTTGTTGTTTGTGGAACTGCTGAAAACGGCTTATCTGCGCCCAAGATGATACGGACGCCGTATAATGTGAAGAGAGAGGAGGATACTGTATATTGATCCACCCCGCATATATCGCCAAGTTTTTAACGAGATAGCAGAGTGATACCCGTAGGATAAATGGGATAAACACGGACAGCGGAAGGCTGACAGCGAATGAGGTTGGACAGGGGTGGAAAGGTTCTTTTCTGTGAAGTGAAGGAAATCGTGTAGAAGATATTTTGATGGAGCCCCTTTTCTTCCCATCTCTAATTCCATAGGCAAGCGGATGTTTTCGGAAACCCTCTCATTCAGCCCCCCTGCTTCCCCATAGCAGCTGCTTGCGCCCGCCTCTCTTCGCCGCCCCTCACAGGCTCCCTCTCTCGCCCATTAATCCTGTGGCAGAGCTGCATCTTCAGGAATGTGCTGTTGCAAAGCCCCCCCCCCCGTCGCTATTTATGGCTCTGCAGGGTTTCCTCAGGTGTCCACAGCCTAAGGGACTTGAGCTGGAAAGGAGAGAAGAGAGCAGGGGAGGTTTAAAGATTTGAGACCCGCCCCCCTTCTGAATCTTCGCTGGTGGGAAGAGAGAGGAGGCAGGTGGAAGATGGTTTGCTTGTCTGTTGTTTTGGCAGTTCACAGATGAGTAGCTGCTGGCTTGGGTGAATCTAATTTTGAGAATAATAATATAGGTGAAAACAAAACAGCCTTTTCCTTCCATGGTGCTTTCTGATTCTATTTTCTCTGGCTGACTAAGACTGTCATGACACACAAACATAACCCACAGTGAAAGAGGTGAAGTTATACTGGCTGGTTATTGTGGTTGAATCTTTCTGAATTTCGGACACATGCTCACGGATCACATATATGTGCTCACACCAAATACACAAGGAGACGCATGTAGCCAGCTTACAAGATTACTCCTGGCTCACTGCTACTGAGCTGGTGGACCAAATAAATTGTGTGTTTGGAGGGAGGGAGGGAAGCATGGAGGGAGGGATAAGCTGAGCTTTATGATTTACCCAGATTATCTGGTAGTCTATTTTTAAGTGCACGACTGAGAGGTTCAGAGAAAAAAGGAAAATATGGGAACAGTTGAACTTCAAAGAATAGATTTCTGTGAAAGCATCATCATCTGTGCCAAAGCGTATGCCAGCAGCCCATTTTCAGTTAAGTTATACAATAAAATTTACATATTTATGAAATCCCACAACATTTTGTGCCCAAAGGGAGTCCAAGCAATATATGCTTTTCAAGTCATGTGGGTGGAGATGGAGGAATCTGTGTTCTCTTGGTTTCTTCTGATATTCTTATATATTTATTTATACCCTACATTTTTCATTGAAAGGGGCTCAAGGCAGCTTACATATAAAATTGGAACAGCTAAAAACATTGGGGGGGGGGTTAAGGAAAACAATATTTTTTTAAAAAAATAAGCATTTATAGAATAAATGCTATATATAAAAATAGAATATCTTTTTAAAACATGCAGACAATTACCATAAAAACAGCACAGCAGCCATGCTTTCATTAAAAGCTGTCAGTTCTCAAAAGCTTGTTAGAATAAGAACAGGCAGGAGTTCACATGCTGGTTGCTGATTTTTCCAATCTTAAATTCATTTCTGAGCCTCATGAAAATTTGCCAGCATTTTAGTGTACATTTCTCATAATAAACACATTTTTGAATATCGTTTTGTCAAATCTACGTTTTTGCCTGCCGCTGTCTCCTAATATAAATGTCAACGGATGGCTGTGTTTTGATTGTCTGTTGTTTTCAAAATGTGGTTGGATGGGTTCCTCTTTAAATGTGAACTGTTTCAGATTTCTCCTCCACACCTAGGTGTGAGTGCACAGCCTTGAATTGCATCTGCTCTCTTTAAAAAAAATGAACAAAGCAGCAAAATTTCTCTACCGTTTCCTGTGGATATATATATTATCTTGCTTAAAAGTTTTCCAACTCTCTTGTCTGCATGGTTGTCTTCTGTTCAGCTTATTCAGGAGATAAATGGAACTCCCTAGTAAGTGTTTTTTTTTTTTTTTTATAAATTTTTTTATTGCTTTTTTCCAGAATCTAAATCCATCATCAATAACACAACAAAAGCGGTTTTACAGAAAGAAAAAGAAATTAAACAAGAAAAAATTCATTTTTCGAAGTCTTTTTTTTTTTTTTTCATCATCCACTGGACTTCCCCATCTCCTCCATCCCTGCATTCTTTATAATAAATATAAACAGCAAATTAATACCTTGTTTCCTGTGTTTTTGTATTTTCATCTAATTATTCACTCTGAAATTAAAACTTTTCTCAATCATTAACTTTGTTTCTATCAACTCCGAATTTCAATACTGAAGCATATTTACCTCAAACCTTAGCAAATTTTTAACATTCATATATCTTATAATGTTTTTGTAAATAGTCCTTAAATTTTTTCCAATCCTCTTCCGCAGCCTCTTCTCCCAGGTCTCGGATTCTGCCAGTCATTTCGGCTAGTTGCATATAGTCCATCAGTTGTGTGTGCCATTCTTCCAGTGTGGGTAGCTCCTGTGCCTTCCAGTATTTAGCTATGAGAATTCTTGCTGCAGTCGTTGCATATAGAAAGAAGGTTCTGTCTTTCTTAGGTATCCTCTGGCCCACAATGCCCAAGAGGAAGGCCTCTGGTTTCTTCTGAAAGGTATACTTAAATACCTTTTTCAACTCGTTATAAATCATTTCCCAGAAGGCCTTCACCCTCGGGCATGTCCACCAGAGGTGATAAAAAGTTCCTTCAGCCTCCTTACATTTCCAACATTTATTATCAGACAAATGGTATATCTTTGCAAGTTTGACTGGGGTCATGTACCACCTGTACATCATTTTCATAATATTTTCCTTTAAGGCACTACATGCCGTAAATTTCATACCGGTGGTCCATAACCTTTCCCAGTCCTCAAACATAATGTTGTATCCAATATCTTGTGCCCATTTTATCATGGCTGATTTGACTGTCTCATCTTGAGTATTCCATTTAAGCAGCAAGTTGTACATTCTTGAAAGCACTTTCGTCTTAGGTTCAAGTAATTCTAGTTCTAATTTTGATTTTTCCACCTGGAAACCAATTTTTTTATCTTTTTTAAAGATCTCTAAAATTTGGGCATAGTGAAACCAGTCTCGCACCTTCCCTTTCAATTTTTCAAAGCTCTGCAACCTCCAAGTGTCACCCACTCTTTCTATTATTTCACACCTAGTAAGTGTTTAGGCTTCAAAGTATCAAACTTACTTGGAAGTAAATCCTATTTCGATCAATGTAACTTACTTCTAAGGGACGCGGGTGGCGCTGTGGGTTAAACCACAGAGCCTAGGACTTGCCGATCAGAAGGTCGGCGGTTCGAATCCCTGCAACAGGGTGAGCTCCCGTTGCTCGGTCCCTGCTCCTGCCAACCTAGCAGTTCGAAAGCACATCAAAGTGCAAGTAGATAAATAGGTACTGCTCCGATGGGAAGGTAAACGGTGTTTCCAGTGCGCTGCTCTGGTTTGCCAGAAGCGGCTTAGTTATGCTGGCCACATGACCCGGAAGCTGTACCCCAGCTCCCTCGGCCAATAAAGTGAGATGAGCGCCGCAACCCCAGAGTCGGCCATGACTGGACCTAATGGTCAGGGGTCCCTTTACCTTTACCTTTAACTTACTTCTGAGTATACATATTTTGCATTGGGGCTAAAAGTTATTACTGGAAACTAGTGTTTCCTATAATGTTTTGAAAGCAAGATGTAAACATTTTTATGAATTACTCAAGGTATAAATATTGCACTTACTCACATTATGAAAGGGAGAGGGTTTCTGGAATGGTAATTTCCTCTGAAAACATTAGACAGGAAACAATTGGCACAAACCAATTGAAGGTAGCTGATTGGGTGCCTTGAAATAAGGAGTCTTCCACATGTACTATATAGAAAAGCAAAAATTATTCATATTTGAGTTAATCAAAAGCAAGATCATCTATGTCAGGTTGGTATCATGGAACCATTTCATCAGTCCTAACTGTCTTCCCATTCTGTTTTCAGTTACCTCTGTTGTTATATGGGGGACTGCACTCTTGTGTACCAGCTCAGTAACTGAAGTCATCATTTTCTGACCAAGAAAATAACCCATTTTAAGTGAGAATTACAAAACAGAATATAACTTTGAAGAATTGCTTTAAAGGAACAAAATAGCTTATTTTGCTTCCTGACATGTGATCCGAAAGCCCAGAGAGGCATCTAAAAGGAAGTTTTAATGGGTCTATGTCCCATTTAGCATCCAAAACAGGGCAAGGTTATCCAAATATAATCCCTGATTAAATAAAGAGCTGTATGAGTTAAATGTATTTTGGTGTAGCTTTCGTGATTTTGAGGTTTCCCTTGACCTGGAAGACATAGGGCATGAGCATGTAGATAGAGAATCCTCCTGTATCTGGCCTTCTTTGAGGTTCTGTGTAAAGTGAGAGTGGCATCTCTGCTGGTGAGGTGGGTCCCTTGATGCTATTACAGCACTGGCAAATTCCTGACATTGCTTAACACTGGAGCCGACACTGTTTGCAATGATAATTTACATTGTTATAAAGAACCTGTACATACAACCTGGAAACATGTGGATCAGTCAGCAGATATCCATGCCCTAATAGCATTTACTTGGGTCACTGATTGCATTAAATGTGGCTTTGAAGGGAATTTAGATATTTATAGAGACAAACTTTAGAGCAAACCAACAGGATGGCGGGTAAATATCAATCAAAGATGTGGCTGGAGGGCAAAGCAGTAGGCAGGGGTATTTTGTGTCATTGAGAGATTCTCTTGGCAGTTGTGAGATCAGGAGAGATGGGTGACTGCACTGTGGGGAGATGGGTGACTGCACTGTTCTGTACTAAAGAAACAGCTTTTGAATTCTTTAAAGATTCTCTCTACCATAGAGGATCAAATTTCTAGATGAATAGCATTCCAGAAACTTAAATCAGGAATGTAGCAAAATGTAGGTGTCTGCCATATCACATTGAACAGATATATGTATTTTTTGATATGACATTGTACAGTAATAGTCAATTCTTTTGTATTTGACTGTATATCCAACTCTGCTTCTGGTGCTTGCTTTTTGTTGACAGCACTAAATAAAAAATATACGGTACCTGTCACAAGATGAAAATGTGATAACCTATTAAGTGATTGAGGTGGCAGCTTTTAGAGCCTGTTAAAATTAAAGGAAATGTTGATTTGCATTGTTTCCTAGTTAACACACTCTCAGCAAGGATAATCTATGATGGAATACATTTTGTGTTGTCACATGATTAGCATTTCCCCCAACTGTGTTACAAGAAGAGTTAAATTGCAGGCTGAGACCATGGTTCAGGATGTCAGTGGCAAAATGTTGTTGAAGGCATTGCTTCAGGTAGCTGACAAGAATTTAAATCTAATGCTATAATCACATATATGGTTTTGAATTGGTACTCCAATTTGCATCCAGTATAATAGGTGACTATATAATCACTGAATCTCTCACACCTATCAGCACAACACCACAAGGCTTTTATTTTGTTGTTTTCATATGTCTTTCACGCTGTGCAAAAATGTGTGACTATCCTTTACTCCTCTGAGGATGAGTGGGATGACTGTTAAGTTTTTGTTGTTGCCCATGAAAGAAAGAATGAAATCTTGTTCTAATGAATGAAATCCCAACTACTGCTGAGTTTTCCAAATTCACTTTTGCTTTCCCCCCAAAATGTCACTGATTGCTTATTTATGTTTAGAATCCTTTTCAAAATATCTGTTAATTTTCATTCAGCTGCTTGAACTGTATAGTTATTCAGTGATGATGGCTATTTCCTGACTTGTGATTTGATTTCCTCCTCAGTGGCAGCTTGACTCTGTATAGGGCTTTGGAATATATGAGTTAGCAGTTCTGCCCTGTGGCTGAAATAATTTTCTTTCTGAAAAGAATTGCAGAATTGAAGGGAATCTGTGGATCATGTAGTTCACATTGGTAATTAAACTGGTCAAAAACACTTGATTTTTTGACCAGGCAGTAGTCAGATGTTGGCACGTAATTATTCCTGTTAGTTTAGAAGAACTGTATATTTTTTTTACTTTTTTAAGATTTAAGCTTAATTTAGTTAACTATTATGAGACAATGATATGAAATTTTACACTATTGTGATCAACTATTTCAGTCTTAAAGTGTTATGTGAATATAAATGTATATTAATAATATTCAAGACATTGAACAGTTAGTCTAGGCTTTTATTCTTGAGTCCTTTGGATAGTTCACACCACTATGATTTTTTATATAAAAAAAGAAATTTAACCACTAACGCACACATAGCACATTTAATAGACCCCCCCAAAAAGGTTTTGTGTGCTTCCAGACAACAGCAAACCAGGAGAAAAGAAACATTTACTAGAGTTTGACAATATGAGGCAGTAAAAAAATAAATAAATATTACCTACACATGGGCATTCTTGGCTTCAAGGCATATTTGACAAGTCCACTCACTTTTTTCAGTGGGTGGTGTTGCAGCCAGGCACCTGGCCCCCTGCAGTGATCCGGCATGGGGGTGGGGAGTTGACGCCACCCCCGTGCCATCCCTGTCCATCACCGGAGCTGGGCGGTACCATGCCCAGTGTGGCCCCGCTGGCCAATCAGCACTGGTAGGGGGAGTGGCCACAGGAAATTTAACTGCGGTGCTGCCGGGGCCCCCTCCTCTCACCCTTTTGCTGGATCTCCCAATCCACTTGGTCTTTCTTCATGCTTTGCTCTGACACGACCTTGCTGTGGACAAATTTCAGCTGCCAAATTGTTGGGACCAGGTCGGAATTTTTTCCACTTGGCAAATTGGCGCCAACCATTTGGTAGCAATCGTCACAACTTTGTGTGGTTAGACATTGGGTAAGCCTTTGTTTGGTTGGAGCAAAGTTGTAGCCTGCGTCTACCCCTCCTCAGTAAGGGTATCCTGCTAAAGGGATCTGGGGGTGTGCATCCTGTCTGATGCCCGGACGTGAGCTAGGGCCATGCCACGACCCCAACGGGGATCCCTCGGGCTGCCCCTATTTGATGTAAGCCATAAGGCCCACCCTATTGGTGGTTTAACCTTAAATTCACTCCCTGCAGATGGGTGGGAGTCGTGATGTAGCCTGACCTAGCCTAAACCAAACCGCTCACATCTGTAACCAATAAAGTTGTGGCCTATTTGAACCCATAAACCTACATACTTGTGTCCATGTGTTTATTAATCACTAGGTAAGAGTGGGTCATGGGGCCTTGGCACACAATATTTGAGTGCATTCAAATGCTAGACAGATTAACAATATTTTCCTGCCAGGTAAATGGACTAGTATACTGAAAGTATTCCCCATACCTAATCTATATGTCTACCATAACATGTATACCAATTCTGAAAGGAGTATAGCCTGTTTTTTCTATTTAGGATCGTATTGCATTCTGATGTTGAGCTTGTAGTCCTAAACAGGTGAAGTGGTGTCTGAATTTGTAGGATATGGAAGTTTCACCTTTAATGGACATGAAATCTGCTTTCAGTATAGAAGTGACATACAGCATATGTAACAGTGGAGGATGCAAGACCTGTCTAGGATTCTAAGATAGCATCTGATCTGATCAATTCATGTTAAAATCTAATTTAATCCATTTTGTTTCACATGACTTGGGTGTGATATTTAAAATTACAGAAATCTGTACTTGCTTTAATGTAAGTTTTCCACATCTTGCAAATGTCTGTGTAAGACTTCTGTGTTTTATCAGCTACATTAATCAACTCATATGTGTCCTGCTTTTAGAAACAGAGCAAGTTTTGCTCAAGAATGTTTGCTTTTACTCATGCTATTAATATTTTTTAATTGTATGTATTTTTTTTATTTAAATATTTCGAAACCCCACTTTCATATAAAATATTGCAAGGTGGAATACAGCCTTAAAACACAATACTACAACAAAAATCAATAGGAACATCAAATACATCAGTAAAAGCTGGATAGCAAAGATTCTGAAGTTCAAAAGGCCTGTCTGAACAATACAGTTTTTGAAGGAATGGGTTTCCAAAACCCAAAACTGACTGTGCAGGCAGTTTGAAACTGAACCAAAATCCCTATTTTTCCTTAGCTAAAATCCATTAACTTAAGCTCTGAGCTCAATGCATAAACAAAAGTCCGGCTGTATAGACAAGTGCTCAGAGCCCTCTCATTTATCAGTTGTGATGGCAACTATGGCCTTCACTGTACCAGTAGTAGAACAGAACAGAGAGAAGACACGTCAGAACTTTATCTTATGTGCTGACCACAAAATACGCGCAAGACCAATGTCCGGGAAAAACGCCAGAGTGTGTTCCCGCAGATGATGACCTATTCTCCCAGATAAGAGTAGGAAGAGGAAGATCCTTTTATGGTCAGGAGTGCAGGAAGGAAGATCCTTTTATGGTTGAGAGTACCTGGACTTCCGGGTTGGCGCCTCCGCCAACCCGTCGTTTTGACCATATTGGTGAATTTCACAACAATGGGGTTATTAGTTTCCCAGTTTGCACAGATTGTTATCCATATCATTACTAAAAGGTTATTTTATCATGTTTGTGTCTTTTGTTAGGCTTAGGTCACCAAAATTATATAATTGGTTAATCTAATTGCAGTTTGTATCCCTTTATTATTTTAATTTCATTTAATATAGTTGCCCAAAATTTTTAGCACAAGTTGAATCATGTAATTTTCTGATTAATAATATGTTAGTTTTATCAACCAAGCTATGGTGTTGTTGTTGTTTTTTTGTTTTTAAATTATGGTAGATTTAATAAAAAGAGAACCTATGACAAGTTCTTCAAATGTGCAAGCAACCCAGCCTTCTCTCAGGTTTTCACACATACAGCAACGAAGTTCGATTCAATATTATGTGTCAGCCTTGCCCTTGTCCTCATTCTTCAGATGGGCCATTAATCTTTTAATGATTATTAATGTATGTGTATTCCTTTATCTGTTCATTTGCCACTTTATTATTATTTTCAATTAAACACAAAACTATTCTAGGGATTAGGAGAAATGTTCCTAGGTGAGAGTGTATTGGTGCTATGCA
This sequence comes from Podarcis raffonei, assembly GCF_027172205.1. Lineage (NCBI taxonomy): Eukaryota > Metazoa > Chordata > Lepidosauria > Squamata > Lacertidae > Podarcis > Podarcis raffonei. The sequence goes on along the minus strand of NC_070613.1, from coordinate 60,744,871 downwards.
CAAATTGTTTCCGCTAAAGTTTTGCAGAACACATTACCTTAAGAGCTTGACCATGAAGAAATAAAGGTCTGGCTTAAATAGATCAGCAATCTTTATTTTAGTCAGATTTTAGGTTTTTGTTGTTGCAGCTGGAGCTATTACAACTAGAAAATAAACTATATATTTTGAAAAGTGATTTGTCTGTTTGTTCTCTACGTATTGGGATGCTTCTTGAGATATAATCACCAACTAGTCTATAGTTATTACACTCCATTGGATACAGAGTGGGCTTTTAAAGAAGTGGATACATCATAGCCTCTTTCAGATCAGGTAGCAGCACACCATCATGCAATGCTGTGACTACCACACCTCTGAGCCCATCAGTCACCCCATTTCAGTTCAGTTTCACAAGCCAGGGCAGGCAAGGATCTAATGAGCAGATGGCTGGATACATGCATCCTATACATATAACCAGGCTGCATTCACTGGAACTGATCCCTCAACCATGGCTTTGATAAAATGTTGGACACCTGAGTTGGCATGGCCACAGGAGCAGCATCTGCACCATTGCAGTCCCAAGCAACTTTATCTTCAAAATGTTTAGCCAGCCGATTACAGGTAGCCACCACATGCTCCAGAGGTCTCGCCCCCTGGTCAGGCATGACCAGCCTTCAGGTCACATTGAACAACTCTGCTGGGCAGCTCTTTGAGGATGCAGTGGATCTATTTGCTGTTCCCACAGCCATGTGGCAGACACCGTAATTAATCTGAAAACATTCTCAGCCAGTTCCAGAGCAAGATTTAAGTTGCTTAACTACCAGCCAATGCCTTGTCAATTTCATCGAAGGAAGCTCCTCAGTGACAGTAAGAGCTGTTTGACAGTGGAATGGACTCCCACGTGAGGTGGTGGACCCTCCTTCCTTGGAGGTTTTTAAGCAGAGGTGGAATGGCCATCTGCCATGGATGCTTTAGATGAGATTCCAGCATTGCAGGGGGTTGACTAGATGACCCTTTGGGTCCCTTCCAACTCTACAATTCTATGATTCTATTATCTGTCATTTTGTTTTATGCATGGATGTAGTGGCACCCTAGAGGTATTTCCCTACTTTTCACAAAGTCTCTGACCACCCGCACTCACTGTTCCTTTGGTCATGAAATGATGAGCATTGTGTTTCTAATTCACAGCTATCTAAGAAAAAGCAAATATTTGCTCAGTATATTCTACTGCATATATTTGTAGACCCTACTCACTTCTCTTTAAATTGCTTGTGCCATTTTATTTTTGATGAAATAGCAATATAGCCAATGTGAAATTCAGGGGCGATAAACCCTCTGGCTCTTCTCCCTCCATCTGCCTTAGTAGGCTTGACCTCTTGCCCTAGTTGTCATTCAAGTTCTCAATGTGATTTCCCACTGTTTTGAATCAAGGCTACTCATGCATTTAAGAGATGAAACGTATTTCAACCAACTGAGAAAGAGGAAGAACAAAATTGCTTTACTGATATTATTCTTCCACCACTTTGGAAGCCTCAGTTCACTTTTCTCGGTGTGGCCCTTTATTTTATGAGTCTGCTGGATCAAGCCAATGGCCCATCTAGTCAAGTGCCTACTCTCCCCATTGCCAACCAGATGCCTCTTCTGGGAAAGCCGCAAGCAGGATCCGAGCACAAGAATCTCCTCCCTTCCTTTGCTTTTCAACTACTGGTATTCAGAAGCATTGCTGCCTTTAGCTGTGCAGGTAGAGCAGAGCCATCATTGCTAGCATTATCACTAGCCTCTTTTAAAGCCACCCCAGCTGGTGGCCTTCATGAGTGAGTTCCATAGTTTAACTATGTGCTGTGTGAAGAAGGAATTTCTTTTATCTGTCCTGAATCATGACATCTATTGGAGCTCTTCACAACCTCTATATGTTTTAATGGCCCTGAAGAATTTAGCATTGTCAGCAATCTTGGCCACCTATGTCTAGCTCATTTATGAACAAATTGAGAGGCACAGGTCTTAATATTGCTTATTGGCAGAGAACTGTCCATTTATTCCTTCTCTCTGCTTTCTGCACCTTAACCAATTCCTGATTCACAAGAGGACCTGGATACTCCTTTTCTTGGGTGCTAGTGGAACTCTCAAGTAAACACAGTTTGCATATGTTAGTGTCTGAAATTATATGCTATTTTCCCCTTACTGATGAACAAAATGAACTTGCTTTATTAGAGAGCCAGTGTGGTGTAGTGGTTAAGAGCGGTAGTCATGTAATCTGGGGAACCGGGTTTGCGTCTCCGCTCCTCCACATGCAGCTGCTGGGTGACCTTGGGCCAGTCACACTTCTTTGAAGTCTCTCAGCCCCACTCACCTCACAGAGTGTTTGTTGTGGGGGAGGAAGGGAAAGGAGATTGTTAGCCGCTTTGAGACTCCTGAAGGGGAGTGAAAGGCGGGATATCAAATCCAAACTCTTCTTCTTCTTCTTCTTCTTTATTATAGAAGAAGCAGAGGATTTTTGATAGAAACAGATTCCCTCACTCCGAACAAGAACACCTACGTTGATAGAAAGGGTGCTGCATAGCTAGATTGGTGGTATTAAAAATCTAAATGGCACCGTTTACTGGTGGTAAATTATAACAATATACAAAGCAATCAGTGTTTATTGTGTTTTAATGGTACTACAAGATCTGCCACCTGAGGATCCTCACTACTCCATCTCTTTTCTGATTTGTCCTGCTAATGACTACAGGAAGGTCTTAGTGGTGGGGCTTTCATTATGCCCTAGAAAGTTCTAGGAGTTTTGTTCTGTATTATCCAGGACTGCAAGAAGCTATGGGTGGCATTGCTCATGGTTCCCAGAGTTCCTAGAGATGGTGGAAAGGACTTTAGGGAATAAGTCTAGATTATGTTGTTGATTGAAGAACATTCCAGTTGACTGAGGTGGGTGAGTCTTGTTTTCACATTAATCTGTGATTTATTTATTTTAAAAAGCTCCATGTGGAAATTTGTATTTAAATGCAAATTTTTATCACAAAATATTTTATCACAAAATGTTTCCAGGCACTTTGACTTGTGCCTGGAAACAGACCAGTAGCCTGTGAAGCTGTTCTAGCAAGGAAGTCACCTGCTCCCTATTGTTGTTGTTTAGTCGTTTAGTCATGTCCGACTCTTCATGACCCCATGGACCAGAGTGTTACGATATGGATGCAATGCAGCTGGAAACTGCTAGCTTGAAAACATCACATGATGGGAATGTTGGAACTGTCTGTGGGAAACAGTGGGACAGTCAGTTCACAGGGCAATGCACCGGAATTTGCTCAGAGTGTAATTTGAGACCTTCCTCTTGTGTTTGTACAGGAAGTACAGGAAGTCTTTGTCACTTGTTTGCCGGAGTCTGAAGTGAGCAGACACGTTTTATGTGATGCTGAAGAGTCAGAAATAAACCATGTAAATAAATGTTTCTGACTATCTCTTTCCCCTGCCGGGGAAGCAGGAAAGAGTGGGTGTGCTCTTCCCACGCTGGGGAGGGTTGCCTATTGAGACCTAGCCTGAGTTGCTGGGGAATGCAGCCAGGGAGGTCATCGGAACTCAAGCCGGGTGCCTGGGAGGGTTGCCAGCTTCTCCTGATAGAGGCTTGATTTCCAATATCTGGTAGTATGAGAGCCGATGGTTTTGCTACATGTGATAGCAAAGAGATTGATGGATCGGATTCATCCTCTGCAAGGAGATAAAAGGAGATATGGTAGCGAGCGGATGGAAGCTACAAGGGCTGAGCACCGGAGGAGATAAGCTACATGCCAAGAAACCCCTGAAGGTATGGTGATTTTGTGGCTGGAAGAGTGAACGGGAATTGAAGCATTCTTCGGTTCACAGAGAAGCTGCTTTTGGATAAAAACAGCACTGAGAGACAGCTGAATATTTCACATTCCTCGGGACTGATAAGGTCTGCTGCTGCTGCCTGCCAAGTGCCGTTGCTAAGCAACAAGACGTGAGTACTTTTTGAGCTAAATTTTTTTTTGAGCAAGTTAGCTTGAAAAGTAAAGAGAAAAACAAGCCAACGCGAGAGCGAGAGCTGGGCTTGAGAAGCTGGAAAGAGTAACTGTTGTAAATTCCAGCGTTTGTTTGTTATCTCAAAGACTCTCAGGAAAGGGGCTTCCCAAGTAGCTAAACTGCAAAGAGCTGTTGGATTGCAACGAAGGCTTGTTGTTTACAAACTCTGAGAAAGGGACTTTCCAAGCTAGGCTGGCTGCCAGCTGCACACGCAGCTAGTAAACAGGAAATAGACTTTTGGAGTTTTTCTGCTCATGACTGAGAGCTGAGGCTTGGATTTCAAAATGGATACCAAGAAGGGGGGAGGCTTACCTTACCCACCTCCACTGACTAATGACAATTATTCCTCATGGTCTGTAAAGATGAAGGCCCTGCTTCAGAATCAGAGGATTTTTGGAGTGATTGATAATCCTATCCCTGCTGCACCAACGCCAGCATGGAATTCACAGAATGTGAGAGCCAGGACGGCCATTATTCTGTGTGTCTCAGATGAGCAGCTTGTTCATATCGCCGATGAGGAATACGCACGCGAAATTTGGCTTATATTGCAAAGAATACACCAAAGAGATGCTGGTGGTACAGTGTTGCTGCATTTTGAAAAGCTGACAAATATGCGGTTAGCGCCTGATGGAGATGTGCAAGCGCATCTGACAGAGATGAAATTCTTACGCCAGCAGATGGCGCAACGCAATTTCCCTCTACAAGAAGAAATATTCTGCTTTATGATTATTAACAGCCTTAGTCGGACTTACAAAACTGTTGCAAGTCAACTGGGTTCTCTACCTGCCGCGGATCTTACAGTGGAGAGAATTTGTTCCGTGGTTTTGAATGAGAGAGACAGACTTGCTGCAATAGATCTCGCTGACAGGGGGGGTGAAGCTTGGAGATCTAGTGCCCCCACTGCTATTGCTAGTGAAGAGCAGGCTGTAGCATTGAACGTTGTCCATTGTTACAATTGTGGACAGACTGGGCATCTTCAGCGCAACTGTAAGAAGCCACGTCAACAGAAAGGAGCTAAAGGGAGCTCTGCAAAGCCTGAGGCGTCAGGCAAAAGTCGTACCAAGTCCCAGGTGAAACCTGCAAAGGCTTTGCTATCCACAAAAGCCGCATTTTCAGCCGAAAACGCGTTTGTTCTTGACACTGGAGCGACGCAACACATGACATCGTGCTGAGAACTGTTTTCTACATTTGAGAAGCAAAGCTTCACTGTGAAGCAGGCCAACGGTCAAGCGATCCAGGCGACCGGGTTTGGAACTGTTTACCTGGAGAGTCTGAACTTGACAATAAACAATGTGTATTTGGTTCCTGATTTGAAGTACAATCTGCTGAGTGTTTCGCAGATCACAAAGAAAGGACTGGTCTTGTCCTATGATAAGCAAAGCTGCAAAATCTTCAAAGATGAAGAGCTGTATCTTTCTGCCAGAGAGAAAGATGGACTATATCTATTGACATTTGAGGAATCTGATTACAATATGGTTATTGCATGTGATTCTAACATGATTTCCCTTGCAGGTGTATCGAAGGACGTCCAGAAAGCAACGAAAGTAACCAGTGCTTTTCAGTGAGTGTATGCTGATGTGATTGGTCCTCCAGCACCATCTGGAGGCAATGCAAGATACTATCTTGTGTGTGTGGATAATTTCTCTCATTATGTGTGGATATACATATTGCAGAGTCCAAAAGAAGCCTTAACAATGTGTAAAGAGTTTTGTGACAAGGTTAAAAGTGTTCACGATGCAAACATTGATTGTCTTTTCACAGATGAAAAGCCAGTTTTTCTTTTACAGGATTTTCAGGATTTCCTAGAAAAACAAGGGATACAACATAAGGTTGCTGTTTCTGCAGGTGCATGAAACAAAAGTGTTTGTGTACAAGTGAACAAAGAATTGCAAAATGGCATGAAGGCACAATTGCTGAGTTCACATTTGCCACATGAGTATTGGGCTGAATCTTTATCGTGTTATTGTTACACTTGGTTGAGAAAGGTTTCAAAAGGTTTAGGAAGTTCTCCTTTTGAAAGGCTATTCCATAGAAAACCTTCTGTTGCCCATTTTAAGGTTTTTGGATCTCACGTAAAGACAGAAGCTCCAGGTGGAGTTAAGAATGCCAGAGGCATTTTTGTGGGTTACGAAAAGGGTCTCTACAGAGTAATTTTGTCTGAATCTGGTCAGGTGATTCTCACAAAATTTCTAGAAAGTGCTCCTGCACAGGAGAGAGTAATTGTTCACACATTTCCCACTGAGGACAATTCAGATGATGATTCTGATTTTGCTGATTATAGTGGTACTGAGAGTGACACAGATAGTTCAAAGAGCTCAGTTGACACAGTCATTGAGAGGAAATCTCACACAATAGCTAGACCTTCACAAGTGAAGGATGAACCACTGTTTACTATTGGAACTAGTTCTCCAAAGAGTCCAAAGGATGAGCCAGTCAGCAGAGAGGATCAGCACCTCATACGCAGGTCTGAGAGAATAACAAAGGGCATACCACCCAAGAGGTATTCCAAAGCGTTTGCTAGTTCAGCTGTTGCATGTGTTACTATTGTTGACAACTCAAGACACGTTAAAGGTGTGTCCAAGTCAGAGACAAAGACACAACAGGGAGTTGCTAAGCGTAACACTACATTCCCTAGCCAAGGTAATGCAGATGCACTCATTCCTTGGAAGTCAGACAACCAGAGAGTTACACTGGGGAAACCAGTGGCAGGTAGTTCCAAGGGTGGAACTGAAACAACAGGGGATTGTTATATGTATAACAACTGTTTGTTTTCTTCTCTGGATCAAGCTTTGTTCGCAGCTCACATTGATTCATATGGGGGAGTATGTTACGATATGGATGCAACGCAGCTGCAAACTGCTAGCTTGAAAACATCACATGATGGGAATGTTGGAACTGTCTGTGGGAAACAGTGGGACAGTCAGTTCACAGGGCAATGCACCGGAATTTGCTCAGAGTGCAATTTGAGACCTTCCTCTTGTATTTGTACAGGAAGTACAGGAAGTCTTTGTCACTTGTTTGCCGGAGTCTGAAGTGAGCAGACACGTTTTATGTGATGCTGAAGAGTCAGAAATAAACCATGTAAATAAATGTTTCTGACTATCTCTTTTCCCTGCCGGGGAAGCAGGAAAGAGTGGGTGTGCTCTTCCCACGCTGGGGAGGCTTGCCTATTGAGACCTAGCCTGAGTTGCTGGGGAATGCAGCCAGGGAGGTCATCGGAACTCAAGCCGGGTGCCTGGGAGGGTTGCCAGCTTCTCCCGATAGAGGCTTGATTTCCAATGCCAGGCACTTCTGTCTTCCACTGCCTCCCGCAGTTTGGTCAGACTCATGTTTGTAGCTTCGAGAAAACTATCCAGTCATCTTGTCCTCCGTCGTCCCCTTCTCCTTGTGCCCTCCATCTTTCCCAACATCAGGGTCTTTTCCAGGGAGTCTTCTCTTCTCATGAGGGGGCCAAAGTATTGGAGCCTCAGCTTCACGATCTGTCCTTCTAATGAGCACTCAGGGCCAATTTCCTTAAGAATGGATACGTTTGATCTTCTTGCAGTCCATGGGACACTCAAGAGTCTCCTCCAGCACCATAATTCAAAAGAATCAATTCTTCGGCAATCAGCCTTCTTTATGGTCCAGCTCTCACTTCCATACATCACTACTGGGAAAACCATGGCTTTAACTATACGGACCTTTGTTGGCAAGGTGATGTCTCTGCTTTTAAAGATGCTGTCTAGGTTTGCCATCACCTTTCTCCCAAGGAGCAGGCGTCTTTTAATTTCATGACTGCTGTCACCATCTGCAGTGATCATGGAGCCCAAGAAAGTAAAACGCTAGGGTCACTTAGTTGGCAGATCCCGAGTATGGGGCTGTTTGAGCCAGTTGAAGTTTCTGAGCCCTTTTCAGAGTCAGTCCCATGTTGGTTGCACTGCAGAAGTCCAAACGGGAGTGGAATAGGGTTGGGTTGGAAGTTCCAAGCTGAATTAACCCTTAGGGTTCTAGAAAATGTTTTAGCAATGTGTTCAAGCTCCCACATGTATTGCGAGGCCAGACTGCTTTTCATAAAGTTTTCCTTTTTTGTGCACCAGAGTTCACATTGTCATATCTCTGTGTCTCTGACCTGCAGATGTAGGACCATATTGGATACTTTATCATCTGAGCTATGGCCATCATACATGGCATTTCTATACCATGGTGGTGCATTATGATTAGGTGCTAGGTTACACTATGTCTGGTGTTTTGTTTTGGCAATGTAGGTGGGGTAGTCATCAGTGTGGGGCAGGTACCATAATCCTTCCTCCTTGTGGCAGTTGTTAAGAGAATGGTCATGGATTGAAGGAGTAAAGGACACAGTGCAAATGTGCTCATCTGCTCTGCTGCCTACATCTGACCCACTGTTCCACTCCATTTCAGCCATTCTGTTGGATTATCTGAGATGTTCTACTATCTAGCATATTTGTCATGGGGTGGCATAGCTGTTCTGCCAGTGTCTCACTGAACGCTAGGGTCACTTAGTTGGCAGATCCTGAGTATGGGGTTGTGCTCTTCCCAGTCACTAGACGGGGTTGTTGTGGCCTTACTGGAAAGCTTATAGCTAAGACCAAGACCTCTAAAGCTGAGAGGCTATTTTCATATTTCTAGTTACAGGTAGGTAGCCATGTTGGTCTGCAGTAGTCGAAACAAAATAAAAAAACTTCCTTTCAGTAGCACCTTAGAGACCAACTAAATTTGTTATTGGTATGAGCTTTCGTGTGCATGCACACTTCTTCAGATACAATTCAGATTCGTGTGCATTTTGTTTAGGTTATTTTCATGTAAGTGTTCCAGGAAGATATTTCAAGAAATAACACAGTGCAAAATCTCTTACCAAATTTAACTGCAGTAGAGTATTATCTTTGTACTTCATGTGCTGAGTTAGTTTGAGTCATCTGGCCATGCTGAGCTTGAGGTTTTGCAGATTCCACTTTGACAAGGCACCAGAGAGAAGCAAACAAATAAAAACAAGCACTACTGCTAATCATTTTGGGAAACAGAAAAGACAGCAAATTAATTTAACTTACCACAGTATCAACCGATGTGAACTCAAGGGTTTTTCAGACTGTTGAGGGTTGGGTTAAAGTGTATGTTTTTCACTCTGCTAATTGATCTTCTTCTTTGGCGATCACTCGTAGCCAAGTTTTGCAGATTCTTAGGTATTCCCAGTCACTAGACGGGCTTGTTGTGGACTTACTGGAAAGCTTGTAGCTAAGACCAAGACCTCTAAAGCTGAGAGGCTATTTTCATATTTCTAGTTGTAGGTAGGTAGCCATGTTGGTCTGCTATAGTCGAAACAAAATATAAAAACTTCCTTTCAGTAGCACCTTAGAGACCAACTAAGTTTGTTATTGGTATGACCTTTCGTGTGCATGCACACTTCTTCAGATACAATTCAGATTCCACTTTGAGGTTTTGCAGATTCCACTTTGACAAGACACCAGAGAGAAGCAAACAAATAAAAACAAGCACTACTGCTAATCATTTTGGGAAACAGAAAAGACAGCAAATTAATTTAACTTACCACAGTATCAACCGATGTGAACTCAAGGGTTTTTCAGACTGTTGAGGGTTGGGTTAAAGTGTATGTTTTTCACTCTGCTAATTGATCTTCTTCTTCTCTGGCGATCACTCGTAGCCAAGTAAGATTGTCTTCCATGAATGTGGTCTTAACAGTGAGTCCGTAAGTGACTGTGGAGGCCAATTGTGGATCCATACGTCCTTCCACAGTAAGGACATAGGTTTCCAGGCAGGAGTTGATCATGGTGAGATCATGGTGAGGTCTTAGCTCATTTCTCCCTTCCTGAGGTCGTGCTTCTTCAAAGTCCATGACACCTTTGGTAAAGGCTGTTCTCCAGTTGGAGCACTCACAGGCCAATGTTTCCCAGTTGTCAGTGGTTATACTACATTTTTTAAGATTTGCCTTGAGAGAGTCTTTAAACCTCTTTTGTTGCCCACCAGCTTTCCGTTCTTAGATTGGGAATAGAGTAGTTGCTTTAGAGGACAATAAGCCCATTTCAACATACTGTCAGGGTTATGAGATACATTTTGATTCCTCTCCTCTGGAGTATTGTTTATGATTTTTTAAGCCTTCGTTTGTTCTTTCAGGCTGAATTTCATTTCCGCTTTACAAAATTCCTTTGTAAATAGCATTGTAAGAAATAATGTATACTCTCTGTATAGGCCATTATTTATTTATTTATTTACCTTCTTAACTATTAGTCTATCAATAAGGGGGTAGATGTTACTTCCAAAACAATGAGAAACTGTTTGAAAATAGTCAGAAAAATTAACTTGTCCTATTAATCACTTACAACAGTGGGGTTTGGGGTTTTTTGTGCTTTTTTGTGCTTAGAAAGCTTTCTGCCCAGGGTATTCTTTTCATCTCCACTCATTTGCTAAGCTGATCTTTCATGTCTATTATGAAAGCCTGGACAAACACAAACCCCTGTGTTGAAAAATGTAACAATCTGCAAAAATGCAAACACAACACGCTGGCTAATAACTGTTAATGAATATATAATCAGTTATGATGTCATTCAAAATATACGAATAAGCCAGTTCAAAATGGTGTATATATCATACAACACATCTCACAAAATATACAAGTAACTACAAATTATTACATGTATCAGAGTCAAACAAAGAATCAAACAAATCAATAAATAGCGAGGAATGCCAAGCTGTCTCTCAAAGGAAGACATCTCTTTGGGACATCTCAAAAGGACAGTATATCCGGAATAGTTCCTTCTATCTCATTATTCCAGCAATTAGTTACCCGTGATTTGGAAAAGCTAGAATAGAAGGGCCCTAGAACTAGGGACAATCTAATGAAGTCACAACGTACCTGTCTCAATAACCTTTCTAATGACACCACTATAATTATTATTACTATTTTTTATAAAATTTTTATTGGTTTTTCAACATATAATATAAGACAATACAAACGACAAACCCTAACAAACAAACATATAAACATGTATAGTTTCATATTTTTTTTTTCGTGTACCCAATTTCAAGGACTTCCCCATGCCTCCCTTTTCTGCATCCCTGTTTTAAACTTTTTTCAGCAACCCCTGGTCTAAATTACTTATAAATTCCTTTCTTTAACCCTTTTCTTTCCTCTTTTCCGATCATTTATCGCTGCAAATCTGCTATGCTTTACCCATGACATTTTAGCACTCAGTAATTTTGCAAGAGTTTTTAAGATAAAATTTAAATTTCTTCCAATCTTCCTCCACCGTCTCTTTCCCTTGGTCACGGATTCTGCTCGTCATCTCTGCTAGTCCCATATATTCAATCACCTTCATCTGCCACTCTTCCAGTGTGGGTAGTTCTTGTATCTTCCAATACTTTGCTAGTAGAACTCTTGCTGCTGTTGTAGCATACATAAAAAACGTCCTATCTTTCTTTGACACCAATTGGCCTACCATGCCCAGGAGAAAAGCCTCTGGTTTTTTGTGAAAGGTACACTTAAGCACCTTCTTAATTTCATTATATATCGTTTCCCAGAAGGCCTTAATCCTTGGGCACGTCCACCAAAGGTGATAGAAAGTACCTTCAGTTTCATTACATTTCCAGCATTTGTTATTGGGCAAATGATAAATTTTTGCAAGCTTGACTGGGGTCATGTACCACCTATAAATCATTTTCATAATATTCTCTCTTAAGGCATTACATGCCGTAAATTTTATACCGGTGGTCCATAACTGTTCCCAGTCAGCAAACATAACGTCATGACCAATGTCCTGTGCCCATTTAATCATAGCTGATTTAACCGTTTCATCCTGTGTATTCCATTTCAGCAGCAAATTGTACATTCTAGACAAATTCTTAGTATTAGGTTCTAACAATTCTGTTTCTAACTTTGACTTCTCCACCTGGAAGCCGATTTTCCTGTCCTGTTTAAAAACTTCATTTATCTGGTAATAATGAAGCCAGTCTCTTACTTTAAACTTCAATTTCTCATAACTCTGTAATTTCACATTTCCACCTTCTTGTTCTACAATTTCCCAATATTTTGGCCATTTAGATTCCATATTAAGTTTTTTAACTTCCTTGGCCTCCATTGGTGATAACCACCTAGGGGTTTTGTTTTCCAACAGATCTTTATAACGAATCCAAACATTGTACAATGCTTTCCTAACAATATGGTTTTTAAAACTTTTATGAATTTTTATCTTGTCATACCATATATATGCATGCCAGCCAAATCTATTATTGAACCCTTCTAAATCCAAAATGTCTGTATTCTCAAGAAGTAGCCAGTCTTTCAGCCAGCAAAAAGCTGCTGCTTCATAGTACAGTTTTAAGTCCGGCAGGGCAAACCCCCCTCTTTCTTTTGCATCAGTTAATATCTTGAATTTTATTCTGGGCTTTTTGCCCTGCCAGACAAATCTCGATATATCTTTCTGCCACTTCTTGAAACAGTCCATTCTGTCCACAATCTGCAATGTTTGAAACAAAAACAACATTCTTGGCAAAACATTCATCTTAATAACAGCAATTCGGCCTAACAAGGAAAGTCTCAAGTTTGACCATATTTCCAAATCTTTCTTAATTTCTGTCCAACATTTCTCATAGTTGTCTTTAAATAAGTTCACATTCTTAGTTGTTAAATTAACCCCTAGATATTTCACTTTATTTGCTACCATTAATCCAGTTTCACTCTGAAACTTCTCTCTTTCCTCCACTGTTAAATTCTTTCCCAGTACCTTTGTTTTTTGTTTATTTAGCTTAAAACCTGCTACTCGACCAAAAACTTGTATTATCTCCAAAACTCTTTTAGTACTAGTGTCTGGCTCTTGCAAAGTTAAAACTAAATCATCTGCAAACGCTTTCAACTTATATTGTTTAGCTCCGACCTGAATCCCTTTTACCAGCTGGTCCCCTCTAATCATATTTAATAACACCTCCAGAACAGTTATGAAAAGTAATGGGGATATTGGGCACCCCTGTCGTGTCCCTTTTTCAATAGCAATTTCCTCAGTGACCACATTATTCACAATTAGTTTTGCTTTTTGTTCAGAATAAATTGCACCTATACCTTTCTCGAAGCCCTGGCCTACCCCCATTCCTTTGAGATTCTTTTTCATAAAACTCCAAGAGATATTGTCAAAGGCTTTCTCGGCGTCCACAAATATTAATGCTGCCTTCGTATTAATATTGTTTTCAAGCAACTCCATAATGTCTATTATATTTCTCACATTGTCAGATAAGTGTCTTCCCGGGAGAAAGCCAGCCTGGTCCTTATGAATCTCACCCACCAAAACCCTCTTCAGTCTTTTTGCCAAAATGTCTGCAAAAATTTTATAATCCACATTAAGCAATGATATAGGGCGGTAGTTCTTAATCTGGTTCTTATCAGTCTCAGATTTTGGTATAAGTGTAATGTATGCTTCTTTCCACGATTCAGGTGCCTTCTTCCCCTCTATGATTTCATTGCAGACTTCCTTAAACGGTTGAATCAGCCAATCTTTCAACACTTTGTAATATCTGGAAGTCAAACCATCTGGTCCTGGAGATTTTCCCAATTTCATATTTTGAATGGCTCCCTCTATCTCTTGCTCAGTTATTTTCTGGTTCAAAGTCACTTTGCTTTGTTCAGATATTTTTTGTAATCCATATTTTTAAAGAAATTCTTCTATCTCTTTTTCGTCCACCGGCCCTTGTGCATAAAGTTTTCTGAAATAACTCTGAAAGCAGTTTCTAATCTTGTTTGGTCTGAAAATGCTCTTTCCTTCAACCTCTAAGCTTGTAACCATATTCAACTTTTGCCTTTTCTTCAATTGCCATGCCAGAAGTTTCCCACATTTATCTGCCGATTCAAATGTCTTTTGTCTCATTTGTTTTATTTTCCATTCTATCTCCTGGTTCATCAATTCCATATATTGTCTCTGGTAGAACTTTATTTCTCTTAAAATTTCATGAGACTTTGGCTTTGATCTCAATTTCTTTTCACCTTCTTTTATTCTTTCCAAAATCTTATCTTTCTTTTCATTCTGTCTCTTCTTTTTTAAAGTATTCTGCTGTATCAAGAATCCTCTCATAACGGCTTTACTTGCGTCCCAAATTGTTCTTTTCTCCACCTCTGTTTTCAGATTTATCTCAAAGTAGTCCTTGATAGTTTTCTGGGCCTTTCTGTACACCTCTTCATCTCTAAATAGGGAGTCATTCATCCTCCATCTGAAGGAACCAGCTGTTGTTATGTTCATTTCCATCTTTACAGCGTTATGGTCGGAGCAAGTCTTTGGGCAGATTTCCACTTTTTTTATCTTGGGTGCCATCCCACTAGTTACCCAAATTTGGTCGATTCTGGTCCAAGTCATTTTTGCTTCAGAGAAAAAAGTTCCCTCTCTCTCCAGAGGGTTTCTTGTTCTCCAAATGTCGATCAAGCCCATATTATCTGTCATTTCAAAAAAAGTCTTAGGTAGTCTCCCATCCTTAGAGACCACCTGTCTTAGTGCTTTGTCCATATTTGTAGAGACCACTCCATTCATGTCTCCCATCATAATTACATTGTAATCCAAATAGTCCATTAATGTCCCATGTAGTTTCTTAAAGAACTCTGACTTCCCTTCATTCGGAGCGTAAATCCCAATTATCAATAATTTTTCTCCTTGGACTTGTATTTCAATTGCCAAGTATCTTCCTTGTTCATCTTTAAACATCAACTTAGGGGCCAATTTTTCCTTGGCGTAGATCACCACTCCTCTTTTTTTCACTTTGTCTGATGAGATAAATTCCTGTCCCAGTCTTTTGTTAACAAGTAATTTTCTATGTATTCTAGTCACGTGGGTTTCTTGCAAACAAATCAAATCCAATTGTTCTTTTTTTAGAATATGAAAAACCTCACGTCTTTTTCTGGGAAGGTTCAAACCGTTACAATTCCAACTTAAAAATTGTAGGGCCATCTTGTTGTTTACTTGGTTGCACCCCCAACAGCTCCCAGCAGTTGTTCTTCCTTTATTGGAGTTTGAAGTCCAAATGACAAGTTCGAAATATCCGCTAAGCCTTTTGCCTCAGTAGTCAGGTCCACCACTTCCTTCACGAGGTCCTCTTGGTTTCTATCCAGAAACTGTTCTTTATCTTGCACTGTTTTAATTTTGATTTTTTTCCCTTTGTAATTAAAAGACAAGCCTTGTGGGTACTCCCATCTGTATATTATATTATTCTTCTTCAGCAAAGTGGTCAGGTCCTTGTAGTAGGTTCTCGCTTCCAAGATATATTTGGGAATATCCTTGTAGATCTGCACAAAAGAATTTTCAATCTCCAGAGATCTTTGATATTGTAAATTTAGTATTTTGTCTCTCTCCTCCTTAGATCTCAAAGTTATCAGGCAGTCCCTTGGATTCTTTCTATTTTGTCTTCTGCCCAGTCTAAAGGCCGTAACTATCTTGAATTCCTCCTCTTTCAAACTTACTTGCCAAAATTCCGAGAATTCTTTTGTGAGGAACTCTGCCAAATTGTCCTGTTCACTTTCTGGGACAGCTCTCAATCTCAAGTTCCTCTCCTTTCTCTGAAGTTCCATTAAAGACAGGGCTGCCTCATGCTCCTCCAGTTTTTTACAAACTGGTTCTAACTTTACTTGTGTGGATTCTGCTATGGTTTTTGCCTCTTCAGCAGTCTTACGAATTGCAACATTTTCTTCAATTAGTTTATTTATAGTCTCTGTATTGGATGCAACACTTTTAGTATTCAAATCTAACTTTTCTGATAGCTCTGTTAATTGTTTGGAATTTTCTGTGCCTTGCTTAGTCAAAGCTTCTAAGGACTCATTAATTTTTAATAATGCTTGTGTCACTGTTTCCATCCCTTTTTCCTGCCCTTCTGCACCTGCAAGGGCTAAGCCTGATATAGAACCTCTTTTCTTTTGTGCAATTTTTGTTTTAGCTCTTGTTTTCATCTCATCTTCTTGGCCACTCATGTCCCAAGGTCGTTCCCACAGGAATTATTTCCAAATGGAAAACTCCACTGACTTGCTCTTTACACACCTTAAATTTTCCCTCAACCCTCTAGAGGGAGCAGCTCACAGTTCAAGGTACAGAGAAACAAAAGAAAAAAGATGGCTACAACTCTTCCAGTAACTTTCCACTAAAAGAGCTGTCAGTTTGTATCCTCAGCCAAGCTCCCAACAATAGCAAATAAAATTCCAACTTTGTATCAAACTCACAATGCACCAACTTTGTATCTAATCTCAGATGACAGTTTCCAGTCCCGGTGACTTGCTCTTCTTTTAAAGCAGTCCTTTCCCAAGGGTTTAAAACAGCGGAAAAATCTTTTTCCTTTTACCTCTTTCCGACAGGTAATACAAGTTCAGATTCTTCCCCCCCGCTCCTGCTGCTAAGGGGGGAGGTTCAAATTCAATGTCTGGGTTAAATAGTAATAAAATTATCTTCCGTCCAATTGCAGCTTGTATGTCGTTGCTTTAGCTGTCATGCAGTCCGGGAAAGGCAGACTTCCTTATTTTAGCTCTTTCCCGTTTTCAGCCAAATTTTTAACTTTCTTGCTTTAAATCCCGACTGTTTCCCAATCTTACTCACGGGTAATTTGTAAATCCAAATGTCAGGAAGGAATCGGCGCTCTCCGTTATGGCGACGCGGCTTCACTCCACGGGCTGGGTAACGACTCTCAGCACCGCGCTCTCACCCGATGCCGCTCCGGAGCCTTTAAAAAGGCTCCTTCACAGTAACGGGGGGCGCTTCAGGTGCCCACCGAGTCTCCTTGTTCACAGGCTTCCGCGCCTGTGATTTTAGGGGTCCCCGCTTCGCCGTAGCGGTCGGACCCGAACTTGCGGAGTAGTCTCCCTGAGCGGAGCTCAGCAGGAGACCGCCATTAAACGCTGGCGCCGACCGGAAGTCGACACCACTATAATTATTAAACCAGCAGACAAAGGAGTATTATTATCCAGAATAGACAACAGTATGTGGAAGAGGCCACAAGATTATTTTCTGATTCCCCTTTTTTTATGTTCAAATGGCCTAAGATCCCACAGGTTCTATAGCTACCATTCTAAAAACAGTATTACAGCATGCATATTCAATAGGGGTAATTGACAAACACACTTTCGAGTTTCTCCTGCCTTCTTATCCTTGTACGCCCATTTTTTTATTGTTTACCTAAAATCCGTACGCTCCCTGCCAGGTAGACTGATAGTATCGGGTTCCGGTTCCATTCTGGAACCGATTGCCAAATATTTAGATTCATTTTTACAACCTTTTGCCAGGGACTCTCCTGCCTACCTACAAGATACGGCTCATTTTATCTGTGCAATAGAGCATACTAGAGTTACTGATATGATATTAGCATCTTTAGATGTAGCCTCCATCTATACCAATATCCCTCTAGATGAAGCACGGTTCATCATCAGTCATCTCTGGCAATCATGTTTGGACCCCTCTCCCCCTACTAAATTCTTACTTGATTTACTGGAGATACAGTAAATGTAAATGTAGTGTTAGAAAATAATTATTTTCGGTTTATGGATCAATTTTATTTTCAATCGCAGGGAGTAGTGATGGGATCTCCTTTAGTCCCCTAGTCCCCTCAGTAGCAAATATTTCCATGAATTCTTTTGAAAAAGCTCATATTCTACATCACAACCCCTATTCTTCATCTTCTTTATCCTTTTCTGGACATCATAGTTCCATTTCATGCACATTCCTAGATGTCGAAGTCATCAAACAGGATGGCTATCTGTCTGTTAAACCTTATCGGAAGCCCACTGACTGCAACTCTTTACTACATTATTCTTCCTTTCATCCTAGACTTCTTAAGGACAACCTACCATATGGACAATTTTTATGAATTAAAAGAAACTCTTCATTTAATCATGATTTTCTTAATAGTGCGGATGCTCTTTTGGATTCTCTCCGCTCTAGGGGATATCCTAGTTCAGTCATTAATATGTCTAAACAAAGATCCATACTAAAGGACCGTTCAACACTCCTCACCCTGAACCCATTATCAACGTTGAACACGCATGTCACGGGATCGTTAGAATTCACCACTTATGCAGATAGAATTATTAGGATCATTCACAAACATTGGCACATTCTATGGACTTTCCCCTCATCGGCCTTAGGAGGACTAAGTCTATTAAGAACATACTGGTGCATACTGATATGACTCCCACTCATTCCATTGTCAATACCAGCCCTACGGTCATTATAAATGTGGCAGATGTTCATCCTGCCCCTTCTCGTTAGAGATTTATGACAAAAATTCTAGCTTTAGGTTCACCATCCGTCATTTTAGTACATGTCAAACTAAAGATGTAGTTTATCTCATCAGATGTCTGTGTAACTTACTGTACATTGGTTCCACAACACGAGCAGTCGGGGTTTGCATTGGAGAACATTGTTCCTGTATAAGGAATGCAATAACGGAGGCACCTCTGGTTGAACATTTCATTACACATCACCATTTGGATACAGATTTATTATTTACAGTACTATGGGTGAACCAGAAGAAACGTGGGGTTGGGCAAGATTTTGAACGGTTATTGCGTCAACAAGAAACCCATTTAATCTATTTGTTTAAATCCACATATCTGGGGGGATTGATTTCAGAACTCGACTTCAATTGTTTTATTTGAAATCTGTTGTATGTAAAATTTGTTGTATTCTAATACTATTTCAAAACCATCCAAATCTGTTATATTTTAAGTCTGTCACTTTATGGGTTGTCTTTGCATTGTGATCCCAGAATTGACGTACTGTTCCTTTAAGTTTCTTTACATTGTCTTCAATAATTGTTATTTGAGAAACCTGTGGTCAACTTTATATGTCCTACTTTGCAAAGCACTTGCTCCTCTGGCACCACCCACCTTCGGCACGTGGTTTCAGAAGGGCTGCCCAAGGTGGTTCACCTTTGTTCTAGGATGGGCAATCCATTCAAAAAGACCAGTTGGGCTTCCTCATAGCCCCAGATGAACAGAACCCCTTCTTCATACCTCTGTGGCTGCACACTGCAGGGGACAATCAGTAATGAAGGTTCCACTTTCACAGATCTTCTCAGTGAGGAACTTCAGAGTTAGAGAACACAGCAGAAATCATGGTTGTGAGAATCAGCTAGTGATTATTGCTGATGAGAAGAATGATGTGTTCATTGAACAAAGGTCACCCTGGCTTTGGGGACCTTAACACAATGGTACATTACAAAATCCTTCACTGAATTATGTGTGAGGAGAATCAGAACTTACAGGGTTAAACAGTTCTGTGTGTCGTCTCACATTCTGAGGCGTGGTTTTGTTCACATACGGGTGAACCCTGAGGTGTTTCAGTCAGTGCTAGTATTGTTCGAGCCGGGAGAAACTGAGTTATTATCCACACACAAGGCACCTTTTCTGCTGCTGCAATACTCTGCGATACTCTGCTAAGAGCTGAGGAAGAGAGCTCAAGGTTTCTATCGGCACAGGAAGAAGTGTGCCAGGCGCCATTATATTCCAGCATTATGCTCTACCTTTTTCCTGGGGTATAGATTCAATTTGACATACACAGATAATAAAACGGATTGTATCCTACTCACAACCTATTTTTCTTTGCCCCTTTAATATTGGGACTGGATACAGATAAATTCTCCCCTCTAAGTCGGGGCATGGAGAGCCCAGGGGCATAACATGGGAGCAGGGGGCCGTAGCTCTGGGCACATGATTTTGAAGGGACATGAGTCAGGTGCCCCCACGTGGGAATCCCTGCCCTGCCTGCCACCAGGGGTCTGTGGGCCTTGTCTTGCATCATGCCCCCGTTGAACTCCTCTTCCGCTTGCTGAATCTGGCCAGCGTTTGGGGGGGGGGATGTACCTACCAAGGGCTGCATTGGCCATCTGTCTCCCCTCTGTGCAAGCAGGTGGTGCAGTGCGGCCCAATGAACCCTCTGTGCCCCGTGCCCACCCACCTGGGTGCCAACAAAGGATGCAGTGCCATTGGGGAGCCACTGACCCATGTGAAAATTCAGTTGTTGGCGGAGCCAGAGGCAGTCATTTCCTCTCACACTTCTTTTTTTCTGCCACACATCTCTTCCTCTCCCCCTTCTCTTCCCTCCCTCTCCAGTCTCTTTAAGAAAGGGAGAGACTGAGAGAGGGGCAGTTGTTCAGAAGCACTTGCTCTGTGCAAGAGTTTAGGAGGTGGTTGCAATAAGATGGGGCAACGTTTGCCTCTAATAATCACTGCTGGTTTCTAATTGCACCAAGAGTTGGGACATGGATTCAGCAGCTTCTTGGGTGCCACCTTCCTCCCCTCCCTGGAGCTACTGCTGCTGTGTGTGCAAAATTCAGAAAGGTAACATGCCAGCACAATACGCATGAACCATTCAGGCAGCTGTAACCTCCGTCTCCTGCTCTTTCCACAAAGCTGCAGTTTGCTTCTCTGTGTGCACATGCTCAAGGCATGTCTGACATCTGAGAGCCAAGAGTGGGCATAAGACATCTAAGGGGCCCAGAGTAAGCCAAAAGGGACCCAAGAACACATGAGAGACTAGTGAGGGACCTTTGGGCCACATGTATCCAAATGCTCCAGGTTCCCACCACAGCAAAAAGAACATTCTCCACCAACCAGACAATGATGCAGGGCATTTCTTTATCTATTAGCTTAACAGGGGGACTGAAGAAACCTGTTGGATAAGAAGACTATGAGATCAAATGTATGCAACAAAGTTAACTATCTCTCACAGAAGGCTGCCTATATGAAGATGAAAAGAAGAAGTGTGGATAAGCCCTCAAAGCACCATTTGTTTCAAGAGTATAGCTGAACTGTATGCTTTGGGGCAACGAGTGTACAGGAGTGTTATATTTATAGGTCAAATTAGCATGATAACAGTTAATATTTTTAACAGTAATTATCTCAAACAAACAGTGTTTGTATAGAAAACAGACATTACCCCCAAAGACTCCCACAGCTGTAATTTAACTGTAGTCTAACCCAGTTTGTTTTGGAGTCCTCAGTATAACAGGATTATTTTGGCATTATATAGAAAGCACACAGTAATGTTTCTGACCAATTCCCTCTTAAAAGGGAGATGGTATTAGATGCTTCAAATATATTCATTATGGTGCATTATGTATATAAAAAGCAAAGACTATCATCCAATTGCAGTTAGTAAATTCTAAAGGCTTGATTCAGCCTCCTCTGTCTAAAAGCACTGAACATGCCTTCCCCTTACACCAGTGTACTAACACATTGCAATTTCATCACAAGCAGCTGCAGAATCCAATGCCAGGAATAGAGTGTGTACAAACAGTTTTGCTAGTTCCAGGTACTCGCAAAGTTTCCCCAGCCATTCTCTTTTTGTTGGGATGCTGTCTTCTTTCCAATAGCTAGCAATCAAAATTCTTGCCGCTGTTGTCGCGTATAGAAATAAGTTAGTTTTATCTTTTGGGACATCTTTATCTAGAATTCCTAATAGATATGCCTCTGCCTTTTTTGTGTGTGATGCCCTTATCAATTTTTTTATTTCGTCATGGATCATGTCCCCAAAGGTTTTAATCTTTGGGCAAGTCCACCACATGTGGTATAACGTACCTTTTGTTCTGTTACATTTCCAACATTTGTCATTGTTCCTTTTATTTATTTTTGACAATCTGTCAGGGGTTAGGTACCATCTGTGGCGAATTTTTCTGAAATTCTCCCTTAATAAATCACACGCAGTAAAATTTATGTTTTCCTTCCAAAAAGTTTTCCATCTTTCCAGATCTATCTCATATCCCAAATCGTGCTCCCATTTTATTTATTTTTTTATAAATATTTATTGGAATTTTCAAAAAGTAAAGAAAAAACAAAAAATTTTTAAAAACACATAAAATTTACATTTCTTACTGTCAATGACCAATTTCCTTGACTTCCCCACACCTCCCCTTCTTGTATTCCAGTTCCAATTTTTAGCTCAGCAAGTTCTTGTCCCCAAACTTTACCTTATTTTCTCTAATTCATTTTAGTTAACCAATTTTAACTTATAAACCTCAATCTTTATACATCAATACTTATTCTTAAGAATCTTTTTCTAAGGTCGGCCCCAATTCCCTTCCCTGAATTCCCCATTTTTATGTTATTGGCAAAAACAAAATTAAATGAAACAGAATATAATTGTACACCCTTTGGATTCCCAAAGCCCCACCACCCCCTTTCCCGGTTTCGAACCCCAACAAAAGTCCATCAGTCCATCTGCAGTCAGCCTGGCGACCTCACGTCCGAGGCTCTTAATTCTCTCTCAATTCCTCTCTGCCGGTTTTTTTGATAGTCCTTTATATTAAACTCCAAATCTCGAAGAAGCTCTGTCCCAGTAAGGTCCATGTTTCTTCCAGCCAGGCCTCCATATTTAAAAGTGGAGCCAAAATCTTGTTTCTTACTTCTCTTAAGTCCAAATGTCCCAAAGGCTCCAGTTTCCACTTTAGCCAGGTTTGTATTCCATAGGTCTTCAGATCTCCACATAGGGAGATCTCTCCATTCTCCATTCTTCAATTCAAACCAGATTTTCTTCATCCTGATCTTATTTTCCTTTATATCCATCTTAACCGGCCTCTGGCTCTCCTCAATCATCTGTGGCATTATAGCTCCTCCTTCTTTTTCCTTCAAATCATCATGTTCCTCTTTCATCACATTCTCAGATTTCTCACAATTTCTTTTCTTGTTCAGCTGCAAAAATTTTTAATTCAACTGCAAAACTTTCCTGTTCAGCTGCAAAGACTTGAGTCAAGTCCCTCCCAGGCTCAGTAACTTTATTTACTGTTCCATTCAGTATTGTAACATTTGTAGCCAAAACATCACTCTGTTCCTGCAACTTTCCCAAGAGAAAAAAAGTCCTCCCCAGTTCAGCCAGTGTTTTTTCACTTACAGCCATTTTTGTATTGTCCTAAACCCCCTCTAGAGGGATTCTGGTTTCTTAGTATCTTCCAGTTCCAACCCAAAAGTCAAGTTAGCCTTTTCTTCTTTATTTTTAACAATTTGTAACCAAATAGTAACGAATATAACCAGCAAAGATAACAGAAACAAAGTTCTCCTTTCCCCCCAACTTTGACAGCTAATTTGACAGCTGTCAAAGTCTTTATGTCTCTTCCGCAGGCTCTCTCACCGATCGCTCCCGGGTCTTGGGGGAGGGGTGAATTCCGCTCTCAATGTTAGCTCTTATCCTCCAGCACAATCACTTATATTGCCAAAACGTGGAGTTAATTGCTTTTATCCACAAAAAAGAAAGGTATTCTCTCAACCTTAGTTGTAAAATCCTTGCTTTAAGATGTTTACAAGGCGGGTAGGCGGACTTCCTCTTTACACCTTACCCGGTTGTGCCTAATTCCCCCCCAAAAATTTCCCTTTTAAGTCCAATTTCCGTATTACTCACGGGTTGTTACTTTTAGTCCAAATGTTCAGAGAAAGAAGTCAGCGCTCTCCGTCCATGGCATGCGGCTTCACTCAGTAGAGGAAGCAGTCGACTCACAGCACCACACCGCTCTCCGTCCCCCGTTCCGGAGCCTTTAAAAAGGCTCCTTCGCGGGTCGGGGGGGCGCAAATGGTGCCCGCCGAGTCACCAGGTCCACAGGCTTCAGCGCCTGTGGTTTCTGAGGGTCCCCGTGTCGCCGCCGCGGCAGGACCCGACCCCTACTAAGCCGATTCCCTCCGGAGCTCGGAGGGAATCCGCCATTAGGCGATGGCGCTAACCCGGAAGTCTCTCGTGCTCCCATTTTAAGAGGTTTCCCCCTTTCGTCTCTTGTTCTAAGATGGTTTTCATTAATAATCTATACATTTTTGCAAGTATTTTTTTATCGCTTTGCAATATTTCCTTTTCTAATTGTGAAGTTTTATTTTCAAATCCCCCCTTTTTATGTCTTTTTCATATGTTGCTTTTAATTGATAATATTGTAACCAATTTATTCCAAATGTTTGTAATCGTTCGTAAGTTTTTAATTTAATATTTCCATCTGCATCCTCTAATATTTCCCTATATATTATTTCCCTATAATCCAAAACTATGGTTATGAAGCAATGGGAGTTCTTAAATGATTATTTACAAAACCAGGGCTCGACTACAAAAATCTGGTTGTGTTTAGAATAATCCTGTGCGTAATATAAAAAATACAAAGTGAGACATTAAGGAAATCCAAAGGGAAAATATGAAGAACAGAGGTTCTGACGAACGGATTATTAAAAACGCGTGAGGTAAACAGTGGAAGTCTTTTTTTAAAAAACACACACTTTATTTAAGGTAGATAAGGACAAGATGAAATTATACAATTGAATATAAATATAGATGGGAAACGGCTATGTATTGTGAGTACTTATCTACTTTTAAAAATTTCCACCTATGATCTTTTTCTTTTACTTCTTTATTCTTTCTTTGTTCTTTTTTCTTTTTTCTGATATCTTATCTTTCATTTCACTGCTTTATTATGAATAGCATTTTATAGAGGTATAAATAACTGTAAATATGAAAAGAGACAAAATATTCTCTTAAGTTTTTTTCCTTGGTTAGATGTATTTTCTTTTTCTTTTGTATTTTGTTGTGAATATGTATGTTTTCTAATTTGTACTTAATAAAAATATTTTAAATTTTTTTTAAAGAGTGTGTACAAACACACAGCTGTATCTACTAGGCAACTCAGATGGGCAGTGTACAAATAATAGATTGTTATTAAATTATTATTGTTATTACTTTTTAGAGGGATTTTGCTTTTCTGTAGCTTAACATGTACTATTTTGATTCTGGTACTCTCAGCAGATCTGTCACATATGAACTACATGACATGGATATTAGACATTAAACTTTCCCACTAATCAAATAGTAATTGGGTGAGCTGAATGCTCCCAAGCATCAGTTCTTGAGCTGGCTCTTGTGGGATTCCTTGGTCACCTTCAGAGATTCTCTCATCTGTCATGCGCTGCATTAAAGCACTTGGCAGGGGGTTGGACTCGATGGCCCTTGTGGTCTCTTCCAACTTTATGATTCTATGAAAGAATGCTCTGGATTTCTAGTGCAAGGCAGGACATCACATACCTGGTCTACTGTCCCACATTCAAAGGAGACCCCTGTTCACCTCTGTCTTGCTCTCTCCTTTCTGGTCTGCCCCTCAGGGCTCAGAACACATTGCTGATAATTATTCTACCCTGCCCAGGCCACCAAAAGAAGGCGTGGATAAAAGTGTCCTATGCCAACTCAAGAAAAAGTGGAAGCTCAGCTAGGACAGCTACTCGACAAAGGACCATGCAGTTGCTTCCAATTTATGTTCATTTATTGGCATTCCATTAGAATTCATGTGCATTTGGCAACTGAACTGGTACATGAAGGCACAAAAAGGTCTTTACTCTGGTGTATATTCTACATTCCGCACTCCGTAGCAGACTCACACTTTTGTCAATAGCTTTGCACAATGAACCACTCATCCTCTCAATATTTCAGCATGATTTTACAAAGAGTATTCTTACTGATGGGGGGCACCTGAGAACAGTGTTCTTCATCATTACATTTACTCTTCTGAACCCACTGCCTACAATGAATTGCTGTCACAATTAGACATTTAAGAGAGAGACTGCCTGCCTGTAAATTATCTCTTGACTTTAAGGGAAGAACCCAGCAGAACCTTGCCTTATATATTAACAGAACTGTAGCAAATACTTTTTGGTTCCTGCCAACTATTTGTATGTTAATGTAAACACAGATAACTTACCAAGAAATGAAACTAAATGGATGAGTGAACAGAATTCAGTGTATCTTCAGGCTTTAAACTGCCATTTTAGGGTTTATTCAATAACAGATCAGCACATTCTTTAAATTGGGCTCCAAATGATTGCAGCAGGTACTCAGCAAATGGTGTCACTGGATACTAAAACTACAGTCCATTGTATTTCTGTATGGAAAAATCAATGAAAGTTAACTTATTATTTGTTCAGTTCTGCACCCAGTCTTGAAACACTGATATACTTTTTCACAACACCTCCTGGAATACTGTCTTGGCAATATTTCATATATGTCATAGATTTGATGTTTATAGTTTTGGAAAATTAATTATGAAGCCACATTCATAGTTACTGGAGCACAGTTCTTCTTTTAAGACGTACATAAAACCCTCAATATTCACAAAAGCTGTGGCAGAATCTTTTCTTGCCATTTTGTCATGCATTATTTGTATTGTTGTTACATAAAAAAAACTCATTTACTAAGCAGCACTTTAATCTCACAATAGAAAAAGAAAAAAATAACATAATGATCAGTAAGTTACAAACCAGTGCAAAATAATCACAAGCCCATTAAAGAATGTCATCATTCATAGCTTACACGAAATTTAGAATGTTTCCAATAATGCATGTTATTCTACAGAAAACATTTACGCTATTAAAAAAAATCAATAACTTGTTATCAGCTTATTTACCTTCCCTAGTCCTAATATAATTTGTAAATTACAATGTCCCATATCATTAGCAACCAACCTGGGTATAACTGGTTTTTGAAGTTATAACTGACCTTCATGTTACATTAAAATGATTGACGGTATGAATGATTCAGGTTTTTCAAGCACACACTTGATCTTGGGAGATCAATTTTTCAATAGGGATCACACTTGGAACCAGAAAGATACTTTGTTTTCCCACTATAATTTTAAAAGACTTATTAGCAATTATTTATCATGTCCTTACTGGATTATGCAACTCTTTGTTCTCTCTTTATGTAGCAAAATCATCCATTATTTAGGCATCCCAGATATTCCTTGTTTATGTGACATCAGTGGGGTATGAGATCAATGGGAGCATACCGTCTTGTTTGACATAGTTAAGGTTCTTATCTAGATTTTACAAAAAATAAAAGAAACTATCTGAATAGGCCTCAGGATATAAATGTTAAGTAAAGCCAGTGAGGAGTGAAAGCATGTGAAGTTAGCAGGAAGTAGCTTTCTCTTTCCTCTGATATTACTATAAAAAAATGGGACTTAAATTGCCATCCAGGGCTGTAGTCTGTTCTTTCAGAAATCCAACCTCTGAGCTGAAAGTCTTTTGCATCTCAGATAATATTATTTCACATATCTGTTGCTGGTAGCTTCATCTCCTGCCTTCACCTGTTCCCTAGAGAGGTGGTTTTCAAACTTCTTATCTTCAGTGGATTTTTTCCATACCAACCTTTCCTACTGGAAACAGGATCATAGCGCAATCACTGATACAACCTTTCAATTTTATTTTATTTTTAAACCTGGTCCTGTTAGAAAGCAAAATATAAGACTAAGGGCTTATACCGTGAAGGCATTCCACACAGAGGTGTCTGTGAATTGGAGATCAGGTTCAGAGATCAGACAGAGGTGATCCCATAAAGGACCATGTTGCAGCCTGGGAGTCATTCTGGACTCACAGCTGTCCATGGAGGCGCAGGTCAATTTTGTGCCCAGGGCAGCTGTTTACCAGCTCCATCTGGTATGCAGGATGAGACCCTCCCTGCCCACAGACTGTATTGCCAGAGTGGTGCATGCTCTGGTTATCTCCTGCTTGGACTACTGCAATGTGCTCTACGTGGGGCTACCTTTGAAAGGGACTTGGAAACTACAACTAATCCAGATGCTTTGAGCTACATCTTAAAGGGCAGGCATTTGAAGTTATCAGAATGTTTATAGTCAATAGCGCCAGTTGTCTCCAGGATCCTCAGGATCATCTAATAGCATTGGTTAGTTGTATGTAGTGTGAAGGGGTTATTTGTTTGAATGGTAAGTGAGGGAATCAGTTCTGTAGTTGCCTACACCCAAACTGCTAATATGTTATGCGACCATTCAGACATAATCCCAAACCGTGATATCTGGAAATGAACAGGCTCATATGACCTTTGTGCACTCACGAATCTTTCCCCACCAACTTTCCTTGCATTCTGACAGAAACTGCTGGTCCTGATCTGTGGCAAATTGTAGTTTGCCATTGTGTAAGAACCCATCAAACTATGTATCTATCTATCATCTATCTATCGTTTTATAATTTTCATTATTACGATTTCCAAAATCACATTCACGTTCAAATATACATTTCCACCGTTAATATCTTTCTTTTAATAAAAACATTCCATGACTTCCCTTCTTACCCTTCCCTAGTTCTTTTAATTTTCCCAACGTTCCTAAATATTCTTATATATCCATTTAGATCACTTTCTCCCCTATTCTTCCTTTATTATTCTGTTGAATTTACCTTAATGCTGCTAGTGTTTTCACTTATTTGCAATTATTTTCCAAATATACCACAGTTTTTCCACTCCTCTTTACATACTTCTTGCTCTCTTATATTACTAGTTAGACCTGCTAACCCATCAAACTATAATTTGCACAGAAACCTTAGTTTGCTGGGATCAGACAAAATTACAAGCTACAGTTAGCACAAACCAGGAGAAGAAATTTCTAACCTCAGCTTGTAAGAGGAGGTGGAAGGGATGAGTGTCTAAGTGTATTGTGGATAAAATTATGGGCCCTACATAGAAGCTTTGTGTCTATAACCAGCAAACATTAGGGTTGCATACTCTCTGCATTTCTATTTTCCCCCTTCATCTAATTTATTTTCAAGTTAACAATATACCAGAATTCTCATATCTGTAATATGCAGTTGTATATAACAAAGCAATCAACCTTAATGTGTATGTGTGTGCGTTGCTATTATCTTGTTACTGAATATGCATCGTATAATCAGTTACAAGATAATATCAATTTTTAAAAAGCTGTAAATGTTTACATTTATGTTGGAGGGAATGTAGTAATTAATGTGCATAACGACTGGCCCTTGTGGACATTCACCAGCCTCCCATAGAATTGTGCAGATCATTATATTCACCACCATATTGCTTTGTGAGTGTGGAGGAGGCCGCTCCCTGCTTCAAGGCCCTTCTCCATCTGGCCTAGGGGACGGAGCCCACACTTACCTACAGCTAAAAGGCTCCAGGAGGTCATTGGGACACTGCTGCTGCTTTGTGAGTGTGGAGGAGGCTGCTCCCTGCTGAAAGGCAGCAGCAAGTAGGAATGTGTACCAGGGCGGGAGAGTGCTAGAGTCCTGTCTAGTCAAGTTGCGTGGCATCAATTCCAGTCTGTTACCTCTGAGGATGTGGACAGGCTGCTTGGACAAGTAAAACCGACCACCTGTCTCATTGATCCTTGCCCATCCTGGCTCATAAAATTGAGCTGGGAAGGGCTGGGTAATGGGCTCTGCAGGGTGGTGAATGCTTCCTTCTGTGAGGGAGCCTTTCCAGACCCGCTGAAAGAGGCGGTTATTAAACCACTTCTTTAAAAAAAAACATCTTTGGACCTGGAAAATATGGCCAACTATCGCCCAGTCTCAAGTCTTCCATTCTTGGGCAAGGTGATTGAGCAGGTGGTTGCTGAACAACTCTAGGCATGCCTGGAGGATGCAGACCATTGGATCCCTTCCAGTCGGGATTCAGGCCTCATCATGGGACTGAAACTGCCTTGGTCGCACTGGTCGATGATCTCCGGCGGGCTGGGGACAAAGGTGAGAGCTGTTTCCTAGTTCTGCCGGATCTCTCAGCAGCCTCTGATACCTTTGACCATGACATCCTTTTGGACCATCTAGAGGAGCTGGGAGCTAGGGGCACCGTTATACAGCCGTTCTGCTCCTTCCTCCTGGGCCGTGTTCAGAAAGTGGTGTTGGGGGGTGAGTGTTCGGACCCCTGGGGTCTCACTTGTGGGGTGCCTCAGGGTTCCATCCTCTCTCCCATGCTTTTTAACATCTACATGCAGCTGCTGGGAGAGAGCATCAGGGGTTTGGGCTGGGTGTTCATCAGTATGTGGATGATACCCAGCTCTACCTCTCTTTTAAATCAGAACCAGTAAAGGCGGTGAAGGTCCTGTGTGAGTGTCTGGAGGATGGATGGCGGCTAACAGATTGAGGTTGAATCCTGATAAGACAGAAGTACTGTTTTGAGGAGACAGGGGGCGGGTGGTTGTGGGGGACTCCCTGGTCCTAAATGGGGTAACTATGCCCCTGAAGGACCAAGTATTCGGGAAAAGTAAGAAGCCAAAGGCAGTATAAGTTTCTCAACTAACTGACGTCAAGGGATATTTGCTCTCTGCTGAGAACTCCTTTCAAAATGAGTGTTTTAAGGTTTTTGACAGAATTATCTCTGAAATTAAAAACAGATCTCAGATATATGGTACTGTTTCATCAGATTTCAGTTTTCTGTCAGGGAAAGTTTTAAATGAAAGTCTAACATCCCATCTTGAAAAATGTGCTGCAGATTTTGGTACCAAGTACAGCCGAGACAATGATACAGTGGAACTGGTACCTGGAGGAGCTTCTTTCAAATTTCAAGCAGCAGAACTACTTGAAAACATTGGCACAGCTTCCCATTTAGATATGTTGAAATGTATAGCCAAGTATGGGTTAAGAGATGTTTATCCTTATAGCGAAATAGCACTGAAAATATTTCTCACTATGCCAGTAAGCGTAGCATCTTGTGAACGTAGTTTCAATAAATTAAAACTCATAAAAAACTACAGTGGTACCTCTGGTTAAGAACTTAATTCGTTCTGGAGGTCCATTCTTAACCTGAAACCATTTTTAACCTGAGGAACCACTTTAGCTAATGAGGCCTCCCGCACAATTTCTGTTCTCATCCTGAAGCAAAGTTCTTAATCCAAGGTACTAATTCTGGGTTAGCGGAGTCTGTAACCTAAAGTGTTTGTAACCCGAGGTACCACTGTACTTAAGATCAAGTATGAGTGAAACCAGACTAACAAATCTAGCAATCTTGTCCATCGAGTATGAACTAGCATAAAAAACAGACTTTGATAAAAAATTTACAGAGTTTTCTTCGATTAAAGAAAGAGGAATAAAGTTCTAATCACATCAGATTTCATTGAGGAGATTGCTACTTAAAGCCAGAGTTGGCTTAACTTGACTTTTATTTATTTTTTCCAAATGACAACTCTTGTGAATAAGAACTTGTAACTTGTCACTTGTGAATAATAATAAATTTTATTACTTTATATCAACCAAATAACACAGATATTGTGAAAGTAATGCCATTTTACATCCTATAGTATTATAATATAAAGTTATCATTGTGGACCAAATCACTATGATATTGTTTGTATGTTTTATTTAGGCCTATCTGTGTATTGTTTTACAACTGAATTACATTTTTTAAAACTGTCAACTCACATCAAAATGTCATTTTCTTTGCTGAAACCTTTTATTAAGAAATAATAAATTTAATATTGGATTTTCTGTGAAAGTATTCATTACAAGGTGAAGTGTGTGAGAAATTGAATGGGTGGAGTGGGGTTAGAGGAGAGGCGGAAAGAAGAGCTAATTTGTCTGTGGCTAGGGAGCCCATTCTGGACGGTTCTGCCAGGGGTGCAAGATCACCTAGCTACGGCTCTGTTCACCACATTCTTTCTCTCCTAGTCCTCTTCTCCCTGCTGCATAACTGTTCCTCATCTGGTTAAGTGTTCCCTCCTCAAACTTCTGATCAGTGTTCTGTACTCTAAACAGAAGCAAAGAAAGGAGGAACTCTCTGTACTGGACAACTCTACAAGGAATACCCCAGCTTGGCAAGAGTTCCACAAAAAAAGACAAACCATTTACCACTCTCAACTGGAGTTGCTGAAAAAAACAGAAAAACAAAAAACTCTCTAACCTTTCCAACCTACAGGCTACCAATCAAAACAACAAGATCAACAATATTGTCAATCTCTCACAACAAACACTCAGCCCAGCTGAGGAATCAGTCCTTTCATGTGGACTATCATTCTACCCTGCCAAATCCCCACACATGATTCAGTTCTGCGGGGACTTGGAAGCATTTTCCCGCCATATACGCCTGAAGGAGTACTTTCAACACACACAAGAACAAGACAAAAAAGAACAAACAGCATCTTCACAACACAACATCTCTCAGCCTACTGGGGAACAACTACCACCCTCCCAAGCCACCAATGAACAGAACATTGACCACCAACTGTGATCAAAAAATATTACAAAAAAAGAGACTCCACATGGACCCCTCCTGATGGACACAATACCACACTAGATCTGTACATTGATTACTTCTGCCACAGAATCCAAACTGATGTGACGAGAAAACACCATCGCTTACAACAAAATCTAAACCATGCTGAAAGGAGGGCCATAGACAATCTCAAGAACAACCCAGACGTTATAATTAAAGAGGCAGACAAGGGTGGAGCTGTTGTCATCATGAACAAAACTGATTACATCAAGGAGGCTCAAAGACAACTCTCCAACACCGCCTTTTACAAAAAACTGGACTCAGACCCCACACAGGAATACAAAAAAGAACTGAACAAGATTGTTAAGGAGCTACCCCCACACATCCAAGAACAGTTCCTCTCAAATACACCAACAGAACCTCGACCAGGAACCTTCTGTCTTCTACCCAAAATACACAAACCAGGAAATCCAGAACACCCCATCATCAGCACTATCACAGTAGGTGCCCAGGAGGGCTCCCCTGAGTGAGTGCCTGAGGGCCCTGCTCCTTCCTGCCACTTACCATCTGGCCTGGGGCGGGGCCTGAAGCCTCATAAGGGCTGCGTACTGCTTGCTGCCCAGGAGGACTCCCCTGAGTGAGTGCCTGAGGGCCCTGCTCCTTCCTGCCACTTACCATCTGGCCTGGGGCGGGGCCTGAAGCCTCATAAGGACTGCGTGCTGCTTGCTGCCGCTGCCCAGGAGGACTCCCCTGAGTGAGTGCCTGAGGGCCCTGCTCTTGCCACTTACCACCTGGCCCAGGGCGGGGCCTGGCAGGCCTCACTAGGACAGTTGTTACTGCCGGAGGGGCACAGAGTGTTTTTAAAATGTTTTTTGAAAATTTTCTTTTGGATTTTTTGTATGTGGGGGGTGGGTGTGGGATGGATGTTTGGTTGGGCTTGGGGAAATATTTTTTATTTTGATGTTTTTGTAATTTTTACATTTTTTGTTTGTATTGTTTTATTGGTTTTGTTTGTTTGTTTAAGATCTTATTTTGTTCTTAGGGGGAGGGGTCAGGGCTGCCGGGGAGTGGGCCCCAGCCCACAAAATGGCTGGGGCATGTCCCACAAGGGGGGGATGCACTGGGGCAACCGATCTCAGTGATCACGGGTAGGAGGAGGAGTTACGCTAAGACTAGACCATGTCATTACAGAGGGGGCAGGTTTAGTCGTTGTCTGAGGATTATTCCTGCCTCCGGGTCTGGTCCTGACCGGATGGATACTAGAATCAGCAAGGGATACCCACATGACCTGAAGGTGCTGCTGTGCAATGCCAGGTCAATTATTCATAAGACCACTGCCATCCATGACTTGATCATGGATGGAGGACTTGACCTGGCATGTGTAACAGAGACTTGGTTGGATGAAGCAGATGGGCTTGTCCTTGCTGCTGCTTGTCCACCAGGTTTCTCTTACGCACAGCAACCCAGGTCATGTGGGCGGGGAGGGGGGGTTGCAGTGATTTTTAGGAAGTCATTAGTTTGCACCAGGCGTCCTATTGGGAAGACCCAGTTTTCCGAGTGCATGTTGTGGAAGTTGGGCAATAGGGGCAGTACAGGATTCCTTTTGGTGTACCGACCTCCCCGCTGCACCAAGGATTCCCTGCCCGAGCTGCTTCAGGTCGTGGCGGATGTTCTCCTGGAGACACCTAGCTTGGTCGTCCTAGGGGATTTTAACATCCATGCCGACACGACCTTACAAGGGGCCGCTTGGGACTTCGTGGAAAGCATGGCCTCCATGGGGCTGTCCCTGAATAAGTCTAGCCCAACCCATAGCCACGGACATGCCTTGGACCTGGTGTTTACCTCTATGGATGTTGGTGATCTGACACTAAGTAAAAGCGAAACGAAAGAAGTGCCATGGTCAGATCACTTCCTGGTGCAACTGGACTTCTCTGCGACCCATCCCCTCTGCAGGGAGGTGGGACCAATTCGGATGGTCCGCCCCCGCCACTTAATGGATCCAAATGGTTTCCAGAGAGTGGTAGGGGATGCTTTATTTTTATTTTTTTATAAGATATTTATTGGAATTTTCAAAAAATAAAGAAAAAACATAAAAAAATTAAAAACACATAAAATTTACATTTCATACTGTCAATGACCAATTTCCTTGACTTCCCCACACCTCCCCTTCTTGTATTCCAGTTCCAGTTTTTAGCTCAGCAAGTTCTTGTCCCCAAACTTTACCTTATTTTCTCTAATTCATTTTAGTTAACCAATTTTAACTTATAAACCTCAATCTTTATACATCAATACTTATTCTTAAAAATCTTTTTCTAAGGTTCGCCCCATCATTTTAGTTAACCAATTTTAACTTATAAACCCCAATCTTTATACGTCAATACTTATTCTTAAAAATCTTTTTCTAAGGTCGGCCCCAATTCCCTTCCCCGAAATCCCCATTTTTATGTTAATGGCAAAACCAAATTAAGTAAAACAAAATATAGTTATACACCCTTTGGATTCCCAAAGCCCCGCCACCCCCTTTCCCGGTTTCGATCCCCAACAAAAGTCCATCAGTCCATCTGCAGTCAGCCTGGCAACCTCACGTCCGAGGCTCTCAATTCTCTCTCAATTCCTCTCTGCCGGTTTTTTTGATAGTCCTTTATATTAAACTCCAAATCTCGAAGGAGCTCTGTCCCAATAAGGTCCATGTTTCTTCCAGCCAGGCCTCCATATTTAAAAATGGAGCCAAAATCTTGTTTCTTACTTCTCTTAAGTCCAAATGTCCCAAAAGCTCCAGTTTCCACTTTAGCCAGGTTTGTATTCCATAGGTCTTCAGATCTCCACATAGGGAGATCTCTCCATTCTCCATTCTTCAATTCAAACCAAATTTTCATCATCCTGATCATATTTTCCTTTATGTCCATCTTAACCGGCCTCTGGCTCTCCTCAATCATCTGTGGCATTATAGCTCCTCCTTCTTTTTCCTTCAAATCATCATGTTCCTCTTTCATCACATTCTCAAATTTCTCAAATTTATTTTCTTGTTCAACTGCAAAAAAATTTAAATCAACTGCAAAACTTTCCTGTTCGGCTGCAAAGACTTGAGTCAAGTCCCTCCCAAGCTCAGCAACTTTATTTACTGTTCCATTCAGTATTGTAACATTTGTAGCCAAAACATCACTCTGTTCCTGCAACTTTCCCAAGAGAAAAAAAGTCCTCTCCAGTTCAGCCAGTGTTTTTCCACTTACAGCCATTTTTGTAATGACCTAAACCCCCTCTAGAGGGATTCTAGTTTCTTAGTATCTTCCAGTTCCAACCCAAAAGTCAAATTAGCCTTTTCTTCTTATTTTTAACAATTTGTAACCAAATAGTAACGAATATAACCAGCAAAGATAACAGAAACAAAGTTCTCCTTTTCCCCCAACTTTGACAGCTAGTTTGACAGCTGTCAAAGTCTTTATGTCTCTTCCGCAGGCTCCCTCAACGATCGCTCCCGGGTCTTGGGGGAGGGGTGAATTCCGTTCCCAATGTTAGCTCTTATCCTCCAGCACAATCACTTATATTGCCAAAACGTGGAGTTACTTGCTTTTATCCACAAAAAAGAAAGGTATTCTCACAACCTTAGTTATAAAATCCTTGCTTTACGATGTTTACAAGGCGGGTAGGCAGACTTCCTCTTTACACCTTACCCGGTCGTGCCAAATTCCCCCCCCCCCAAAATTTTCCCTTTTAAGTCCAATTTCCGTATTACTCACGGGTTGTTACTTTTAGTCCAAATGTTCTGAGAAAGAAGTCAGCGCTCTCCGTCCATGGCATGCGGCTTCACTCAGCAGGGGAAGCAGTCGACTCACAGCACTGCACCGCTCCCCGTTCCCCGTTCCGGAGCCTTTAAAAAGGCTCCTTCGCGGGTCGGGGGGGCGCAAATGGTGCCCGCCGAGTCACCAGGTCCACAGGCTTCAGCGCCTGTGGTTTCTGAGGGTCCCCGCGTTGCTGCCGCGGCAGGACCCGACCCCTGCTGAGCCGATTCCCTCCAGAGCTCGGAGGGAATCCGCCATTAGGCGATGGCGCTAACCCGGAAGTCCTGGTAGGGGATGCTTTATCCCATGTTGATGGCCTTTCAGCTGATTCCCTGGTGGCCCGCTGGAATGTGGAGTTAACCAGGGCTATTGACTGTTTGGCTCCGAAGCGCCCTCTCCGATTGCATGGAGCCCGGACAGCCCCGTGGTTTTCCATGGATCTGAGGGCAATGAAACAATCGTTGAGACGGCTAGAGCGCCAGTGGCGGATAACTCATTCCGAATCTGACCGGACACAGGTTAGAGCTCAACATCGAGCCTACCAAGTGGCGATAGCGACGGCGAAGAAGAATTTCTTCACCGCCTCTATTGCATCTGCAGAAAACAGCAGCAGGAGACTTTTTCAGGTGGTTCACAATTTAGCGGAACCACCTGCAACATCGGGGCCCAGTACGGGCCACATGTTCTCCTGCAATGATTTTGCAAAGTTTTTTGCAGATAAAATCGCTCAGATTCGGGAAGAAGTAGACTCCACCGTGGGAGCAGGGCCGGGGCGGGAGAGTGCTAGAGTTCTGTCTAGTCAAGTTGAGTGGGATCAATTCCAATCTGTTACCTCCGAGGATGTGGACAGGCTGCTTGGACGAGTGAAACCAACCACCTGTCTCCTGGATCCTTGCCCATCCTGGCTTATAAAAGCTAGCCGGGAAGGACTGGGCGATGGGCTTCGTGGGGTGGTGACTGCTTCCCTCCGTGAGGGAGCCTTCCCAGACCCGCTGAAAGAGGCGGTTATTAAACCGCTTCTTAAAAAACCATCTTTAGATGCGGCCACGATGGCCAACTATCGCCCAGTCTCAAATCTTCCATTCTTGGGCAAGGTGATTGAGCGAGTGGTTGCCGAACAACTCCAGGCACGCCTGGAAGAAGCGGACCATTTGGATCCCTTCCAGTCGGGATTCAGGCCTCATCATGGGACTGAAACTGCCTTGGTTGCACTGGTTGATGATATCCGGCGGGCTAGGGACAAAGGTGAGAGCTGTTTCCTAGTTCTGCTGGATCTCTCAGCGGCGTTTGATACCATTGACCATAACATCCTTCAAGACCGTCTTCAGGGGCTGGGAGCTGGAGGCACTGTCATACAGTGGTTCCGCTCCTTCCTCCTGGGCCGTGTTCAGAAAGTGGTGGGGGGGATGAGTGTTCAGACCCCTGGGCTCTCACTTGTGGGGTGCCTCAGGGTTCTGTCCTCTCCCCCATGCTTTTCAACATTTACATGCAGCCGCTGGGAGAGATCATCAGGAGGTTTGGGCTGGGTGTTCATCAGTATGCGGATGATACCCAGCTCTACCTCTCTTTTAAATCAGAACCAGTGAGGGCGGTGAAGGTCCTGTGTGAGTGTCTGGAGGCGGTTGGAGGATGGATGGCGGCTAACAGATTGAGGTTGAATCCTGACAAGACGGAAGTACCGTTTTTGGGGGACAGGAGGCGGGCAGGTGTGGAGGATTCCCTGGTCCTGAATGGGGTAACTGTGCCCCTGAAGGACCAGGTGCGCAGCCTGGGAGTCATTTTGGACTCACAGCTGTCCATGGAGGCACAGGTCAAATCTGTGTCCAGGGCAGCTGTTTACCAGCTCCATCTGGTACGTAGGCTGAGACCCTATCTGCCTGTGGACTGTCTCGCCAGAGTGGTGCATGCTCTGGTTATCTCCCGCTTAGACTACTGCAATGCACTCTACGTGGGGCTACCTTTGAAGGTGACTCGGAAACTACAACTAATCCAGAATGCAGCAGCTAGACTGGTGACTGGGGGCGGCCGCCGAGACCATATAACACCGGTCTTGAAAGACCTACATTGGCTCCCAGTACGTTTCCGAGCACAATTCAAAGTGTTGGTGCTGACCTTTAAAGCCCTAAACGGCCTCGGTCCAGTATATCTGAAGGAGCGTCTCCACCCCCATCATTCTGCCCGGACGCTGAGGTCCAGCGCTGAGGGCCTTCTGGCGGTTCCCTCATTGCGAGAGGCCAAGTTACAGGGAACCAGGCAGAGGGCCTTCTCGGTAGTGGCGCCCGCCCTGTGGAACGCCCTTCCAGCAGATGTCAAAGCGATAAACAACTACCTGACATTCAGAAGACATCTTAAGGCAGCCCTGTTCAGGGAAGTTTTTAACGTGTGATATTTTACTTTTGGTTTTTATGGAAGCCGCCCAGAGTGGCTGGGGAGGCCCAGCCAGATGGGCGGGGTATAAATAATAAATTATTATTATTATTATTATTATTATTATTAGGTGTTTCTGGATATATGGACTCTGTTCTGAAACCGTATGCCATCAGTGCTCCTAGCTACGTAGGTGACACCACAGACTTTCTGAGGAAAATACAATCTTTGAACAATCTACCTAACAATACTATACTAGCCAATTTGGGTGTGGAATCCCTGTACACCAGCATCCCACACAACGATGGATTACAAGCTGTAAGGAACACCATTTCAGATAAAACCACAGTGGACTTTGCTACCAAACTGCCATTTTGTCCTCACCCACAACCACTTCAGATTTGGAGATGGCCTGTTCCTTCAGATCAGCGGCACAACAATGGGCCCCCCGCATGCCCCCACAGTATGCCAACATCTTAATGGCAGATTTGGAACAATGCTTCCTAAACTCCTACCCACTTAAACCTCTCTTGTACCTGCAATACATTAATGATATTTTTATTATCTAGACACATGGTCAGCAGACCCTGGACACCTTCCACCAGACATTCAATGACTTTCACCCCACCATCAACCTAACAATGAACCAATCTATGCAAGAAATACATTTTCTGGACACTACTATAAAAATACAGGACGGGCGCATAGACACCACCTTATACCGAAAACCAACTGACCAACAAATATATCTACACGCTTCCAGCTACTATCCCAAACATACCAAACAATCAGTTGTATATAGCCAGGCTCTACATTACAGCCGCATCTGTTCCAACTCTACAGACAGGGATTCTCACCTAAGAGATCTACAGCAAACCTTTTTGGAACTAAAATATCTGCCCGATGAAGTTAAACAATAGATCAACAAAGCCAGACTGATACCCATAGAGAACTTGCTGCAAGACAGACCCAAAAGAGAAAATAACAGAACATCACTGGTAATCACATACAGCTCCCAAGTTAAAACAGTTCAATGCATCATCAGAGATTTACAGCCTCTTCTAGACAATGACAGTTCTCTTTCTCAAGCTCTGGGAGGAAGACCTTTCATTGCCTACAGCCAGCCACCCAATTTTAAACAACTACTCACCCACAATAATACAGCAACCAGACTTAACATGGACATTGGTACCAGAGCCCACAATAAACCCAGATGCCAACTTTGCTGGCACATACACCCAGAAAACACCATCCCTGGACCCAACAACATAAAAATACCATCTCAGGCCTATTTAATTGCTCATCTTCTAACATTGTGTATGCCACCAAATGCCATATTGGACAAACAGGCCAAACCCTATGCCAAAGGATAAATGGACATAAATCATAGCTGTCAACCTTTCCCTTTTTTAAAGGGAAATTCCCTTATTCCAAATAGGATTCCTCACAAGAAAAGGGAAAAGTTGACAGCTATGACATAAATTTGACATCAGGGATCACAAGACAGAGAAGCCAGTAGAAGAACACTTCAGTCTCCCAGGACATTCAATACAGGACCTCAAAGCAGCTGTCTTATTACAAAAGAATTTCAGAAATAGACTTGAAAGAGAAGTTGCTGAATTACAACTTATTACTAAACTGAAAACTATGGAGAGACCTGGTCTGAATAGAGATATTGGATTCTTGTCTCATTATGTATGCTAAAGCTATTTTTGGTCATCTGCATACTATTCCTTGCTTTTTCCTGTAGGACTAATTGCAGTTGTTAACAGTCGTCAACAGGTTTACCATACCCATTGAGTCAATCACCCATTGTGGTGTAGTGGTTAAGAGCGGTGGACTTGTAATCTGGTGAACCGGGTTCACTTCCCTACTCTTCCACATGCAGCTCCTGGGTGACCTTGCGCTAGTCACACTTCTCTGAAGTCTCTCAGCCTCACTCACCTCACAGAGTGTTTGTTGTGGGGGAGGAAGGGAAAGGAGACTCCTTAGGGTAGTGATAAAGCGGGATATCAAATCCAAACTCCTCCTCCTCTTCTCCTCCTTCTCCTTCTCCTTCTTCTTCTCCTACTACCATTCTGAGAAAAACCCCACCCCACCCTCCCACTATATATAAGGGTCTGGTGACTTCTCTTTCAGTGTATCTGAAGAAGTGTGCATGCACACGGAAGCTTATACCCAGAACAAACTTAGTTGGTTTCTAAGATGCTACTGGACAATTTTTACAAATTTTATTTGTTCCCTCCTCTGTGATTCCAGTGTTGATTGACTCTAAGCTGCTATTGAGAGTTTTTCCTAAGCTTCAAGACAGCATAGGGGACCATTTGTATCAGGA
The DNA here is from genome assembly GCF_027172205.1 of Podarcis raffonei. NCBI lineage: Eukaryota > Metazoa > Chordata > Lepidosauria > Squamata > Lacertidae > Podarcis > Podarcis raffonei. The sequence goes on along the minus strand of NC_070613.1, from coordinate 60,704,459 downwards.
CAGTGGGAGGGAAGGTTTAAAAAGGGATGAGATTCTAAATGCAGTCAGATGCAACAATAATATCTTCTTCCACAAGGAGGGTGTGGCGTTTGCCCTCCTAGGTGGGTCATAAGGAAAGGGTTAAATGAGTGTGAAGGGATTGGCCAGTGGGAACCCAAGGGGAGGAGTTAGAGTTAGAGTTAGAGTTGGAGTTGGAGTTGGAGTTGTTAGGAGTTAGTTGGGAGTTGGAGAAGGAAGAGGGAGGATATGTCTGTGGGTTGGTCGAGTTGTGTTGTGAGAGAGTGAGAGAAACTGATAAGAGGAGTCAGATAGACAGTTGGGAGAATCAGTTAGCAGTTAGTAGGAAAGGTATAGGCCGGTATAGAAACTAAGTTTAAGAAACTGACAAGAAAAATTATCTGAAACCATAAACTTGTTAAGGCTTTTAAAATAAACTTGCTTATTTGGACTTCCGGGTTAGCGCCAGCGGCTAATGGCGGATTCCCTCCGAGCTCCGGAGGGAATCGGCTCCACAGGATCAGAGTCGTACCGCTGCGGCGACGCGGAGACCCTTAAAAATCACAGGCGGTGAAGCCTGTGAACCTGGTGACTCGGCGGGCACCATTCGCGCCCCCCCGACCTGCGAAGGAGCCTTTTTAAAGGCTTCGGAACGGGGGACGGGGTGAGCGGCGCGGTGCTGAGAGTCGACTGCTTCTCCTGTGGAGTGAAGCCGCGCTGCCATGGCCGGAGAGCGCTGACTTCTTCTTGTGATTTGGACTTCAAAATAACAACCCGTGAGTAGTACGGAAATTGGATTTTTAAAGAAATTTTTTTGGTGAATTAGGTACGATCGGGGAAGGTGCAAACAGGAAGTCTGCCTTCTCGTCCTGTAAACAATCTAAAGCAAGGACCTGCTAACTAAGGTCGAGAGAATTTTTTTCTTTTATTATTGGGCAAAAGACATTAATTTCACGATTTGGCACTAGAAGAAACCTTACTGGAGGATAAGAGCTAATTTTGGGAGCTGAAGTGCCACCCCCCCCGGACCCGGGAGTGATCCGCGAGAGAGCCTGTTGAAGGTATTGAAGAGTTTGACAGCTGTCAAATTAGCTGTCAAGACGGAAAAAGAGAACTTTGGTTCTGCTGCTTCTGCTGGCTATATTTGTTACAATTTGACTATACTTTGTTGAAAACAAGGAAGAACTGATACAAACTAATTTGATTTTTGGATTTGAACTGGAAAGAACACTAAGTAACCAAAATCCCTCTAGAGGGGGTTTTGGGACATTACAAGAATGGCTGAAGGAGGGGAAATTCAAGCTAAATTGGACAGAGTCTTTGTTCTCTTGGGAAAGCTACAAGGCCAAATTGATGTTTTGGCTACAAATGTTGCAACTCTGGACTTAACAGTAAACAAACTCATTGAATCTGATAAGGAATTGACTCAGGAAGCCCATGCAGCTGGACAAGAAGAGAAACTTGAGAGCCTTGAGAGTGTGAAGAAAGAGATATATGTTGTTCCTGAGAAAAAGGAAGGAGGAGCTGTAATTTTACAGATGATAAAGGAGAGCCAGAGGCCTGACATGATGGCTGCAAAGGAAAATAAGAACTTGATGGTGAAAATTTGGTTTGAATTGGAGACTGAAGAATGGAGAGATCTCCTTGTGTGGAGATCTGAAGACCCAAGGATTACAAATTTGATTAAGGTGGAAGTTGGAGCTTTGGAGACATTTGGATTTGAAAGGAGTAAGAAACAAGATTCAGGCTCCACTTTTAAGTATGGAGGTCTGGCTGGAAGAAACATGGACTTTATTGGACTAGAGCTTCTCCAAGATTTGGTGTTTAATACCAAGGACTATCAAAAAAGCCGGCAGAGAAGAATTGAGAGAGAATTAAGAGCCTCGGACGTGAGGTCTCCAGGCTGATAGTAGATTGACTGATGGACGATTATTGGGGATTGGAACCGGGAAAGGGGGGGGTGGAGTTTGGGAATCCAAAGGGTGTATAATTATAATTTGTTTTGCTTTTATTTTGTTTTGTTATTTGTATGAGAATTGAGGAAATCGTGGAAGGGAATTTAGGTCGACTTTAGAAAAAGGTTTTAAGAATAAGCACGGATGTATAATTATTGATGTCTATAAGGCAAAATTAGTTTTTCAAAATGAACTAAATATAAAATATAAAACATTAAAAGGTTAAAAATAAGGGACAAGAACTTGTTGAACTGATGTTTAAATACTGATGTTTATAAGTTAAAATTGGTTTTTCTAAAATGAATTAAATATAAAAAGGTTAAAAATTGGGGACAAGAACTTGTTGAACCAACAATTTGAATTGGAATACAAGAGGGGGGGTGTGGGGAAGTCAGGGAAATATGTTTTTGAAAATAAGGATTTTGAATTCTATGTGTTTTTGATTTTTTTTGTTTTTTTGATGTATTATAATGGAAATTTTTTAATAAATATCATTTAAAAAAAATAAAATAAACTTGCTTATTTGATTTAATGTTAACAACTGTCTGGACTCTGTGTGTACCCGAGAGAAACGGGTTGGTAGCAGCGGGAAAGCAATCACAGTGGTGGCACAGGGATCAATAGACTGTCAAACGTCCGGGGACCCTGTGTGATCGCCACAGAGGGTATCATACGTTTGTTTCCGATGAGCTCAGATTTTTCTTTTTAATGATGCTGACGAGCACAAGCCATATGGCATCAAGGTTGGGGATTTTTAGAACTGAAGCAATCACCTGAAGACTGAGAGAATGTGAGAAACATAAGCTCTGTACTCATATTAAAAAGCCTAAATTAGTCAGTTAGAGACCAATGGTAATTCAGCAGGTGCAAGATTCCAACCATTTCATGACAAAATCAACAGGTTGATTTTCTTGGGAGACACATTGTCTTAGTTTTGAAAACTATATTATTAGAATTGTATAAGTTAAACAGAGAGCCATGGAATCTTGCAGAAGAGCAGAGGCTTCCACCCTGCTGGGATACTGAGGAGAGACGCAGGAATGGTCTGCCTTGGTTCACTGGAAAGATAAACCTATGGCCCTCTTTAATTAATGAATAGAAGATATGACAACTCTTGCAACAAAGATTGATAAAAGACAGATTGTGTATGGACAAATATAATGACATTTGAATACTAAAAAATATAGTCAGTTATAAATAAATGTAATGTATTGGAGTAATAATTTCACTTATATACCTTTGTACTAGGCAAGTAAGTACAGAATTGCAGGGTTTTTTTATTTTTATACTTTTTATACACTTTCTGTTTCCTTTTAATTTCTTCAATTGTTTTCATTTAATTGAAATATTTTCAATCTATATGGAATATTCTGCCTATGAAGATTGCTGGGAGAGACTAGCCTATTTACAGTTCAGTGTAGTGTTTTAGTCTACAGGCAATCAGATGGCTCTCTAAGCACATTGAAGTGGTTTTAAAGTTTTGCAGCCTGAACCTTTGCATATGTAAGCTAAGAATTCAAAGAGTTGCTGCTTTAGCCTGCTCCTGCCTGGCTTTTCTAATGCTCTCTGCTCAATATGGCCCACCCATTAGCCCCAGACTGGGGAGAGCAGGGAGGGGCTGTGGTTCCCAAAAGAGAGGGGCACCTCACGTCCTTTGCCACTCCTCCTTTTGCTGCCGCTGTCCCAGTCGTCCCCTGAGTGGGAAGGTGCTGACACCTGTTCCTCTCTGGCCTTTTTTCTCCCACCCCTTGCAGCGAACTGGGTTTCCCCAATGCTGCCTCCAGTCATCTCAGGTGGCGGCAGTGGCCGGAGGCATGGGTGGCACCATTTTCGGATTTGCACCAAGCAGCGAAATGTCTACCCTTCTGTCACGGTAGGCTTTTTTTGTTTTTTTAAGAGAAAGTTTGCAAACAGCGGTGCTTGATGAAGAGTTGCTTTTTAGGATTAGTTTATATTTAGGAAATGTTTGGAGTCCTACTTTTGGGAATTTTCTAGGGAGAGGCTGGATAAAGCAGTTGCTTCTGATGGTTTAAATATTGACTATCCTATAAACCTGGGACGTGGGTGGCGCTGTGGGTTAAACCACAGAGCCTAGGACATGCCTATCAGAAGGTCGCTGGTTCATATCCCCACGACGGGGTGAGCTCCTGTTGCTCAGTCCCTGCTCCTGCCAACCTAGCAGTTTGAAAGCACATCAAAGTGCAAGTAGATGAATAGGTACCGCTCTGGCGGGAAGGTAAACGGCATTTCCATGCACTGCTCTGGTTCGCCAGAAGCAGCTTAGTCATGCTGGCTACATGACCCGGAAGCTGTACGCCGGCTCCCTCGGCCAATAAAGCGAGATGAGTGCTGCAACCCCAGAGTTGGTCATGACTGAACCTACTCTGGGGCACCTTTACCTATCCTATAAATGGGTGGCACTGTGGTCTAAACCACTGAGCCTCTTGGGCTTGCCAATCAGAAGGTTGGCAGTTCGAATGCCCGCGACAGGGTGAGCTCCTGTAGCTCGGTCTCATGCTGGCCACATGACCCGGAAAAACTGTCTGCAGACAAATGCCGGCTCCCTCGGCCTGTAAAGTGAGATGAGCGCCGCAACCTCAGAGTCGTCAGCGACTGGACTTAACTGTCAGGAGTCCTTTACCTTTCATCCTATAAAATAGCCAGCCTCTAAAGCATCAGATGGCACTCCACTTTTTGATTCCAGTGAGAACAACACAATTCTAGGAATATGAGCAAAATCATTTTTCCTTCTTATAGTAAAGCAGGTGTCCTGTGTGTGGATTCACCCTGGAGAGACCGAAATGGAGCAGAAAGACACAGTGGGTCTCTGAGGTGACCCTATAGGCATGCTGCATAATCTTCATTAAATAAAAAATAAAGACAAAATAAAGAAAAGCTTCCCCCTCTCCTCCCAATTGTTGCCTTTTTACCAGTTAAATATTTCAAGGTTCTGCAGTTTTGTAAGATCTATTAATGGGACTCCACTCCACTGAACACATCTGATATGTATATAAGTAATAATGTTTCACAAATTTGCTTCTGAAAAAAATTATAACTGTAGCCATTCTTTAAAGTGTAAGTCTTTGACAGATATCACATAGAACATATTGCTATTTTACAACCACTGAAGACCCTTCTGGTAGTTTTCTCGTATGTTTTGGATGAAGAAGTTAAGTAAAATTACAAGAATTAATATTTTTTTGTACTAATCATAGCCTGAATGTTAATGACTGAATACTTGTGGATAGTTACAATTTGGGGAATGTTAATATTACCTTGCTATGTAAAGGTATAATCAGATGGTGATGATGATAATAGTATTTGAGGGGGGTGGGACATTTGCCACTATTTGTAAAAAAAACCGCTGGATCAGGACAACAGCAAATGGAGGAGCAGACCCTGAATGTTTTGGTTTTGACAGTTATCCCACCCATGAATGAACAAATTCTAGTGGATCATAATGCATGCAATTTGCCTTCTCCCTTCCCTTTTGTGTGTGTGGACATATTAATTACAAGAATGCATATGTTGGAATGTGCATCAATTGATCTTTTGGGGTGTCAGTCACATACACTGAATTTATTCCCAATTTATCCCCAAGACTTCTCCATTTAATCCCAGACACTCTGTATGAACATTTCCACATAAAAATGGCTTCCTTCCAGTGTAGACAACTCTGATCCGAAACATCCAGTATCCTGAATGCCAAGCATTTTGGCATGTGGGGATTCCAGAACCCTGAGACTTGTGGAAATGTTGTGGGTAACAGGAGAGGATATCTTGATTAATATTATCCTTCCTAACTCACGCTAACAAGTTTCTTCATACAGCAGAGTGCATTCCCCTATCACACAGCAGGAAGCTAGTTGCAGATTCATTAAAATCTCGTAAGTTCTATTATTCCTGGTAAGACCCCTTTTATCCCTCCTAAAAGAATAAAGACACAACAGTCTTATTAATAAGTAACAAAAAGCAGTTTACTTGCGATCAGGCACAGTACAGTGTGATCCCTGTACTGCTGGTTGGGAGCCAACAATGCAGTCCAGGGGAAGCAGGAAGCAGAAAAAGGAAGAAGGAGGGAGGTGGCTACATGACTTGGCCTTTTTACTAGGTCTGGATAGATCATGCCCACCTACTAGTCACATGCAAAGGAAGGGTGCTCCAGCCAGGTGTAACAGGAAGTTCAACTGGCTGGACCAACATCCCCTGCATGTCCACTCTAGCAATACAGGTAATGTTGTACTTGACTGCTCTAGTGGATTATATCCCACAAGACTGGCACGTCAAACTTGTGAAACTATTAAACAATAATAGGAATATTAATGTGGAAAAGCTGGCAGAAGGTTAAAACAGAATGCAAAATAAACCAGAGCACTGTAGCTCTAAAAATAGGACTAATCCTAGCCTATGCATTACAACATAGTTGTTTTGGTCTACTTACAAGTAGGTAGGGCAAAATATGGGACAAGTCAGGAGGGGGGAATTGGGGAGCTAAAAATGACTTTACCTGGTGTAGAAATAACTTCAAAATTATCCATTACAGTGTTTTTCCCCCAATGCTGGCCATACTCATAGAGACCCAATGAAATTTATTGATCTAAGTTAGCAATGCACATTAATTTCAGTGACTCACATCCTCCCCACCTGCTGAATTTCTGCGTGTCAGAAGAATGGTAAATGAAGAAACCCATCCAAAAAGAGAAAGAGGGGTGAAGATAGCAATTCCATGCAGCTGCTAATGCCACACACATTCACACACATGCATCATAGTCAGACAAGTTCATCTAGTGGGTTACATGTGTGCTTCATTTTTGACCCTGTCCTTTATAAAATATTTTGCATCAATTTATTTAAATAAGTAAAAAAACAACCATTTTAAGGCTTCAATCCTTATTTGAAAATACTTATTTGAAAATAAATTCAACTGAACTAATTGGGACTTATTTCTGTTTTCAAAGGCTCAGGCTTAAAGTGAATTTAGGACTGTGACAGTTTCTTGCAAGGGAGTTTGAGTCCTCATCTGCAGTACACATTTAAAGCACTTTTAGAAGCTATTGGTTTTGTGGGGGAGGAGTTTTCTTTGCTACCTAAAGAATAGGTTAGCAATATCCACCTTACCCCTCTGTAAAGGAACAGGGTCAGGGAAGCACGTAAAAGCAACGAGGACCCACGCAGCAGCCTAGCACCCCTCGCTTCCCTGGTCTGCAGGAAAAGAACTGCCAGCTTTAATGTGAGACACACTCGGGTGGGTGCGCAGGACCCTCATGCCGGCTAACCTCCCCTCCCCTCCTCTCTTCCTCCCCAATGCCAACCATTCAAAGCTTTCTCAGTCCCGCCCCTACAATTCCATCCCCAAATGTGTCACTCACTGGATCTAGTGAAACAGAGAGGGGTAGAGTAGGGAAAGGAAAGCGAGAGAGAAAGAGAACACAGGCAGGCAGGCAGGCAGGCAAGGAGGGAGGGAGGCAAGTGCGCAGGTACAGTAGAGATGGGAGGGAGGGGGGTGCTCAGCCCAGCGCTCGCTTCCGCAGAGGAGAAAGAGGGAAGAGAAGAACGCGAGGCAGAAAAATGGGACAAACTGCATCTCTTGAGGGACGCTGCATTTCTACTTGGAATAAGGGGCAATTCCTTTATTACAAGGGATAGGTGGCAACCCCACAAGTAGGCAACAGAGAAATTTCTTCTTCATAGAAAGTCCATTCTGGATGGCTGATGATGAGAGGGAGCAATGCTGCGAGGGCATCTCTGCTTCAAAAGTCTCCTCTCTCTCTTTCTGCCCATGGAGATCCAGAGGCCTTCAGTCCCTCACATCTCTCAGCCCCCCCTTTTGCATTGGAAGAGACTGGCAGGAACGTAGTGACAGCTTGAGGAATGGTGGGGCAGATCAGGGCCTTTCTTCAGAAGATTTGGAAAACATATGGAAAACATAGTTGGAGCCCCAGTGTATGCTTGGGAGAATAAAATGGCAAATGTTATGTTGGGAATGGCCATAAGTATTAGGGCCAGTGATTAGTCCTACTTGCATCTAGCAAGTTACTCAGATGCCTTAGAATTCATTATACGCTGGATAAATCCCCGATGGAGAATACTTCCACCTCTCGTACTGCTTCTTTTTCTATTCCTGTTCTCCCCACCCCTTGCCATCTGCTCTGCTTCCCCGCTCAGAACAAAGAGGACTGTGAAGACCAAATGTCTAGCCAGCTCCCCAGCCGCCACCCGCTGCGGTTCTGTGAAGTGTCATTGCCTCATGGGTCACAGCTTGTTTCTGTGGAAGAAATCATAGAACTCAGGATGTCCTTAATTCTATTTCTGGTTTTTACATGAGTTCTTGAGTGAGCTCTAATGTTCAGGAGTTAATTAAATTCCCATTTTTGTTAAATGGATGCTCTCTTCTCCAGAAAAATTTGCTTTCTTCAAGCTGCTGTCTTTACAGATTTTCATTCCATATTCCAATTGATTTTTGCAAAATTTGATTTTAAAATGTGTTGAGTCACCATGGGTGAGCACCTCAAGCTTGAATTGGATTGTTTTAGATTAAGGGAAGATTAAGGCAAGCTATTACACATTCCAAATTGGGAGTTTAATCTTTGTCAAGCCAAATTGATTTACACCCCACCCCACTGAAATCTGGGATGCAGTGGTATCCAATCTCTTATACTTTCATGAGGGCTGGGCAGATCACTCTATTTCCAGCTCATGCTAGTTGCGCATGTGTCCTCATTTCCACAGTAATCTGTGGGGTGTTTTATTAAAAATAAATAAATTTAAAAAGTGAAATTCATATGTACGGTAAATAGATAGGTATTTTACCTCAGTGTAATGTTTCTACATGTATTTTATCTTAAGTGCACATTTAAATGTATGCAAAAATTTACATTTTTGAGCTGAGAGCTGAATCGTAAAATTCAGACAATTTAATTATAATTTTGTTCTGATCCAAGCATAAGTCCTGGAAGTGCAGGTTAAATTAGTTCACTTTGAAATGCAGACTGGACAAAAATCTCCCTCGTCCTTACTTCCAGCACCACCAGCCCTCCAGCCAACATCCCCTTCCCACCTGGGAGTCTTAAAGTTCTTCCTTCTTTCCTTTCCAAGCAGCTAGCTGACTACTGTTCTACTGGTAGGAGGAGGCGAGTGACAAGTGGGAGGGAGGGAGACATCTTCCCTTCCAGTGTTTGTATGCTGCTCTGTAGCATGCTGGGTACAAGAAGACCCGGGAAAGGCAGTTCTGACAGATGCCTTAATTTTATTGTTTGTTTGTTTGTTTGTTTATTGCTTGCTTGCTTGCTTGCTTGCTTGCACTTAATACCCCAAACTTAATCACTTTCAGGACCCCAGGGTGGGTTGCAAGAAAAAAACATACAATATAATCAATATTGAAGCTATCACAATAGTTCAATTAAAACAACAGATTCACAGCAGACAGTCTATGACTCAGCATGAAATCCATTCTATAGCTATCCTCCAGCAGCAGTCTACAGTTCATACTTAAAATCAGACATAGTTGCATTTTGGTCCATTGCTCACCAACATTCAATATTCTTTGTCCAGCTACTGGGCAACTGCAGCAGTGTTTGGCTCCTCTCTGTGCTCACACTGAGACCCTTGGGACCCTGCCCTGTCCTGGAACGGCTTTCTTCTTCTGACCCCCCCATGTTCACTCAAACCTCCTGCTTCTATCACCTCCCAGTTTGTCCCTTCCACAGACCGTTCCTCAGTGTCCTACCACCACTGTCCCAGGTCTAAATCTTCCTCTGTGTCATCCCTGAGGGTTCTTGGGCTGGCGTCTTCCACAGCTCTTAATCACCCAACCAATCTCTGATAGTGTTGTTGTTTAAAGAGCCACTTCCACCCCTTTCAGCATTCTGTGTCCAGGGCGGCTGTCTGCTAGCTCCATGTTGTGTGCCAGCTGAGGTTCTACCTGCCTGCGCACTGTTTCACCTGAGTGGTACATGCTCTAGTTATCTTCTACTTAGACTACTGCAGTGCTACCTTTGAAGGAGACCTACAACTAATCCAGAATGCAGTAGCTAGACTGGTAACTGGGAGTGGCCTCTGGAACCATATAACACCAGTCCTAAAAAACCCTACATCGGCTCCCAGTACATTTCTGAGCACAATTCAAAGTGTTGGTGCTGACCTTTAAAGTCCTAAATGGCTTTGGTGCTGTATACCTGAAGGAGTGTCTCCAACGCCATCTTTCAGCCCAAACACTGAGATCCAGCTCTGAGGGCCTTCTGGCAGTTCCCACACTATGAAAAGTGGATTCACAGGGAACCAGGCAGGAAGCCTTTTTGGAAGTGGTACCTGCCCTGTGGAATGTTCTCCTGTCAGGTGTCAAAGAGATAAATAACTATATGACCTTCCATGGACATCTGAAGGCAGCCCTGTAAGCAGAAGCTTTAATGTCTGATGTCCAACTGTATTTTTATAGTATGTTGGAAGCTGCTCAGAGTGACTGGGGCAACCCAGTCAGATGGCCAGGGTACAAGTATTATTATTATTATTATTATTACTGCTATTACTATTACATTCGTACCTTGGAAGTAGAAAGGAATCTATTCCAGAAGTCCATTTGACTTCCAAAACGTTCAGAAACCAAAGCACGGCTTCAGATTGGCTTCAGGAAGCTCCTGCAGCCAATCAGAAACCTCGGAAGCCCCGTAAGCCCCGTCAAATGTTCAGGTTCCAAAGAATGTTTGCAACTGGAACACTCACTTCTGGGATCCAAAACGTCTGAGTACCAAGGCATTTGGGATCCAAGGTACAACTGTACTATTATTTCCTCTCCCTTCTCACTACGCTCACTGTACTTAAACTCTTCCCTGTTCCTCAGCTGCCTCATGTGAGACAGATGAAGTGGAAGCCCCAGATATTCCCTAGTACTTTATTAAAACCTTTGCTATTGTTTAAAACCACAGTTTCTCTCTCAGTTTCCTCCATCCCTATTTTACTCAATCTTCTTCAGTTGTTTTAATGTCCCCTGCTCCTTCCTTCTTTCTGCCATTTGATGGGCATTGCAGTTGTGCAACCTGCCTTCATTTTTGCTCCCTGCCCCACCCAAACTTCATGCAAATCCAAGATTATGATGTGACACTACAAAATGAGCTAAATGTGGATTGTGGATGGCGTTCTTAATTTTTTTATCAGATATAGAGAAAAACACTGATTAATATGGATTAATATGGAAATGGTGTGAAACAGAATTATGGAAAAGTGCCTGGGGCCAGAAATGCCTTTGATGCCTAGCATTTGGCTATACTCAAGTAACCACAGGGAAATACTGACATTTCTATAGTCCTTGGGAAAACATTCTACAGGTGTTACTTGATGAGGGAAAAGAGCAAGGACTTTCTTCCCTCTTCCTTCATTGGAACTGGCTTCTTGATATTGACATGGAGGTAATGCTGCTATAGAGACACACAGCAGTTCTTCTTCTTCTTTGGTGATCACTGGTAGTTGAGTAAGATTGTCTTTCATGAACATGGTTTTAACAGTGAGTCTGTACATGACTGTGGAGGCCAATTCTGGATCCATTCGTCTTTCCACAGTGGGGACATAGGTTTCTGGGTAGGGTTGATCAAGGTGAGGGATTGCCAAGCGTGCCTTCCTCTTAGCGCGTTTCTCCCTTTCGTCCTGAGTTTGAGCGTCTTCAAAACCCATGACACCTTTGGTAAAGGCTGTTCAGTGTTTCCCAGTTGTCAGTGTTTATACTACTTTTTTTTAGATTTGCCTTGAGAGAGTCTTTAAACCACTTTTGTTGACCACCAGCATTACATTTTGCATTTTTAAGTTCGGAATAGAGTAGTTGCTTTAGAAGACGATAATCAGACATTCGAACAACATGACCAGTAGCATTGGCAGGTCAGCCCCAATGCTCTCTTTGTAGTCCTGAAGTCTTGAGGCAACAGTTATGTGAATGTTTTAGGGCTGCTGTGGAGAGTCATATGGAAGATCTAAAGGTCTTGATAAGGTACCTGTTGTCAAAGCTACTGGCACGTAGGCAAAGTAAATTCTTGACATCTGCATCTTATGTTAGACATCCCTGACCTGGCCCAAGTGGTTTATACAGTTGCTTCAAATCCCTGTCCTGATCCTAATATATTATATGCCATGACACACAGATTAACAATATTGAACAGAGGGATTAATGTGGAGACACACAGGAAAATGCAAATATGCCTGTCAACGTATGTAAAATCATTAATTGATTATAAAATTTCTATTCCACTCTTCCTCCAAATGCATTTGTGGGTGGCAAATAGGGCAATAATTAAGAGTGCAGCCTCTCTAGGAAAAATAGAATCATAGAATCATAGAATCATAGAGTTGGAAGAGACCACAAGGGCCATCGAGTCCAACCCCCTGCCCAGCTCCCTTAGCCGTTCCTCATAAGGCATCGTTTCCAGGCCTTTGACCATTTTGGTTGCCCTCCTCTGGACACTTTCCAGTTTGTCAGTGTCCTTCTTGAACTGTGGTGCCCAGAACTGGACACAGTACTCCAGGTGAGGTCTGACCAGAGCCGAATACAGTGGCACTCTGACTTCCCTTGATCTAGATGCTATATTCCTATTGATGCAGCCCAGAATTGCATTGGCTTTTTTAGCTGCCGCGTCACACTGTTGGCTCATGTCAAGTTTGTGGTCAACCAAGACTCCTAGATCCTTTTCACATGTACTGCTCTCAAGCCAGGTGTCACCCATCTTGTATTTGTGCCTCTCATTTTTTTTGCCCAAGTGCAATACTTTACATTTCTCCCTGTTAAAATTCATCTTGTTTGTTTTGGCCCAGTTCTCTAATCTGTCAAGGTCGTTTTGAAGTGTGATCCTGTCCTCTGGGGTGTTAGCCACCCCTCCCAGTTTGGTGTCATCTGCAAATTTGATCAGGATGCCCTTGAGTCCATCATCCAAGTCGTTGATAAAGATGTTGAATAAGACAGAACCCTGTGGCACCCCACTAGTCACTCTTCTCCAGGATGAAGAGGAACCATTGATGAGCACCCTTTGGGTTCGGTCAAATAAACTTGGTTGAATTTTGGAGTTCACAAGTGGCAGGACTGACAGGAGATGCCGGTGCTAAAATCTTCCTGCAAAAAGAAAAGCTTACCATCTCTGGAGACAGCTCTCACAAAATGCAAGTGGAGCAAAAATCAGATAGGCTCATTGTAAAAGAACATGAAAATCAATGCTGTTGATAGTTTGCTCAAGGCAAACCCTTTCATCTTTCAAGGACTTTTGGCCAAATGTGGCATCATTCATTAACTGTTTCTGATAAGCACTGAGGAGAAACCGGAGCAGAGAGCGTGGCAACCATATGTCCAGCTAAGTCTGTCCTAATGTGGAAAGAAGAAGAAATAAACTGACCCAGACACCATTTTATTCCTAACATGGTCATGCAGTTGTTTAGCAATATGCAGGCTTTCAGAGCCATGCTTTATGCATAACACTGGGAAACAATTTTTTTTTGTTGCATTGACACCTGCAGCTGTTCTAACCTAATTTCGACGTGCTGATTTCATATCTGAAGTTGGTTTTGTTCTAGTTTTTTTTTTGCAATTCATGTTTTTCACTTTTCACCATAATCTTTGTTTTTCACAATGCAAGAATTCAATATTTTATTAAACACATAGCCAAAGTAGTACAATATGAGTATAAATGTAAGTGACTTATATAGCATTGAACATGGCATGTATAGCATTGAAAATGACATGTATATCTATGTACAGTTGGAGGTATGCAAAAAAAATGTATTCCCTTGGGATTCACAGTATACTGGGGAACATTCTTTTTTCATTTTCTTTTGCCTGAGATTTTTCAACTGTTCTTATATGTTGTTTCAATGCTGATTTCAAATCTGAAATCGATTTTTGTGTACATGCTATAGTTTTCTTTCAATTTCTGACTTTTGCCGATATGTCATATTTACACTGGGGATAAGTGGACACTGACATGTTGATCTACCCTAACCACATGGTAATTATTGTTTTGCAAACTTAATTTTTCTTTATTTTTATAGTTTTGTAACCTAAATATTTGGATTTTTCAGATCAGACCATGGCTTCTTCAAGTAGACAAAAATGTGTAAACAAGCCTGATGCCTTTTGTTATGCTATTTTTGTCTGGTCAATACGAAGGGTATTGGCAAGAAAAACCGACATTCTGTCACCTATCCCATTATTCCTTCAGCAATTAGACCTATCCCGTACTCCGAGGAACTCCCAATTCCAGTTTTTAAGGGGTTTGTCTCTTCTGAAGATGAAGGAAGTGAACATGGTGAGGAGCACAACTGGATCATCTGTGTGGATCTCAAATGGTCAACTTCTTGCTTGAACAACAGAAAGGCTTTACGAAGTACCTGAATAACAATTGTAGATACCACTGGGAAACTAAAATAGCAGTCACTTGTGTGATCCATGGGAACCCCAAAAGGCATACTCTTCCGTTTTCCTTTTGTCCAGTCTCTAATTGTGATTTCCTCACAATTGTGACAAACAATATGCAGAGCCCATTTCTTGCCCTGATCACCCAGGGGAATTTCAAAATAGCTTTTATAGGCATGCCTCACAAACACTGTTATATTGCGTCTTTGACGAGGAAGTGCGTAGCAGCCTCATACATAACAAAAAGCATCAGGCTTGTTTACACATTTTTTTGTCATGTGTCCATTCTGAAAAATACTAATAGTTAGGTTACAAAACTGTAAAAATAAAGAAAAATTAAGTTTGCAAAACAATAATTACCATGTGGTTAGGGTAGATCAATGTGTCAGTGTCCAGTTATCCCCAGTGTAAATATGACATATCGGCAAAAGTCAGAAATTGAAAGATAACTATAGCATGTACACGAAAATCTATTTCAGATTTGAAATCAGCATTGAAACAACATATAAGAACAGTTGAAAAATCTCATGCAACAGAAAATGAAAAAAACAATGGTTCCCCAGTGAATCTTTTACTTGTTCTGCTGAAGAAGAAGAACAAAAGACTTCCAAGTGCTTTTTCCACTAAACGAGAGCTTCACTGTACAGCTTGGTCTTCATCATTAGCCCTCAAATGGAGCTTGCTCACCTATCCAGTCATCAGCTTGCAGAAAGGACAGAAGTGTCTTCCAGTGTACAAGCAAACTTAAGAGCACTCTCAAACAGCATACTTGGGGTTCTCTCTAATGCAGTGCTAAGTTAAAGTCATTTTACAGTTTTCTTGTTCTGCTGTATAAATGTTTTGTGATAACAAGAGCATTGTTGTGCTAGAGAATGTATTAGCAGGTTGCTGATAACTTTGTTGCACAAAAGCAATCTGTTGCATAATGAGTTTCCACTAGTGCAACTCTTGTATTGGATTTCTCTGTAGTGTAACCCATCTAATCCCACCACACATCCATCCTGTTCTGATTCAACCTCAGTTTGTTGGCCCACATTTGTCAGGGAGTCTTGATAACAAATGAGTATAGTTAATTAAAAAGATTTATTGCAAAAACAACAGAGTTAATAGGAGTGGCCATTACAGCCATCCGCCCATAAATCAAAGATGTCCCTTCTAAGGAGAGTGTTTCCGGTGAGACCAGAAACAGCCGAACTTCCTCTTGTGATGTATTCTGTCTTGAAGACCCCCTAGATATGCCTAGACTTTGGACTTAGGGGGTCAGCTCCTACCCCTTCCTCATTCCTGCTCTCTGAGCTGCTTTCGTTTCTAGCCCCTGCATTTTGTCCTTCACTGGTGTGCTGGCAAGCTGCCAGCTGACTGAGGGTCCACAACTCTGCTATCAGTTGGCATTCCTAAGGGTGGGGGAGTTGGCTCTCCGCTATAATCCTCCTGTCTTGCAGTTAACCTCCTTTTTTTTTATTAAATATTTATTAGCATTTTCAAATAACACACAACAAACAAAAACAAAAAAAATAACCAAACAAAAAACACAAAAATACATAACATTCAAAACTAAACAAAAAAAAAATAGAAAAAACACATAAAATTTCTAATACTTATTATTCTTAACCTTATTTCTCAGACTTCCTCACACCTCCCCTTCTTGTATTCCAATTTAAATTGTCAGTTCAGCAAGTCCTTAACTTATTTCTTTACCTTAGCTTAAACATTTGTTCTAACATACTATTGCTTTACTTTACTTCTTTTTTCCATTTCTTCAATTTGTTTTTAACAGCCTTATTTTCAATTAATTTAAAAAGAAAAGAAACCAATTTTACCTTATTAAAATTACACATCAATACTTATACCTCATTAATTATTCTTAAACCTTTTCCCTAAAGTCGACCAAAATTTCCCTTCCACGATTTACCCAATTTCCTTACCACTAACAAAAAATATAAAAAGCAAATTATCCTTATGTACCCTTTGGATTCCCAACCTCCACCCACCCTTTTCCCGGTTCCAGTCCCCAACCAATATCCATCAGTCTTTATATTATTTATTTAGCCTGGAGATCTCACATCCGAGGCCCTTATATCTCTCTCAGTTCCTTTCTGCCGGTCTCTTTGATAGTCCTTAATGTTGAACCCCAAGTCTCGGAGGGGCTCCGGCCCAACAGAATCCATGTCGCTTCCAGCCAGTCCTCCATACTTAAAGGCAAAGCCTATGGGGTGCTCCAACTCTTGTTTCAAATTTCTTTCAAATCCAGATGTCCCCAAAGCTCCAGCTTTCACCAACAAATTTGTAATCCTCCGGTCTTCAGATCTCCTCCAAAAGGGATCTCTCCATTTTCCAGACTCCCATTCAGACCAGGCTTTCCACATCCACTTTTTATTATCCTTTTTTATCATCATGTCAGGCCTCATATTGTAACTCTCCTTTGACTCCTGCACATCTCCTGCTCCTCCTTCATTTTCTTCAAAAACAACATATTGCTCCATCGTTTCTACACTTTCAGTTTCATTTATTTGTTCAGTTGAATGGGCTTCCTGTTTCAAATCCTTATCAGGCTCAAAACTGTTGTTTACTGTCCAGTGTAGTAGTGATACCTTTGTAGACAAAGCATTGTACTCATCTTGCAAGTTTCCCAAGAGAACGAGTGCTCTGTCCAATTCTGCTTGGATTTTACATACTCCAGCCATTTTTGTGATGTAATGTCCCTATTACCCCTCTAGGGGGATTTTAGTTCCTTGTTGTTCCTTTCAGCTCAAAACCAAAAGTCCAGTTATTTTGTATCAGCCCTCCTTATTTTCAACAAGTTATACCAAGTAAACCAGCAAAAACAGCAGAAACAATGTTCTCTTTTTCCAGCTGGCAACTAGCTGACTAACAGCTCACTTGACAGCTGTCAAAATCTTCAATGCAACAGGCTTTCTCATAGGACGTTCCCGGGTCTCGGGGGGGATGTGTGTGAAATTTCAGCTCCCAAAATTCTTTTTATCCTCCAGTAAATCTTCTTATAGTATCAAAACCGTGAAGTCAGGATCTTTCATTAAAAAACAAAAAACAGATTCTCTCGACCTTAGCTGCCCAGTCCTTTGCTTTAAATTGTTTACAAAGAGGGGGGGTGAACTTCCTTTTTAGCCCCTTCCCGCTCGTTCCAAATCCAAAATTAAAAATTTTTAAAGTTCCAATCTCCGTATTACTCACGGGTTTATATTTTAGAGTCCAATCGGTCTTGGAAGAAGTTGACGCTCTCTGTCAATGGCTTGCGGCTTCACTCCGTAGGCGAGGGAGTACTCTCAGCACCACGCCTCACCCTGCCTCCGTTCCGAAGCCTTTAAAAGGGCTCCGTCGCGGATTGGGGGGGCGCAAATGGTGCCCGCCGAGTCTCTGTGTTCACAGGCATCCGCGCCTGTGATTTTAAGGGTCCCCGCTTCGCCGCAGCGGCCAGACCCAGACGCTACGGAGCCGATTCCCTCCGGAGCTCGGAGGGAATCCGCCATTAAACAATGGCGCCAACCCGGAAGTCCTCCTTGCAGTTAACCTCCTGTCTTCCTGGCTATTGCCTTCACTGGGAGCTGGCTGGGCTGGCTCATTCATAACAACATCCATCCCAGAACTGCCATCAGTCACCAGTTTAGGATTTTTACCACCTTCAGATGACTTCCCCAACAGTTTCATGTAGATGTTGACAATGCAGGTGACAAAATGTACCCCTGTAGAACCCTATAAGTCAGGAGACATGGAGCAGAGCGTAAGTCCCCCTGCGATGACCAGTGTCTCCCAACCCTAACCCTAATAGTCAACCCAGAAGGATACCATGGTAGATGGTGTTAAAAGCTGCCGAGAGGTCCAGGAAGACTACCATGGTATTCCTTCCCCCGTCCTCCTCAGGTGTAAGTCATCCACCAAGGCAGAAAAGGCTGCTTCCATCTAATGGCTGCACCTGAATCCACACTGGAATGAATCCAGGTAATTAGTATCATCCCAAACAGCTTGGAGTTCAGAGGCCACCACCCACTGTCAGGGCTGGGTTCAGATGCAGGTCAGCAAAAAGAAGCAGAGAGAGTTGTCAGTGAAGTTACCGTATTTTTCGCTCTATAACACGCACCCGACCATAACACGCATGTAGTTTTTAGAGGAGGAAAATCCGTAGGCATGCCACCGGTAGGCATTCCCTCTATAACATGCACAGACATTTCCCCTTACTTTTTAGGGGGGGAAAAGTGAGTGTTATGGTGCAAAAAATACGGTAACTTTTATTCAAGGCAACAACATGCATACAGCACCACTTCCCTGTAGGTCTTACCCTGCGGAGAAGTTGCCAGGACTGATGGTCCCCGCCTTCTACCCCCCTCTATAGCTCCTCCTCTGCCAGATGTTTCCCAAGCAGTCTCAAACTGCATCTGGGCCCCTGTAATCTCTGTTCTGCCCTACACATCACTCTGTGTTTCCTTGGAGACTGGGGGGGGGGGGGGAGGAGAGCTTGTTGCAGATGGAGAGGCAGACTCCCGCAATTCTTCTGCAGCCTCTGTCCCTGCCACACTGCTTCAGCCTCTGAGTCTAAACTGCTCTTTCTCACACAGGCTCTCCCTGATCACAAAAGCTTGTTGTCCCTTCAGCTTCCAACTACTTTATCCCTCTTAGGCTCTGAGCCTTCCTGCTCTGGGGGTTCCCTTGGGGGTTCTGCAGCTGGTGCCTCCCACCACTCCTTGTTGTCCAGCCAGTCCCTGGCACTCACTCTGTCATCTTGCCCCCCTAAAGGAAAATTAGAGACCAAATGGTAGTCATCCATGGCTGAAGGCTATATTTAGGGTGTTTTGGGATCGTACAATCAACACAGAAATCTCATCTAAAGCATCCATGACGGATGACCATCCAACCTCTGCTTTAAAACCTCCAAGGAAGGAGAGTCTACCACCTCCAGAGGAAGAGGTGGTACTGTCAGTAAGTTATTCCTGATGCTTAATCGAAATCTCCTTTCTTTAACTTGAACCATTGGTCAAGGTCCTACCCTCCAGAGCAGGAGAAAACAGGCTTGCTCTTTCTTCCATGTGACAACCCTTTAGATATTGGAATATGGCTCTCATATCTCCTCTCAGTCTCCTCCAGGTCAAACAAGCCCAGCTCCCTCAACTGTTCCTCATAAGGCTTGGTTTCCAGACCCTTGATCATCTTGGTCACCCACCTCGGCACACATTTCAGCTTGTCAAAATCCTTCATAAATTGTGACACTCAGAACTGGACACAGTATTCCAGGTGTGGTCTGACCAAGGCAGAATAGAGTGGTACTTGTGGGAATGTTCTGGGGTGCAGGAGAGGATATATTGTGAGATTATATCCTAATCCAACTTGTGCTAACAAGTTCCCAAAATATCAGCAGAGTTTATAACATTCCCTTTTTTAAGTTCGCAACGGTAACGTGTGTACAGGTTCGCTAGAACCTCTATAATAATTACTGTGGTAATTTCCCCTCTTAAAATACAAGACACGACACAGTCTTTATAAAAGTATAAAAGAGTTTACTCACGTTCTGTTCACAGTATGATCCCAGAAGGCAGACAGGCTTAAAAAGGTAAAATACATTTAGAATCTATCTTATAGGAAGATAGTCCTTTCCTCCTCTCTTGGCTGAGAGCCAAGAGAGCATCCTGCTTCTTCGAAAGATGAAGATGAGAGAGAGAGATGGCTGCCTGCCCTGTGCTTTTAGTATTACCTGCACAGGTGAGGCCACACCCACCTGTCTGTCCCAGGAAGTTTACCTGCTTGCTGGACAGACATCCCTCCCCATGTTCTAACATGTACACTCTAGGAATGTTGTCATTGACTGTTCCTGTGTTTTACATGCCACAGTACTGTGACTTCCCTTGATCTGGACACCAGACTTATGTTAAGGCAGCCTAGAATAGCATTAGTCTATTTTGCTGCAGCATCACACTGTTGATTAACGTTAAGTTTGAGGTCTAAGACCCCTAGATCATTTTCACATGTACTACTGGCAAACCCCATCTTATATTTGTGCATCTGGTTCTTCCTGCCCAAGTACAGAAGCTTACATTTGTCCCTATTGAGTTTCATTATGTTAGTGTGTGCCCAGTTCTCTAATCCGTTAAGGTAATCTTTAATTTGTAATGCCAATAAAGGTATTTGTATTGTATTATATTGTAATCTTGAATGCCAATTCTGTCTTCTGCAGCATTAACTAGTCTTCCCAGTTTGGTGTCATCTGCAAATTTGATGAGCATCTCATAAATTGCTTTGTTCAAGTCCTTTACAAAGAAGTTGAACAACAATGGACCCAGGACACCCTACTTGTCACCCAGGATAATGAGGAACCACTAATGAATATTCTTTGGGTTTAGTCAGTCAGCTAGCTACAAAGCCACCTAACAGTTACCCCATTCAACCCACATTTTACCAGCTTCTTCATGAGAATATCATGGGGGACTTTGTCAAAAGCCTTACTGAACTCAAGATACACTACAACCACAGCAAAAAAAGAAATGAGATTCATCTACCATGACTTGTTTTTGAGTGGTCTCACTATCACTTCCTTGAGGCAGATGGGAATTATTACATCTCTCAAAAATATATTTAATACTGGGCGATCTTGAGAGCCGTGGATTAAGGATCAAGCAAATAGGTCATAGGCCTCACTTCTACAATAGATGATCATGTGATACTTTGACCTGCTCACTGATTTGTCTTGGATAATTTGAAGGCCAGTTGCTTACCTGCACTGAAATCTGAGCTTACCTGTCTGAGTACAGTCTTGTGCTGTGCTAATAATTTCTCTTACCTTCTTTTATTGTTTCCCACCAATTTATTAGAAAAACAATTATATTTTTAAAATTATTAAAAAGGGAGAGAAAATTTCCGGATAGGTTCTCATGGATCTCTTGTGCTTATCCTCCTTTCAGCGTAGCAAAGCAATGTTTAATGACTGTCCTCTTTTCATTCAATAATAATAATTATAATTTATTACTTATACCCCACCATCTGGCCAGGCCTCCCCAGTCACTCTGGGCAGCTTCCAACAGGATATTTAAAACAGAACAAAACATCAAACATTAAAAACTTTCCTTCAGCCTTCAGATGTCTTCTAAAAGTCAGATAGTTGTTTATTTCCTTGACATCTGATGGGAAGGCATTCCACAGGGCAGGTGCCACCACTGAGAAGGCCCTCTGCCTGGTTCCCAATCGTATCCAAGTGTTCTGGACTCAAAATCAGTGGTTTTAGCAATCTCAGGTGTTTGTGTGTTCCTTCTCTTTCTCCCACCGTCCTGTTGCCACCTCTGAAGACCTCATGAAGCCACATACAAATTAAGACAGTTACCTGGATATTTTCAAGAGAAGAAATGGTTTTCCAGAGAGGTGGTAAGTCTGGAAGATTGAAGGCTCAGACTCATTCCCCCGGCTACCCTTTCCAATAGGAAAGCATAGTCTATTACAGTTATTAGCAAGTAAAATGTGGATTATATTCCAAGAAGAAGCATATGGATATAATACATTTAGGACTGCAGCAGGGAGTTGATTATTTGATTAATCAGCTAGAAGCATTTTAAATGAATTAAAATTTTCCCCTAGTTAGTCAACCAGCAAATTAAAAACATGTATATTATTTCTACTCATAGAAACCAAGTGTCAACTACTATTTTAGGCGATACATCCCTCCTCTCTCACACCCAAGAGAGAATGCCTAATCTAAGACAATACCTATTGTATTGTTTTAAAAAATGATGTATCCATCATCTTAAAACAATGCATGCTTCTTTTCCCTCTGAACTAACATTTTTACTGTCATGCAAATTTATGCAAAATTACCGTTAATTATTTTGTTAATTTGCTAATGCTTCAGTCCTTTGCAGTCTGACCAGAAAACAGGACATCGTTGAGTAAAATTGCATATGACCAGACTATGAAACTAATAATATTTATTTATGGAGATTTCTTTAACTAGGAGCAGCTCATAGACACTTTGTGTGTTATATATTCCAAACCTTGCATTTCATTCAATTATGGGAAGCAGGTGCCATAACATACTTCAACATTAAGAAATTGTAATTGAAAGCTTGGTTATAAAAGACTTCCCACTTATCAGCCAGAATATGCACATGAACCTCAGCTTTCCATTGCTTAGATTTTTGTACTACTAAGGCCCAAAATTTAACAGTATCATTCTCAACTGCAGCTTGTTCCAATTCATGCCAAAATTGTTTACAATGAAGCATTTTTTCTCCTTTAGCAATTATTGTTGCACCATTTCAATTACCAGCATTTTATAACCCAATTGTCTAGCCTGTTTTGCTGGTCTATTTAGTCCTTGCTTCCTTTTCCTACGTTCCTCATCATACCATTGTTTAGTGGATATATCCCCAGCTCTGCTAGTTTTATTTAGCACTGGCTTCCATTTTTGAATAAGTTAATCATATTTCTCCAATACCTTAAACTCCTCCCTCAAGAACTCCTTCCCCCACTAGATCACTTCATGACTAAGTAGAATATTTTCCATTCTTCCTTGTAGATTAGCATCCCATTGGAAACTGTGCTGAGCACTTCACATGTATGCTGTGGTTTGTTTGGCTTCTAAGGCTACTGATGTAATAACGTGCCTCAGTTCTAACAACAATCAATGGTTGATGATCACCAGGGCTTTTTTAAAGCTGGAACTCGCTGGAACTCAGTTCCAGCACCTCTCAGGTGGGCGCCATTGACATTATAAAAAAACAAGGGAGGCATTCATGGTGAGTTCCAGTACTTCTTTTTCTGGAAAAACAGCGCTGATTGTCACTTTCTGTTTTTTCACCTCCACAAAAATTCTGAAAATAAAAAACTGCAGCGGGTGAACAATAACATGTAATTGATTACACTGCCACCTCTGATGGAGGAGAAGGTAAACTGTCCTTCAGAGTCACTCACCCCTGTACCATTACAGATAATTAGCTGGTTGATCCCTGTTTCATTGATGATCTGATCATTTGATAGTCTAGTGGATAACTCCTTCAGACACTCATGCAACATACCAATTCTTACAGCCATAACGATGTTATCACCTCCAATTCTGGCATTAAAATCACCCATCACAACAATAGTTGTTAATGAATATTCTTCTGTAATTTTCTCTAAATTAATAAAATAATAATAATAATAATAATAATAATAATAATAATAATAATAATTGTTATTATTACCATCACCCCCCCTGTGGAATGTCCTCCCTTCAGATGTCAAGGCGATAAATAACTAGCCCTGTATCAGGAACTTTTTAATGTTTGATGTTGTACTATGTTTTTATATATGTTGTAAGCCACCCAGAGTGGCTGGAGAAGCCTAGCCAGATGGGCAGGGTATAATAATAATAATAATATTAATACCAATAATAATACTAATAATACTAATACTAATAATAATAATAATAATAATAATAATAATACCAATAACAAAAACAGCAGCATCAGCATCTAACAAGGCCTGTAAGTTGCTGCCGGAGTGCATAGAGGCTTTGGGATTATGTGAACATTGACACAGAGTATTTTAAACTCGGTATCACTAGACAGCTGGACCACTGGAATTCTGGGAGGAGAGATACAATTTCCTCTGCTTTCACATTTACACTTGTTGCGACACCAAGAGACTCTCCATCTTCGCTTCTTCTATTAACTCTGATAGCTGGTTGGGAATAGATAGCATATCCTTGTATTTGTTATTTCTTTTACCCAAGAACTGTTTAAGATATTCAGTAAAATTACTATTCATCAGTTTAGTTGCCCACCCTGCTATATTCCATGAAATGAGGTTAATATTCCTAAACTCCGAATTCACAGCATCTGTTCAATCTTCATTTTGCCACCCAGGCGCTTTCAGGCCACTGGCTCTCTCCACCCTGTACAATCCTATCCCACAGGGGGAGTTTTCCAAAAGTGGGTAATGTGTTAGTATCCCTATAAGCAGATGTGTACTTTTTTACTCTGCCTTCTGTTTCTTGCCTTCCTCAACCTAAAAACCTTGTCTCTATTCCGAATCGAAACAGGCATAGGATTGTTTACAGATATTCCTTTAAGGTTTAAGTTTAACTTCTATTAGTTGACATTCCCATGATGTCAGCTGAACATCACAGTCAACTCTGTTCTCTGCTGCTAATACCTTGGTAGAATTTATTTGTACAGGATCTCTCACTTCATTGCTGTCAGCCTTAAATTTCCTGACTGACCTGTCGCTCCCCCAGGGACTCTTTGGGTGAGACATTCCTCTGGTTGTCTTCTTGTTTCATTTTATCATATTCAGCCTCACCCAGAGCATTCATATGATCAATATGACCTTTCTTACTACCTCTCTTAGAAGAGGTTACTCTGAACTGTGATTCCTTGGCTGGTCCATCCTCTTCTGCAGATGGCAGAGATTCTCTTCCCCATTCTGACCTTCCCAACTCTGACCTTACAGTCCTTGCAAGTAGGTTTTCCTGCAAATGACTGCGGCACAGCTGGGCCATCCACTAAGGAGACTATATCTGGAACTAGCTCAGCAGGATTCACACCCATACTCAACAACAATTTTAAGTTAATAAAATTTAATCAAATTCATCATCCCTGTCAGCCCTAGGGACCTTTTTCTTCTTTTGGATGGGTGAAATCTCTAAGTGGGGGCAAGCTCTCCTACGACTGGATTAAGCATTTTCTTTATTTCAACCACCAGTTCTTTAATTTCCAGAATAATGCCATTTACTTGTCTGATACCTCTCTCATAATTAGATGGAGAATGGTAATCTCACATTAGCTGCTTGGTAGGAAAAGTCATTCTAACCCTCTCCTTAACAGAGCCATCCCTATGAAGTGTCTGCTGGGAAAACCTCCAGCACTTTCTTCTCCATTAGGCTCTGCTTTTGACAAAGATTCCCATTTAAGGCGGGGGGTGAGTGGGATGAAAAAATTTCAATTTTCATTTTGCCAAAATCCTCATCCAAACAACTATTTAAGCAACTACTTGGCAAAAGTTGCTCACTGTTCAAAACTATGGTTGCGTAGTGTGTACATCCATGAGAGATGAAAATGTATGTTCAGCGGGGAATTCTGCCATTGGTTGCGAAGTGCAAAGGAGCGCAGAAGAGCCCACATGCTCGGCCCAGCCCAGCTGAGAAGCGGCATTGCACAGTTATATATATATATATATATTGTGGGGCTCTATGAATTGTGACTTGCTGCTACTTTTGTTGATTATAGTTTAGTAATGATTTGTTGTAATTTTTGAGAGTTATTTTCTGTTTATTATTTGCTGATAGAATAGTACACAATAAAGTTATTCTTTCTCTCTCATTAAATTTATATACCACTCTTCATCTGAGGATCACAGTGCAGTTTCCAGTATAATGCACAAAACAATAACCCCCCAATAGCCTATTACTTTTATTATAAACAATTTGTTTATTTTAAATTCATATTTTTATTATGACTTGTTTGTATTGGATCAGATTGTTATAAGAAGTGTGTTCTTGGGTTGCAGATCTTGTTGTTTCTTAAGCTTGTAGCCACCTTCTGTAAGGAATGGCGGTATACAAATTAGCAGTGAAATGAAATGAAATGAAAGCAGTTAAGGTGGCAAGCAGTCGGTACAAGAAAGAGCTTGTTATGAGCAGAGAGACAAGAGCAACCACTAAACTGCACTCCTAAGTCTTGAAGGCTATGTGCCAGAAAATATAAAAAGTAGGGTGAAGATCCATTAAACATTCAGAGGAGTGAAGCTGACCTGGATATGCCATCACCTAGTTTATTCAAAATGTACTTCTCCCATGTAAGGCTGAGGTGTGGAAAAACAGAACAAAATTATACCGCAATTTGAACTAGAAGTGCATTATGCTAATGCATCCCTCCTCCCAGTTATGTCACCAAGAAATCCCACCCACCCAATATCTGAAGGAATTTTGCACTGAAGAAATATTCTTTTATTGGAAGAATAAGGTGGCAAATGAACAGATAAATGTTTGCAGTGCTTTTAATCATAGAATCATAGAATCATAGAGTTGGAAGAGACCACAAGGGCCATCGAGTCCAACCCCCTGCCAAGCAGGAAACACCATCAGAGCACTCCTGACATATGGCTGTCAAGCCTCTGCTTAAAGACCTCCAAAGAAGGAGACTCCACCACACTCCTTGGCAGCAAATTCCACTGTCGAACAGCATTCATTAATTAAAATACATTCATTAATTAAAATACGGAGAATCTGCCTGACTCATAAAAAAGAAGGGCAAGCCTGACAGCTGAGCCAGCAGTTATGGTTTGGCTGAGCCAGCATTTGAGCTTCCCAAGAGAAATAATTCTCAGACCAACTAAATAGCAGATGCTACCAGAATATCAAGGAAGGTGTTTGTGCTTCCGGACCCTGGAAAGCCAAACACAGCTGGTATTTCCTCACTTTTTACTAAAATCTATACTGAAATGTAATTTTTTAAGGGAGTGGGAACCCCTATATGGGGTACATGTGTAGAGGCTGCTGCATCAGGCCAGAGGCTCATCTAGAACAGCATCCTGTTCTCACAATAGACAAACAGATGATGAGAATTGCAATTTAACACCTGCCCTTCACTCTAAGGTCCCAGGGCAGATGACAGTGATTAAAACACAATGTTAATATTTAAACACAGTATTACCACAACAGTAAAACAATTTAAAAGCACTTAAAATTACAACTCAGAATCCAAGCACAAGTGCCCTCTCCCCTCCTGTGATTTCCTGTTCAAAGGAATGGCTGTGTCTGACTTGGGAGGCAGAGCAGAGCCATCCTGGCCAGCAGCCTGCAGTGGCTCCCTCCTCCCTGGATCTGCCTGATCCACTTGTAAAAGCATCTCTGCTGGTGACCATGGCTGCCTCCTGTGGGGGAAAGATCAACATTAGTACTTTCTTTGATCTTTTGCCCTGAATCCTCCAACATTCAGCTCCATTAAATGTCCACGACTTCTAGTATTATGAGAAAAGAAAAACTCCCTCCACTTTCTCCATGTCAGGCATAATTTTATAAACTTGCCTCTTCCTTGCTTTTACTCTAAACTAAAAAGTACCAAACTCTGCAACCTTTATTCATCAAGGGAGCTACTCCATCCTTTAGTCGAGAGTCCTGCATTGCAACGGGCTGGGCTAGATGACCCTTGGGACCCCTCCAGCTCTATGATTCTCTGATTCTATTACTGTGACATTGTGGCAGATATGACCTAGCAGGCATTGCTGAAACCTGCTGGGATGAGACTCATCCATGGAAGGCTGGAAGGTGGCTGACTGGAGGGGGTGGTGAAGCAAAGCTCCCCTGCCCCTGCCCTGCCAAAGTGTTTCATTTCTACACTGCATGACACAGTGTTTCAGATTTTAATAAAAAAATAGCCATTATTCATCAGATTAATAACAAAGCTAAGCAAGTGAGAAGTTAAAATGTACTGGATCTGAAGGCAATAAAACATGCTTTCAAGTTGTCATTTGTGATCCCTTCAGATATCTTCGTCTACCTTTTATGCTTGAATACAGAAAAAACAGCTAGCTGTATTTATGGCTTTGTGGTTGCTAAAAGGTCAGAGTGCATAATGCATACAGAAGTGGAAATGAACATATAATTGTGTAATCCCCATAAAACCTGAACAGAATTATAGAAATAATCAGTGTGCTTAAACTTTGATCTCTGTTGAAATGAAAATGAAAGGAGAATTTTAAAATTCCATTGTTGCATCTAGCAATTGTTGTATTGCTATATTTACCGTATTTTTTGCTCTATACGACGCACCAGACCACAAGACACACCTTGTTTTTGGAGGAGGAAAACTAGAAAAAAAATATTCTGAATCTCAGAAGCCAGAACAGCAAGAGGGATTGCTACACAGTGAAAGCAGCAATCCCTCTTGCTGTTCTGGCTCCTGGGATAGCTGCGCAGCCGGCATTTGCACTTGGGCAAAAAAATGAGAGGCACAAATACAAGATGGGTGACACCTGGCTTGAGAGCAGTACATGTGAAAAGGATCTAGGAGTCTTGGTTGACCACAAACTTGACATGAGCCAACAGTGTGACGCGGCAGCTAAAAAAGCCAATGCAATTCTGGGCTGCATCAATAGGAGTATAGCATCTAGATCAAGGGAAGTCAGAGTGCCACTGTATTCGGCTCTGGTCAGACCTCACCTGGAGTACTGTGTCCAGTTCTGGGCACCACAGTTCAAGAAGGACACTGACAAACTGGAACGTGTCCAGAGGAGGGCAACGAAAATGGTCAAAGGCCTGGAAACGATGCCTTATGAGGAACGGCTAAGGGAGCTGGGCATGTTTAGCCTGGAGAAGAGGAGGTTAAGGGGTGATATGATAGCCATGTTCAAATATATAAAAGGATGTCACATAGAGGAGGGAGAAAGGTTGTTTTCTGCTGCTCCAGAGAAGCGGACACGGAGCAATGGATCCAAACTACAAGAAAGAAGATTCCACCTAAACATTAGGAAGAACTTCCTGACAGTAAGAGCTGTTTGACAGTGGAATTTGCTGCCAAGGAGTGTGGTGGAGTCTCCTTCTTTAGAGATCTTTAAGCAGAGGCTTGACAACCATATGTCAGGAGTGCTCTGATGGTGTTTCCTGCTTGGCAGGGGGTTGGACTCGATGGCCCTTGTGGTCTCTTCCAACTCTATGATTCTATGATTCATTCGCTCCATAAGACGCACACACATTTCCCCTTGCTTTTTAGGAGGGAAAAAGTGAGTCTTATAGAGCAAAAAATATGGTATGTTATTGTTGTATACCACTCTGAGCACTGGCAGCAGTGCTGAGCCAGACATCAGGGGCCCCTGGCACAGTTCACATGGGGGCCCCTGCTGCTGCTCCGCCCCACAACCCTCTGCTCTCTACAGTAGCAAGGCTACCACCCTGCTCTTCTTCCCCTGCCATCCCCCCATCCTCTTGCTCTCTCTCTGTCCCATCTCTTATAAAGCACCCCCCAAGCACATTTCATTGCTTTTCTGCCGCCTCAACACCTGGTCTCTGGGGAAAGCCCATCAAGGGCTCTTCTTCAGAACCAAGCCTGCTGAGGGAGAAGGCCGAGAGAAGGCCTGTGCCATCACTGTGGTTTGCCAGGGCAGCTAGGATGGGTTGATCTTTTAAGAAGCTTTTTTAAAAAAATCCACATTAAAAAAATACTTTTTAGCCCCTGTTGGAAACTGTGGCAGTGGTGCAGGCATTTGCCTGACTAGCTTGCCCTGGATGCCTGAGCAAGATGGTCCTGGGCCTTTTTCAGAGGCCAGGAAGGCAGTGGAGTGTTTGAGGGCCAAGGTGGATAGGAGCCAAGTTTGGCAGCATAGACAACCCTATATGCCTGACATCACAAAAAAGAATACTAGACACCACCCATATTATCTGCAAATTGCTTTGGCTTCCTTATGGAATTGGCTTCATATTGTTGGGAAGTACTGTGTTAACTGCATCCATGAACTTATTAGCAGGCTTAATATGACAGTTGTGTGAGCTTTTTTGGGGGGGAGGGGGTGTCAGTTGTGGGAATGTGTTTCTGGCCTTCAGAAACGGCTCCCGTAGTCAGCCCTGGAAGTGCAGCTACTGCAGAAGCCTGCCTGGTTTGCACCTCTCGAGCCCAAGGACCTCGTAGCAGAAGTGAGGCCAGAGCAGCCCTTGTCCCATTGCCATTGGAGACTACAGGAGAGGGCTGGACCCCTTCAACTAAAGCAGCACCTTCCAGTTGGGGGGACAACACCGATTAACAAATAGGATGTTGCTGCTAGACATCTGAAGGCAGCCCTGTATAAGGAAGCTTTTTAAGGAATAATGTTGTTATATATGTTGGAACCTGCCCAGAGTGGCTGGGGCAACTCAGTCAGATGGGTGGGGTAAAAAAAAAGAATATTATTATTATTTCAGGTTTCAGGTTATTTATTGCTGAAGCAACATCCGAGCTCTGTGCAGGCAAGGCACGGCCCAAACCATGCCTTGCCTCACCATAGAATAGGAAAACGAAACGGCTGTGACCCTAAATGCTTTGGTCATAGTGAAACTTTAGAAACTTGCACTCCCCCCACTCCTCTCCTCAGAATGGGTGATGTTAGCATTGCATCCCTTCCTCTGTTCCTTGAATCACAGTATCATATTATCATTGCCCTTCCATGGCCCAATTAACTCATGAGAGGATTGTCCCTGTAGATGAGGGCTGCCTCATCCTCGAACCCAGACCACGGCCACCCCATGGGCACCCAGCTAGTGCCCTGGTATCAACTTGCATGTTTCTGTTCTGGTTCTCATGAGCTCCATCTGGCCCCAAATGGAAGGGAGTAGCTTATACATGCCTTAAGCAGACTGCAATTAGGTTTAATTGAAAATAATACTGTCATTCTGGCTGTGTTTAGAAATAACTGAACCTAGTCCTATATTTCTCTTTATTGTGAAGTATCATATTTTAACTACAGTACAGCTAAAGTTCTTGGACACGGCTTCTGTCCAGTTCTGTTTTTGGGTTCAGGAGTAAGCTGTGTCCCCTCTGCTGAAATCTCTTTGCTGCCATGCAAATCCTGCCACGGCTCTCCTGGTAAAATCTCCTTGCATTGACCCCAAGAGCCCAATATACTTATTAATGTGCAGCTTCAGCAGCTGCATCATATCCAAGTGCAGGACTGGAAGGTTGTTTAGAAACCAGAACTAATTTTAGTCTCATATTCTGGAATTTATTTATGTATTTCAAAATAACATTTTCCAGAGTATAATGCACTCTAATTATAGCCTGCAATAGCAAATAGCTCCTTATGCTGCACTCCTCAGGTAATGCATCTGAAGGAATTAGCTCATTATGCTAACTGGGATAAAGCCAGAGGAGATTATAAACTCTCTATAGAGCATGTCTTGAAAGGAATAGAAAAAGCAATGCAGTTGAGAAGTGAAGTGCCTATCTGCTCCCCACATAAAAATCCGCTTTGGATTTGGATTTTAATTATGATAAAATATGAGGTATAATACAGGTTTCTTGTTAAAGCTCTTTATTCAGATTTGAAAGCCATGTGGGGAAAAATTCCCTTTGATGTCAGCTTCTTTGAGGTGTATCTTTTTAGAAAATATTTTTGTTATTTGCAGACACACATACAGTTGTGGTGTCCACTCTACTACATTTCTCTGCTTATCTGTCTCTAGAGGTCTGCTTACCCCCTTTTAGGGGTGCGGCTGGTTTGCGGGACAGACAGTGCCCCCTCCCAATGATGTAGAGCTGTGTGGCAGGGTCTGATCCCTGCCAGAGTGTGAGCTTTGGCTTGCGCTCCTGGCTTGAAATCTTGCTCTGCGCAGCATGCCAAATTGGCCAATGTCAGGCTGGCACAAAGGTTGGGGGGGGGCTAGAGGAAATAATCAGGCTTCCCTCAAATCTGCTCCCAGGGGATTTAAAGCAGCCCACGCCAGCCTTCGACACCCAGCTCTTCTTCGTTGGATCAACCCACCCACCCACTCCTGTAATTTTGCATTTACTCATTGAATTGACCTTTCTTTGGCTGCGGTGGTCACCATATTTTCGGGGCCGGGTAGGAATTTGCCTATCAGGCAAATTGGCTATGAGCTGGGTGTTTTGCCTACCTTGTAGCACTTGTCACAACTTTGGCAGTTTAGGCTTTGGGTAACCTTAGCGTTGGTTGGAGGGGGGGTTGTACTCTCACTTTCCCCTCCAGAAATAGGGTATCCTGTTAAAGGGATCCATGGTGGAGTTGCTTCTGTCCATTTGCCCAGATGGGGGGCTTGGATCTCAATGCTCCTAGAGGTGGCGATCCCCCTATCTGATGTAAGTCATAGGAATCTCCACTGCCGGGTTCATTCTGATGTCATTTTCAGTAAGCCCAGAAATTAGAATGCTCACCCAATGTGTGTGCCAAACCACTTCATCCGCAGTCAGTTAAGTTGCAGCCTGATACATTCTTGGTGGCGGTGATGGGGGAGGGATGACACTATGAAAAATGCACAATGTAAAAATGCAGATCCCAGACTCTCCAAGTGGCCTGGGGGGAGTGGTGTGAGAAGGATTCCATGCGCCTTTTGATCTCAGCCTCCTCACTCAACCCCAGCCCCCAAGCCATTTCATGACACTGGGATCAGCTTGGGGCTGGTGTGTGGCAGGGGCTGGGCTGGCACATGGTGGGGTCCTTTTGCCCCCTGCACCTTGGGTACAGTTAAAGCATGCTCTGCCACTGCCCACATGCAATCACTGGAATCTCCAGTAAAAAGGGCTAGCAATGGCTGGGGAAACTCCTGGGAACCTGACAAAGTGCCGTCAGTCGAGGAAGACAAGAGTGAACTGGATGGAGCAGTGATCTGACCCAGCAGCAAGACAGATTTACTGCAAAATAATACTGTGAAAATAAACTGGATTTTAGTCAGAATGGTGATTGATAGTGATATGTGAGAGTGTCTGAATTATAATATATCTCTTTTGTCCCCTTCTTTTCTCTTACAGCTTGTGGCCAATGCTATCCTTTTTGTCAGTGTAAATTTGTATGGGGTCTTTGTGAGGATTTTGACAGAGAGGGCACAAAGAAAGGCATTCCTTCAGGCCAGGAACTGCATAGAGGACAGGCTGAAGCTGGAGGATGAAAATGAAAAACAGGTCAGTTGAAATGTGTTTTTGTTTCCCCCCTTGTCTTTCTTTGGCATCACATTGGCATATATCCTGTAGGACAAGAGTCTGATCTGTAAGTGAAAGCATCTAATTGCAAAGTGTATTTTCATTTGCAGAGCACAGTTGCCCCACTCTTTATTTGTTATCAACAATGGAAACACAGCAGGCATATTTAGCATAAGCTCCAGATAAAGCAGAGAAATGGGAGAATCTTCTGTTGGCCTCAAGTAAGAGAACACTTAACCCAAAATGCAAATTATATTTTAATTTGTAAATTGGATTTCAGAGACATGCTTCTTCTTGCCTTCTCTTTACTAGCATTGGTGTATGTATGTGTGTGTGTGTGTGTGTGTGTGTGTGTGTATAGGTGGGGAGAATACTTTCAGGGACCAAACTACACTGGTGTACTGAAACTAATTTAAATCCAGTAAGCAGTCTTCTCAGCGGATGCTATTATGAATGAATAGTCTCGAAGCTGGTTAATTTGCAAACAAGATTGTTCAGGTAAAGCTGCAGATGAGATAACTTCAGATTATCTGTTAGTGGACCTGTTAATAGTCCACTTACTCCTTAGCCATTTGCAGCTTGAAATTTAGGCAAAGACTCTTGAGTTCCACACCAGGTGGAGAGAGGGTGTTGTTAGGGGTGTTATAGGAAAATCCCTGGCTCACTTGGATTGCAAAACAAAGACACCAGCCAAGAATAGAGGAGCAAAACAGCAGCCAGTAGGTCTGCTCTTTATTCAGAAGACTGCAACAGGACTTCCACCCACCACATGGAAAGGATGGCTCCTTCTTTTATAAGTTCCCCCCTTTTACCCACAATCCCCTAGGTGAAGCATCATGCATATATCACAAATACATCATAGTTATGTCACAATCTGGAAGGGGTTTCCAGCAGAAACCTGAGCAACAGGTTTGCCCCCATCTTTTCCTTGATCTCCACCTCACGCCCATTAAATAAAACAAAAGGTATGTACATGCTCCTGTTCTCCCGGTCATGTTAAGTACACTCTTTTGTTCTGACTGAGTTCCCAACCCATTTTGGCTGGGTTCACCATTGTCTTTGAGATGGCCACTTGTCTGACATTCTGGTGCCAGGATGCCAGCAATTAACATCTAGGAGAGGAGCTGCTGAGTACGTGGTCTCAGGCTTCAGGGATGATGGCTGACCCTGCCCACGTCCCAGGCTCCCCCCTTCGTAGCCCTTTCCTTCCTGAACAGAACAAAGTGGGAACATCGAAAATCCTATCCTGGAGCAATTTTATATGACTTTGTAAAGTTTTCCCATTGAGCCATCACATAGATACATTTATCAGTGAATTGTTACATTTGATAATGTGTAGCGGAGGCCCTTTGAATAGAGATGGGGGAGGGGACTTTGTGATGGAGTGCTTTGTGGGGACATCTGCAGGAGTGATTTGTTGATTTCGGTAGTCATGGTGTGTGTGTATGATGTCCGCTGGAGTGGCAACCCCCCACAACCTTTCCATAAATTCTGGTAACAGGGGTAATATAGTTCAGAAGCAATAGAGGCAGGTGTGGGTTAAAAATGGGTGACAACTGCTCTTGGTTACATCTTACCAGAGTTTGACATGGCATTGTGTGGGGATCTGATCATCAGCCATTGTGCAAGATCCCCAGTAGACTATTAATCCTTCCTGGTGCCTCTGCTACCCGCAATGAAAGCATTGACAATTTAATGCATTTATTTTATTTTTTAATATTTGATCTTTATTGATTTTATACAGTGAATCACAGTTATAGCTCTCCATTAGTAGTATGCAGGGGGGGGGGGGAGAAGAAAAAAGAAAGAAAGAAAGAAAGAAAGAAAGAAAGAAAGAAAGAAAGAAGGAAAGAAAATAAGGTTTTCCCATATTGAGGCTTCCCTCCTCCCCAATCTGGGTTCTCTGTGTAACTATATCAACTGCGTATTGAACAGCATCTATTTTACAATTATCCAATGCTTCTAAGAGTTATTTCACATTGCAGAAGTCATTCAAAGCCCGCCAAAGATTTTACATGCTTACAGTGATCTTTTACATATTGTCTATATTTATCCCATTCTCTATTGAATTTTTAATATAACTTTCCCTGTTAATCTTGCCATTTCAGTGTACTTAAATAATTTCGTATGCCATTTCATTTTTGTCGGTTTTGTCCTTTCCAACCTTGGGCTAACAACATTTTCACTACTGCGGTTGCATACACGAATAATCTCCTTAAGTCTTTTGGTATCTCTACACCTATGATCCCGAGGTGAAAGGCTTCCGGTTATTTGGGAAAGTTTAATTTTAACATTTTCTTTTAGCTTGTTGTAGATCATTTCCCAAAATTCCTTTATCTTTTTGCGTTTTCACCACATATGATACATAGTTCCTTCTATTTCTTTTCATTTCCAACACAAGTTGGAGCTGGTTCTGTACATTTTCGCTAGCTTACTGGGTGTCAAGTACCAGCAATAGAGCATCTTCATGTAGTTTTCTTTCAAAGTATAACACGCAGTAAAATTTAAGTCCTCTCTCCAGAGTTTTTCCCAGGCTGACCTTTGAATGTTATACCCAAAATCTTTGGCCCATTGAATCATCACTGATTTTACTTCTTCATCTTTCACCGACCAATCTAGCAAGATCCTATACATTTTGGAAAGTAGTTCCCCCTTACTTGGTATTAACTCCTCAAATCTCGATAACTTAGTGGGGAAGTCTTTTTAAAAAATCTGCTTTGAATATATCATTCAACTGGTGATATTGTAACCAATCAGTTAAACAGTTTCTTACCCCCCCCCCATTTTAACTGGTCCTCTTCCTTAAGAAGTCCTTTATAAGTTGCCCAGTCTTTGCTCATGTTCATTTTCTTTACTGAAATTGCCTCAAGCGGTGATAGCCACCAGGGCCTTTTTTGTTCTAGCAAATTCTTATATTTATTCCATACCATGTATAATAATAATAATAATAACACATGATTCATGAACCCTCTGTGTACTTTGGCTTTTTTGTACCATAAGTACGTGTGCCAACCGAATCTGTTGTTGAAACCCTCTAAATCTAGCATATCTGTGTTTTGTAAAAGTATCCATTCCCTGATCCAGCTGAGGCAGGATGCCTCGTAATATAGTATTAGATCTGGTAGTGAGAAGCCACCCCTATCTTTAATTTCTGTTAGTAATTTCTGTTTAATTCTAGGTCCGTCCCCCCCACCAAATAAACTTTGAAATGTCTCTTTGCCAATCTTTGAAGGGACCCGCCACACTGATCACTGGAACTGATTGAAACAGAAACAACATCCTTGGTAGCACGTTCATTTTTATCATAGAGATCCTCCCCCAGAATGATAGATTCATTCTGCCCCAGATCTCCAGATTTCTTTTTATTTATTTATGTCGTTAGGTAAAAAAAGGTAAAGGGACCCCTAACCATTAGGTCCAGTTGTGGCCGACTCTGGGGTTGCGGCACTCATCTCGCTTTATTGGCCGAGGGAGCCGGTGTACAGCTTCCAGATCATGTGGCCAGCATGTCTTTAAATAAGTTAATATTTTTCACTGTAATCCATACTCCTAAATATTTGACTTTTTTACTTATTGTCATACCAGTAATTCTTTGTAGCTCATTTTTATCTTGTTCTACCATATTTTTCACCAACAAGTTGGTTTTATTTTTGTTGAGTTTGAAACCTGCCACCTGACCAAATGCCATAGTCTGGAGTTGGCAAACTTTCCTTTGGACTTTCTGTTGTTATTATAAGATCATCCGCAAATGCTTTTAGTTTAAAAGATTTATTTCCTACCCTTATACCCTCTGCTCTTATTTTCTTTGTCAGGGTTTCCAAGACCAGTATAAATAGTAATGGGGACAGTGGGCATCCCTGCCTCATTTCCTTCATGATTTTACAATTTTCTGTTATATCATTATTTATAATCAGTTTTGCTTGCTGTTCAGAGTAAATTGTGTTTATACCTCTCTGAACGTCTCCCCCAAACCCATTAACTCTAGTGTGTTTTTTTAACGCATTTATTAAGGTGTATGAGGAAGGCAAAAAGTTCACAGCACCATTAACATATGTTTTCTTCCCAGAAGTTAACTTCCATGTAGAGCAGTGATGAGCACATCATAGGGAGAGTGGTGCAATGAAAATCCTCCTGACCCTCCTTGCTGCTGTCTAGCATCCTGGGCTGCCCAGAGAAAGTTCTCTCTGGGAACAGGCCAGGCTATGGCACAGGCAACGTCTAGTGACGTGGGCACACCAGTGCCTGGGCTGGCCAGCTCCCTCGCCCACTGCCACATGGGGAATACAAAGTGGGCACCCCTGTGGATGTCAGGGAACCGTGAATAGACAAAAGAGGGAGAACAGGGAAAGCAGATATATGTAGTGTCCAGGTGTACATAGATTTTGTTATAAAGGTTATTCTTATTAGGCATACAAAGCATTGAAACTCCACGAGAGACAGAAAGCTGTGATCATATGTAACTAGATTCTGCATAGTGGTGATGAACGGGACTTCCCTTTGTGACTGTGATTGCATGGCAACTTCCCCCCAGCCCTCAATCAATCAAGGGTACCATCTCAATAGCTACATGCAGTGAGGTTTTGTCAGTGATTATAGGATTACTAACTTCGTGATGCTGTGAACCCTTGTATATTTTTAGCCCTAGTCAAGTGTCAGTCTAACAGATGCTAAGCAGAATTAAAATTCTTTCAGAAACAGAAACACAAGAAATGTGTAGCTTATACAAACTAATAGATTTGAAAACAGGGGTCTCAAGCCCCTACACATAACATCCAAGTTTTCTTAGATATCCCCAGTGGCAACTCCCTTGTGCCACCTGTGAAATGGCCAAACTATTTAGCAGTTCACCCCGCTCAAAATCTAATACATAATTCAGAGGTTCAATGCTGGTAGTTAATATTGAGGGAGTGAAAGATGTAAGGAAATGCACTCGTCTTCTTCTTTAGCAATCACTCATAGCCGAGTAAGATTGTCTTCCATGAACACAGTCTTAATGGTGTATCCGTAGGTAACTGTGGAGGCCAATTCTGGATCCACACATCCTTCCACAGTGGAGACATAGATTTCTGGGCGGGAGTTGATCACAGTGAGGATTTGCCAAACTGCCTTCCTCTTAGCTCATGTCTCCCTTTCTTCCTGAGTTTGTGCTTCTTCATAGTCCATGACACCTTGGGTAAAGACTGTTCTCCAACTGGAGCGCTCGCAGGCTGTCAGGGAAGAGCCAGAACACACTGCTTCATCAGGAGAGGGTTCTGAGCAGGAACTGTCAGGAGAGGAAGACAGGGAAATGATGCATGAAACAGAACAGGGGGCAAGAGTATTCAGGTGGAGCAGGGGGTCAGAGATGATGAAGAGCCCTATAACCCACCAGAGCCAAGAGAAGGAAGTTCAGACTCAGAAAGGGGGGGGGAGCATTCACATCAGCACAGGCAAGGAGGGAAATGAAACATAAAGATCAAAGACGTCTTGTGAGGTTTCCACACCTACTTTGTTTGCGCCAGAATTGAAAGAAGCCACTCCCCAAATCTGACTCGAAGGTTCAGATGCATGATTTTGAACCGTAACTATTCTTTAAGTATATATGTAATAAAGACTGTAAATATCACGCTGAGTGTACTGGAGTGTTACTGTGAAGAGGGAACACCACCTTGACACAGGCCAATGTTTCCCAGTTATCAGTGGTTATACTACATTTTTAAAGATTTGCCTTGAGAGAGTTTTAAACCTCTTTTCTTGTCCACCAGTATTTCACCAGTATTTAAGTTTGGAATAGAGTAGTTGCTTTGGAAGATGATAATCACATGATCAGTCCAACAAAGTTGAAGAATCATTGCTTCAACACTAGCAGTCTTTGTTTCTTCCAGTACACTGACATTAGTTCGCTTGTCTTCCAAAGTAATATGTTAATTTTTTGGAGACACTGTTGATGGAATCTTTCAAGGAGTTGGAGATGGTGCTTATAAGTGGTCCATTTTGCACAAGCATAGAGTAAAGCTGGTAGTATGATAGCTAGGTAAACAAGCACACACGGATATTGAACACAGTTGCAGAATTGTGCCCACTGGCTACAGTTCTGTACAAAGCTCAAGGAGACATAACTATGCAGGATAGCAAACCCAGCCTGCCAGCTAAGTGCATTTGTCAGGCCTCTCCATGCATGTCCATGCAACAATCTGATTGCTGTGACAGCAGCTGAGTGAGTCGGAGACCAGATGGTGTGCCACCATGCCTAGGATTCAGCTTTCATTATTCCATGGGAAGGGCAATTTTTCTGACATTTCCTGAAGCCTGTTCAGACATTATTCAACCAGCAGATCATCCTAAGGGAGAGATTGTGATTGATTTTGTCCCGATTCTTCTCCTCCCATGGAAAAAGGTGAATATATTTATTTTAAACATGTTATCTCACATTCCTCTGAAGAATGTCTGCTTACCCAGAAACAGAGTGGGCAGCTGTTGCAACCCTTCACGCTGGGCCCCTCATCCTTGGAAGCAACGTCAGGGCTAGGCGGCCGGCCGTGGGAAATTCCCAGGCTGGCTGCTGGAGATTGGCAGGCTTTCCCGCTATTGGTTTATTTGAATCCTGGCCAATCCTGCTGACTCAGGGGCTGTGAGGGGTATACACACAATGCCTAAGCCAAATCCAACCTACATCTGGAATGAATAAAGTTGTGCCAATTTTAAATCCCATAATGTTGTCTTGTCCAGTTTGTTCCTCTTCTTGGCCCAGACCTTGCTCCAGGGATGGGGGTGGGGTGGCACTGTGAGGGAGTCTGTAATAAAATTCTCTTTCAAGATGTCACCCTTTCTGTTTCATGATGAATGAAGTGGATAGTGAAGCAAGAGCACAACCTGCTCTTCCTCCCTCTTTGGGACAGACAATTTTGAGGATAGGGGAATCATATCAGAACAAGATACTAGTGTATGTTAAAACACTTTTCTGCATTCAAATGCTATATGATGAAGTTTGCTCATTTCTGCAAAATCTCACAAAAGGTTATTTGGGCTCTGGAATGCAATAAGTTTAACCTGTAGCACCAAACTTATTGAACATAATCGACTTCTGGTGCTGATCTGCCTTAATGGCTGCCACTCCCACATTAGCGGAGATTGTTTGCAAATGATAAACAAGGATGATTTGAGGATAATTGTCCTTGCAAACTTCCCCCAGGGCCCGGGGGGGGGGGAGTGAGCTTCACTCGCAGATCGTCTTGATACAGTGGTACCTCAGGTTACAGATGCTTCAGGTTACATACACTTCAGGTTACAGACTCCGCTAACCCAGAAATAGTACCTCGGGTTAAGAACTTCAGGATGAGAACAGAAATCGTGTTCTGGCGGTGCGGCGGCAGCAGAAGGCCCCATTAGCTAAAGTGGTGCTTCAGGTTAAGAACAGTTTCAGGTTAAGAACAGACCCCCCAAACAAATTAAATATGTAACCAGAGGTACCACTGTACCTGACTTTCACTCCTATATGAAAGGAGACACTTTGCCTTTCAGTAATCCTCCGATGCACCCATCAAGATTCAGAGGCTCTTCTGTTTATTAGGATGAAATTGGCTCTAATTTACAGACATGTGCAGGATGGATGGGACAAGATTACAAACTGCCAAGTGAATCTGCTACTGAGTCGCAACGTTTTGAACTGGAAAGATTTCTTTCATAGAAAAATATGGTATATGAGGGGGGAGGGGAGCCTTTACCCTTTCTTTATATACACCATGTTTGCTACATAAATGATTCTGCAAACCTCCCCCTGAATGCCAACAAACTGATAAAAAGCAAGAGGAGAAAAAGGACAATGGGATTATATTTATGGGTTAATATGAAAATAGAACTGTGTGAGAACATTGAAATGATTTAAAGCACCGAACTTCCACTTATCGCAATTTGGACTATGGGCTTTGAAGATCGGCCATAGCTCTGGGAGGATGCCAGATCGTTAGTGATTTAAGGGTTGGAGGAGAAGTAGAAACTGGAAAATTGCCTGGAGCTATGGAGGGGAAGCCAGATTACTCCTTATCTATACTCAAAGAAACAAAGATGGCGAGTGTCAGGGGCTCAGGAGCAGAAGCACAGGGGAGAGAGGAAATGGAGAGCGAAGGGGAGGAATCCGAGGGGAGCGTAGGGGAGTATGACAGTGACCCGAGAGATTCCATGAGCTTCTCCAGCAAATCAGAAGATTCCCAGAAGGGGACGCCGATGGTGAGGGCAAGGGGGGTCCCAGGGGGGACGCACCAGAAGCAGGGGGCCAGCGGGGACTCCCAAGGCAGCAGCGGGGGATCAGGACCAGCTCCCCCACCAGAGCGCAGTGGGGGGGGGGAAGAGTCACATGTGTCAGGGCCAGCCTCTCCTCCAGCAGGGAGAGAAGATGAGTCAGGGCTGACCACGCCCCCATCGGAAAGTGGGGAAATGGAGGGGAGGTCAGTTCCAGCTAGCCTCCCCGAAGGAATCATAGAATCATAGAATCATAGAATCATAGAGTTGGAAGAGACCACAAGGGCCATCGAGTCCAACCCCCTGCCAAGCAGGAAACACCATCAGAGCACTCCTGACATATGGTTGTCAAGCCTCTGCTTAAAGACCTCCAAAGAAGGAGACTCCACCACACTCCTTGGCAGCAAATTCCACTGTCGAACAGCTCTTACTGTCAGGAAGTTCTTCCTAATGTTTAGGTGGAATCTTCTTTCTTGTAGTTTGGATCCATTGCTCCGTGTCCGCTTCTCTGGAGCAGCAGAAAACAACCTTTCTCCCTCCTCTATGTGACATCCTTTTATATATTTGAAGATGGCTATCATATCACCCCTTAACCTCCTCTTCTCCAGGCTAAACATGCCCAGCTCCCTTAGCCGTTCCTCATAAGGCATCGTTTCCAGGCCTTTGACCATTTTGGTTGCCCTCCTCTGGACACGTTCCAGTTTGTCAATGTCCTTCTTGAACTGTGGTGCCCAGAACTGGACACAGTACTCCAGGTGAGGTCTGACCAGAGCAGAATACAGTGGCACTATTACTTCCCTTGATCTAGATGCTATACTCCTATTGATGCAGCCCAGAATTGCATTGGCTTTTTTAGCTGCCGCGTCACACTGTTGGCTCATGTCAAGTTTGTGGTCAACCAAGACTCCTAGATCCTTTTCACATGTAGTGCTCTCAAGCCAGGTGTCACCCATCTTGTATTTGTGCCTCTCATTTTTTTTGCCCAAGTGCAATACTTTACATTTCTCCCTGTTAAAATTCATCTTGTTTGTTTTGGCCCAGTTCTCTAATCTGTCAAGGTCGTTTTGAAGTGTGTTCCTGTCCTCTGGGGTGTTAGCCACCCTTCCCAGTTTGGTGTCATCTGCAAATTTGATCAGGATGCCCTTGAGTCCATCATCCAAGTCGTTGATAAAGATGTTGAATAAGACCGGGCCCAAGACAGAACCCTGTGGCACCCCACTAGTCACTCTTCTCCAGGATGAAGAGGAACCATTGATGAGCACCCTTTGGGTTCGGTCAGTCAGCCAGTTACAAATCCACTGAGTGGTAGCATAGTCAAGACCGCATTTTACCAGCTTCTTTACAAGAATATCATGGGGCACCTTGTCAAATGCCTTGCTGAAATCAAGGTAGGCTACATCCACTGCGTTCCCTTCATCTACCAGGCTTGTAATTCTGTCAAAAAACGAGATCAGGTTAGTCTGACATGACTTATTTTTCAGAAATCCATGCTGACTATTGGTGATCACAGCATTCCTTTCCAGGTGCTCACAGACTGTTTGCTTAATGATCTGCTCCAGAATCTTCCCTGGTATTGATGTCAGACTGACTGGGCGGTAATTATTTGGGTCCTCTCTTTTCCCCTTTTTGAAAATAGGGACAACATTTGCCCTCCTCCAGTCTGCCGGGACTTCGCCTGTTCTCCAGGAATTCTCAAAGATGACTGCCAGTGGTTCTGAAATCACATCTGCCAGTTCTTTTAATACTCTTGGATGCAGTTCATCTGGCCCTGGAGACTTGAATACATCTAGACTAGCCAAGTATTCTTGTACTATCTCCTTAGTTATTCTGGGCTGTGTTTCCTCTGCTGAATCATTTGCTCCAAATTCTTCAGGTCGGGCATTGTTTTCTTTATCGGAGAAGACTGAGGCAAAGAAGGCATTGAGGAGTTCAGCCCTTTCTGTGTCCCCTGTTTGCATTTCACCATCTTCTCCTCTGAGTGACCCCACTGTTTCTTTGTTCTTCCTTTTGCTACGAACATACCCATAAAAGCCTTTTTTGTTGCTTTTAACCTCTCTAGCAAGCCTGAGTTCATTCTGTGCTTTAGCTTTTCTGACTTTGTGTCTACACGTGCTGGCTATTTGTTTGAATTCCTCTTTGGTGGTTTCCCCCCTTTTCCATTTTTTGTACACATCCTTTTTTAATCTTAACTCAGTTAAAAGTTCTTTAGATAGCCACCCTGGCTTCTTTAGGCACCTTCCATGTTTCCGTCTCATTGGTATTGCCTGAAGTTGTGCTTTTACTATCTCCCTCTTAACAAACTCCCAGCCATCATGAACTCCCTTTCCTTTTAGTATTACTGTCCATGGGATCTCACCCAGCACTTCCCTAAGTTTTATGAAGTCGGCTTTCTTAAAGTCGAGAAATTGAGTCCTAGTATGCTTGGCTGCTCCTT
This sequence comes from Podarcis raffonei, assembly GCF_027172205.1. Taxonomy (NCBI): domain Eukaryota; kingdom Metazoa; phylum Chordata; class Lepidosauria; order Squamata; family Lacertidae; genus Podarcis; species Podarcis raffonei. The sequence continues at coordinate 60,660,884 of NC_070613.1, read as the reverse complement.
TCCGCTGTATAGTAAACTTCAGAAGAGCATGATCACTCGCGCCTAATGATCCTTCCACTTCTACCCCACTAACCAGGTCATCAACATTGGTTAGGACCAGATCTAAAATGGCTGTTCCTCTTGTAGCTTCTCCCACTTTCTGGACAATGAAGTTGTCTGCAAGGCCAGTGAGGAATCTGTTTGACCTTATGCTCTTGGCTGAGTTTGACATCCAACAAATATCCGGGTAATTGAAGTCCCCCATTACTACTATCTCCCTTCCTTTTGCATGCTTGGCCATCTGTTCCAGGAAGGCATCATCTATGTCCTCCGTTTGGCTTGGGGATCTATAGTAAACTCCCACAATGAGGTCACTGTTATTCTTCTCTCCCTTAATTTTGACCCAAATGCTCTCACTTTGGCTTTGAGGTTCTAAATCTTGGATCTCTTCACAGGTATACACATCCCTGACATATAACGCCACTCCTCCTCCTTTCTTGTCTGGTCTGTTTCTCTGAAATAGATTGTATCCCTCCATTATTACATTCCAATCGTGGGACTTATCCCACCAGGTTTCAGTGATGCCTATTATGTCATATTTAGTTTGCTGTACCAAGAGCTCAAGCTCATCTTGTTTATTTCCCATACTTTGCGCATTAGTGTACAGGAGGGAGTAGTGACAGCAGTGTAACGGTCAGAAGGAAAGTGGGAGGCTGGGCGCGCGCGCCAAGTTCAAATGTACAGGCGCGCGGGACAGCAGGAAACCCGGATTGGGAGCCAGGTCCTAAAGCTCAACGGAGGGAGGGGGAAGAGTCAGGGGACTCAGCGTCAGAGGAGTCTAGGAAGGGAGAGACCCCAACGGGCAGGCGGACCCAGAGGAGGAAAGAACAAAGGAGGAGGTGGAGCAAGGCTAGAAACTTAAACTGGTGTCAGGGGGGAGGAGATTCAGATGGAGCTTCGGCGGTCTAGGGTTTGAGACGTAGTGCTGCACGCTGCGGCTGTGGAAGTGAAACTGAACTTCAATAAAGACTTTTATACTGAACAACGAAGCAGCGTTGGTCCTTGGTGAGCTGGGACTCTGACAGCGAGTGACACAGCTGAAATTACATGGGAACAGAGGAAGAGAAAGAGCAAAAAAGCGAAAATAGAGATGCTGCATAGGACATGATCAGAGCAGCAAAAATGAAGAAACAAATGGAAAAATAAACTTATCACACAGGGAATTTATAGGATATAGAACTCCTTCGGGGGAAATAAAATTTATTAAATGTGTTAATACGAATGGAAGTCGAGAACTCTGTAGCTGTTGATAAGGAACCAAGATCAGGACTGAATGTAATCAAGATTTCGGAAGCAGGAAGACTTCTGATGACATTTGAACAAGCATAGCCTTTAAAATGTTCACTTTGTGAGGCAGAGGATGCAGCTGTATCTCTTGAAAATATTGAAACTTCATTTTACAAAACAATAAAAAACAAACTAATCTAAATAAAAAATTTAAAAAAGAAAAGATAAAGATAAACACGAAAAAATTACAAAGTCCTCTATCAGAGGTAGAACTGAACCCCTTTCTCACATGAAAGCTTCCCTTTCTTCTCCCAGACTCCCACTCTGGGAGCCTTTTCCTGCCTCTCACACCCCTTTCACATTCCATCCATCCCCTTTCTGTGTGTATCCTCATTAACCCAGAGGAATACAAAACAGAAGCAAGAGTAAAGGGGATGGAGAGAAGAATAAAGAAAAAGATAAGACATAAGAAATAAAGATAATAAAAAACAAAAAGACATTCAGGGCTGTTATGCTGTGTCTGGGCATGGCGGCAGTTCCTCACTCCAAGATGCTCCCTGCATCTGAAAACGTCTACTCTTTGGTGTGAGGAGCAGCTTCCTTCAGAGCATTTGAGGTTGATCCCTTGATCTCCCTATCTTCAAAGAGAGCGTAATAACCAGGATTTACATTTTGGCTGTCATTAATAACAGCATAATTATTATGGAGTATTGTCAGTCGACAACTAGCCAGCTATCTTTCCTCTCAGAAATCCAGAACGCAGCTGTAGCTTCAAATAATATTCTCTTTCTCTCTCCAAGTTCAAATTTGGTAAATTATTGTTCTTTAGAATTTCATTATACTCTTTATGGAGATTATTGTGGTACCCAATATTTGTGGTTAATTTTGATACCTGCATTTAGAGAACTAAGTTGTATGGAGAACTAAGTTGTTCACAAGTTGAGTTGTTTTAATAAGGTCTAGTGAAAGGCCTGTGCAATTCTATTGGTCAGAAGAAAGACTGCAGTGGAGGAAGACTGTGTTACTTTGTAGGTTTTTTGGCAGGGGAATCCTTGGACAAGATGCTCTCACTAGACCCCTTCCTTCCCTGATTGTGACCACTTCTTCCTCATCGTTGCAGCAGTTGCCCATTTGCTTGCCTCTCCTCACTGACTGAATCTGTACCACAGCTTGGGGTGATGCAAGAACTGCCCTGTGAGACTCCACCCTCCTGGAGCTTAGAGAGATTAAGATTTGCTTAAATTTGTCCTCCAGATTTAGCTTCTGTAGCTTCTGAGAGAGAGAAAATCAGGGAGAATCGCCCCACCCAGTCTGCCTATGCACCCGCCTCCTTCTTTCTTGGCTTGTTTTTTTTTTAATTGTTCTCTTGCCTTGGAAATAGGAGTGATATGCTGCTAGTGATTTTTATGACTGGCTAAGCAGAGAAGGTGGGCAGAAGCCTCTCAGTCACTGGAAATGTACTGATATTATTGTGGGTGACAGGACAAACAATGGCCCATGGCTATGGAGGTTTCTGGGGATTCAGACTCTTGGCAGGGTCATGCCCCACTTTGCCCATAAGAGGTGCCATAACTTTGGTCTTCTGGTAGTTTAGTTGTAGGCATTCTTCCTGGCAATACTGAGCCAGGACTCACAAGGCTCTCTTCAAACCTATAGCAGACCCTCCAAGTGTCCCTACTTTCGAGGGATAGTCATGGATTGACAGAAGCCTGCTGGAATGTCCTGCTTTTCATTGGAGAAAGGTTGGAATGTGACCCCTGAACCAAGGAGATAAGTAACTTTATAGCTTTTAGAAGACATCTGAAGGCAGCCCCGAATAACAATGCTTTTATGTTTAATTTTTTATTATGTTTTAATATATGTTGGAGGCCACCCAGAGTGGCTGGGGCCACCAGTCAGATGGAAGGGGTATAAATAATAAAATTATTATTTTGGAATAATAATAATAATATTATGGAAAAGGACATCCCTATTTTAATTGGAGAAATGTTGGAGGGTATGCTATAGGAAATGGGGGTGTGATAACCATGATTTCAGCATATAATAGCATACTGTAGGCAGGCACCTATCAGCCAGCTTTGATGGATGGCTGTTAGGGTGGTCACATGCATTGTCCAATGAGTTTATGTAGAAGTTGAACAAATGTGGAGTGGGATTGCAGTCTGTCATCATTTGATTGATTTGAATCAACAAAAGGTGCAAAGCAGAGATGTTCTGGGCCTGATCTATAGCGGATTGTCTTGCTCTGAATCCAGCCTGTTCATCAGCTGCAGTATTTCCACGTTCCACCAAAGTTTGGAGTGTCCAGTAGAGATGTCTGGCATAAAAATTGATAATTATAGTCAGTAGGCCAATTGGACAGTAGTTTGAAGGAATGTGCTTAGAATCATAGAATCATAGAATCATAGAGTTGGAAGAGACCACAAGGGCCATCGAGTCCAACCCCCTGCCAAGCAGGAAACACCATCAGAGCACTCCTGACATATGGTTGTCAAGCCTCTGCTTAAAGACCTCCAAAGAAGGAGACTCCACCACATTCCTTGGCAGCAAATTCCACTGTCGAACAGCTCTTACTGTCAGGAAGTTCTTCCTAATGTTTAGGTGGAATCTTCTTTCTTGTAGTTTGGATCCATTGCTCCGTGTCCGCTTCTCTGGAGCAGCAGAAAACAACCTTTCTCCCTCCTCTATGTGACATCCTTTTATATATTTGAACATGGCTATCATATCACCCCTTAACCTCCTCTTCTCCAGGCTAAACATGCCCAGCTCCCTTAGCCGTTCCTCATAAGGCATCGTTTCCAGGCCTTTGACCATTTTGGTTGCCCTCCTCTGGACACGTTCCAGTTTGTCAATGTCCTTCTTGAACTGTGGTGCCCAGAACTGGACACAGTACTCCAGGTGAGGTCTGACCAGAGCAGAATACAGTGGCACTATTACTTCCCTTGATCTAGATGCTATACTCCTATTGATGCAGCCCAGAATTGCATTGGCTTTTTTAGCTGCCACGTCACACTGTTGGCTCATGTCAAGTTTGTGGTCAACCAAGACTCCTAGATCCTTTTCACATGTAGTGCTCTCAAGCCAGGTGTCACCCATCTTGTATTTGTGCCTCTCATTTTTTTTGCCCAAGTGCAATACTTTACATTTCTCCCTGTTAAAATTCATCTTGTTTGTTTTGGCCCAGTTCTCTAATCTGTCAAGGTCGTTTTGAAGTGTGTTCCTGTCCTCTGGGGTGTTAGCCACCCCTCCCAGTTTGGTGTCATCTGCAAATTTGATCAGGATGCCCTTGAGTCCATCATCCAAGTCGTTGATAAAGATGTTGAATAAGACCGGGCCCAAGACAGAACCCTGTGGCACCCCACTAGTCACTCTTCTCCAGGATGAAGAGGAACCATTGATGAGCACCCTTTGGGTTCGGTCAGTCAGCCAGTTACAAATCCACTGAGTGGTAGCATAGTCAAGACCGCATTTTACCAGCTTCTTTACAAGAATATCATGGGGCACCTTGTCAAATGCCTTGCTGAAATCAAGGTAGGCTACATCCACTGCGTTCCCTTCATCTACCAGGCTTGTAATTCTGTCAAAAAACGAGATCAGGTTAGTCTGACATGACTTATTTTTCAGAAATCCATGCTGACTATTGGTGATCACAGCATTCCTTTCTAGGTGCTCACAGACTGTTTGCTTAATGATCTGCTCCAGAATCTTCCCTGGTATTGATGTCAGACTGACTGGGCGGTAATTATTTGGGTCCTCTCTTTTCCCCTTTTTGAAAATAGGGACAACATTTGCCCTCCTCCAGTCTGCCGGGACTTCGCCTGTTCTCCAGGAATTCTCAAAGATGACTGCCAGTGGTTCTGAAATCACATCTGCCAGTTCTTTTAATACTCTTGGATGCAGTTCATCTGGCCCTGGAGACTTGAATACATCTAGACTAGCCAAGTATTCTTGTACTATCTCCTTAGTTATTCTGGGCTGTGTTTCCTCTGCTGAATCATTTGCTCCAAATTCTTCAGGTCGGGCATTGTTTCCTTATCGGAGAAGACTGAGGCAAAGAAGGCATTGAGGAGTTCAGCCCTTTCTGTGTCCCCTGTTTGCATTTCACCATCTTCTCCTCTGAGTGACCCCACTGTTTCTTTGTTCTTCCTTTTGCTACGAACATACCCATAAAAGCCTTTTTTGTTGCTTTTAACCTCTCTAGCAAGCCTGAGTTCATTCTGTGCTTTAGCTTTTCTGACTTTGTGTCTACACGTGCTGGCTATTTGTTTGAATTCCTCTTTGGTGGTTTCCCCCCTTTTCCATTTTTTGTACACATCCTTTTTTAATCTTAACTCAGTTAAAAGTTCTTTAGATAGCCACCCTGGCTTCTTTAGGCACCTTCCATGTTTCCGTCTCATTGGTATTGCCTGAAGTTGTGCTTTTACTATCTCCCTCTTAACAAACTCCCAGCCATCATGAACTCCCTTTCCTTTTAGTATTACTGTCCATGGGATCTCACCCAGCACTTCCCTAAGTTTTATGAAGTCGGCTTTCTTAAAGTCGAGAAATTGAGTCCTAGTATGCTTGGCTGCTCCTTTCCGCTGTATAGTAAACTTCAGAAGAGCATGATCACTCGCGCCTAATGATCCTTCCACTTCTACCCCACTAACCAGGTCATCAACATTGGTTAGGACCAGATCTAAAATGGCTGTTCCTCTTGTAGCTTCTCCCACTTTCTGGACAATGAAGTTGTCTGCAAGGCCAGTGAGGAATCTGTTTGACCTTATGCTCTTGGCTGAGTTTGACATCCAACAAATATCCGGGTAATTGAAGTCCCCCATTACTACTATCTCCCTTCCTTTTGCATGCTTGGCCATCTGTTCCAGGAAGGCATCATCTATGTCCTCCGTTTGGCTTGGGGATCTATAGTAAACTCCCACAATGAGGTCACTGTTATTCTTCTCTCCCTTAATTTTGACCCAAATGCTCTCACTTTGGCTTTGAGGTTCTAAATCTTGGATCTCTTCACAGGTATACACATCTCTGACATATAACGCCACTCCTCCTCCTTTCTTGTCTGGTCTGTTTCTCTGAAATAGATTGTATCCCTCCATTATTACATTCCAATCGTGGGACTTATCCCACCAGGTTTCAGTGATGCCTATTATGTCATATTTAGTTTGCTGTACCAAGAGCTCAAGCTCATCTTGTTTATTTCCCATACTTTGCGCATTAGTGTACAGACATTGAAGTCCATTAATCATTCCCCCGTGTCTCTTATTTAAGGATTTTTTCCTCCCACCACTAGGTCTGCGTGCTGTTTGCTCCATTCGGTCTATGACATTTGGATGATCATCTTCATCAATTGATAGACTCCTACCTTCAGGAGCACTGTCTCCCTCCCCCACATTAGTCAGTTTAAAGCCCTCCTGATGAGGTTTCTGAGATTTTTTGCAAAAACATTCCTACCAACCGTTGTGAGGTGCAGCCCATCGCTTGCCAGAAGTCCATCTTCAAGAAACTGCATTCCGTGATCTAAGAATCCAAACCGTTCCTGTTTACACCATTTGCGAAGCCAGTTGTTCACTTCCACTATTTTTCCCTCTCTCCCTGGGCCACGTCGTTCAACTGGGAGGACAGATGAGATGACAATTTGTGCATTTAATTGCTTCAATTTCCTGCCCAGAGCCTCGTAATCTCTTTTGATCTTCTGGAGGCTATTGCTTGCAGTGTCATTGGTTCCCACATGAACCAAGAGGAAGGGGTATTTGTCAGTGGGTTTTATGATTCCTTGCAGTCGTTCAGTTACATCTTGGATCTTAGCCCCGGGGAGACAGCACACTTCCCGAGACATCTTGTCAGGCCCACAGATCACTGCTTCTGTTCCCCTCAGTAGGGAATCCCCTATCACCACTACACGCCTCCTCTTAGGTCTGGTCGGGGTTCTTCCGTGAGCTGTCCGTTCCAAGGTCGCCTGCACATTCCCTGAAGACTGCCTTTGCTGCTCGTCTTCATATACCTGATCGACTGTAATGAGGGAGAGATCCTCCAATGGAGTCTGCTCTTCGTCTTCCATGCTAGGGGAAAGGACCTCAAAGCGATTGCGTATTTCTAAACAATCAGAGCGAACCCTGGGCCTCCTACTTCTTTGAGTCACGTTTCTCCATATATCTGGCTCCTGTGTTGGTGAACTAGCCTCCTTCTCAGGGGAGTCCCCTGTCTCCTCCTTGGTGGAGACGGTGTGCTCTGTTGCTTCCAAGAAGAGCTCCAGCTCTCTAATTCTTTGGAGCGTAGCTACACGTTCCTCCAGTTGCTGGACTTTGTCTTTTAAGAGGGCTTCTTTCTATGGTTTGGGTAAAAGGGCTTTGTAGGCCAAATTAGGCCCAAAGACTGGAGATTCCCAGCAATGAGAGTTGGGAAAGTCAATAGCAGTAAAGAGTAGACAATATTTAGCTAGATGAACAGATTATTTGATCCAATGTAAGGCAACTTCATAATTTCATAGGATCAGGGAGTTCTTTTTGCAGAACACAGTTATTAGCATATCATCAGCACCTTCACACAATCTGAAGCAGCTTCATAATTTGCTCTCTGAAAAGCTGTGCTGTTTGGAGTTAAATTAATTTTTGTCTCTAGATTTGATTTATTTATAGATGATGAAGCCCAGGAACACTCTCAAAATGTTTGCTTTCCATGCCGGCTAACTAAATGAATATCAGAACCATTAATTAGAGGAACATCCCATCTAACCAATGTGAAAATATATTAACAGCATATGATGATCAATAATTGTTGCCAGTATCAGCTTTATATAAATTATAGACATCTGCTGTCCAAGGCTGGCAAGTATCAGTGAACAGATTTCCCTTTGTTTCCATGAACAGCTGATTCCAGTGACTTAGTGTGTGATATTGCTGGCCCTTGAACTCCATAGAAAATATATTATCTGAATACTGACACATATGTCCATGTTTTGAATTGTATGTGGTAATGCTTCATATATAGAAAATTGTCTCAGTTTCCTGGAGGTGAAAAATTGTGAGATTACAGAATGGGGGCAAGCCATTTAACAAGATTTTGGCCATCACCAAAAAGTCTTCAAAAAAAGGCAAAACAAGGAAAGAAAGGAATCTGTCTTTGCTCTAGCCCTAATGGACCCCACCACCTGGGGAGGAAGGAAAGGTAGAAGACATAGAGAGGGATGCCCCCCCCCTTGAGAGAGTGCTACCAATGTGGGGAACTATGGCATTGCAGGAAGGTTCTGCAGTTAGAAGACCCCAACTCCCCAGCCTCTGGGCCTGGACAACTTAACCGTAATGGGCACCAGAGTCTCCCTCACCAGGGAGGTTTACCATGCCACCAAGTAACCTGGCGCACACAAAGAGGGGGAAGGGGGGGCTTTCACTGCTTTTCCTCCACTTCCTTCCCAGGAGGAACTGATAGAGGCAGAAGAGTACTGACAATTTCCAGGGGAACCAGTTCATCCACCAACTCAGAACCCAGTATTATCCCTGTCAGCCACTCACCCCATGTAGACGTAGATGGACACTCATGTAACTGTATGCTGGATACCTGAGCCACCTTCTCTACCTTAAGTGACAACCATTTGGATCTTAGTAGATGCATGCACAAGGTCATGGGAATAGGCAGAATCCTCAGAACCTGCCCTCTTTCAGAACCAGTGCAAGTAACCTTGGGACCACTCACTACAGACCACTCCTTTCTGCTAACCCCCCTCCCAGTCTACCTGTTGGGAAGGGACTTGCTGTGTAAACTGTGAGCCACAATCAAATGCAGCCCAGATGGCACCTTCCTCCACATGCCTGAAGAGCCAACTCCAGGGAGCCATGTTAGAGGTCAAGCAAGATCACCCTGATTTACGTTGGGAACTAAAAATGTCAGTACTACTGTGGCTATGGGGCACCACCTTGACATAAGTGGGGTTCCTCAAGTCTGCCACCTCTCAATATTAGGTATTGCCCAAACCTACCATTTCCTCAAGTCAAACAATATCCACTTCCTTGAGAGGCCTCACTCCCCTGACAGAGGACTTCCTAGACAAGGGAATTTTGCTGCTCTGTGCCTCACCTTGCAACACTCCCTTACTGCCCATGAAAAAACCTGTGGGGCCCTGGAGAACCCTGTCAGGTACAGGCTGGTGCAAGATTTAAGACTCATATGACTTTGTCATCCCCAGACAGGCTGTGGTTCCCAACCCCCACAGTATTCCAAGTGCAGTTCCCCCTGGCACCGCTTGGTATTCTGCAGCTGTTTTGTGTTCTGCATTTTTTTCAATCCCCATCACAGAAGAAAGCCAATTCCTCTTCGCTTTCACTTGGGATGCCAGTCAACTAACCTGGAGCCATTTGCCCCAAGGATATGAAGAAAGCCACACTATTTTTTCCTCAATCTTCCACAAGGATTTGCAAGATATAGTTCTACCATCTGCTTCCTTTTGATTTGTATTGATGACCTCCAGATATGTCATAAGACCCACGACGACAGCCAGGTGGACACCAAACACTTCCTCACTTCTTTGGCTTACAAGGGGCATAAGGTCTCTCCAAAAAAGCTCCAGTATTGCCAACAGAATTCGAAGTATTTAGGGCACGTCTTAGGAACTGGCACCTGATCACTTATGTCAGACAGAAAAGAGATTATAGAAAGGGCACTGTTGCACCAAACAAAGAAACAGCTGAGAGGGTTCTTGAGAATGAGCAGGTTTTGTAGGTCTTGGATACCTGGCTACTGAGAATTAACAAAACTAATAATACTAATACTAATACTAATACTACTACTAATAATAATTTATTTATACATACCCGACCCATCTGGCTGGGTTTCCCCAGCCACTCTGGGCAGCTTCCAACAAAATATTAAAAATACAATCAAACATCAAACATCAAAAACTTTCCTAAACAGGGCTGCCTTCAGATGTCTCCTAAAAGTCTGATAGTTGCTTATTTCTTTGACATCTGCTGGGAGGGCATTCCATAGGGTGGGTGACACTACTGAGAAGGCCGTGCCACATTCTGGATTAATTGAAGTTTCCGGGTCACCTTCCAAGGCCCCATGTAGAGTGCATTGCAGTAGTCCAAGCGGGAGATAACCAGAGCATGCACCACTCTGGAGAAAGTACATGGGCAGGTAAGGTCTCAGTCTGCATACCAGATGGAGCTGGTAGACAGCTGCACTGGACACAGATTTGACCTGGAACTCCATGGACAGCTGTGAATCCAAAATGACTCCCAGGCTGCACACCTGGTCCTTCAAGGGCACAGCTACCCCATTCAGGACCAGGGAGTCCTCCACACCTGCTCTTATGACACGACGAGGGGAACCAGAGCCTTTCATGTGGAATAAATAAAGGTTAGGCTGCTTTTTGCAGATTAAAATGGAAGTGATATCTGCTCCCACCATATGTCCTAATCCCCTGGCCTACCTGGCTGACAGACAGTGTGCCAAGACAAAGTTCCAAGTCCAGAAGCCAATCCACACAAGCTAAGTCCAAAGATCAGGAAACACAGTCCAGGGTCAGTCCAAGCAAGGCAAGATAGAAGTTCAGCAGTCAGGATACAGTCCAGAGTCTTTTTCAAAGTAGAAACCCATGTAGGTCCAAGGAGAATCCCAGGTAAGGTCTCTCAGCGTGGGCAGAACAGCACTTCAGCTCTGCTGCCTTCTGATACTGTGTCTGCTGGTTGCAGCATCTGGGCTTGGTGAGGCATGTCAGGGTTTGGGCAGAGGAGGAGTGGTGAAGACCACCTCCCCAACCTGACTCTTCCAGGGAGGAGGAGGAAGAGGATTTACAACAGTGGAGGTCACAGCTCAGAGGCAGATGAGGGGGGAAACTGGCAAATAATGGGAGAGAAGGAGCAGGCAGAGCCGGAGCAGCAGCTGGCTGGCAGGTTGTCACTAGAAAGCATTCCAGACCCACCATCTCCCAGAACCTGGTGAGCCTTAAAAGTAGGAGAGCAAAGAGCTCAAAGACAGAGGGCACTTAGCGGCATCCATATAGGAGGCAATGACGACGACGGATGAGGAAGTGGGAGAGAAGGGGGATGGAGATTCACTCAGGACAATGCCATTATCCAAGAAGCTGGGTTCTATAACTTCTCTGTGTAAAGTTTGAAATAAAAAAGGACTGTAAGAAACTTTTCCTTGGATTCCTTGGATTTTCATTTTGGATTCACAGCTGTCCATGGAGTTGCAGGTCAATTCTGTGTCCAGTGCAGCTGTCTACCAGCTCCATCTGGTATGCAGACTGAGACCTTACCTGCCCTTGTACTTCCTGGGCAACGAGCTGGGAGCTGATGACAGCATCCTGACATGATGTGACCCTCACCTGCTCTTAACTTGCCCTAGCTGAGAAATCACATGGCTCCTTCCCCACCTGCCCAACTAGTGAACTAGGCTGCAGGCCCTAGCCTGCCTCTGCTTCCTGGAGTGCCCTGCCCGCTGTTCCCTACGTCTTAGGACCCGCCGTATTCGTGGGAATGGGAGCCTCTCTGGCTCTGATGAGGAGTCCCGCTGCTCCACTTCTTGTGCACTGTCCCCTGTCCCCTCATCATCCTCTGTCACCCTTTGAGTACTACCTAAACCAACCTCTCCTTCCCCACCCCCAGCTTGATCCCGTATGACCCACTCCCAGCTGCACCCCTTGCCAGGATCCTCTTCCTCCTCTTCCTCCTTCCCAAAGTCCTGCCGGTTCATGACACCATAAGGCTACCAGGCTACTGGATCCCCCTTTTTTCTCTTTGTTCACGAGCAAAAGGTGGTAGCTTTAGGTGTCCTAATCCAGACTTTCTGTGACAGAGAGAACCAGCAGCCTACTATAGCCTCCAACTCGACAGCATGACAAAGGGGACCGTGGGATGCCTCCAAGCCATCACAATAGCAGCATTGCTAGAAAAGGCCTTAGAAAAGGTCCAAGGACAAGAAGTCACTGTTAATGTATCCCATGCAGGAGCAACTTTGCTGAACCTTAGTGGCTGACAGCATTTCACCAATGAGAGGCTCAACCACTATGAGGCAGCCCTCCTGATCCCATCCAATGTTAGAATAAAGCAGGTGAATGCATTGAACTCTGCATCCTTATGGCCCTTACTAGACGAAGGGACCCCCCCCCCCCATGACCGCATCCAGATGAGACATGCAGGGGTTACAAAAGTACATGCATTGTGTCTATTTTCAGGTCGGCCTAACTGGTTACCTTGTATATTTCCTGAATCACAGTTTTACTTCTGGAGGTAGAATTCCATTGTCCACGAGGAACCTAATTCTTTCTTGCAGGAGGTGATGAACTTTGCTAATAACACAGGATTAGTTCCCTGATCTTTCCATTAAGTATTTGGAGGTCAGGATATTAACTCATGCCTTCCAGGTCATGCTTAAGATAAAGACTTGTAGAAAGGTCAAGATAGTTCATAATGGGGGTCTCCTTTTGTATTCAGTTATGCCAACTGTACTGATGCCATGATCCACAGCAATAAATCATAGGAAAAGTTCAGATTGCCAGCCATGGTTACAATAGTCAGCACCAGAGCCGTAGCTAGGTGATCTTGCACCCCTGGCAGAACCGTCCAGAATGGGCTCCCTAGCCACAGACAAATTAGCTCTTCTTTCCGCCTCTCCTCTAACCCCACTCCACCCATTCAATTTCTCACACACTTCACCTTGTAATGAATACTTTCACAGAAAATCCAATATTAAATTTATTATTTCTTAAAATGGCATTACTTTCACAATATCTGTGTTATTTGGTTGATATAAAGTAAGAAAATTTATTATTATTCACAAGTGACAAGTTGCAAGTTCTTATTCACAAGAGTTGTCATTTGGAAAAAATAAATAAAAGTCAAGTTAAGCCAACTCTGGCTTAAAGTAGCAATCTCCTCAATGAAATCTGATGTGATTAGAACTTTATTCCTCTTTCTTTAATCGAAGAAAACTCTGTAATTTTTTTATCAAAGTCTGTTTTTTATGCTAGTTCATACTCGATGGACAAGATTGCTAGATTTGTTAGTCTGGTTTCACTCATACTTGATCTTAAGTACAGTGGTACCTCGGGTTACAAACACTTTAGGTTACAGACTCCGCTAACCCAGAATTAGTACCTTGGATTAAGAACTTTACTTCAGGATGAGAACAGAAATTGTGCGGGAGGCCTCATTAGCTAAAGTGGTTCCTCAGGTTAAAAATGGTTTCAGGCTAAGAATGGACTTCCAGAATGAATTAAGTTCTTAACCAGAGGTACCACTGTAGTTTTTTATGAGTTTTAATTTATTGAAACTACGTTCACAAGATGCTACGCTTACTGGCATAGTGAGAAATATTTTCAGTGCTATTTCGCTATAAGGATAAACATCTCTTAACCCATACTTGGCTATACATTTCAACATATCTAAATGGGAAGCTGTGCCAATGTTTTCAAGTAGTTCTGCTGCTTGAAATTTGAAAGAAGCTCCTCCAGGTACCAGTTCCACTGTATCATTGTCTCGGCTGTACTTGGTACCAAAATCTGCAGCACATTTTTCAAGATGGGATGTTAGACTTTCATTTAAAACTTTCCCTGACAGAAAACTGAAATCTGATGAAACAGTACCATATATCTGAGATCTGTTTTTAATTTCAGAGATGATTCTGTCAAAAACCTTAAAACACTCATTTTGAAAGGAGTTCTCAGCAGGGAGCAAATATCCCTCGACGTCAGCTAGCTCCCTGGCCATTCTTTTGACTTTTTTAGCCCTCTTCATAGGAAAATGCCAATGGCAATCACACACAACTTTGGCTTTGGCTGTGTATTTCTGAACATCTTCATCACGTACAGACTGAATATTTTTCATCAAACCAAACAACAAACTGGCCACTACTTCAAGAAAAACACTCTTTCTTTGCAAAGATTTGTTTGTGCAGTCAATTTTTATCAAACATCATACCACATATGCAAAAAACATCATACCACATATGCAAAAGACAAACAAATCTGTAGTCAATTTGTTTAAGAACATTGATAGCACCAGATACGGTTTCCAGTTGTCCCTGTTTGTCATCTCCTGTATACACAGATTAAATTTTTTAAAGAAATTCTGGACTTCTAATAATCATAATAACAGAAACTTCTGCAGCATGCACACCAACAAGGTTCTGCTGCACATGTGTGCTGCACATGGCACGAATCTGACTAGCTCAGTAATATGACTTACATGAGCTGGAACACCTTCATATTTTCTGGCCATATTCAAACCATTGTCAAAAGTTTAGCCTTGACAATTCTGGATATTCAAGCCGTCATCATTTGCGTCATTAATGGGAATGTAAATGCCCCCAAATACATAGCTCAGACCTTAACCCAATTGAAAATCTATGGAGCTGACTAAAGAAACTTGTTAGTCAGAAGCAACTCAGCAATAAAACCCAATTAATAGAGGCAACAATTCAATCTTGGTTTCACATTATTACTGCTGCAGAACTAAAAAAAACTCAATGGGAAGGCTTTGTAAGGCCGTAATTAAAGCTAAAAGTTACCCAACTAAGTATTAACTGACATGGTGAGAATTTCTGTATATCTCATTTTTTTCTATGTGTTTCTCGTTTCTTCTTTATGACTGCTATTGTAATAAATAATCCTTCATAAAAGTTATTGCATTACAGTCTTCACTAAGTTATCTTTCCATTGATATATAATTTTATGGTATAACTCTGCTTTTTTCATTTAAAAAAATGTTTAAGGGTACTCTCATTTTGACTCAAGAAAATCACCATCAGGAAAAATAAATACAGATCAAACTGGGGAAAATTAAATGCAATGAATTTCTTCTCCCATTAAATTCACAAAATGTTTAGGGGTATGCATACTCCTGTGTCCCCACAGAAAAAAGCACTGGTATTACTCCAAAAAAGTGGTGTTATAAGCCATCAAACCTTGCAAATACACTTTTTCCACTGGAGGGCTGTACTGTACACTGGAGGGCTGTACTAAGATCCACCATCTCCCAATTTTTAATATGGGGTAATAATGATTGTCTGTGTGTGCACATACAAATAAAAATAAATAAATAAATAAATAAATAAATAAATAAATAAATAAATAATATTCCTCTCAAGAAAGAAGGCTTGAGCCCTGTCTTTGCATCAGATGTCAAGGAAATAAACAACTATCTGACTTTTAGAAGACATCTTGAAGGCAGCCTTGTTTAGGGAAGTTTTAAATGTTTGATGTTTTATTCTGTTTTTAATGTTCTGTTGGAAGCCGCCCATAGTGGCTGTGGAAACCTAGCCATATCAGTGGGGTACAAATAATAATAATAATAATAATAATAATAATAATAATAATAATAATAATAATAATATTTTGCCGTTTCTTCGGCTGCTGTTCGATTGCAGCATCCGCGGAATGAATTTCTCTGTTGGCTTCCATGGGGTAGCCCAGTGAACATGTAAACCCAGCAGCCCCCTCTTATTTTGCTGTCCCAACTTACTGACCTGGGAGTTAAGCCCCGTTGAACTTAAGGCAGCTTACTCCCAAGTCGGAACAACAAACTGGCAGGAGACCCTGAAAACACCACGAAAAGGCGGGGGGGGCAGTTGAGTGCGCTCACGGCTGCAGCACAAACTTGTGGGTTAAACCTCAAGCTGCCACCATAAGCAGGAGATTTTCACACCAACATTACCAAGCCGAAAATAGTGGTGAGATTTTTGAAATTTATGTTTCTTTCTAATTCTTAATTTGGAGAAAATGTAAGGGTAAAAAGGAATACGACTCCCTTCTTCTGGCTAGCTACCAACTGCTGGGGAAAGATTTGTAAGTGGGAGACTGACAAGCCACTTTAATCCCTCTGGTGAGAAATCCTTTTTTTGAGCTTTGCTATATTGGATATACCCTTTGACTTTGAACCTAAACCTGAAACTTGAACTTGATCTCTAACTAAGAATATTGGATATGATTTTCAACTTGAACTTGAACTTGAATGTGACAGCTGTTCTGGAAAATAACCTATTTGTGCTGGTTCCGGGGGTTAATCAAGAGGCAAGTCCAAGTCCAGTCCGTGATCGATGAAGCAATATGAAGGCAGTCCATAAAAGTCGAAGCTGGGTGCAGGGCAGGGTTCAGGCAAGGACTGACAACCACCAACATTGCTCCCACAACTTGGGACTGGGGCTGGCTGGCTTTTATATGCCCCGAGGCATAGGGCAGCCCCGATCCTCAGGTGACTCACCTCTCCTGTCCTGGAGGCGAGCACTCCTTCTGTGGGAACTTAGTTCCCTCCGCCTCTCTGCCCTGAGCCTCTGCAGCTCAGGAGAGGCTGGAGCGTTACCAGACACAGAGGCAACCCCAGCTTCCTCTGACGGGGCTGAGCGTGGAGCACCTGCAGGTCACCTCAGGAGGATCCAGCACTGGTGAGGACCCTTCAGGCTGATGCCCCAGCCCTGGCTCAGCTGGTTCTGGAGGCGGAGGATCCTGTGCAGGCTGGAATTCCTCAGGTTCAGCATCTGAATCTGAATCCCAGGCCATCACACCATTGATCTAATTGGAACTATCTGGAATTACCTGGAACTTTACAATTAAATCCAAAGCTACACAGGGGAATCCTCATCTAACTTTGGGGGAAAATTCTAAGGAAAAGGTGAGTGCCTGGAAATAGCTGGAGGTTTGGCAAGCAATCAGGCCAAATAAAGTGATTGGTGAAGACCAGAGTATTTGGAATTTTGGATGGAAATAATACCTGATTATAAAAACAAGGCAGACTACAATTAACTGGACTTGGGGAAAATGTCTCTTTGCTCCTGCGGCCTTTTCTTTCAACACTTCTAACAGACGGTTCTGGATTAATGCTGAGAGGACTGTCCAACAACTGTTGTATACCATTAGTTACTGAAAGCCGTATTTTTCGCTCTATAACACGCACCCGACAATAACACGCACGTAGTTTTTAGAGGAGGAAAATCCGTAGGCATGCCACCCGTAGGCATTCCCTCTGTAACACGCACAGACATTTCCCCTTACTTTCTAGGAGGAAAAAAGTGAGTGTTATGGTGCAAAAAATACGGTAATTTGTTAATTCCGTATTATTAACTATTTTTTTGCCCTTTTTGTTTTCTTGAGTTGTCTGTGAAAACAGCGACGCAGAGAAGCCAGTTGCACGTGCCTCTTGCACCACAGTCAGAAGAAGATCAAACCCTCCTTCCCCTCCTTTCATTAATCATTTGCTACATGCTAGGTCAATTCTTTATCATGCAGTTTAAACCTATTTTGCTTTTCTGGTTGCTGCTTTATCCTTTATTCCCTAGTTGTTCTGCTTGGCTACGTCAGTAGATTGGAGTCTGGGGGATGGCCATAATCCTTGGCATGACCCTGAAAAAGTTCCAGCCCTCCAATAGGAGGCTGAAACAGATATATACCCAATGCCTGAGCCAAAATTCCACCTGCATCAATAAAGTTTTGGCCATCTTTAATCAAGATTGTTGTCTGCTTGAGTTTATTTTATCACACCTTACTTTAGTCGCTGCCTAGGGGAGGGGGGCACCTGTGACTGGGATAGCAACCGGTTTAACTGAGGAGGCAGCAGCAGCATTTCTCAAGAAACTACAGGATGGATATAGAATCATAGAACTGTAGAGTTGTCCCATGCTGGGATTGAACCTGCAGCCATGGCATAATCAGCATCACGCTCTAGCCAACTGAGATATGGGCTGTGGCTGGCAGCAGGACAACTGGGGGTTAGGAAGACCACCATGCTGAGTACCGAGGAGGGAAGCGGGAACGGCGTTAGCGAAAAGCAGCTTCCCCTTTCCACTCTGCTCTCCCAGTCTTTGGTCTTGTAGAAAACTTACAGTACATTAATGCCCTGAAATGCTGCCATCTTGTGGGCACTGAAGTAAATTGTGACATTTATGTGCAGTTGCTTTGTTACTGCTGTGCAATGGGCATATGTGTGCATGCTTTTATTTGTTTTTACAAGTGATTTTCATTAGATGTCTTCAAGCTGTCATTGACAGAGCTAGGGATGTTTTTATCAGCCTCAAGGGGGGGTGTGCCCACATGTACTTTAAATAACTAGTAAAAAGTTTTATCTTTTTTATTCCTTAACCTTGGCCTTTAAAGTAAAGGTAAAGGGACCCCTGACCATTAGGTCCAGTCGTGGGGTTGCGGCACTCATCTCGCTTTATTGGCCAAGGGAGCCAGCATACAGCTTCTGGGTCATGTGGCCAGCATGACTAAGTTGCTTCTGGCAAAACAGAGCAGCGCATGCAAACGCCATTTACCTTCCCACAGGAGCGGTACCTATTTATCTACTTGCACCTTTTGGGGTGCTTTCGAACTGCTAGGATGGCAGGAGCAGGGACTGAGCAACAGGAGCTCACCCCGTCACGGGGATTCGAACCGCCGACCTTCTGATCGGCAAGTCCTAGGCTCTGTGGTTTAACCCAAAGCACCACCCACGACCCAACTTGGCCTTTACACATGTGGAAACTCAGGAGGTCACTCAGGGTGGGATAATTAACACATCAACACATTAATGCAGGGGCTGCAGTTTATACTGGAAACTGCAAAGTTAGACTCCTCAAGTATCCCTTCAGAAGAAACACATTCATCATTTTGAATGTAAGGTTTTTGGATATTTGTTACTCAGTCTGCATTAAGATCATAAAAGATTCTTGTGTGTGTGTTCTGTTCAATAACTGCAGAATAAAAGAATCTGGAGTTTTTAGCTATAAAGCTTACATGCAACATAAGATGGGTCAGGACATTTGCTCACCTAGAGCAGGATCCTGTTCTCACAGTGGCTGAACCTCTGGGAAGCCTGCAGGCTGACAGGAGCACGAAAGTACTTTGCCCACATATGATTCCCAGCAATGGATATGCAGAGGTATCTTGCCTCTAACAGCAGAGAAAACATAGCCATCATGTCCAGTAGACATTAAAAGCCATTATTATTATTATTATTATTATTATTATTATTATTATTATTATTTTACAAGGTGTGACCGGAAAGTTTGGTGAATGGTCACAGAAATTGAACAGCAAGAAATATTCAAACATACATACCTTACAGACCTTCAAAGTAGGCCCCCTCTGATACAATGCACCGTTGACAGCGTTCATAGAACTGTTGGGAACTTCTAGAGAAGTCCTCTTCTCATACTGCTTTCACTTTCCTCATGACAGCAGCTTCGAAGTGTGAAATGTTGGAAAAATGTGTGCCCTTTCAGCGCAGATTTCAGTTTTGGAAAAAGAAAGAAATCTGGTGGGGCCAGATTGGGAGAATATGGAGGGTGGGACAACTCAGTAACCTCAGTAACGATTTCATGCGGAATATGCAATTCTTCGTGGCGCCTGCCCTGTGGAACGCCCTCCCATCAGATGTCAAAGCGATAAACATCTACCTGACATTCAGAAGACATCTGAAGGCAGCCCTGTTCAGGGAAGTTTTTAATATGTGACATTTTAGTGTATCTTTCATCTTTGTTGGAAGCCGCTCAGAGTGGCTGGGGAAACCCAGCCAGATGGGTGGGGTACAAATAATAAATTATTATTATTATTATTATTATTATTATTATTATTATTATTCCGCCATCATTGGGACGGAAAAACGCCAATCCCGCATCAGTAACTCACGAACTCTGCTGACATTTGCCACAGTTCTGCTCGTTGACAGTCTGCCAGACCAAGGGTCATCTTCAATGGTTTGCCACCCTTCACAGAAATGCTTAAACCACTCATACACCACGTTTCGAGTTACAGCTTTATCTCCGTACACAATTGTGGGTTTCCGATGCTGATTGTATGTTCAAATATTTCTCACTGTCCGATTTCTGTGACCATTCACCGAACTTTCCATTCATACCTGGTATATATACCACCCTATACCTGCAGGTCTCAGGGTGGTTCACAGGATAAAATCAGAATATAAAGCCACAAAGTATGTAATCAAAACAACAACAACAACAATAACCCCTCTCCACATACAAACACATTTGCAAAGGCATAGGATGTCAATCAAATCAACCAAAGGCCTGGCTAAAGAGAAATGCTTTTGCCTAGTGCCTAAAGCTACATAATGAAAATGCTAGGTGAACCACTCTGGGGAGAGCATTACACAGATGGGGAGCCACTGCAGAGAAGGCCCGTTCTCGTGTTGCTAATTTCCGGACCTCTCGTGGTGGAGGCACACGAAGAAGGGCCTCAGAAGTTGACCTTAGGACCCAGGTATGGATCATATGGAAAGAGGCAGTCCTTGAGGTATTGCAGTCCTGAGCCATTTAAGACTTTATAGGTCAAACCAGCACTTTGAATTGAGCCAGCCAGTGCAGTCAGACCAGAATCGGTGAAATATGCTCAAACCGTCTTGCTACGGTGAGCAACCTGGCCACTGAATTCTGCACTAGCTGAAGTTTCTGAACTGTCTTCAGATGCACCGCTAGGTATAATGCATTGCAGAATCTAACCTTGAGGTTATCAGAGCATAGATGACAGCCTTGCCTTGCAGGAAGTTGTCAAATCCTCTTGGAAAGCCATCCATTCAAGGCAGTGGCCACCACTGCCTCCTGCAGAGTGAGTTACATAGTTTAACTTTGTAGTATATAGAAAATTAATTTCTTTTATTGGTCCTGAATCTTCCAATATTTAGCTTCACTGGATGTCCATGAGTTCTAGTGTTATGAGAGAGGGAGACAAACTGTTCTCGGTCCAGGCATACTTTTATAGACCTCTATCAGGTCGACTCTTTTTCTCTAACCCTAACTGTAATCCTAACCCTAACCCTAACCCATACCCAATCCTTGTTCTTCTATATGCATAGTCCTTTTATCTTTAACAAAACTTTCTACCAGTTTCCCTCTGGCAGATGTTGTGCTAACCAGCTTGTAATTTTCAGGATCCCTTTTAAAAATTGGCGCCAAATTGACTGCTTTCTAATTCTCAAGTATGCGGGTTGATCTGAGGGAGAAGTTAGTTATTAAATTTATCTTTTTCTTTATTATTGAGATTTTTTCTTTTTCTTTCAGTGAAAGAAAAGAGGGGCAGAGTGGTGTGCTGGGACCTAGATACTTTATCAACAGGGGCTTCCTGTTGCTCCTGACCTCCCTTTGCTCCGTTGCTCTCAAGTGACATGGCTAGTTTGTTCCTCTTAGCTACTGATGAGCTTAGCAGAGATCGCATCCATTTTAGCCCCTTGGACTGGACACTGGGGAGTGGAGAAGGGAGTTGACGAAGGGCTCGTCCACACTTCAGATTTCCCCTCCTCTTCCCCCAGGGAAACCAGCTGTTTACTGCGGAATCAATGCAAACAACAATGTAGTTTTCTCCAGATAGTCATTTGCTTCAATTTAGTGTGAAAGAGCAGGTTTTCTGGGGGAAAGCAATGGGACAAAGGCAGAACCGCTTGGACATGGGACATGCGGAAGTGGGGACGAGTCCTAAGTGGGAGGGGGCAATAAATGGCTGGTGAGTCCACTGCCCATGGATTTCTTGGAATTTCTTGGCCCCCTTTCCTTCTTCCTGAGAGCCCTGTTTTAAAACTGTTACTAATACTACTAAAAAGAGGCAAACTAAGCTTTTACTTTTTTAAAATTTTGCTTACTGGCTACAATGCACTTTTAAATGTGCCCTTCGTTTTAAGTGGCACCTTGCTCTCTAGTGTTGATAGACCAGACTAGATTTTAGCTGGTTTTAATCTTCACTCACAGCTGGAATTTTCATCTGAGTCTTTTTTCATCTACGAGATCAGTTTCAGACAGAAGTGTTGTCTAACATGTTGCCCTGACAATGCAGTGTTTGTTGCTGCTAGGTGTTTCATAGCAGAGAAGACAGTGTTAATGTTCAGCTGATTTAAGGGTGAGCAAATACATTTGTGAGAGATCCATCTCATTGTTTAGTAACCTGCCTTGGTAGGCGAAGCAAAAGAGCATCTTGAATAATTCTCAAGCAGCAGACACAAGGAAAGGAAATGATCCTGTATGTTCTTTCACATTCAAATGTGAAGAAAGAAGAAAGAAGATTTCACCTAAACATTAGGAAGAACTTCCTGACAGTAAGAGCTGTTTGACAGTGGAATTTGCTGCCAAGGAGTGTGGTGGAGTCTCCTTCTTTGGAGGTCTTTAAGCAGAGGCTTGGCAACCATATGTCAGGAGTGCTCTGATGGTGTTTCCTGCTTGGCAGGGGGTTGGACTTGATGGCCCTTGTGGTCTCTTCCAACTCTATGATTCTATGATTCTAAATGTTACAGGTACTACAATAAGCTATTATTCATAGTATTATGATGGCAACAGTAATTAGGGGAATTGCATGCTCTTGAAACTCTCTGTTCCGTTACTGCAGAGTGCTTTGTGCTGTGCAGATGAAGTCAGGGATTGAGGCTGTAGCTCAGAGGTCCCACGTTTGGTTGTGCAAAGAACCACCAGGGCAAATGATGCCTCTGCTTGCAGGATTTACTGGCTATAAGATGGTGTACTTCATAAATGTCAGAAACCTGGAGAATGTTGACAATTACAGGAAGCTCAGTGGGAAATAACAGAAATGCTTGTGGTGGGCATTTATACTCATGGTATGATAAACATCTTTTACCAACAGAAATGGGGATGACTTTGAGGAAATTACAGAGAACAGCTGGCTTTGAGATTTTTTAAAAGAAATTTTCAGAATTTTATCACATTTCCATTTGGATATCTTCTTATCTTAACAATTACTAATGAATGCCAATATTCACTAATTTTCTGGTACTTGATTATTAATATTTTTTTATTAATAATTTTTATTAAGTACAAATTAGAAAACATACATATTTACAACAAAAGAAAATACAAAGGAAAAAGAAAATACATATAACCAAGGAAAAAAATTAGAGAATCCTTTGCCTCTTTTCATATTTACAGTCATTTATTAATTATTAATATTTTATTAAAAGAACTTTATAAGGAAATAAAATGATAAAGGGACGCGGGTGGCGCTGTGGGTAAAACCTCAGTGCCTAGGACTTGCCGATCGCATGGTCGGTGGTTCGAATCCCCGCGGCGGGGTGAGCTCCCGTCGTTCGGTCCCAGCTCCTGCCCACCTAGCAGTTCGAAAGCACCCCCAAGTGCAAGTAGATAAATAGGTACCACTTTATAGCGGGAAGGTAACGGCGTTTCCGTGCGCTGCGCTGGTGCTGGCTCGCCAGAGCAGCTTCGTCACGCTGGCCACGTGACCCGGAAGTGTCTTCGGACAGCGCTGGCTCCCGGCCTCTTAAGCGAGATGAGCACGCAACCCCAGAGTCGGACACGACTGGCCCATACGGGCAGGGGTACCTTTACCTTTAAAATGATAAAAGAAAAAGAAGAAAAGGTGTGAAAAGTGCAGAAAGTATAGTGTAATACAATTAGTAAAATCCAGAGGTTTTCAACCTGTGTGCCTCAGCACCCTCTGGGGTGCCATGGGATGGCTCTCCTCTTTCTCTCCCTCTTCATGCCTGGATACCTGCAAATCTCTCTGTCTCTCCTCCCTCCCTCCCCCCCCCCACCTGAATCCTTCTCCTTCTGCTTTCTGCTTTCCAGTCATGTCCCAGATTCCTTCTCTCCCTCCTTCCCATCCACTCTCCATTTCTGGAAAGGAGTTGCCTTGGCTGTGAGGAGCAGCCAGTGCAAAGTGGGAAGTTTGCCTTATTAACTGTGGCAGGGAAGGGTGGAGGCTGAGGTTTCTCCAGAAAGAGAGAGGGCGAGAGGGCTGCTCTGGTGCCTGCCTTCTGCTCACAAGAAAATAGCAACAGCCCATGCCAGCACCTGGATGGCTTAAGCTGAGCATGGGGGGGGGGGTTGAGGGGGGGCTGCTGTTAGTAGGAAAGGGTTTTCATCCCTGCTCTGGACAAAGGGTTGTTTTCATCCCTTCTCCTTCCAAGCAAAGCCTAACTGTGTGTGATCACAATGGTACCCAACTGTTCTACAGGGAGCGCAAGATGCTGTTAGGCCCCCTAGTAGGTCTGATCATTATTCCTTTACTTCAGTTTTTCTAGCTCTTCAAAATGGAGCCACCAGGTCTCTTTGCTAGATTGCAAAGCCATTCAAAAGAATATTCAGCACTTTCTCCCAGAACTTAGTAAGTATGTTGTTGTTTAGTCGTTTAGTCGTGTCCGCCTCTTTGTGACCCCATGGACCAGAGCACGCCAGGCACTCCTGTCTTCCACTGCCTGCCGCAGTTTGGTCAAACTCATGCTGGTAGCTTCGAGAACACTATCCAACCATCTCGTCCTCTGTCGTCCCCTTCTCCTTGTGCCCTCCATCTTTCCCAACATCAGGGTCTTTCCCAGGGAGTCTTCTCTTCTCATGAGGTGGCAAAAGTATTGGAGTCTCAGCTTCAGGATCTGTCCTTCCAGTGAGCACTCAGGGCTGATTTCCTTAAGAATGGATAGGTTTGATCTTCTTGCAGTCCATGGGACTCTCAAGAGTCTCCTCCAGCACCATAATTAAAAGCATCAATTCTTCGGCGATCAGCCTTCTTTATGGTCCAGCTCTCACTTCCATACATCACTACTGGGAAAACCATAGCTTTTACTATATGGACCTTTGTTGGCAAGGTGATGTCTCTACTTTTTAAGATGCTGTCTAGGTTTGTCATTGCTTTTCTCCCAAGAAGCAGGCATCTTTTAATTTCGTGACTGCTGTCACCGTCTGCCATGATCATGGAGCCCAAGAAAGCAAAATCTCTCACTGCCTCCATTTCTTCCCCTTCTATTTGCCAGGAGGTGATGGGCCCAGTGGCCATGATCTTCGTTTTTTTGATGTTGAGGTTCAGACCATATTTTGCGCTCTCCTCTTTCACCCTCAATAAAAGGTTCTTTAATTCCTCCTCACTTTCTGCCATCAAGGTTGTGTCATCTGCCTATCTGCATATTAGTAAGTATAGAACACTCTAAAAACATGTTTCAAATAGGCATTGGCCTTATTACATCTGCAGCAAAGAGCTCCTTTTTTATACAAACACAAAGAAGTCCAGTAAATTCTAAGTATTATTTTCTGTTGTATAAGTCTTAATTTAAGATCCATCGATACCTTTGATACCGAGGCTAAAACACTTTCCCACTGTCTGGGTCATCTTGAAAGTTCCAGTTCTTTGTTCCAATCATTTCTTAGCATCCTTATATCAAACTTCATATTTACATTTTTCTTTCAATCTATTAATCAAATCAAGAAATATAATTATTCATATTTAAAGATATGGATCATATTCAGTAATAATATTTGTGGATAAGAATCTATCATATGTATTTAAATCCAAGTTCAGTAAATATTACCTATGTACATAGTCTATTTCCAAATCAACCAATAAGTCTGAAATAACAATTGTAAAATAATAAAAAATAAGAAACACAACTATATATTAAATTAATGCAAAATAACTATATGTGAAAAAACGTATAAAATATTTAAAAAAGCTAAAACAAGGTTGATAAAAAAGAAGGAAAAAGAAAGAAAGAAAGAAAGAAAGAAAGAAAGAAAGAAAGAAAGAAAGGAAAATATTTTTAAAGGGAAAAATAAAAGCTTTATTATAGCTAAACAATAAAAAAGAGAACAAAACTAAATAAGTGATGGAATTAATAGAGAAATGAAAAATAAATATATGACTTCCAGAATGTGTTGGCATTGCTCACAAAG
Organism: Podarcis raffonei; assembly: GCF_027172205.1. NCBI lineage: Eukaryota > Metazoa > Chordata > Lepidosauria > Squamata > Lacertidae > Podarcis > Podarcis raffonei. Next base: position 60,635,018 of record NC_070613.1, on the reverse strand, counting down.
TCTCCTCTTCTCTGTCAAAATATTGAGAGTAATTCCAAGCCTTAAGGATAAGTTTCCTAGCTGGCAATAATTTAGATACAATATTGTCCAGTCCTTGAAAAAACTTAAACAAAGCTTGTTCTGGAATTCTTCCCAGACTGTCTTGATAAATTGATGCAGTAATGGCAGAGTGCTTCAGAGTTTGCCTATTTTCTTTGCTTTCTTTTCTCTTTTCCGTCTGTGGATGTATTTACCATAATGGTGGAGACTTGTTTGCGATGCAAAGTGGAAAGAGAGAAGGGGACTGCTGCAAGAGATTTGTCAATGTTTTCAGGTTCTGCAGGGGATGTTTAACTTATTGTAGATTTGATTGTACAGTGGTACCTCGGGTTACATACGCTTCAGGTTACAGACTCCGCTAACCCAGAAATAGTACCTCGGGTTAAGAACTTTGCTTCAGAATGAGAACAGAAATCGCGCGGTGGCAGTGGGGGGCCCCATTAACTAAAGTGGTGCTTCAGGTTAAGAACAGTTTCAGATTAAGAATGGACCTCCGGAACGAATTAAGTTCTTAACCCAAAGTACCACTGTATTCAGAAATGCTTCTGCATTTTCAGAAACCTCAAACTTATGAGCTTGGTCCTGATATTTTTATGCAAAATTTTGCTGGAAACAGTGTGAAATTTTCCAGTTGCCAGGCTTTGGGGAATTTTTTTCCCCTTGCAATGAAACTTCTTGGGTGAAATCTGAGAAAATTATATCTTGCTGTCCTCCCATACAAAGGGTGAAGAAAGAGACATTTGACGGAAAATACTTAGGATCTTGTCTCTTACATTAGTTCACAGAAATTGAGCAATTATAATGTTGTAATATTTATTACTTTCCCAACAATTTAAACACTACAAAACAAAATGAACAATACAATTAAACTAACAAAACAAAATAAAAACAGTTTAAAACACACTAAACAATTTCAATCTCTTATCTTTCATTCACTTATTTCAGCGACCTCCTCACACCTCCCTTTTTGTATTCCACTTCTGTTAATTGTTTCAGCAATTCATTTCCATCTTCCTCTGTTTTCTATCCTATAATTATCTTAACATATTCTAACCTTATTTTTTCCTTTAATACTCTAATAATCTATTTATACTTAATTCCTTATAGCATTTCTACTAAAGCCATATAACTTCATTTCCACATTTTTCTAACATTCATTAATTTTACAGTATTTCTGTAAATAGTCTTTAAACTTTTTCCAATCTTCTTCCACCAACTCTTCTCCCTGGTCTCGGATTCTGCCAGTCATTTCCGCCAGTTCCATATAGTCCATCAACTTCATCTGCCATTCTTCCCGGGTGGGTAGATCTTGTGTCTTCCAATACTTCGCGATAAGTATTCTTGCTGCTGTTGTAGCATACATAAAAAATGTTCTATCCTTCTTTGGCACCAATTGGCCGACCATGCCCAGGAGAAAGGCCTCTGGTTTCTTCAGGAAGGTATATTTAAATACCTTTTTCATTTCATTATAAATCATCTCCCAGAATGTCTTAATCCTTGGGCATGTCCACCAAAGGTGAAAGAATGTACCTTCAGTCACATTACATTTCCAACATTTATTATCGGGCAGATGGTAAATTTTTGCAAGCTTGACTGGTGTCATGTACCACCTATAAATCATTTTCATTAAATTTTCTCTTAGGGCATTACATGCCGTGAATTTCATACCAGTGGTCCATAACTGTTCCCAGTCAGCCATCATTATGTTATATCCAACGTCTTGTGCCCATTTGATCATAGCTGATTTTACCGTTTCATCCTGAGTGCTCCATTTCAACAGCAAGTTAGACATTCTTGACAAATTCTTAATTTTTGAATCTAACAATTCTGTTTCCAATTTTGATTTATCCACCTGGAAGCCAACTTTTTTGTCTAAATTGTATGCCTCCATTATTTGGTAATAATGGAGCCAATCTCGCACTTTGTTTTTCAGTTTTTCAAAACTCTGCAGTTTTATTCTGTCTCCATCTTGTTCCAAAATTTCCCAATATTTTGGCCATTTCGCCTCCATATTGAGTTTTTTCTGTGCCTTTGCTTCCATTGGTGACAACCATCTTGGGGTTTTCTTTTCTAACAAATCCTTATATCTTATCCAAACATTAAACAATGCTTTTCTAACAATATGATTTTTGAACGCTTTATGTGCCTTTACCTTATCGTACCACAGATATGCATGCCAGCCAAATGCATTATTGAAGCCTTCTAAATCCAGCACGTCAGTGTTTTCAAGAAGCAACCATTCTCTCCGCCAGCAAAAAGCAGCTGATTCATAATAAAGTTTAAGGTCTGGCAGGGCAAATCCACCTCTTTCTTTAGCATCAGTTAATATCTTAAATTTTATTCGAGGCTTCTTGCCCTGCCAAACAAATCTGGAGATATCTTTGTGCCACTTCTTGAAACAGTCCATCTTACCCAAAATTTGCAATGTTTGAAACAAAAACAACATCCTTGGCAACACATTCATTTTTATCACAGCAATTCGGCCTAACAATGATAACTTCAAATTTGTCCATATTTGTAAATCCTTTTTCACTTCGATCCAACATTTTTCATAATTATCCTTAAATAAATTCACATTTTTGGCAGTCATGTTAACCCCTAAATATTTCACTTTCTTAACCAATGTTAGTCCTGTCTCCTCCTGAAACTTCTCTCTCTCATTCACAGTTAAGTTTTTCTCTAAAACTTTGGTTTTCATCTTGTTCAACTTAAAACCTGCTACCTGTCTGTCAGGGAACTGCCATCGGAACTAGAGGAGGAGGCGAAGCTCCACAGCGATGCTGGAGAGGGGCCAAGCAGGGAGAGAGGCAGGTCTCCTGTTGGGGAAGAAAATCAGCGCAACACCAGGGATAGAGGGGGGCCAATGGGGGAAGCAGAGAGCAGGCTCCGGGACTCTTCACTGGACACCAGCGGGGAGAGCACAGGTCCTCCGCTACCCACGCCCTCCCTGTGCAGAAGACTTCCACGCAGGGAGAGTAGGAGGAGACCGGGCGTCAAACAACTTTTATGTTGGAAAAGGTTTAAGAAACGCCCACTGACGGATTCTGCCAGCGACTGAACAGCCACGGAGTGGATGGCTGTCCAGCGAGAAATGGTTTAACCAGCCAACCTAGCCCAGAGCGGCGGCTATTTACGCACAAGCAACCCCTAAAGCCATTACAGCAATCCGTCAGTCCCTGAAAGTTGCTTGTGCGCAGCGACAGGCAGGGGAGCATAATGAGTCAAACAGGAGAAGCCGGCGCCACGGAGCGAGCAGCTGGAGTGCAGAATCTGGTGGAGAGGAACCGAGATTTAGAACAGCATGTGGCTCTGCTGATGGCGAGGCTGGAAGAATGGAGGGCTCAGGATGCCAAGGTCAGACCCACCCCCATCGCAAGGAAGGTACCGGGGCTGGTGCACAAGTTTGGGGGAAAGCCCCAAGACTACAACGCGTTCCGAACGGAAATAGAGTACGCATTGGAACTGCAGCATGCTGACTTTGCGGATGATGGGGAGAGGGTGGCCTACATTGTGGGGCATCTGCAGGATGGGGCGCGGGAATGGATCGGGCCCCTAATGGCAACGCAAAATGCCGCCTTGAAAGACGTCAGGAAATTTTTTCAGGCAATGGATGCAATGTTTTCAAGCCAAGTGGAGCAAAATGTGGTTCGGCGGCAATTGATGGGGTGCAAGCAGGGGAGCCAATCTGTTAGAGAGTACTGGTCGCGCTTTGCGATGTTAATCCACCGGCTTGGGTGGGATCTGGACGCGGAACCCATTAAGATGTTATTTGAGGAGGGGTTGTCCCCAACGGTCAAGGATGAGCTTTCCCGCGCGCCCCGCCCGCAGTCGATGGACCAGCTGACCAAGGCTGTGCTTGCGATTGGAGCGAGACAGGAAGTGCGGGCGCAGGAGAAGAGCGAAGGGAGAGGGGAACGTTACCATGACTACCGCATTCCTGAAATACCGCGGCAGCCTCCCCAGCCGGCTGAGCCAATGGAAATAGATGGCGCGCGCGCACGTGAGGTTTCAAACACCACTGAAGGGCGCAAGAGGGAGGGAAAGGATGGGAAAACCCACAATAAGTGTTTCCTCTGCGAACGGCCAGGACATTTTGCCAGGGTCTGCCCTCAAAGAAAGGCCTGGCAAGGGATGGTGGGAGCTGTGGGCTGTGAGGGGAAGGGGGAAACGGATCAGGACCAGGGAAACGGCCAAGCTTGGCTGGCAATCAGTGGGGGCAGCAGCCAAGCCAACAACCAATAGAAGTGCCCCAACCAGACCCTCCCAGGGCAGCGATAGCCATAGAAGTGGTGCTAGAACTCCCAAATGGGCACCCAGTCAAGGTGAAGGGGCTGCTGGATTCAGGCAGTTCCTGCAATTTCTTCAGCAAGAGCTTCGCTCTAGAACACCAACTCCACCTGCTGCCTCTGGATTTCCCCTTGCAAGTGACCACCATCGACGGCAGGGAACTTCTGGGAGGGGAGGTGACGCACCAGACCCCACCAATGAGAATGAGGGTTTCCAGGCACACAGAGACCATTGCATTTCACGTAGCCACACTGTCAGGACCCCCAATAATACTGGGAATGAGCTGGCTGTCACTGCATGATCCAGTAGTGGCATGGCATCAGCGGACAGTCACCTTTGGGTTAGCTTACTGCTTAGAACACTGCATGGGGGGGGGGGGACCGCAAGGATGACAGTGGCCAGGGTGGCGGGAATGGCGGTGGAGCCAAAAGGGAAGGTGCCACCCCAATATGCTGACCTGCAGGAGGTCTTCAGCGAGAAGGAGGCGGATAGACTACCCCCCCATAGGCCCTTTGACTGCCAAATCAACCTACTCCCAGGGGCTCAGCTGCCAGTGGGTAAACTGTATGCCATGTCGGACAGGGAGATGCAGGAGTTGCGGGAATTTATTGACAAGAACCTGAAAAGAGGTTTCATAAGAGAATCAAAGGCGGTGGGGGGCAGTCCGGTGTTCTTTGTGGACAAAAAGGATACTAATCAGCCCAGATTAGTCGAAGATTTTAGGGCCCTAAACCTGGTATCAGAACCCGTGACCTTCCCAATGCCCAGGATTGATGACATTTTAACACGGGTGAGGCAGGGGAAATTTTTTACCAAGCTGGACCTCAGGGGGGCATACAATTTGATCAGGATGAGGGAGGGGGACGAATGGAAAACCACCATGTTCACCCCCCTAGGAGCCTTCGAGTACTTAGTTATGCCCTTTGGATTACAGTCGGGCTCCGCCTGCTTTCAAGCTTTCATGCACCACGTGTTGGGGTCCCTGCTGTACAAAAACTGTGTAGCCTTCTTGGACGACGTCTTAATCTATTCTGACAATGAGAAGCAACATGTCAAAGACGTCAGGGAAGTGCTAAAGAGACTGCAGAAGCACCAGTTGTGGGTCAAGCTGGAAAAATGCCAATTTCACACAAGGGAGGTCGAGTTTCTGGGGTACAAGTTGTCAGACAAGGACCTAGCTATGGACCCCAGCAAGGTGCAGGCGGTACAGGAATGGAAGGCCCCCAAGACCCGGAAGGACGTGCAGAGGTTCCTAGGGTTCAGCAACTTCTACAGGAAGTTCATCAAGAACTTCGCCCATTTAACAGCACCCATCACAGACTGTCTCAGTAGCAAAAAGAAGTTTGTCTGGACAGAAGGGGCCCAGCAATCCTTTTAAAGCCTGAAGAAAGCGTTCGCGTCGGAAGAGCAGCTCCTGCACGTGGATCTGGAGAAGCCCATGAGGCTAGAGACCGACGTGTCAGACCGGGCCATAGGAGCTGTACTTTTGCAGCCAGGAACCCAGCAAGGCTGGAGGCCGTGCGCCTTTTTCTCGAGGAAGCTGAACAAGTCGGAGCAGAACTACACGGTGTATGACCGCGAACTGCTAGCTATCTATGCAGCGTTTCGCCGATGGAGACATCTGTTAATAGGGGCGCGGCACAAGATCCAGGTTTGCATGGATCAGAAGAACTTGGAGTACTGGAGGACTGCGCGAGTACTCAACCAGAGACAGATTCGATGGGCACAAGAGTTCTCCAAGTTTTCCTTCGAGATCCGGTATGTGCCGGGAGAGGAGAATGTTAGAGCCGATGCTCTCTCCCGGAAGCCCGAGTACATGGAAGGAGAGGGACCGCCGGAAGCCCGACACGTGTTTCCCGAGGACAAATGGGTGTGTGGGGGAGTGTTGGTTGGGAAACGAGAACTAGCCGGTCTCAGCAGGGACGACGAGTTCGCCCAAACTAAAATCAGGGAACTACGGGAAGGAAGGGAAAACCATGGAGAGTTTGAAGAAAAGGAAGGGGTACTGTACTATAAGGGAGCGCTGTATGTACCGGGGGAGACCTTGAGGGGAAGGGTACTCAAACAACTCCACGACAACCCAGCAGCGGGGCACTTTGGTCAGCACAAGACCATGCTGCTTGTCACCAGGCAGTTCTGGTGGCCAAGGGTAAGGGAAGATGTACGGGAGTACGTATGGGGGTGCGACCGCTGCCAGAGGGCAAAGGGGGAGAGGACGGCCCCTGCAGGGTTACTGGAACCCTTACCCACGCCGGGAAGACCCTGGGAGGTGGTGTCCATAGATTTTATGACTGATTTGCCCAAATCAAGAGGGAAGACAGCAGTCATGGTAGTAGTCGATCTACTGACAAAAATGTGCCATTTCATAGCTTGCTCACATGCGGTGAGGGCAGAGGAAACAGGCAGATTGTTTGTGGATCACATCTTCAGGTTCCATGGGACTCCCTCGAGGGTCATCTCAGATCGCGGGAAACAATTTACTTCAAGGTTCTGGAGGAAGCTCATGAGCTTGCTGCAGGTCGAGGTGGGGTTCTCGACGGCGAGACACCCGGAAACCAACGGGCAAGCGGAACGAGCGAACAGTAGAATCATAGAATCATAGAATCATAGAGTTGGAAGAGACCACAAGGGCCATCGAGTCCAACCCCCTGCCAAGCAGGAAACACCATCAGAGCACTCCTGACATATGGTTGTCAAGCCTCTGCTTAAAGACCTCCAAAAAAGGAGACTCTACCACACTCCTTGGCAGCAAATTCCACTGTCGAACAGCTCTTACTGTCAGGAAGTTCTTCCTAATGTTTAGGTGGAATCTTCTTTCCTGCAGTTTGGATCCATTGCTCCGTGTCCGCTTCTCTGGAGCAGCAGAAAACAACCTTTCTCCCTCCTCTATGTGACATCCTTTTATATATTTGAACATGGCTATCATATCACCCCTTAACCTCCTTTTCTCCAGGCTAAACATGCCCAGCTCCCTTAGCCGTTCCTCATAAGGCATCGTTTCCAGGCCTTTGACCATTTTGGTTGCCCTCCTCTGGATTCGTTCCAGTTTGTCCGTGTCCTTCTTGAACTGTGGCGCCCAGACCTGGACACAGTACTCCAGGTGAGGTCTGACCAGAGCAGTATACTCCAGCAATACCTACGCTGCTACGTCAGCGAGAGACAGAACGATTGGGTAGAGAAACTAGCGCTGGCTGAATTTGCATACAATAATGCTGAACACGTGTCCACGGGAATGAGCCCGTTCATGGCCAATTATGGGTGTCACCCCAGGGCCTTCCCGGGGAGGGGGGAGGAAGGGTGGAGCGTACCTGCAGCAGAGCAGTTTGTGGAAGAAATGGAGGCCTTGCACCAGCAACTCCAGATGAATTTGGAGAGGGCCAAAGAAATTTACAAGAGGCAGGCAGACAAGCACCGTCGGGAAGGGGAGACCATACGGGTGGGGGACCGGGTGTGGTTGTCAACCCGAGGGTTATCCTTTAAGGGAGGGTGCAAGAAGTTGCAGCCGAGGCAGCTGGGACCTTTTGAGGTAACACAGCAGGTGAACCCCGTGGCATTTAGGCTCAAGCTGCCTGACAGCATGAAGTTACACCCGGTGTTCCATAGGTCCCTACTCTCTCCGTACAGGGAGGGGCGGGAATTCCCGGGACGGGAGGGAGAAGTCACCACACACCCGCAAGTAGAGGTGAGGGAACACCACAACCAAGCCACGGAAATACTTGATTCCAGGTGGCGGGGGCGCAAAGTAGAGTACTTGGTCGCTTGGGAGGGAGAACCCCGGTCCAAAGACACGTGGGTTCCCACGGAGGCAATCAATGACGGGTATCTTGTGGAAGAGTTCCACAGTCGGTTCCCACACAAACCAAAACCACCAGCGAGATTCTGGGAGGAGCAATTTGGCACCACCGACGACGAGGAGGAGTTTGAGGGTTTTCCTGACTCCGACGAGGAGGGAGGAGAAGCGTCGGAGAGGGAGGATTCAGACTGGGAGGCCCATCCTGCGGGGAGAGATCAGAGCGGGTGGGAAGCAGGTTTTGAATCCTCTGAGGATGGTGACAGGTCCTTCCGAGGATTCCCCGCATCGTCGGCCGACAACAGGGATGAAGTTGGATCCAAAGGTTGGGCCGGGGGTGGAGGGGGTTCTGGGGGGGAGATGGATGTCAGGGAACTGCCATCGGAACTAGAGGAGGAGGCGAAGCTCCACAGCGATGCTGGAGAGGGGCCAAGCAGGGAGAGAGGCAGGTCTCCTGTTGGGGAAGAAAATCAGCGCAACACCAGGGATAGAGGGGGGCCAATGGGGGAAGTAGAGAGCAGGCTCCGGGACTCTTCACTGGACACCAGCGGGGAGAGCACAGGTCCTCCGCTACCCACGCCCTCCCTGTGCAGAAGACTTCCACGCAGGGAGAGTAGGAGGAGACTGGGCGTCAAACAACTTTTATGTTGGAAAAGGTTTAAGAAACGCCCACTGACGGATTCTGCCAGCGACTGAACAGCCACCGAGTGGATGGCTGTCCAGCGAGAAATGGTTTAACCAGCCAACCTAGCCCAGAGCGGCGGCTATTTACGCACAAGCAACCCCTAAAGCCATTACACTGTCCAAATTCTTGAATCAAATCCAGTACCCTTTTAGTACTAGATTCTGGCTCCTGTAAAGTCAATACTAAGTCATCAGCAAATGCTTTCTGTTTGTACTGTTTAGCTCCCACTTGTATACCTTTAACCTCTTGGTCCTTTCTAATCATGTTTAACAAAACCTCAAGGACAGATATAAAGAGCAATGGAGAAATTGGGCAGCCTTGTCGTGTCCCTTTCTCAATCTTAAACTCTTCTGTCACTACATTGTTCACAATTAATTTTGCCTTTTGTTCTGAATAAATTGCACCTATACCATTTTCAAAACCTTGACCTACCCCCATCCCCTGTAGATTCTTCTTCATAAAACTCCAAGAAATATTGTCAAAGGCTTTCTCTGCATCCACAAATATCAAAACTGCCTTAGTATTGATATTCACTTCTAGTTTTTCAAGAATATTAATTATATTCCTCATGTTATCAGACAAATGTCTGCCCAGGAGAAAGCCCGCTTGGCTATGAATTTCTTCTACTAACACCTTTTTTAATCTTTTAGCCAAAATATCTGCAAAGATTTTATAATCCACATTAAGCAGTGATATGGGGCGGTAATTTTTGAGCTGTGTCTTTTCAGTCTCTGTTTTCGGTATAAGTGTAATGTAAGCTTCCTTCCACGACTCTGGTGCCCTTCTCCCTTCCAATATTTCATTGCAGACTTCCTTCAATGGTTGTATTATCCATTCTTTCAAAGATCTGTAATATCTTGAAGTCAAACCATCTGGTCCTGGAGATTTACCTAATTGCATTTTCTGGATGGCCCCTTCCACCTCCTGATCCGTTATTTTATAATTCAACATTAGCTGTTTTTCCTGAGAGATTTTGTGTAGTCCATTTATTTTTAAAAATTGATCAATGTCCATTTCTTTCTGCTTCTCCTGTGTATAAAGTTGTTTAAAATACCTCTGAAAACACTTCCTAATCTCCACTGGGTTCTGTATATTCTTTCCTTCCACTTCCAAATTCGTAATGGTATTAAGTTTTTGTCTTTTCTTCATTTGCCAGGCCAACAGTTTTCCACACTTATTTGCCGATTCAAATTACTTTTGCCTCATCTGTTTAATCTTCCATTCTATTTCCTGATTCATTAGCTTCGTATATTGTACTTGATATAACTTTATCTCTTTCAGGATCTCCTGTGACTTTGGTTTTGCTCTCAGTTTCTTCTCTCCTTCCTTTATTTTCCCCAGGATCTTATCCTTTTTTTCATTCTGAGTTCTCTTCTTAATTGCATTCTGTTGTATTAAGAATCCTCTCATAACCGCTTTACTTGCGTCCCAAATTACTCTTTTTTCCACTGCCATCTTTGGTGACTACCTGTCTCTGTGCCTTGTCCATATTTGTAGACACCACTCCATTTATGTCTCCCATCAAGATCATATTATAGTCCATGTAATCCATCAGAGTCTCGTGTAGCTTCTTTAAAAACTCTGATTTTCCTTCATTTGGTGCATAAATACCTACAATCAAGAATTTCTCTCCTTGTGATTGAATTTCAATTGCAACAAATCTTCCTTGGTCATCTTTAAATATGAATTTCGATGATAGGCTCTCCTTTGCATAAAGGACCACTCCTCTTTTTTTAACTTTTTAAACTCATCATCTCTGATGAGATAAATTCTTGGCCCAATCTTTTATTACTCAATATCTTCCTATGTAGCCTTATCACATGTGTTTCTTGCAAACAAATCAAGTCCAAATGTTCTTTTTTCAATAAATGAAAGACTCTCCGCCTTTTTTCTGAGGAATTTAGTCCATTAACATTCCAGCTCGAAACCTGCAACACCATCGTGTAATTATGCTGATTTTCCTCCAACTGCACCCAATGCTTGCTCTTCTTCTGTTGGTGGTGGTGATGAAACGTTCACTGGGAGATCCAATCCAAAAGATAATGCTGATATGTCCAATATTGCCCTGTTTGGTGATCTATCCGATGCTCTTTGCTCTAGTCCTCTATCTGGTGATCTATCCGATGCTCTTGGCTCTTTTCCAAGTCCCTTCTGCAGATCTTCTTCGTATTTATACAAAAACTTTAGTTTATCTTCTACTGATCTTATTTTTATTTTCCTTCCTTTGAAACTTGGGGAAACTCTCACCTGAAAATGATTTTATTCCTTCTCAGCAGGGCTACCAAATCTCCATAGTTAGGCCTAAGATTCAAAAGATATTTCGGGACGTCTTTAAAAATTTCCACTCTTGACTGTTGTACTTCTAGGTTCTTCTGGTAGTGCCAACCCAATATTCTATCTCTCTCTTCTTTAGTTCGAAGGGTGATCAAGCAGTCTCTTATTCTATTCTTCTCTTTTTTCCCTCCTCTTCCAAGTCTGAAGGCCCTCACAGTTCTAAATTCTTCTTGACCCAAGTCCAGGTCCCAAAAGTTAGCAATTTCCTGTGTAAGAAAGTCTATCAAGCTTTCCTTCTCCAATTCAGGTAGGGCTCTGATCCTCAGATTCGTCTGTTTTTCTTTAAGTTCAATCATAGCAAGCGTCAACTTGTGCTCATCAAGTTGCCTCTGTAGGGCTGGGAGTCTCTCTTTCTCCAGTTGTGTTACTTTACATTCAGCAGCAACGGCTTTCTCCCTAGCTTCCTCCACAGTCTGCCGTATCAAAGTAGATTCCTGTATCAATTTCGGAATAGTTTCAGTATTGGTATTCACCTTTTGTCCAAGATTATTTATACTTTCTGTATTTAAATCAATTTTAGTAGTTGCAGCATCCACTTTCTTGTTAAGCTGTTCCAGTGAATCATTTATCTTATTTAATGCAACCACTAAGGCCTCTTCTGTCGACATTCCTCTTGGTTTTGAGTGTACTGGTACAGAAGCACCAGCAGAAGAGGCAGGGGGGCCTGATGTTGAGCCTCTCCTAGATTCCTGCCAAGTCCTCCCAGACCTTAATTTTTTTTCAGTAGTTGACTGGTGTGTTTTTTCCTTTCCATTTGCCATAACACTTAAAAGATTCAAGGTCAGTCCCAGAGTCTCACAGTTCTTTATCTTGCAGCTGGAAATTCCCCTAGCCCAGCTCTTGTAAAGCAACCAGTTTCAAAGGCTTCCACTAGGGGGAAACAGTTTCTATTTATATTAGTCAGTAATGTCCTCTTTTAAACACAGTTTCAAACAATCCAAAGTTAGTTTCAATTTTCAGTTACTTTTACTCCTTTTTAAAAGCAACCAGAGACAGTAGAAACAATGTATTTCTCTTATTTAGCTAGCTGTCAATGAACGTTCTAAACGCTGTCAATGAACATTCCAAAAAACGTCAGTCCTGCTAGCAGCCTGTTTCCAGAGTCAGAGCGGCGGTATTTTTTCTCTCTTCGCTCTCTCCTGCAGGCATACTCAATCCACAGCTTCCCCCCCTTCTCCTGCCTCCAAGGGGGGGTTTAATGTTCTTTACCAATGGAGATTTAGTCTTTTACAATAGGCTTTCCAAGACTACAGCTTACAGCCTCATTGCTTCAGTCTATTTACAAAAGGGGAAGGCGGACTTCCTGTTTTGAACCTCCCCGTTACGATACCAAATTAGACGTTTAAGAATCCAATTCTCCCGCTTCAGCTCTACTCACGGGTAATTACTTTGAGATCAAATTGTCCACAGGAAAAAGTCAGCGCTCTCTGGCAACAGCTATGCGGCTTCGATCCGTGGAAGAAGCAGATGATTCGAAGCACCGTGCCGCTCACCCCACTTCGCTCTGGACCCCCGAAACTGGGTTTCCCCGTGAGTAGGGGAGGCGCAAAAGGTGCCCGCCGAATCCCACGCTCATAGGCTTTTTGTGGGTCTCCGCCTTCGCTGTGGTGGCCAGACCCAAATTCCCACGGGGCAAATTCCTCCCGATCAGAGGAATTCCGCCATTACCAGAGGCACCAACCCGGAAGTGTGTGTGTATGTATGTGTATATATATATATATATATATATATATATATATATATATATATATTCCATATAGAAAGTTACTTTTGTTACGCAACAATTATATTCCAATTCAACCAAACTAGTGACTTCCCACTCTCCCAACATCGATGTTTATAACCCAAATTACATACAATCACATTTTAAGGTTCCATCTTATCTAATTTTATTCTCTCTAACATGTTTCTTAATACATTCTGTTATTTTCTTACACTTCAAACCCCACTGTGGTATTCACATAAGGGAAATAACTTTTTATATAGATTAGTATATTCCAGTTTTCTTTAAAATATTCTAAATTTGTATCTTTTATCAATGCTGTCAATTTTGCCATCTCTGCATATTCCAAGATTTTCATCAGCCATTCTCCCTTTGAGGGTGTTCTCTTCTCCTTCCATTTCTGTGCATAGAGAATCCTTGCCACTGCAGTCACATACATACGGTAAATACTGCTGAGGCTTTCTTTGGGATTTCGCTGTCTAGTATCCCCAGCAGGAAGGATTCTGGCCTCTTAGGAAAAGTCACTTCATTTCCCCCCCTTAATTTCATTAATATCATGTCCCCAAAGGTCTTTGCTTTTCTGCAGGTTCACCACATATGATAGAATGACCCCTTACATTTCCAATTAATTTCTCATAATTTTAACATAAACCTACTTCAAAGTTTGACCTTTGTTCTGCAAATCCATTTTTAAAATCTTTTTTTAAATATAGATTTCATTTGATTTATGATATTGGAACCAGTTACCCACTGAGTTCACATTACCCACTGAACTCACATTCATTGTCCTGAAAACTCTTTAATTCTCTTTATATAGCCCATTTGCATTGCATATTTGTTTATGTGCTCAAGCCTCCATTGGTGATAACCATAAGGAGGTTTTATGTTCCAGAAGACTTTTAGTTCTCCTCCACACCTCCATCAGACTCCTTGATTTGTTTGATTTCAATGCTTTGATTTTCCAGCAGAGATAGCAGCTTTTAAAAGAAGTCTTCCATGAGTGCTTCTCTTTGTGAAGGAGGGCATCTGATGCCAATTACTCTTTACTTGGGATTCCAAGAGTGAGATCTGCTTATCTGCAATACTCTGATTCGCTTGTGTAACCATCTCATGCATATTCAAATGTTGTTCAAATTCATTCTTTTTTTATGCAGCTCTGAAAGCTCTGTTTTTACTTCAGCCATATCTTTTTTTAATCTCAGCGAGATCTTTCTGCATTGGTTTGTAAGGCACTAGTATTTATATCATTTCCAGCCTCCTCCTCCCCATCTTTTTTTGGCTCGGCCATTGCTTGCACAGTTGGGTTTGTTTCTTACTTAATTCTGGTATTCATAGTGCTCATAATTAATCCTCTTCAAGATTAGGGGTAATGTGGAATAGGAAAGGAAATATTTACCCAAGTAGTGAAAGTCTTTGTTCACACAGTCTGGTAACTTAGCTGTCCCAAAAATACTTAGCAGACAGGAGAGGGGAGTCAGTGCTCATGGCGCCATGTCCAGGCCAGAAGGGTTAATTTTCTGATACTTACCACAACATGTATCAATGAAAGACAGCAACATGTCATTGGTAAAAATGAGTATTTGGCACTTTGTCGTTGGAGCTTTTGGATACTACTGTGTATCAGATTTCATACATCTGTTATGTCATATATACGTGTAAACAAGTCTACACAAGGAGAAGTACATTATGTAGCACTGGCAGGAGGGAAAATAGAATTTTTAATTTCAAGGTCACAACCTCATATTCCTAAGAGACAGTATCAGACCAGATGCTAGAGCAACCTTTCGCAACCTTGGGTCCACAGATGTTTGACTACAACTTCCATAATTCCTGACCACTGATCCTGATAGCTAGGAAGGATAGGAGTGCAGTCCAAAAGCATTTTGGAGCCCAGGATTGAGAAAGGCTGCTCTAGAGGCTCAGTTTGAACATGCAGATTTCTGGAGAGGAGATGGCAGCTGCTGTGCTTCTTCCCCCAGTTCCGCTGCTGCTGTGCTCTCTGGGGCTGAGTTGTGGTTTGGTTTGGCTTAGCATGTCACCTGATTCCAGGTTTGTGGTTGGTCTGCTCCAGACAAAGAACAAGACATGGTTACAGCTTATGGTGTGTCTAGAGTGAAATAAACCACGCCCCCAAGTTCAGATGATGGACTAATGCCAAACCTAAGCTACCTGGCTTAGACTTAGGTAGCAAGGCAGCAGGACCAAGGGAGGAGCACAGCAGTAACAATCTTCTCTCCAGGGCTGTTTGTAATTGGGTCTATACACTGAAAAATCACTAAAACTTCTTACTTTAAAAAAGCAATCTTCTCTCCAGGAAACTGGGGGTTCACACTAAGCTAGATCTTTAGATGGAACTGAGAAATATTAAATGCCTTGGTGTCACGATCAACATTTTAGATGCTTGAGGTTTTTCTAATTGGGATTCCTTGCTTGATTTTATGTGTCGATGTTATCCTGCATACAAATTTGACCAGATGAACTATTCAAGCTTAATAGCAGTTTTGACAACTATGCTTTTGTTTTTGTTTAACTTTTAGGAGCGACTTCTGATGAGTCTTTTGCCCAGGAATGTTGCCATGGAAATGAAGGAAGATTTCCTGAAGCCACCTGAAAGGATTTTCCATAAAATTTACATTCAGAGACATGACAATGTTAGGTAGGACTGATGCAAGCTTGCAAAATGTAAAGTCTTACAGACATCTCACATGCACATATAGTGAAGGGTCGTCTTAGCTGATTCTTCTGGGACTGTAGCAGTTCAAAGGATGGACTGGTGGCTTTGCTTCTAATTCATTGAAGGGGAGAGGAGTGAAGGCACAGGCACAAGCTGAGGTGCTCCAGAATAGGTCTGAATCAGTAAAAAAAATCTAACTATTATTAGGGGAATACCGTATTTTGCACCCTATAGGACGCACCGGCCCATAGGACGCACCTAGTTTTTTTGGGGGGGCGGGAACTCCCGTGGGCACCCCAGGCTTGCTGATAGCTTCCTGAAGCCTGGAGAGCGAGAGGGGTCGGTGTGCACCGACCCCTCTCACTCTCCAAGCTTCAGCGAAAGCCTGCATTCGCCCCATAGGACGCACACAGATTTCCCCTTCATTTTTGGAGGGGAAAAAGTGCGTCCTATAGGGCAAAAAATACGGTAAGTTTTCTTTCAAAGCTATGAACCTCGCTTTTTGCATGCAGAGCATGCAACACAGTGCCCTAGTGCAGCCCCAGCCTCACAGACCATCTCTGGAAGTAGCCCAGAAACCCACTACAATATTCCTGGCCCTGTTTTGGATCCCAAATGCCATTTGGAATAGAAACTCACCCTGTCCCCATGCCAAGCATCATCAGTGTAGCGTTTTTGCTCACATACAAAGGCATATACAGTATACAGGCGTCGGTCCTGTAAACCTAAAGGAGCATCTCCACCCCCATCGTTCAGCCCGGACACTGAGGTCCAGCGCCGAGGGCCTTCTGGCAGTTCCCTCACTGTGAGGAGTGAGGTTACAGGGAACCAAACAGAGGGCCTTCTAGTGGCGCCCGCTCTCCTATTTTTAAAAGACTTCTTAAGGCAGCCCTGTTTAGGGAAGTTTTTAATATTTAATGCAGTATTGTTTTTAACATTCGATTGGGAGCTGCCCAGAGTGGCTGGGGAAACTCAGCCAGATGGGCGGGGTATAAATAATATATTATTATTATTATTATTATTATTATTATTATTATTATTATTATTCCTATCTCTGCAAAAACAAATCAACTGAAACAGCCCTTGTTTAACTTGTTTATAGGTAATGATCCTGATATGTACCACTTCTGTATCAAACCACCCATCTATTCTGTACACAGGATTTGAGTTCTTTTGTTTTCCTAAGGTTCTTTTTATGAAGGTTGTTCTGCTGAATTTTACTTTATGGCTGCATAGAGCTCCCAGTTAGAATTATTTGCAGCTGTTGTTTTGTTTACTCACAGTGAACTCTCTCTGTGGTTTGGTTCTCAAAGTCTTTGAACTTAAATCTATTTGTTTTATGCAAAAAGAATACAGGAAAGAATTCTTATAATCACCTCTGCTCCCAGTAGTAAAGCTGCAAAGACCATGGAAGCCTCAGAGCACCATATCAAAAGAGAAAGATCAAGGAGCTAAAAGCTGACATGAAAACTGGAACCAGAATAATTGCCCAAGAAGATATAGACAGGAGCCTATATATTTCAATCTAATCATAAATATGTGTGTTAGAGTTTCACATGTATATGCACATAAAACAAATTTGGAATTGGTTTAAAACATCAGTCTAAAGAGAACTTGAAGTCCATTGAAGTCCACTTAAGTGCTCCTTAATCCGAAGTTGCTCAACAGGAAGGAAAAGACACTCTGAACCTGCTGAGAAACAGTCTGAAAACAATCCCTTCACATCTTCCAGAATTCAGTCCTGGTATTGCAAATAGATTCTGGGGCTGATCAAGTTTACAGGACCATTTGCAGCTATCCCCACCACCACAGGAACCCAGATCACCAGCAGTTCTCTGCTTGAGATAATGGCTTTTCGAGAGCAGCAAGGAATAACTCCGGGTGCAACAGTGGGAAGTCCAGGAACATATGAATTCAGGAGCTGGATCTCTTTTCCTTGTTTGCAAACACACTGTGTAAAACTTTTATCTGCTGGATTTCTGCCTATTCTACTGGTACTATACACAGGAACCTTATCAGATAATAGAGGCTAGCTGTAAAATTGACCCTTTAGATTGACCCTGTTTTATTTCAGAATTTTTGAGCTGGCAATATATAGTGAATCCCCCCTTACCCTGTCAGCTGCCTCCAGAACCATGCATTTCATTCTCGGCTGTCGCCAGCATTTCACATGCCACCTACCCAGCTGTCTTCACAGTTTGTGTCCTGAAAAGCCACCCAATATTACCACCCTATCTCCTTCCCTCCCTCCCTCTGCAGCCCAGCCATTGGCCTCAGGAGCCCGAAAAGGTTCCTGGCCCTGCCTCCACCAGCCATGCTTGCACCTACCTAGTCCACATCCAGGAATCAACACTCGGCTGTTGATGTTCCGTGGCTTAAACGTCAGCTTGACATACAAAAATAAAGAAGGTGGAGCTTTTCCTTGCATGGAGTTAAAAGTCATGCATTTAGAAACGCTTGTTTAATTTCTGCATGTTTTGATTCCATTAAAGCACAGCAGCAAAACCAGTAAAGAACTGCTGGCAATCTTAAAAGTAAGTCCCATTGAAGCCAGTGTTCCTCCCTTCTGAGTCAGCTGGTTTGAGATGCCAGCTGAGGGATAGCATGTGATGGCATTAGATAAAGCAGTCTAGTCAATGAAAACTTACACCATAATGTATAACGTTTTAGGCTTTAAGTGGCCCAAGACTCTTGAGTTGTGTTTGCTGCAATAGCTACCCTCTGGAAAAGGTTTAGGATGAGATACAGGATATTTTTAGTAAGTCTGCAGCTGTTTTATGCATGGCAGTTACCCATCTTTTCAGTTAGAGAGGATGCAAGGAGCTCTTTCCTGACTCCCGGATTATGAGCATCCAATTTCCCCAGGAAATCAAAATAGTGGCAGAAGTTTCTCTCTTAGGAACAGATGCAGCAGTAAAGGTGAAATCACATACAACATATGGTTTCTCCCACAGCATAACTTACATGAACAGGATGCAGATGATGCTCTGGAAGAATTATTGTGGTTGGCCATGATGTGATGGTTTTCCAAACTTTGAAAACTGCTTCTCTCTTCAGTGTCCATGATAATATTCATCATTAACATGTAAGAGCTGCATAGCTGGGATTTAAGCAGGCTACAATAATGGGCAAATCATAAATTACACAAAACCACATCTTGATAGTTGAGAGGATAAAACTAGAAAGATGTGATTATTTTCACATTGTGTGTGTGGTGAACTTTATTAACCTCTCTGCTGGGTTTGTTTGCCAATGCTATATAAGTATATATAATGTGAGTTTACTGTGCATATTTTAAAATGTGTTTTCTCTCTAATTTTCCCGCACCAGAGAACTTTTGTTAAGCAGCTAAAGGGCTAAAATTGCATGTTACAGCACAGCCTTCTGTACCATTTCTGTAGTATTTGCCCATAGCTGCTTCTTTACTGCAAACAAAGTAGCCTTGTGAGTGAGAGATTTGCAGTGGAAAAATATGGCTTGCCACTTTCCCCCTGAAATCTCCCTCACATTATTTCCCCCTATGTGCCTCCTGCCTCATGTTTATGAGGTGAGCATTTATCTGTATGGAACACCAATGGGGTAAAAGTGCCTGGAGGAAGGATTACAGTAAAAGTGGCAGGAAGAAATGAAGTTGCTGCATATGACACCCCCGCCTGGTCTTGCCTACAGAGGTGGTTGGCTAGTGCTAAACATAGCTGCATTATAATGTGTACTTAGGCCCTTAGTCTGCAAGTCCAGCTCCTCTATTTCAAAGTGTCCTTCAGGATGGTATGCAACTTATCCCTGCTGCAAGGTGCTCTGATGTTCAGCACTGCAGGACAGCCTTGTGCTGGCTTCTGGTTCTGCACTGCCTTAATGGAGGCAGCCCCCATGACAGCGGGAGAAAGTAGGAGATGGAGAAACCAGGATGATTGAAGGTAATTATCCTTTCAAATTCCCCCCAGGGATGGCGTACGGGCTTCACTTGCAGTTCATTTCAGTACCTGGCTTTCACTTTGGCATGGAATGCAGGGGCCAGGGAAGCACTGAGTGCAAAAGCACTTTGCCTGCCGAAAACCTTCCAATGCCGCCATTAAGAAGCAGAGGTTCTCCTGTTAATTAGAGCTTAATTGGACTAAAGTGCAGGTGTATGCTAGAAGAGATGAGATCACAAACTGTGGAACAAACCAACTGCAAGGATTTTAAGGTTTGAATTTGAGATAAGACTTCATTCGGTGCAAAATTCATTCGGTGCAAAAATTCATTCGGGGCGGGGAGCCTACGGTTTGTTTGTTTAAAGTTTTTCTCTCTACAGTTATGATTCGGCAACCCTCCCCTGAATGTTAGTTCAAATTATACTTGTACAAATGAGGATGGAAGAAATTGGATTAAAAATATGGATGATAACATCAAAAGGAACTGTGTGTGTAAAAAGGGGGGAAAGGGAGGGAAGCTCTATTTTGCAAAAGTTTTACAATGGTAACATAGAGCTGACACTTCACCATCCTTTATTATCTACAAAGTGAATTGAATAATGCTAAGAGGACTTGGAATTTAATTTAATTGGAAGGATAATTGGCCATATATCTCCACCTGGAAGGATTAAAGGAGTCTGTGAGCTGCCAAGGAACTGATAAGGTTCTATATTGAGTCATCTGCAATATATCCAACTCTTCTTCCCAGGCGAGGGGAAAAAATAGTGACAACAGTTTATTTACCAAGGCAGAGCGACTTTTGCATCTGTTGTTAAAGTTCTCGGTGCAAAACAATGAAGCACAGGACGGAGCGATGGAGAAACTTCTGGAACAACAGTGGGATATTATCTCCACCCAAGGCACGATGGATAGCAGTAACAAACAGGGGAAAGAAAGACATAACATCTTACAAGGACAGAAAGAAACACCACGGACAGAATAACTGCCACACACAGGAAGAACAAGGATATAGTTTGAGTCCCTCACTTGAACTTTCATAAATCATTTAGTGTGTCAACACAAATAGAAGTTATTAATACTGCAGTTGTATAAGGGATTATTATTATAACTAGAATGTAATTGAAACTAATAAGATTTTGGACCGCAGAAATAAAGAGAACCAGAAAGCCATCAAATCTAGCATCTGGGGGGCCACTTTAAATAAATTATATAATTTGGTATTTAAATGATTGGTATTAATAATTGTAATATAAACTGGCATTGTTATAATAAGGCCGATTGGAATGTAATTGAAAACTAATTAAAATTTATCGGGGGGAGGGGAGGACAGCCTCGTGCTGACACACTCTCTGGTCAGGGAGATCTGATCAGATCTTGCTCATTAACTGAACAGCTGTGGCTCACTTGTCCCTCAAGGAAGAGGCAGGACAAGACCTGGAGGAGAGGAGGGAGCCTATGAGGCGAAAACAGAGAACTGTGTGTGAGGGGTATGCTGAAGGAGGCAGATTTGGATCGACGTTCAGACTGTAAACTAGTTTGAAGTTTAAAGCCCAATTTTCAAAGTATCCTTTTAATGCAAACCCTTTTTGCTTTAGATGAGAGCAGGTTGGTGAGAGTTGAGGGCATTTGTATGCTTCTAGTTTGGGAAGCCCCCTTTCGCTGCTGTTGTTAGAAGACTGGGAATGTGATTTGGCACCCAAGTTATAAGCAATGGCCACGTAATAACCTCTGTCTTAATGAAAACTCTGTTTGTCCCATGGCCAGAAGGCCCTGATCCAAGTGGTTTCCCTCTTGCCCTGCTCCTTTCCTAGTTAGTCTGAGATGAGGCATGGCAAGCTTGTTCGGCTCTGTTTTTGGAATTAACCAAGGGACAGGAAAGTAGGCTGCAGCCCAGGACCAGGACAGACCTCTGTCACTGTATATCTGTGTATGCTACATGTAACACATAATGAAGCAGTAATTTGCACCAACTGGTTTGCCACCATGAGGCAGCCTGCCGTCCTTCCTGGACTTCAGACAGCTCCCTCCAGCCCACTCAGCACAGGCAGCAGGCAGACATAATGGGAGCAATAGTGAAAACATATGGAGGACACCAGGTTGGGAGAGGCTGCTCTGGGCCATTGCATGGGTCTGCCCCATGTAAAGTCATTGAAGACTGCAAATTAAGTAAAGTGATTTGCATTGTTACTTAGCCTTACATTTCACCTGCAATCCTTCCAAAAATATGTTGGGATAAACACTGCTAATGCCTCTGCATTTCCTTTATTCTCTTTGTAGCATATTGTTTGCAGACATTGTGGGATTCACCAGCTTGGCATCGCAATGCACTGCTCAAGAATTGGTGAAGCTTCTGAATGAACTCTTTGGGAAGTTTGATGAATTGGCTACCGTAAGCATGTACTTTTTCCTTTTAAAAATTATTTTGAATTCATTTTTTAACAATGTGGTTTGTGTGTATGTCAGAGATTATGCACATCTAAGGCATGAAATAGACTGATTGCTAATCTAGTTCCCACAATAAGGCCCATGAATCACCACACATCCCTGAGGTTTCTGTGAAATCATTTATAGTTTTGGATTTCAGCAACAGAGTGGTAAGAAAGTGGTGAGAAAAAGAAACTAGAGCTGGCATTTTACGAGATAGAGTAGAGCTGCCATTAATGGGATTTCAAAGGCGGAATTGATATCTGTTGGGAAATTCCAAAAGGCGGCATTTTGTCTTGGATCTTAGGCAAGTCAATTGAAAAACCATGGTTTGGGGGCATTACTGTAAAAAAAATGAAAATAGAAAACAACTTTGGGGATGTCCTGATTTTGAAATACGGCAACCGGATCTGACTGTCCTCCCAGCAGCTGCCCCAGCTTGCCTCTTGAGGTGCATTCCTCACCAAGTCTTAGGAGCCTGCAAGTTAGGCTGCCTGGTAGAGTTTAAGGTTAGGAACTGGGTGAAGTAATATTTGCCAGTTCTGTACTCACCACCTCATGAATGGAAGATGAAAATCACAAGACGCTACCATTTGTGTCCACTTTTTCAGTTTATTTCATCTTCAAGGATAATATGACTTTTTAACTTGGCTGTTAATGACTGTTTGCTTAATGAATTATTTCCAGCTATAGTACTGAACCTGGTAGTTGCCAAGTTAGGCCATCCAAAGCATCTATGTTTCTCTAAATATAGCCATGTTTTCCACATAAAGAAATATTATGCCTGCAGGACAAGCTTGGTAAAATACTTTGTAGGGGTACTGTAATGTTGTGCAGCTGCGTGTGTGTGAGACCAGATAAAGGAGAAGCATTCTGTTCCTGTAACAGTAGTGTAGAAGCAAGGATTTCAGCAAGTCTGGATTTTCGCATCTCCGCATGATGGTCCCTTCCAACTCTACGAGGATTCTATGAATTCCTTGTTATGTGTTCAGCACACAGTGGGGGTGTGGTATGTGGGAGTAATGAATCGTGCAGGCTGAAGTGGATTTCTAGTGACCTCATTCTGCATTGGTTGCAGTGCATGGAGTTTGGCAAGGTGTAGAGCCAAGAGCCAGTCATCAGGCAGCACAATTACTGGCCAGTGTCATCATCCCCATCAAAGTACTGGAATAACATTGTGAGAAGTTGCATGATTTCCCAGCCCTCTACAGCATGAATAACAGTGGGTGTCTGCTATAGACTGCCAAGCCAAACTGAAGATTTGGATGAAGCCTTCTTAGAGCAGATTACCAAACATGCAAAAAGGAGAGAAATAGAAGTCATGGGAGACTTCACCTTCCCCAATATCTGTTGGAACTCAAACTCTGCCAAAAATGTAAGGTCCAACAAATTCATTCATTGCCTCACTGACAATTTCATTGCCCAGAAGGTGGAAGAAGTAGACCCCCACAGTAAGGTCACTGTTGTTTCTCTCTCCTACAATTTTTACCCATATACTCTCAATCTGCTTTCCATGCTCCAAGTCATAAATTTCTTCACAAGTGTACACATCCTTTACGTACATAAAATGCTACTCCTCCTCCCTTCATGTTTGGTCTATTCTTTTTGAACAGGTTATACCCCTCAATTCCTACATTCCATTCATGAGTCTCATCCCACTAGGTTTCAGTAATACCTACCAGGTCATATTTGTCATCCTGTACTAAAAGCTCCAATTCGTCTTGCTTGTCTCTGTGCATTTAGAGAAAACTGAAACCATGAGTCATTCCCTCTAACTGCTTTCTTCCTGTAATTTCTTGCCCTTTAGCATGTATCTGGAATACCACCTCAGTTTACTGTGCATCAGGGAAGCTACTATCCCCAGTACCAGGTGTTCTTCTGTTGCTTGTAATGTTGTCTCCCTCCCCGTCAAGATCTAGTATAAAACTCTTCCTGATTAGGTTCATGAGACTCTTAGCAAACACATTCTTGCCAACCACTGTGAGATGCAGCCCATCTCTCACCAGAAGTCCTTCTTCAAGGAAGTGGAGACTATGTTGCAAGAAACCAAACCCTTCCTTCACAGCCAGTGGTATACCTCAACTATTTTCCTCTCTCTTCCTGGGCCACGACCTTCAATGGGAAGGAGTGATGAAAAGACTACCTGTGCCCCAAGTCTCTTCAGCTTCCTACCAGATTAATGTCTCATTCTTTTCTCTTCCTACTCCTGTGAACCTTGTCCTTCAACACATGCATACCTGCAAATTTCATCTTAGTAGCTAAATTAAAGGTTATGAACATGTACTGTATTTTCCCGTGTATAAGACTGTTTTTTTCCTAAAAAATAATGTAAAAAATCAGGGGGCTTCTTATACGTGGGGCCATGAGTCCCCCAAAATAGGGGGCGTCTTATACATGGGGGCATCTTATAGACTGAAAAATACGGTACCTCTTTAGAGTTTTGCTTAAATCTTGTTCCTTGCAATCCATTGTAACAATTTGAATAATTCCCCATTTCCATGCTCATTTTCCTTTTATGTGCTCTGAAACCATGAGATTGTATCCACAAGAGAGTAATTAAAGCTACACAGATGTGCTGAGTTATTTCATTTGTTATTTGAAGACTTTGCTGCTGTTGCTCTGCTAGTGAGTATTGCGGAGGACCACTCCCCCTTGAAGCCCATTTTCCACCTTGGGCCTGGGGGAGGCCCCATACTCACCACCACAGCTTATAAGACTCCAAGGAGGCCTCAGGTGTGGGGCGTGGGATGGATGTTTAGTCGGGTTTGGGAATTTGTTTAATTTTGGTATGTTTGTAACTTTTACTGTTTTGGTTTTTATTTTTATTTTTTATTTTTTTGTATAGGTTTTAATTTGATTTTAAGGGGAGGGGTCAAGGCTGCTTGGGAGTGGGTCCTAGCCAACAAAATGGCTGGGGCAGGTTCCACAGGGACAACCAATCTCAGTGATCACGGGTAGGAGGAGGAGTTATGCTAAGACCAGAACATGTCACTACCGAGGAGGCAGGTTTAGTTGTTGTTTGAGGACTATCCCTGCCTCTGGGTCTGGTCTTGACCAGATGGATACTGGAATCAGCAAGGGAGACCCACATGACCTGAAGGTACTGCTGTGCAATGCCAGGTCAAGGATTCATAAGACCACTGCCATCCATGACTTGATCGTGGATGGAGGACTTGACTGGGCATGTGTAACAGAGACTTGGTTGGATGAAGCAGATGGGCTTGTCCTTGCCACTGTTTGTCCACCAGTTTTCTCTTATGCACAGCAACGCAGGCCTTGTGGGTGGGGAGGGGGGTTGCAGTTATTTTTAGGAAGTCATTAGTTTGCACCAGGCGTCCTATTGGGAAGACCCAGTTCTCTGAGTGCATGTTCTGGAAGCTGGGCAATACTGGCAGTACAGGATTCCTTTTAGTGTACCGACCTCCCTGCTGCACCAAGGATTCCCTGGCCAAGCTGATTCAGGTTGTGGCAGATATTCTCCTGGAGACATCTATTTTGGTTGTCCTAGGGGATTTTAACATCCACGCCAACATGACCTTACAAGGGGCTGCTTAGGACTTTGTGGAAAGCATGGCCTCCATGGGGCTATGCCTGAATAAGTCTGGCCCGACTCATAGCTGCAGACATGCCTTAGACCTGGTGTTCACCTCTATGGATGTTGGTGATCTGACACTAAGTAAAAGTGAAACAAAAGAAGTGCCATGGTCAGATCACTTCCTGGTGCAACTGGACTTCTCCGCAACCGTTCTCCTCTGCAGGGAGGTGGGACTGATTCGGATGGTCCACCCCTGCCACTTAATGGATCCATATGGTTTCCAGAGAGTGGTAGGGGATACTTTATCCCATGTTAATGGCCTTCCAGATGATTCCCTGGTGGCCCACTGGAATGTGGAGTTAACCAGGGCTATTGACTGTTTGGCTCTGAAGCTCCCTTTCCGATTGCATGGAGCCTGGACAGCCCTGTGGTTTTCCATGGATCTGAGGGCAATGAAACAATTGCTGAGACAGTTAGAGTGCCAGTGGTGGATAACTCATTCTGAAGCTGACCAGACACCGGTTAAAGCTCAATGCCGAGTCTACCAAGTGGCAATAGCGACAGCAAAGAAGATTTTCTTCACCGCCTCTGTTGCATCCACAGAAAACAGCAGCAGGAGACTCTTTCAAGTGGTTCACAATTTAGCGGAACCACCTGCTCCACTGGGGTCCAGTACGGGCCACATGATCTCCTGCAATGATTTTGCAAAGTTTTTTGCAGATAAGTTCACTCAGATTTGGTAAAAGGTAGACTTTACCGTGGAAGCAGGGCTGGGGCAGGAGAGTGCTAGAATCCTGTCTAGTCAAGTTGCGTGGGATCAATTCCAATCTGTTACCTCCGAGGATGTGGACAGGCTGCTTGGTCGAGTGAAACCAACCACTTGTCTGCTAGATCCTTGCCCATCCTGGCTTATAGAAGCTAGCCAGGAAGGGCTGGGCAATGGGCTTAGTGGGGTGGTGAATGCTTCTCTCTGTAAGGGAGCCTTCCCTGACCTGCTGAAAGAGGCGGTTATCAAAACGCTTCTTAGAAAACCATCTTTAGACGTGTCCAATATGGCCAACTATCGCCCAGTCGCAAATCTTCCATTCTTGGGCAAGGTGATTGATTGAGTGAGTGGTTGCTGAACAACTCCAGGCATGCCTGGAAAAATATATGCTACTTAGTTCAATGCATGGTATCAGCAATGAGAAAACACAACTATTGTATGCCGTGTTGGAGAAAGACGTTAGAACTGCCCTGAAAAACGTGGACTTGCAGTGAGAAACAAATTGTTGATAGTTATTGATAGTTGATAGTTATAAGAATTTTCTATAATGACATCAGATATTGATTTTAGTGTAGTGCCGAAATTTTTTAATCTTAATCTTAAACTTTTTTTATGAACGGCTAATATCTGTCCTTGTGAGTTGTGAACTGTGTTATACTACTTGTGGTTTGTATGAGTCCGCTGTTTTATTTGATTTGTTTTGTTGTGTTGTGTTTCATGATGGGCGTAAAGCCGAATAAACATTTTGGTTTGTTGCAAATGCAATTATTCCAGACTTTACATTGCTGCATACAGAAAAATTGTATCGTCATTGCTATACTTGCAAAGTGAGCCTAAAGGGAAGAGGTTTTGTGCTATTCCTCCTCAATTCTTGTAGAAAAATAGAGGAGTGTTGGAATAGCCCCATACTCCAAAAAGAGCAGCAGCCAAAGCTTCTGTGTACATATACTTTGCTCCAGACAGCTCACAATTTAAATTTCAACCAAAGGGAAATTAAGGAGGAAGAGAAAGGGAAGGCAAACATAAATCCTAAAATTCATAGGATGAATATGCACAGGTGCCAGTACCCGTATGACACTGCAGTTCTGTGCAGTGCATATGAAAATGTATGTGGAACCTGTCTGATAGTTTCAGTTGTAATTGAGCTCTAATGTGTTAAGCCAAAGGCTGCACATATCAGGGGGGTTGTGATACAGCTATGGGAGTAGTACAGTAGTACCTTGGGTTACATACGCTTCAGGTTACATACGCTTCAGTTTACAGACTCCGCTAACCCAGAAATAGTACCTCGGGTTAAGAACTTTGCTTCAGATTTATAGGTGGTACATGACCCCAGTCAAGCTTGCAAAAATTTACCACTTGCCTGATAATAAATGTTGGAAATGTAAAGAAAATGAAGGTACATTCTTTCACCTTTGGTGGACGTGCCCAAAGATTAAGGCGTTCTGGGAAATGATATATAATGAACTGAAAAAGGTATTTAAATATACCTTCCTGAAGAAACCAGAGGCCTTTCTCTTGGGTATTGTCGGCCAATTGGTGCCAAAGAAGGATACGACATTCTTTATGTACGCTACAACAGCAGCAAGAATACTTATCGCGAAGTATTGGAAGACACAAGACCTACCCACCCTGGAAGAATGGCAGATGAAGGTGATAGACTACATGGGACTGGCAGAAATGACTGGCAGAATCCGAGACCAGGGGAGAGAGACAGCGGAGGAAGATTGGAAGAAATTTAAGGACTATCTTAAGAAACATTGCAAAATTAATGAATGTTAGTATGACGCTGGTTTAGAATTTACGTGGTTTCCAGCTGTAACGGATAAGTAAAAAGAAAAGAAAGGTCAAAAATTAAATGAAAATTAAGGGAAAGGATTTGCTGAATCAATAAATTAGAAACTGGAATACAGAAAGGGGAGGTATGAGGAAGTCGGGGAAGTAAGTTACAAGAAAATAAGGGATTGAAAGTATACTTGTTTTTTACTCTTGTCTGTTTGTATTTTTGTATTTTTGTTTTGGTTTGTTTTATATAATTTTTGAAATTTTAATAAAAATCTTTTTTTAAAAAAAGAACTTTGCTTCAGGATGAGAACAGAAATCATGTGGTGGCGGCGCAGCGGCAGCAGGAGGCCCCATTAGCTAAAGTGGTGCTTCAGGTTAAGAACGTCCAGAACGAATTAAGTTCTTAACCCGAGGTACCACTGTATTAGAGAACATGTTATGCAGAAGTGTAGAGACATGTACTGCCACAGTAAAAACTTCTCTCTCTCTCTCTCTCTCTCTCTCTCTCTCTCTCTCTCTCTCTCTAGGAAAATCATTGCAGAAGGATAAAAATCTTAGGGGACTGTTACTACTGTGTGTCAGGACTGACCCAGCCCAAAACAGATCATGCCCACTGCTGTGTGGAAATGGGATTGGATATGATTGACACCATCACGTAAGTTCTTCACGGGCTTGCATCCTTCCATAGCAGGAGTGGCTCAACTTTTTTGGCCCAAGGCCCACATTTTTTCATAGCAAGCAGTCCAGGGGTTGCATGTCAGTGGTGAGTGTGGTCACCCCACACTCCCACGCATACCAGAACACACATGGTCCTTTTCAGGGTCTCCAGGAGGTGAATGAAAAGTTCCTTCTCCACAATCACCAGCTGATACAGCAGAGCTGGGAGCTGCTCCCATTCAGATGCCATGGGAAACTATAGTTTGGGACAGTGATGATCTCTCCTCCTGGCCTGCCTCCCCCTGCAGTAGCATCTCCTTATTTATTGATATGGGTCCAGAGGAAAGTAGTCACTCTCTGAGATGCCGTTTCTGCATGCCTACCCTAAGACCAAGAAGCAGCAGGGATCAAAGGAGCTTCAAAAATGTTCAGTAGCAACACACACACAAGCACCCATGCCCAAGCCAATTCTAACTGGATTAAGGAGGGAACAACACCCATCCAAGGAGGAAGGAGAGCTTCCCAACCTTTTAAAGAAATGGGTCATATATGCTACATCCTTTCCTATTTACAGGAATGTGAACAACTATCTTCCAGATTCAGGTAGGTAGCCATGTTGGTCTGACACAGTAGAAATATATATATAAATAAAAAAAATTGTCCAGTAACACAAATGCTCATGCCAAGAACAAACTTAGTTGGTCTCTAAGGTGCTACTGGACAATTTTTTATATTTTTAAAATATATTTCAACTATCTTCCAGTTTGGAATAAAAATGCTTGGAGTCAGAGCTTCAAATGTGACTCCTCATTGAGGAAAAGACTTTTAGCACTCCCCATAACAAAGTGATCAAATTTAGGAGGGTGGTGGATGACTTGACCACATCTGGTTTGAGAGACTGTCTATTGAATATCTCCAATCACTTCTGGGAGCTCAGGTGGAGCAGCACAGTTCTGAGACACTGCATTTCTGTCCTCTCCAGAGATGTTTGTGTCATTGGGAACATCTCATGGTGCATCTGAAGATCTATGGGTCAGAGATGTCTGCAACCTCCAGCCAGAGGAGACCAGGAATCTCATGTGGCAATATGGACTTTCGCTGATTGTTAGGCTGTGAAGACTAATATTGTGAGCAATTTCCTATCCACTGCTCCATGTGGGTGTTCAGGTTTCACCAGAACTCAAGGAGTCAGACTCTGACTTTGGTGTGTTAGTCTCTTTGATGAGGCAATTGCAAAAGTTTCTGCCTGCTACCTTGTAGGAAGGACAGTGTTTGGGCCAATCATGAATAAACCATTTTAGACAGAATATTAAAAACATGATAAAACATCAAACATTAAAATCTTCCCTAAACAGGGCTGCCTTCAGATGGAACACTACCTTAAAATGCCCACTGGAATAAGAAAGTCCTTGCCATATACCTGAAGTTCTGCAAGGAGAGTGTCTGTCTGATCCCAATCAAGAGACAGGTCCACGCCTGGGCCCACAACCCTACATGCACAGCTTCTAGTTGGAGGACCACCAACAGAGACACCCTCAAAGATGTCAGCAATTGGGCAGGGATAAAGGGGCTCAGGTGGTACTATCATGGAGCCGGGTTTCTGACCTGGTACCACATGGGCAGACAGTTGTCTGTCCCTATCAACTGTTTAGGTGCAGCACAAGGGTAGCCCCACATAAAGTGCATTGCAGTAATCAAGTCTTGAAACGTTGTGGCCATCCTAAAAAGATTAAAAGATAACACAAAGTTTAATCTTCATTACTACGTGGTCCACATCCAAGGAATTGAAAATAAGTCGGGTGTTTTGGCCTCATAGTATTGCATACATTGAAGCTTTTACCCTTGTGGGGAACAGAAAGGGGAAAGATGATAACAAATGTTCTCTAATGTACTGCATTCTGATTCTGTGTTTTCTAGATCAGTAGCTGAAGCCACTGAAGTGGATCTCAACATGAGGGTCGGCCTGCACACAGGAAGGGTGCTTTGTGGTGTCCTGGGCCTTCGCAAATGGCAGTATGATGTTTGGTCAAATGATGTGACTCTGGCTAATGTAATGGAGGCTGGAGGCTTGCCTGGGTAAGTCTCAGCCTGAAGTTCTGCCACCCACCCAGTGGTGTCGTGTGGGGAGGGCCAGAGGGGCGGGTACCCTGGGAGGGTGCTTTTTTTGGTGGGTGGATTTTGCTCCTCAATGCCCTGCCAGCCCTGCTCCACTGTGCCCCTGCTCCCCATGGCCCTTGGTGGGCACAACAAACATGTTCCCAAGGAGCGCACTCATGCTGCCTGCCAGCCCCACGCTGTTTTGTGATGCTGCAGGGCTGCGTGAAGAGAACCAGAATGGCGCATGCCCCCCTGCATCCTCTTCACGCAGCCTTGCAGCCTTGCAAAACAGCGTGGAGTTGGCAGGGCAGTGTGGGTGTGCCCTTTGGGCAGGTGTGCAGCGCAGCTCTGCTGGGTGGCAGGGAGTCACTCCAGCAGCACCAGTGGTATGCACCCCTGGCACCAGTGACACTTGCTACGTCTTTGCTGAAGGGTATTCAGGGCCCCAATGAAGGGTGGTAAATTCTTGCAGGAAAAGCCTGTGGCATCTGCAAATGTCAGAGGGGTGGCCCCATTGTCAGCACCATGTCAAGACTCCATGCCTCTCAGTGTGTTAATATGCCACCAACTCTGTTGAAAGGGCATCCGTTGCAAACATTTATCAGTTTGGTGCTAGGACCAAACTGGATGAGACAATCTTTTTGGGAAAATCCAAGATTTCCCTACCCAAACCAGTTGAGGATTTGGATTGGGGTTTAGCAAACACCCTTCTTCACGCTCAGTGTGTGTGTGTGTGTGTGTGTGTGTGTGTGTGTACACATAGGCTAGAAAAAAATTGTGACCTAGCAGAAGCTTTTACGTACCGCAGAGTAAGTAAGCCTATGATGTTTCAAGGCACTGTCTTTTTTCTTGCCTACTCCCACCTAATCTCTAGGAAAGTGCATATTACAAAGACCACCTTAGAGTGCCTGAATGGGGACTACGAGGTAGAACCAGGCTATGGCCATGAAAGGAACAGTTTTTTGAAGAAGCATAATATTGAGACCTTTTTCATTGTGCCATCTCACCGGAGGAAGGTATGTCTTTCATTCTGGCTGCTAACTGCATAGGCTTTGTGGTCTGATTCTTCTATGGTCTTGTGACATCATAAACGATTCATGTGAATTTTCATCTATGAGCTGAACTTCTATTTGAATTGAACAGGAAACGCTGAGCTAAAACACTCCATGTCAGTTAGATGGTCAATCTCTTTCACTGTGAACACTGTGGACACTTAGAGAACTGAAACATTTGAACAAAAAAGTATTCAGTCTAAAATAAAACGGCATGGAATTTGTGTGATTGTTGAGTGAGTGGGAGTATATATTGTATTTTATTTGTTTGATTTCTTTGTGAACCATTTTGTGATCTTTTCTGATGAAAAGCAGTATATAAATACTTGAAATAAATAAAAAAGAAGCATGATGCCAGTAAGTAACATTCATCCATCATTTTCCTATTTTTATTAGATTAGTATTTTACAGAACACTTTACCTGAAAGTTCTCTTGTGCAAACCACACTGAAATCATTCATTGTGCCCTTAAATGTTGACTTCATATCTTTAAAAACTGAGAGAAGTGAAGTTACAGGGAACCAGGCAGTGGGCCTTCCCATCAGATGTCAAGGAGATAAATAAATATACAACTTTTAGAAGACATCTGAAGGCAGCCCTCTATAGGGAAAATTTTAATGTTTGATGTTTTATTGTGTTCTTATATCTGTTGGAAGCCAACAAGAGTGGCTGAGGCAACCCAATCAGATGTGTGGGTTACAAATAATAAAACTATTATAATTATCATCATCATTATAATTATCATTGTTTTTACATTTCAGCATGTAAGCATGGTGTCTTTTCAAGTCTTTCTGATATTTGTAAAAATGGAGAACATAAAACATCACATTTAAAATGATGTTTCATCTGCAGCAATTGTGTACAATGGGCTTACTTATAAGTAAGGAACTGGTCGGACTAGCTGTTTGTATTGCAAGGTTTGGGCATAAATATTTGTGTGTGGACAACTGACCTTTGGGGTGATGAGTGTTCTGATAGCTGGACCTGTGGGGAGCTTCCTTTTATGCTTCTGTAAGCAATGCCTGCCTTGGATAGCCCTGTCTTTCAGCTGGATGTTTCTCTCTTCAACAGTGCTTTACAATGCTGTTTTTCATATCTTTAGCTATCTAATGGTTTCGAAAACTTTTAGAGGTGTGTGTAAATTCTGCTTTGATGATGAGAAAAGATGGGGGTAAACACAGATGTGTAGAAACAGGGCTGTAGCTACGGGGTAGGGGGAAGCTAGCTAGGTTTTTTGGCCTGGGTAAAGCCTACAGAAGGCAGCACTGAGGCTCCCAGCCTGTGTGCAAATGCGCAGTAGTGTGTGTGTGTGGGGTACCAAACTGTTTCTTTGACCCAGGTCAAATAAAGCCCAGTTTCACCCCTGGTAGAAATGCGCCTAGCCCCCCAAAGGCAGTCAGGTATGTGCTATGTGAGCCTCTCTCAGTTATCTGGCTGCTAAGCTATGCCTTTTCATAGGAAACTACTGTGTGGGAGGGGGAACACAAAGCTCCCCTGTGGTTGAGGACAAAGCTACCTTAATTTGAGGAATGTGTGTTCTCAGACGCAAATGCCGCCCCTGTATTAGCATTCCAATTGCAAAGAAAGGAGTGTACTAAAAGCAGTGATAAAAGCCTGAATATATTGGAAGCAACACAAAATATCCTCGATACAGCCGATGAGGCATCCCCGAAACTGAAAGCCAAATCCCAAGTTCCCCCCGAACCATCGTTAAATCAAAAAATGGAGGAACTAATGTTAAAACAAATTTCGGAATTGGCCTCGGGAAACAATAAACCTTCGAAAGACTCTTATCCTCATTCCCATGAGACAAATGAAGAGGGTCTCTCAATCATCAAATGGCTAGTGCTCCTTACTGAGGACATTGAATCCATAAAGTCCTACCTGGACATTTGCACAAAAATTCTTACCATCATGGCTGACTCCTGTAAAACTCTCTGGAGAAAACCCGTCGGAATGCCTGCAGAATCGGAAAGTAATCATGGCCTCGCCTCCACCCTCTGTAGGAGTGGCCCATTAAGGAAGGGTAAGAAAGCCTGCAGAGCTAATGCTTGTAAAAGAAGATCCATAGTTGTAAAGAATGTTAAAAAAAGTAAAAACATTAAAAAATTTAAGTCAGTGCATTATAAAAAAATGGTTTTTTAAAAGCTTTTTAACCTACTTGAGAGCACAACAGCCTCTGGGACTAGAGGGAACCTGGTGAAGTCTTTAGCCAAGAAGTCAGTTAAACAGGATTTGCCCCCAAACGTCTGGGCTGATAAAGCTCTGGATTGTCTAAAACCTTCAGCGCATGCTCCACCACCAAGCTCCAAGCAAGATTTATTGCCCCAAGACCCATGGTCCTACGTTTTAACCATAGACAACTCCAAATCCAATAAGGAGAGCATTCCAACAAATAAGAACTGGAAGCTGGTGTTGCTTCAAAACAAGCTTGTTTTTTCAAGCTATCCTAAGCCTCCAGGATTTATATCACAAGAGGATCGCAAAGTCCATTTACTGAACTTCCTTAAGGCATACATGCCAGGTACTTTGAGTAATCCCTCGGAGTTGGACAAAGTGGAATATCTATATTTTGATGGCTTGCTTGCCAGGGTGGTGGTTACATTCCATGATCGGAGATTGGCAAAACTGATATATAAACACAGAGAACACCTAAAGACAAGTGGTGTAAAAATATCAAGATACTTTAAAAATGAGGCCTCTCCTATCCCACTATTCCCCAGTCCTGCAACCTCGACTGCAGCACCTCATCAAAAGGCTGAATACCACACTTTAATTGATATAAAAGCCAATGAGGACTCGCCTAATCACCACCCAGAGTTACTTACTAATGATCCTCAAAGACCAGACTCTCCTGGGACTTTATATGAGGCGAGCCAAGGTAACGGGTTCGAAAGTTTTGAAAATAACTTAATTAACTCCTACTGCGCTCTCCCCCAAGAAACTCAGAACAAAATACTCTATAGACTGAATAACCTTCGTTCTTGTCTGACAAAGCTAACGAAGGACGAACTGGAACCACACAACCAAAACATATCTGATTATGTCCCAGATCAGGCTTCATGCTTCTATCGTCACGAGCTGGATTTATGGGTCGGGAAACCCTCCGTCACCCCAGGCCAAAACGCCCCTCCTATAACCCAGCTCGCATGCAACCCATCTCAGATGCAAACCTGGTCACTACATTAGCATGGGATAAAATGAGAGAATTAAATGAGACTGAATTGGGCTCCCCAAATAAAGTCCCCAGCATGGGTGCGCCAGGTTGCAATCTTAGCATTCCACCCTCCTCAAATGTGAGCATACTGAATACATCTTTAAACATCATCGAATTAGCATCTGAACTATCTGAACCCGCTGAAAGGGCTAATAGTAAGAATCAGAGGAACTTGGTGTGACATCCGGAATGCACCACGCATACCTCACTAGCACCCTTAAATCAAAGATCTCTCCAAACTCTTTCTATTATGTCCTGGAATGTAGCTGGACTCTCATGTAAATTAGCTGATTCTGATTTTATAAATTTTCTTGAGTCTTATGATATAATACTTCTGCAGGAAACCTAGTCTCTTAAACCTTTAAATATTCCTAATTTTATTACTTATAATTTACCTGCTACTAAAATGTCAACAAAAGGTCGCCCTAAAGCTGGTTTGATCTGTGGTATCAAACAGTCTTCTAACCTTAAAATTAATTATATCAGAAATATTGGACAGTATGCACAACTGTTATCATTTTCCATTGTTTACAGGGAAATTCTTCTTTTAAATATATATTTTCCTCCCTTAGAGTTAGAAATTAGACCAGATTATGGTTGGAATATAGTCTCTGAGATAGGAGACTTCCGGTGGAGCGCGATCTTGTCGCAAGCGAGGGATTTTTCGGAGAGGAAGATCCCAGCTATTTCGGGTGGAAAGGGGGTGTTACAGGGCGCAGTAACCCCCCAAAAAGCCTCTGGAGGGTGTCCGAGGCCCCAGGTTCCCGGCAGTGCCCTTGAGCTGCCCGTCCGGCCGTCAGGTAGCCCCCAAAAGGGTGAAGAGTACGGCGGAAAGGGATAGCGGGCTATCGGGAAGCCATTGCTGCACTCGAATAGCGAAGCCCCGTGCTTGCAAGGAACAGCGCTCCGCTCTCAAAATTAAAGGAATTTGGACCTATTTGGACTAAAATTAAAAGATTTGGACCTAAAGGAAGCTCCAGATTATTAAGAATTTTTTTTTTCCGAGTTCGGCTTTTATCTGGGATCAGCTTTGACGCAGCGATACAGCAGAGCAGGAAAGCGAAAGTAAGTTGCCTCTAGCGGTTATTGTTTCCGTTTCTCCCATAACTTTTAAAAACTTTTCGAAACTTTCTGAAACAAAGTTGAAGTATCTTGCCAGCTTAAAGAAACCTAAGTTATATGCTAAAAGGGAGAACAGAAAGTATTTGGGTTTATTTTGAGATTGTCGATGGAACGGAGGAGCTAAAAGAGAAGCCTTCGGTCTTTGAACTTTTTTTTGACACTACGGATAGAGGGCAATCTGAAAGGGCCACAACCCCAACGTCTGAGATTTAATATATTTGGATTTTTCTTTTATTTGTATCTCTTCTATTAAATTGTACAAAAATTTAAATGGGACTTATCAACCATATTCTCTAATTGAATTTTGGCCCCTAGTGGCAGAAACTGGAAACTACAACTTGTTTTTCTGAGATCTTTCTTGGCCAGTGGAAATTTTTTTGAACTGTCTTTGTTTAGAAAATCCTTAGTTTATGTGACCTTGACAGTTCCCAGTTCCTTTGTACTCTCTGGACGGAAAATTCCCCTTGGGATGTGGTAGAGCGAAAGAAGCCGACTTGCCAGCAGAGAACTTTGTTTATTTTTATGACTCCAATAATCAGTGGAAGAGGAGATGGCCATATTTGGGCTGTGAAGAACATTTTCTTTTGGATTACAAATTTGGTCTCTAAACCAGCTTGGTGACAAGACCCACAACCCTTTCTTTCTATAAATATTATATAACTTGGATTTGTATGAGGGACAATACTTCAGTTGGATTATAAATTGGACTACAATTTGGATTATAATTGCAAAAATTAAAAGGAAAGCTGAATTAAGGATTAGCCCGATTGGGGGCAAGAAGATTGGTTTCCATCTGTGACTGAGATATTGGAAAGAGTTGGACTAACTTTGGTTTATAAGTCATGCTTTTCTTTTAAATATTTAATGCATTTATTGTATATTTGAATCTAAGTTTTGAAATTTGATTTTATTGTGGGGATTTGGTGAAAAGGGGATTATATTTAAAGATATTGAACTAAAATGACACACCAACAAAAGAAAGGGATGGAGGGGGGAACGCCAACTGATAGGAGAGCATCCAAACAAGAATCTGACTTTAGAGCAGAAATATTGAAAATGTTCACAGAAATTAAACAGAGCGAAAAGAATTTGGATACTAAACTGGAACAAGTGAATAAGAAAATGGAACAAGTGGATAACAAAATTGGGAAAATGGATAAAAAAATTGACGAGACAGTGAATGAACTGAAAGGGCAAATAAAAGAGGTGTCTAAAAGAACACAATCTGTGGAAGAAGGCCTGAAAAAAACTAAATTGGAGATGAAGGAGGTGAAGCGGGAGGAAGAAAGGCTGAAAGTGGAAATAACAGAAATTAACAAATCCCAGGAGGAAATTAAAGATACAATTGCCATGAATGAATTGAGACAGAGGGAGGTTAACCTGAGGTTGAGATCGGTACCGGAAATGCAGAATGAAAATATCAAAGAGAAGCTGATAGTAGAAATTGCGAAGTGGCTGGAACTACCAATGGAAGATGTGGCAAAAACAGTACAAAATGCATTCAGAATGAGGGTAAGAACAACAAAGGCAAGGAAATTCCCAGGTGACTGTTTAATTACATTTAAAGATCGGGAGATGAGAAATTTGATACTACAGAGGAACAGAGAGAAAAGATTATACATCGATGGAAATTACATAATTATTTTTAAAGATATACCGATTAGGTTGTTGAAACGAAGAGATCCATACAAGCCACTGGTACAGATACTTAAGAAAAATAAGATTGATTTTAGATGGGAGTTTCCGGAAGGAGTCTCCTTCTTCTACAAAACTAAAAAACGCAGGTTGACAAGCCCAGAAGAGATTGGGAAATTTACGAGAAGGTACAAGGAATTACAAGTTGAAGAAGAAGATGTGAAGGGTGCAGGAGCAGGAAGAGGATCAGGACCTAGAGATGAGTCAGAATCAGTGGAAGAGGAAGAGGAGCAGGGGAAAAGATCCGAAGAAGAAGAAGAAGAAGACGAAGAAGGAGGTGAGGAAGAGGAAGAGGAAGCAGAAAAGGAAGACAGATTATAAGTAAACGAATAAAATTATTTAATTTGACTGCAAGATGGCGTTAAAATTATGGAATTGGAACATTAATGGGATGAATGATAAAAGAAAACGAAATAAAATTGAACAATTTCTTAAGAAGAAAAATCTGGACATTATATGTTTGCAGGAAACGCACGTGGCAAGAAGACACAGAAAAATTTTGATAAATAAGAGACTAGGGAATGAATTTATATCATCGGATAAAGAGAAAAAAAGAGGTGTTGTTCTATATATCAAAAACAAAATTGAAGCCAAACAACTCTTTAAAGATGAAGATGGGAGAATCATAGCAGTCCAGACCAAGTGGCAAGGCGAAAATTTAATAATTGTCGGGATCTATGCACCTAATGGAAATAAGACTGATTTTTACAAAATTTTGGAAGAAAAACTATTTGAATATGTAGATCAGAAGATCATAATAATGGGTGATATGAATGGCGTGGTTTCTCTACAGATGGATAGACTAAGAGAAGGAAGAAACAAAGAAGGGAAACTTCCAAAGACTTTTTTCTCAATGACTAAGAATTGTAATTTGATTGATATTTGGAGGCTCAGACACCCATTGGAAAAACAATTCACGTATTATTCAGAACCGAATCAGTCAATGTCAAGAATCGATCAAATTTGGGTTTCAAATGAACTGACTCCAAGAATTCAAAAGATTGAAATTCAACCTAAAGTAATTTCAGATCATAACCCAATAGAATTGGAATTAAAAGGATTTGAGGAAAGATCTTTTAGATGGAGAATTAACGACTATTTACTGGACGATGAAAAGATCATGGATAAGGCACGAAAGAAATTAACCGAATATTTTATGGACAATCTTAATAAAGGTACAAAGATTAGCATTGTTTGGGATGCAAGCAAAGCAGTGATGAGAGGTTTCTTCATTCAGCAGAATTCATTGAAGAACAAACTCAGGGAAAAAGGGAAAAAAGAAATCCTGAATCAGATTATGGAAAAGGAGCAAAAATTAATTAAAAAACCAAACAGTTTAAAGATTAAACAAGAAATCAAGATTTTACAGACGCAATTTTCAATTATTATAAATAAGGAAATAGAATGGAACATCAAAAGACTGCGACAGAGAAACTTTGAATATGCGAACAAATCAGGCAAATTGCTTGCATGGCAAATTAAAAAGAGAAAAGAACAGAATACAATTAACAAAATTATTGTGAACGGAGAAGAGAAAATCTCCCCAAAAGAAATCAGGAAAGGATTCTTGGACTTTTATAGACAATTATATAAGGACAAAGAAAGAAATAATGTGAAGAAAATTGAAAGATTTTTAAGAAATAAAAAGGTGCAGAAGATCCCGACAGAACAAAAAGACAAGCTGAACACCCCAATTGAAGTTGACGAGATTAAAGAGGTCATAAAGGAATTGAAGAGAGGAAAGGCCCCGGGACCAGATGGATTTACATCAGGATACTATAAGGAAATGAGTGAAGTTTTGATGACTCCATTGAAAGAAGTAATGAATAATATTTTAAAAACAAGAGAGATTCCAGAAACATGGAAAGAAGCATTTATAACATTAATTCCCAAACAAGATTCAGACTTAACACAAGTTAAAAATTATAGGCCTATTTCTTTATTGAATACAGATTATAAAATATTTGCGGGTATTTTAGCAAAGCGAATCAAAAAGATATTAATGAGTATTATCCACAAAGACCAAGCAGGGTTCCTGCCAGGCAGACAACTGAAAGACAATGTAAGAAATATAATTAACACTTTGGAATATCTGAATGCCAGGAACGAGAAGCAAGCGATATTAATGTTTGTGGACGCTGAAAAGGCCTTTGATAATATAATATGGGAATTTATGTTGAAAAATCTTGAATATATGGAGGTAGGAGAAGAGTTCTTCAATGGTATCAAGGCAATATATACAGAGCAGCGAGCTAAATTGATAGTTAATAATGTGGTTTCCGAAGATATAAAAATATCTAAAGGAACAAGACAGGGATGTCCGCTCTCACCATTGTTATTCATAACGGTTCTGGAGGTCTTTTTAAATGCAATAAGACAAAATAGTCGAATAAAAGGGGTAACAGTAGGTCAGAATGAATACAAAGTGAAAGCTTTTGCCGACGATCTGGTTATAACGATGGAAGAACCATTAGAAAGCGTTGGAGAGCTACTGGAGGAGATTGAACAATTTGGGATGGTGGCCGGGTTCAGATTGAATAAGAAAAAAACTAAAATAATGGCTAAAAATATGGAGCAGGATAAGATAGAAATATTGCAACAACAAACGGAGATAGAAGTAGTGAAGAAAGTAAAATACTTGGGAATATGGTTAACAACCAAAAACATTGACCTGTACCAGAATAACTATGTTCAAATATGGAAAGGTATAAAAAAAGACCTGGAGGTGTGGAATAGAATGAAGCTGTCCTTTTGGGGCAGGATTTCTACAATTAAGATGAACGTGCTCCCAAGGATGTTATTTTTGTTTCAGACAATCCCCATAATTAAGGGGAGTGGAACCTTCAAAGATTGGCAAAAAGTGATATCAAGGTATATCTGGCAGGGCAAGAAGCCAAGAATAAAATATAAATTACTTACAGATGCGAAAGAGAGAGGAGGCTTCGCCCTGCCAGATTTGAAACTATATTATGAGGCAGCATGTATTTGCTGGCTAAAGGATTGGATTAAACTTGAAAACAAGGAATTATTAGATCTTGAAGGTTTCGATAACAGGTTTGGGTGGCACGCTTATTTATGGTGTGATAAGAAAAAGGTTCACAAAGGATTTGGAAACCACATCTTCAGAAACTCGTTAATAGAAGTATGGGACAGGTACAAAAGTCTTTTAGAACCAAGGGTTCCACACTGGTTATCTCCGTTGGAAGTTATGAGTGTAAAGAAAGTGAATATGAGAGGCAATTGGGCTACATATGGAGAATTGGTAATGAAGGAAGGAGGAAAATGGAAACTAAAACCATATGAACAAGTTAAGGATTATGTATATGATTGGTTACACTACTTCCAGGTAAATGAAATGTTTAAGAAAGATACAAAGGAAAAGGGGTATATAGAAAAAGACTCTAGGTTTCAAATGGATATAATTAATAGTGATAATAAGATCTTGTCAAAAATGTACAAGATATTGTTGGAATGGTGTACGAAGGACGAAGAAGTTAAATCAGTAATGATACACTGGGCTAGAGATTTTGGATATAATATTCAATTTGATGATTGGGAGAAACTATGGAAGGAAAATCTAAAATTCACTGCATGCATGGGATTGAAGGAAAACGTGATGAAAATGTTCTATAGATGGTATATTACACCTGTTAAGTTAGCCAAAATGTACAAAATGGACAATAAGTGTTGGAAATGCAAAGAAAGGGAAGGAACATTTTATCACATGTGGTGGGAATGTAAGAAAGTTAAGAACTTCTGGGAAGGGATATATAATGAATTAAAAAAAATGTTAAAATATACTTTTGTCAAGAAACCAGAAGCTTTTCTTTTAGGAATCACGGGAAAAGAGATAAGAAGGAAAGACTGTAAGCTATTCCAGTATGCAGTTGTGGCAGCAAGAATTTTACTAGCCCAGAAGTGGAAACAGGAAGAAACACCGACAATTCAAGAGTGGAGAATGAAACTAATAGACTATGTGGAGCTAGATAAACTGACTGGAAAAATAAGATATTTTAAAAATCAAAAGTTCATCGAACATTGGGGGAAATTTGTAGATTATCTGAAAAATCTATGTGATCCACAAACAACGCTAGTGGGGTTTCAAGAAGCACTGTAAAGGTTAAGATGTATTGTTTGGGAAAATATATATTGGTAAAGGTGAAAGTTAAAAGGCAATGCAAAAAAGGAAATGCGTTATAGTTAGGAGTATATATGGATGATTACCAGAAAAATCGAAGGAAGTCTCAAAAGTGTAATTTGTGAAAATTTGGCTAAAAATGTATGATTTTTGTTGTAAACTAATAAAAAGTATATTGAAAGAAAAAAAAAAAAGGAATATAGTCTCTGAAGAGTTGTATTTAATACGTAGTAAATCCCCAAATATCTCCCTGATTGTAATGGGAGACACCAATGCTCGAATTGGATCAGATAATACAGCTCTCTATAAACACTATGTCTCAAATCTAGCTGAAGATGCCCCACTTCCATTGAGAATAGGGAGGAATTCAAAGGACATCATTATTAATAAAGCGGGAGGAAAACTCTTACAATTGGTTTTAGAATTTAACCTCTCATTTTTTAATGGCTCAATGTGGCCGGATATTCCAGGAAATTTTACCTTCAGCTCCAAAAGGGGTAGGAGCGTAATCGACTATTCTCTAGTTTCCGTTGAAATGTTAAATGAAGTTGCCTCTTTTACAGTTGTACCTCGCTCAGAAAGTGACCACTTCCCAATAGTTTTAGAGATGTACAGGAATCCTAGAAATAATGATATTAGTCCTCTTATTAGTATTGATAAGACTATCTATGCCAAAAGAGTTTATATAAGTGATAAAAATAGGGAGGATCTATTAGCAGTATTTGAAAATAACCCAGTTATTCTTGAACCTGTGGCTAACCAAAATTTGATGCCCTTGGAGGATAATGATTGTTATTATAAGACTATCCAGGAATTATTTTCTTCTTTTTTAGACCCTCAGTTCAGCAACAAACCTTCAAATAAGTATAACTGGTTTGATAAAGATTGTATTAACTATAAGAAAGAACTTAGAACTTGTCTAAAAGAAGCCTACATTACCAACTCTCAAGGTCTCTGGAAGACTTATTTTGAAATGAAAAAAGCTTTTAAGAACATGCTCCTGGAAAAAAAATCTGAGTTCGCACTAGCCAAATGGTCTAAAATTGTTACTGCATTAGAAATTAAAGATACCAAAACTTTTTGGTCACTTCTCTCAATAAAAGATATCACTGATTTCCCTAATATAAGCGATGAGGCTTGGATTTCACATTTTACTGCTGTTTTTTATGATCACCAAGTTTGTA
Organism: Podarcis raffonei; assembly: GCF_027172205.1. Lineage (NCBI taxonomy): Eukaryota > Metazoa > Chordata > Lepidosauria > Squamata > Lacertidae > Podarcis > Podarcis raffonei. The sequence continues at coordinate 60,591,900 of NC_070613.1, read as the reverse complement.
AAAAGGAAAATTTTAAATTTTCTCTGGCAAAAACCACACAATTTCAAATTACTGTTGAGGAGATGAAAAGGATAATCTTTTCGTTTAAGCAAGGGAAATCACCTGGTATGGATGGCATTCCAATAGACCTGTTGAGATTAGATGTAGAATGGTGGGCCAATAAACTTGTACCGCTTTTTAATTCTATCTATCACTCAGCTCTTGTACCTAAGTCGTGGAACAACTCAATAGTGCCGATCTTAAAAAAAGGTGATAGGAATTGCCAAGAGAACTACAGGCCTATAAGTTTGTTACCATGCATAAGTAAAATCTATGCCAAATCTCTGCTTATTAAATTGGAAGAATGGATGCTGACAAAAGGTCTACCTGGTAAAGAGCAGGCTGGTTTTAAGGCAGGCTCGTCAACTCTTGACCAGTGTCTAGTGTTAAGTCATCTTGTGGATAAATATGTCATGAGAAATAAACGAAAACTCTTTGTGGCATTTGTGGATTTAAAAAGTGCCTTTGATTCGGTCGACCGCAATAAACTATGGACTAAACTAGAACACCTTGGTATCGACCCATATCTACTTATACTGATTCAAAGTTTACATTCTAATAACCAAATATATGTTAAAGTATCAAAAGATGGTAGACTTGCAGGTCCTATTCTGAATAATCGAGGAGTTAGGCAAGGCTGTATCTTGGCCCCTACCCTATTTAATTTATTTCTATCTGACCTACCATTATTTCTTCAAAACGCAACCACTCATACTCCTTATTTAAACAATAGCCCACTCTTTTTATTACTTTATGCAGATGATGCTGTAATTATTTCACTCTCTGTTTTGGGTTTTAAAAAATTATTTAAGAGTTTCTCAAACTACTGCTCTCTCAATAATCTCAAAATTAATTATGATAAGACAAAGATTATGCAATTCAGAAAGAGAGGGAACCCAAAAGGCTGTATAATTAATGGACATCTAATACAGGAAGTTAAGCACTTCAATTATCTGGGAATCACATTCAAAAATAATATGAATTGGAATACACATATATGTGCTGCAATAGCTAAGGCCAAAGTGACAGCCCACCATATTAAATCCTATTTTTTTTCTCCAGTAGGAAACAGATTTATTCCAGCTGTATTGCAAGTGATTGACATGAAACTCTGTGCCCAACTTCTATACGGCACACCAGTGTGGATTTCAGGTGACCTCAAGAGGTTGGATAAATTTCACGCATCCCTTTTGAGGTCATTATTAGGACTTGCAAACTCTGTAAAATATGAAACAATATGTTGTGAGCTGGGAATACTGCCTTTATCAGTAAGGGCATGGCTGAGGACCTTGAAATATTGGATCTTCCTCCATTATAGAGCCCTATCCCCTAATACTATACTTTACGATCTTTTAAGTGATAGTGCAATCTACAATCTATCAGTGATTTGTAGGAGAAAACTGGATTCGATAGGGCTCACTCTAACTGATTTTGAAATCTCTGATCCCAAAGATATATGGGAAATTATCAGGAAGACCCTCACAGAAAAAAGTGTTCTCGCCATGCTTGAGGTTGCAAAGCACAGCACCTGCTCTCCTATCCACCTAAATCTCTCTTTGTGTAGAGATTTCCAAAAGGGATACATGACAAATCTGAAGAAACATGAATCGTGTAGGCTGTTTATGTTGGCCAGATTTAACATGTTTCTCTCGGCGGTAGTGAGAGGAAGATACTTAGCTATCCCAGAATCAGAGCGTCTCTGTAAATGCAGAAAACAGGAACCCGATACTCTAGAGCATATATTCTTTTCCTGTGATTTTGGCAGCTATGCCAGAAGACAATTATTTGAGGCCCTAAAATTTAATAGACAGTTTTTTACACAACCAACTGTTCAGGACCTGCTGGCGGACAGCGATGATCAAATTACTTTAATAGCGGCTGAATTTTTAAGTGCTGTCCATGAAGAAAGAATGGGCCATGGTAAAGAGACTTAGTGGTTTTTAATGGTAGGTGATGTTGCTGTGTTGTATTATATTATTTATGTACATTGATTTATTTTTTGGAGTTAAGAATAGGACTGGGATAAATTGTGTTCGCTGAGCCCGTATTTTATACAGTCTGTATATGATGTTTGTTTGTTAATGTGAGGTGTGATATGCCTAATAAAGGATTTTGAATTGAATTGAAAAAATTAGCATTCCAAGGGAGTTGCAGGGTTAGGAAACCTGGGTTCAGCATCACATTCAATCAAATAGTCCAGGCCCTCCCAGCACTAGCACAACTTGCTAATATACCTTAAGATGATGTCCTGGCTGCCTTACAAAGGGCATTTCTCCCCCAAACCATCTGAGACAGCACAATGTAATTCTTTCTGCAAACATAACAAGGGCCCAAGAGAGCCTTTCAGTGTTGCTGAGCTTAGATGCTTGGTGCAGCACTGCAGTTTTTCAAACTGGGAGGATGCTGGGCGATTGTTTGTTCTGTGGCCTGTATGATGAGGCCCTGTAGAACAGCCTATTTGCAAAGACAGCTCACATTCAAATATGAATTAGAGGAAGTTCTGGCTGCTGAAACAGCGGCAGAAATTGCCCCCAAAATGCATTTGATATATTTGATTCCCCTACCTGAAATGGTATAGAACAACTCACAGATACTCACATTGAGATGCTGAACATGTACTTTCTTTCTGAACCAAGGCTTCTTATTGTGGTTAGGGATGTCAGAAAATTCTGAAGAAAATGGAAACAGGAAATTGACCATGGAACAGAAATAAATCTAGTAATTCCCCCATCTTATTTGCATAATTTCCTTTGCATCAAAATGAATGGGATAGAATAACACAATGGCAATGTAACTTATCCAACGTACGTAATGAATTATGTAAGTTACATTATTTTTCCACAGCAAAGAGTGTGTCAAATAATATAGCTTTGGGTGACCAAATGGAGCAAACAGCACGCAGACCTAGTGGTGGGAGGGGAAAAATCCTTAAATAAGAGACACGGGGGAATGATTAATGGACTTCAATGTCTGTACACTAATGGGCAAAGCATGGGAAATAAACAAGATGAGCTTGAGCTCTTGGTACAGCAAACTAAATATGACATAATAGGCATCACTGAAACCTGGTGGGATAAGTCCCATGATTGGAATGTAATAATGGAGGGATACAATCTATTTCAGAGAAACAGACCAGACAAGAAAGGAGGAGGAGTGGCGTTATATGTCAGGGATGTGTATACCTGTGAAGAGATCCAAGATTTAGAACCTCAAAGCCAAAGTGAGAGCATTTGGGTCAAAATTAAGGGAGAGAAGAATAACAGTGACCTCATTGTGGGAGTTTACTATAGATCCCCAAGCCAAACGGAGGACATAGATGATGCCTTCCTGGAACAGATGGCCAAGCATGCAAAAGGAAGGGAGATAGTAGTAATGGGGGACTTCAATTACCCGGGTATTTGTTGGATGTCAAACTCAGCCAAGAGCATAAGGTCAAACAGATTCCTCACTGGCCTTGCAGACAACTTCATTGTCCAGAAAGTGGGAGAAGCAACAAGAGGAACAGCCATTTTAGATCTGGTCCTAACCAATGTTGAGGACCCGGTTAGTGGGGTAGAAGTGGAAGGATCATTAGGCGCGAGTGATCATGCTCTTCTGAAGTTTACTATACAGCGGAAAGGAGCAGCCAAGCATACTAGGACTCAATTTCTCGACTTTAAGAAAGCTGACTTCATAAAACTTAGGGAAGTGCTGGGTGAGATCCCATGGACAGTAATACTAAAAGGAAAGGGAGTTCATGATGGCTGGGAGTTTGTTAAGAGGGAGAGAGTAAAAGCACAACTTAGAATCATAGAATCATAGAGTTGGAAGAGACCACAAGGGCCATCGAGTCCAACCCCCTGCCAAGCAGGAAACACCATCAGAGCACTCCTGACATATGGTTGTCAAGCCTCTGCTTAAAGACCTCCAAAGAAGGAGACTCCACCACTTCAGGCAATACCAATGAGGCGGAAACATGGAAGGTGCCTCAAGAAGCCAGGGTGGCTATCTAAAGAACTTTTAACTGAGTTAAGATTAAAAAAGGATGTGTACAAAAAATGGAAAAGGGGGGAAACCACCAAAGAGGAATTCAAACAAATAGCCAGCACGTGTAGACACAAAGTCAGAAAAGCTAAAGCACAGAATGAACTCAGGCTTGCTAGAGAGGTTAAAAGCAACAAAAAAGGCTTTTATGGGTATGTTCGTAGCAAAAGGAAGAACAAAGAAACAGTGGGGTCACTCAGAGGAGAAGATGGTGAAATGCAAACAGGGGACACAGAAAGGGCTGAACTCCTCAATGCCTTCTTTGCCTCAGTCTTCTCCGATAAAGAAAACAATGCCCGACCTGAAGAATTTGGAGCAAAGGATTCAGCAGAGGAAACACAGCCCAGAATAACTAAGGAGATAGTACAAGAATACTTGGCTAGTCTAGATGTATTCAAGTCTCCAGGGCCAGATGAACTGCATCCAAGAGTATTAAGAGAACTGGCAGATGTGATTTCAGAACCACTGGCAGTCATCTTTGAGAATTCCTGGAGAACAGGCGAATTCCCGGCAGACTGGAGGAGGGCAAATGTTGTCCCTATTTTCAAAAAGGGGAAAAGAGAGGACCCAAATAATTACTGCCCAGTCAGTCTGACATCAATACCAGGGAAGATTCTGGAGCAGATCATTAAGCAAACAGTCTGTGAGCACCTAGAAAGGAATGCTGTGATCACCAATAGTCAGCATGGATTTCTGAAAAATAAGTCATGTCAGACTAACCTGATCTCGTTTTTTGACAGAATTACAAGCCTGGTAGATGAAGGGAACGCAGTGGATGTAGCCTACCTTGATTTCAGCAAGGCATTTGACAAGGTGCCCCATGATATTCTTGTAAAGAAGCTGGTAAAATGCGGTCTTGACTATGCTACCACTCAGTGGATTTGTAACTGGCTGACTGACCGAACCCAAAGGGTGCTCATCAATGGTTCCTCTTCATCCTGGAGAAGAGTGACTAGTGGGGTGCCACAGGGTTCTGTCTTGGGCCCGGTCTTATTCAACATCTTTATCAACGACTTGGATGATGGACTCAAGGGCATCCTGATCAAATTTGCAGATGACACCAAACTGGGAGGGGTGCCTAACACCCCAGAGGACAGGATCACACTTCAAAACGACCTTGACAGATTAGAGAACTGGGCCAAAACAAACAAGATGAATTTTAACAGGGAGAAATGTAAAGTATTGTACTTGGGCAAAAAAAATGAGAGGCACAAATACAAGATGGGTGACACTTGGCTTGAGAGCAGTACATGTGAAAAGGATCTAGGAGTCTTGGTTGACCACAAACTTGACATGAGCCAACAGTGTGACACGGCAGCTAAAAAAGCCAATGTAATTCTGGGCTGCATCAATAGGAGTATAGCATCTAGATCAAGGGAAGTAATAGTGCCACTGTATTCTGCTCTGGTCAGACCTCACCTGGAGTACTGTGTCCAGTTCTGGGCACCACAGTTCAAGAAGGACACAGACAAACTGGAACGTGTCCAGAGGAGGGCAACCAAAATGGTCAAAGGCCTGGAAACGATGCCTTATGAGGAACGGCTAAGGGAGCTGGGCATGTTTAGCCTGGAGAAGAGGAGGTTAAGGGGTGATATGATAGCCATGTTCAAATATATAAAAGGATGTCACATAGAGGAGGGAGAAAGGTTGTTTTCTGCTGCTCCAGAGAAGCGGACACGGAGCAATGGATCCAAACTACAAGAAAGAAGATTCTACCTAAACATTAGGAAGAACTTCCTGACAGTAAGAGCTGTTCGACAGTGGAATTTGCTGCCAAGGAGTGTGGTGGAGTCTCCTTCTTTGGAGGTCTTTAAGCAGAGGCTTGACAACCATATGTCAGGAGTGCTCTGATGGTGTTTCCTGCTTGGCAGGGGGTTGGACTCGATGGCCCTTGTGGTCTCTTCCAACTCTATGATTCTATGATTCTATGTCACATAGAGGAGGGAGAAAGGTTGTTTTCTGCTGCTCCAGAGAAGCGGACACGGAGCAATGGATCCAAACTACAAGAAAGAAGATTCCACCTAAACATTAGGAAGAACTTCCTGACAGTAAGAGCTGTTCGACAGTGGAATTTGCTGCCAAGGAGTGTGGTGGAGTCTCCTTCTTTGGAGGTCTTTAAGCAGAGGCTTGACAACCATATGTCAGGAGTGCTCTGATGGTGTTTCCTGCTTGGCAGGGGGTTGGACTCGATGGCCCTTGTGGTCTCTTCCAACTGTATGATTCTATGATTCTATGATTCTATGATTCTATGATATATGAACTTCGGTAGAATAAAACAGTGCTACATGTGTCAATTATAGAGCAGAATGAAAAATGACGTCTTCTTGTATCCCTAATGGCGGTACTGATAACTAGACTAACTTCCTTGTCTTCTCAGTACTAGAGCTTAATTGAGAAGCGCATCTCTTGAGAAAGATCAGAGTTGTACTTCTGAAATTCCAGCCCTTTTTGGCAAGCACATTTGCAATTTCAGATACTATATGGCTGACTGTAAGCTTTATTTATCGGGATGTACAATTCTAATATTGGCTATTTGAGGTTTTACATTGCATAATTAATAACAACAACAACAACAATAGCAACTTGTAATGCCAATAAAGGTATTTGTATTGTATAGTATTGTAATAATAATAATTTTATTATTTATACCCCACCTATCTGGCTGGGTTTATGTATAAGCTGCCGTAGGGCAGACAACACAGTTTTTGTAGGTTTCAGTGGAGATAGACAGAGGCCTTGTTTTAATTTTGCCATGTATTTTTATGTAGAATGCCTATGTTATTCGCTTTTGATACTATCTTATATCAAGGTCTGTAAATAGTTGCTCTCCTGATTAATTACAGCAAGTAGGAATTACCTTCAAGTGGTCAGACAGAGGAGTTTTTCAAAAATTGCTTCCAGTTTTCTTTTAGGCTACATATGACTAGCTGACACAGATTTGCCTAAGCCAGTGGTGGCCAAACTTGGCCCTCCAGATGTTTTGGGACTACAATTTCCACCATCCCTGACCACTGGTACTGTTAGCTAGGGATGATGGGAATTGTAGTCTCAAAACATCTGGACGGCTGGGTTTGGCCACTACTGGCCTAAGCAGATGGGCCTGTACAAAGCTGTGTTCGGGCTAATAATTCTTGTGGAATTATATGCCTGTTATTGTTGGGGTCTCAGAGGCAAATGACAAAAGCAGAAGAGGTGATGAAAATGATGTATAGATGGTATATTACACCTGTTAAGTTAGCAAAAATGTATAAAGTCAGTAATAAATGTTGGAAATGTAAAGAAAAAGAGGGAACATTTTATCACATGTGGGAATGTAAAAAGGTGAAATGCTTCTGGGAGATGATATATAATGAGTTGAAAAAAATGTTGAAATATACATTTATAAAGAAACCAGAAGCATTTCTATTGGGCGTTGTGGGGAGTGATATAAATAGAAAGGAATGTAAGCTCTTCTTATATGCAATAACAGCAGCAAGGATATTATTGGCCCAAAAATGGAAGCAAGAAGAGTTACCGTCGATTGAAGAATGGAGGATGAAGTTAATGGACTATGCAGAATTAGATAAACTAACAGGAAGGATTCGAAACCGGCGAGACCAGAAATTCACGGAAGACTGGAGTAAATTTACGGATTATTTGAAAAGTAATTGTGAAGAACAGATGACGTTTGTAGGGTTGCAAGAAGTTTTGTGAGGAGTATTATTAGAAGTATTGTAAAAATGGAGAAGGGGGAGGATGATTTGTTAAGAGATGTAAAGGCAATATTAAGTTAAGAAATGCATAAGAAGTGGTTAAAATGGTGGATCATCAGAGGTGCTGATGGAAGTCCAAAAAGATTGTATAAGTGATAAGTTTTGTGGTACATTTTATAATTTATATGTTAAAATTAATAAAATAAATTATTAAAGACAGAAGCAGAAGAGACTTGAAGAATAAGGGAGCCACAAGAAACCCATGGAAAGAAGGAAGACAAAGAGACTGAATGGTGTTGGGACTGAAGGAAATAGCTTAGGATGGACCATGAGAAGACATCACCAAGCCCCATGTTTGTTAATTGTGCACGGGTCAAAGAGCTGATGTGCTTCTTCCTATTTCTGAGGACTGCACACCCCACCCAGAGAGGAGCTGCTGCTATCATCTATCATCACTGCATAAAAGCAAAGAGCAGCCTCTCCATTATTGTGTCAGCAACTGATTTATTGAAGCGACAGATGTTCCTTTGCAGCTTGGCTAACAGCATTAGATCTCTGGGATGCATCAAGGGAGTATCTGGGAAGCTGGCAAGGCAGGATGCTGCCTGAATTCTACTGGTCTGTTGCTTTTCCACTGAGCCTTAGATCAGTCATTGTGTCACTTAGCAGTGCATTCCGGTGCACCAAGAATTTTCATAGTTATTTTTCACTTGCGGACTGATTTCCAACCTTTCTTAGTTTTTCTATGTAATCTGTTTTAATGGGCAACAATTTTTTACTTTTTGAATGTTGTCTAGATTTCTACAACTGATTTAGGGTATTTTTGTACTGCTGAATCAGGAAATGGCATCCGTTTCTCTCCATCAGGTCAGGTTTACTGTAAACTGAATGGTGGGCATTGATAAAGGTAAGTACACGTAAATTGCATGTCGCTTCACCATTTTTCAAACTTCAGGGCTTGAACTTCCGTTTCTTGGAACTCTTGGAATGCTCAGCGGCAGGGAGATCTCTGTCCAACAGTAGTCAGCCATCATGACTGCGTCCCAGCGACCCTGATACCTGGTCTCCATCTCTTTCATGTCCTGATGGAATCTCTCCCCCTGCTCGTCACTCATTGAACCCAGGTTCTCAGGAAACCGGTCCATATGTGAAAATAGGTAGTGCATCTTGACGCTCATGTCGCAGCCCAGGTTTCTGAAAGCAGTCAGCATGTTGTTGACAAGTTCTGCGTAGTTTCTGGCCTTATTGTTGCCAAGAAAGTTCTTCACTACCAGAACAAATGCCTTCCACGCTTCCAGTTCCACTTCGTTCACTGAGTTTCCAAACTCTGGATCTCTGATGAGCTGACGGATCTGAGGACCACAAAGATGCCAGCTTTCAACTTCTCCATGGTCAATCCTGGAAAAGCCTGGCACAAGTAAGTGAAGCAGTCACCATCCTTGTCCAGAGCCTTGGTGAACTGCTTGATTAAGCCGAGCTTGATGTGCAGCGGTGGGAAGAGTATTCTGTCTCTGTTCACCAGAGGGTTGTTGATGACGTTCCTTTTTTGACAAGGCACCAATTCCTCCCGCACAGGCCAGTCCTTCTTCGTGTAATGCTGAGCACGGTTCCTACTATCCCACATGCACAGAAAACATGGGTACTTGGTGAAGCCAGACTGTTGTCCCAACAAAAAGTTCACCATCTTCAGGTCAACACAAATAAACCACTTATGCTGATCATAACCAATTTTCTCCAGCACATACTTCACCACTTCATAGTTCTCCTTCAGTGTACTCGAGGGAGCCAGAGGTATAGAGGCAAACTGGTTGCCGTTGTGTAGCAGAACACATTTCAGTGATCGCTTGCTGCTGTCAATGAACAGTCTCCAATCTTTGGGTTCGTACTGTGGCACTCCAAGCTTGAGCAGAAGCTGCGCAATATCTGCACAGTACACGAAGTCCTTCTCTTCCGAGAAAAAACGGAGGTACTCTTGATGCCTGTTGTGGAAGAAGCTGATGCGAGCACTGTCAGAGAGGAGGTTTTTTCCTTCACTCTGGATGCCAACAGTTTGGCAGAGTCCTTTGACAAGCTGAGGTCGCGAACTAGATCATTCAACTCCTTTTAGGAAAATGGATGTGGAGCATCATCTTCAAGAACCACTTCTTCATCTTCATGTCCTTCAACACTGGAGGCATCTTCGTCACTAATGTCAGGAAGTTCTCCGAAGACAGGCACTGGAATTTCATCACAATGAGCTACAGGACGACGTGCTGATAGAAGATCAGGATTAACTTAGTTTTGATTCCCCAACTTTATGCTTTGCCGCACCAATTTATGGAAGATTTCGAGGTTTTATGACTTCAAACTGATCCCTTTTTGACATAATCACCCAGAACTATCGGACCTGAATACTTCTTGTCATTAAAATAATCATTTCCAATCAAAACAATTATTCGACATGGCATTTTACCCCCACCAACTTCTTCTAAAATGCTCCACACAAGCGTACATGTGAACAAAAACATAAAAAAGACATGTGCCATAGCTCAAAAACTTGACCTGATTGAGCAAAACCAATGTGATTTTTGGATTCAGCACATCAGATTCATCCTAAATCAACTGAAAAAACACAGACAACAAATTTGTTGTTGACCAGTGTATTCTTCTACCTCATCATATCACGAGAAGTAGGAGACTGAACTGTTTTTCCTTTATATTGAGTAAGACACAGCAGCCATGGTTTGAAAATTCACATTTCTTGCTGATTTAATAGAGCATTATTTTCCCATGAGCCTCTAAATGTTGAAATGTGGCCAAATCACTGTATTCTCAGTTCATTGTTCTTTTTGATATTAACATGAACTGGCTTCAGCAAGACAGCAAGAATGAAACTCAACGTTAGCAGCAACAGATGGCTGGGAATGTGTTCCATTTAAAGGAGGATTATATGTAACACCCCATTTTCTTCTAATCTGCTTTGACAACAAGCTCCTTCATCAAGGCAGGCTCATTAAATCTAGAGTGAACACAATAATGTATAAAAGCTTTTTCATGTACCATTTACACTTTTAAATGAGGACAGATTCTAAAATATTCACCACTTTTAAATATTTTATTTGAGGCCTGTTGGTGCTGAACCTGATGCTGAACTTTGACAATGATGGTTGAGGCCGATGGGAACTGAACTCCCAAACATCTACAGGACCTCAGACTGGGAGAGGCTGGTTTTGGACCCCTCTCACTTTAATGGAGTTATTTCTTTGCACAGGATCCTGTCTATGGAGAGGGGTTATAAGTTGGTGGGAGATCCCATTTATCTGGCCATATATATGACACCTTTATGTGATAAAACCAAGCTCAAGGCAGCTTCTAGTAACAAATTTAACCACATCAAAATTAACTCAAAATTTAAACAATAAAACAATTGTAGAAGTTCCCCATAAAACTCCGCAATCACAACTGTATACACAGCAGCAGGCTAATATATGCAGCGTTTTTGTATGGACAAAGACTTTACATGATTTGTGTGAAGCTACAAACCAAGGCATTCCCAGTTAGAGGGTGATGGGGAACAGGACTGGGGAAGATCTCAGCTTGAGTCCTTGGAGAGCTTCTTCTACTTAGAACTGGCAGTGCTGCTCTAAATGAACTAGTTCCCATGACTGACTTTGGTAGGTTCATCAGAAAGTGCTTATAGGAAGTCCACTTATAAACACCATCTCCAACTCCTCGAAAGATTCCATCAACAGTGTCTCCGAAAAATTTTACACATCACTTGGGAAGACAGGCGAACTAATATCAGTGTGCTGGAAGAAGCAAAGATCACCAGTGTTGAAGCAATGATTCTTCAACATCAACTTCGTTGGAGTGGTCATGTTGTGCAGATGCCTGATCATCATCTTTCAAAGCAACTACTCCATTCTGAACTTAAAAATGGAAAGCGTAATGCTGGTGGTCAACAAAAGAGGTTTAAAGACTGTCTCAAGGCAAATCTAAAACAATGTAGTATAAACACTGACAACTGGGAAACACTGGCCTGCGAGTGCTCCAGTTGGAGAACAGCCTTTACCAAAGGTGTCATGGGCTCTGAAGACACTCAAACTCAGGACACAAGGGAGAAATGTGCTAAGAGGAAGGCACGCTTGGCAAATCCACACCGTGATCAACTCCCGCCCAGAAACCAATGTCCCCACTGTGGAAGAACGTATGGATCCAGAATTGGCCTCCACAGTCACTTACGGACACATGGTTAAAACCGTGTTTATGGAAGACAATCTTACTCGGCTACGAGGGATTGCCAAAGAAGAAGAAGAAGATTTAGTCAGCTTTGTATTGACAACTGTGCCGGCAGTGAAATTTCAGCAGCTGGGTCAACACAAGGCATTTTGCCACCAATGAGAGGCACTGGGTGTGCATCAGGTTCTGTCTTGGCAGGGCTTTTGGTGTAGCCCCCTTTGTGATCCTGGAGCAAGGTTGCCCCACTCGCCTGTCACATTTGGCCAATGAGAGGTGGGGCAGATATGGCTTTGGCCCAAGGGGGGAGGTTCACCACCCCGGCATATGGCAGGCCTGCAGCATAGCCCAATTTATTATCTGTCTCTTGGCATGTTGGGATTTTTAGGGAAATACAGTTGGAAATGCAGTTGAAGTTGATTGTCAAAGAAGTGAGGGGATTTATTGCTTTTCCATTTATTGGGGGCATAGGGGGGCTCCTGTCGATGGGCATTTTGTATTTTTATGTTGTGAACTTCCCTGTGATCTTTTATGGTTTTATTTTGCTCTTTTATGAAAACCCAAGGTATGTGTCACAAATATTTGTTTTGTGTTCATTAAACCTATCCAACTTTTATTCTGATTGTAATGCATTAACTACAGCTGCTTATATATTTAATTATTCTAAGGTATATATTTATATTATTATCCTTACAGATATTTCCTGGTCTCATTCTCTCTGACATAAAGCCTGCCAAAAGAATGAAGTTCAAGACTGTATGTTATCTGCTGGTTCAACTTATGCATTGTCGTAAAATGTTCAAAGCTGAGATCCCTTTCTCCAATGTGATGACTTGTGAAGACGACGACAAGGTAGCGTATGGCAAAGCAAGGTCATTTGTCAAAATGTGTGGTATCTGCCCTCACCTCCCATTTCACTGGGGCCTTTTTTTAAAAAAAGGTACTCCTGGCAGGGCCGTCTTTAGCATATGCGGCACCGTGGTGCAAAGCTCTGCCCGGCACCCCCCAAAGTTGTTGAGCTTTTTTTAGGGAGTCTCATGCTGCTAAAAACATACCACTGGTTACGCCAGGGAAAGCAGCACGCAGATTGCACACTTTTGCCCCTTCCCAAAGAGAAATCAGAAGTGTGCCATCCTCAGTGCCGTATCAAGGTCAGGTGGTGCCATTTAGGTGATTGATGGGTTAAGCAAATAAATTTCAATTACAGTATTTGTATACTGTATTATCAAAAGATCATAGTATATGATACCATGATCAGCACAGATGTCTTTTGGAGATATTTAAAGAACTGTAGGACTATCTATACCCAGAAGTAAAAACTGCTAGAGTACTGGTCTGCACCTAGTGACTCATTTCCAAATTATTAATTTTGGAGGGTCACTTTCTCATATCAATAAACCTCCACCCACCCAGCAAAAGAAACACGGTTCTTTTCAGATGTTGGTAACTTACACTGCCGCCAGCACCCACTGCTTTAGTGAACAAGATGAAACCCTGCTGAGCACAACAGGACAACTCCCATGGTGCTCAGCCTCCCATATCTACTTTCTGGAAATGGCCCTGGAGGTAGGAGCAGAGCGACTGAAGCACAGGGTTCCCAACCCCCACCTCCCTGAGATGCTCCAAAAGGATACCATGGTACTGAAAACTGCCAGTCAATGAAGGGGAACAAGCAGGGTCACATTCCACCTATCTTTCTCCCAACAACTGTCATCAACCATGGCTACTAAGGCAGGTTCAGTGGCATGACCAGCCCTGAAGCCAGACTAGAACATATCCAAGTTTCCTCCAAGCAAGCCTGAACCTGGACTGTTGCCACTCTTTCTAGTGCTTTGCCCCCAAAGGGGCCACTGCCAGTGTAATAGTTTTTTAACTACTGAGCCCAGGGAGATCTTCTTAAGGCAGGAACACCCCCCCCCCATCCAGAGCTACAATACCTCTCAGATAAAAAGGAACCTGTGAAATTCAGAGCTACCTAAAATCCTGTCTTGTGGGCAGATGCAAGAGTGCTGTTTATATTGTGCTGATAGTTATTATTTTTCAAATGGAGCTACTGCACCCCACCCTGGGGTCCCTTGTGAAGAAGGGAGGGGGCTGAAAATATTTCAAGCAAATAGCTAAATGAGGAAAGCCCTGTTAAGTTTTACAGCCTAAAATAGGTTAACAATACAAAAGATTACAACTATTTTTCTTATAATCTGCTTCTGAAGTCAGAGTGGTGAGTTGCTTTGATAGGTTCTGTTGAAAAGGGGCTTTCATTGTACTCCTTTTGCCGCCTGCTAAAAACATTTTTGTTTACGCAGATATTGAGAATGCTGATGTGTTCTTAGTTTATTGCTGCTTCCAATTCTTTGGATGTTTTAATTGTTTTCACTAATAATTTCGTTGTATTATTCTTTCTGTAAACTGCCTTGGGGTGTTTTGGGGGGGCGGGGCAGGGCAGTTACAATCACTTGGTATAGAAATTTCACAAAATAAATAAAAATAAATAATATGTTTTAAAACAAACAAACTCAGAGATAGCCACATTCCATTTGCAACAGAAAGCCAACCAGCTGACCTGCAAGATGTGATTTCTCTACAAGCCTCACAGTTCTTACACAGTTTGGAAAAGCTCTATTGAAATCAGTGGCGCTCCACTCCAGAATTGTACACCTACTTCTCTAGGAGTAAGCTCCATTGCACTCAGAAGTGCTTACTTCTAAGTAGGCTTAAACTGTTATGCTGCAATCCTCTGCTGCAGCCTAACAGTGCTATCCTTAGCACTCCTGTCCAGAAATATGCACATTTACCTGGGAGTAAGCTCCAAATGAGACTGCTAAGGGTTAGCTTCCCACCCTCCTGCCTTTTTGTCAAATCGAACAGCTCAGCCCTATCTAGGCTTGTTACTCGTAAGTAAGTCCTACAGTGGGCCTTACTTTCTAGGACTTTGGTGGCTCTTCAATGATTATCAGAAAACTGCAGGTGCTTCCTATAATTTTCGCATCCTCTCCTACATTGTTCCTTATTTATTTTTATTTTATTTTAATGAAGGCATCTACCCACTCCACCCAATACCCTGGCGGTAAATCTTCCCGAGTCTCGGCACCCCTTCCGTTGCCTCACAAACAGGATGCCAATGAAACTTACACTAGAGTGCAAACAGAAGCCTTCCCCCCTCCATTTTCACCCACTTCTTAAAAGGAAAGGAAAAGAGAAGTGGGGAGAGAGGGAGAGACAGAGAAAGAAAGAAAATGCCGTATCCAATACACTAACGCCCAATGTCAGCATAGAATCTCCAGCTTCCAGGGTGGGACATGGACGCCAAGGGAAGGCAGAGCAGGGAAGGGGACGCGTTGGCGGCTCACGCCGTTCCTCCCCACAGCTGGGGAGCACGGCGGCTTCAGCAGCCGGAGCTTGGCTCTTCTGCTGCAATTCGGGGGCAAACTCGGCTCTGCCCTGGACTCCAACGCTCAGCGCCCCAAGAGCCCAGTGCTCTGGCGCCTTGCGCCACTAGAGCCAACAGTTAAGATGGTCCTGGCTCCTGGACAGAGCTTCAAACTGCAGAGCTGCGCCCAGAAACGTGCCACACAAGGATGTTTGGGTGAACCCTGGGTTGCATTAAATAAAGTACAGTGGTACCTTGGGTTTCAGATGCTTCAGGTTACAAACATTTCAGGTTACAGACTCTGCAAACCCAGAAATAGTACCTCGGGTTAAGAACTTTGCTTCAAGATGAGAACAGAAATCGCCGGATGGCGGCACGGCGGCAGCAGGAGGCCCCATTAGCTAAAGTGGTACCTCAGTGTTATGTACTGAGTTGAATAGGATTCAAAATGCAGCAGTCTGATTGGTCCCAGAACAATAGGATCCAAAATGCAGCAGTCTGATTGGTCCTAGAACAATAGGATTCAGAATGCAGCAGTCTGATTGGTCCTAGAACAATAGGATTCAGAAAGCAGCAGTCTGATTGGTCCTAGAACAATGCAGCAGTATGATTGGTCTGCAGGAGCCACCCAATCCAGCTCCAGATGGAAGTGAATCCACAACCTGATTGGCTTGCAGGAGAATTCCGGAATTAGCCAATCACATGTAGCCCATTGTGTAAATAATGTATATAAAGCAGATACTTTGGGGGAACTTTCATTCCTCCTCACCACTATGAGCTGAATAAAGAGCATGAAATCCACTCTAGACTCTGAGTATATTTCACTCAGGTTAAGAACAGTTTCAGGTAAAGACGTCCAGAACGAAGTTCTTAACCCGAGGTACCCCTGTACAATATATTCTTTGCCACTAGATGATGCTGTTCTATGCTTGCTCCATAAGAAAAAAGCTCATTTCACTGTTATTTCTAAAACACATCTGCAGTTTTCAGTCTCTGGCTGAAACAGAGGGTGAAAGAGTCCTGATTTGAACATCTTCAGCCCTAAATTTACTCTTCTGTCTCCCCCCCCCCACTCCCCCCCCCCATGTCATTGCAGAAAACTGTGATCTGTTCCTTTCCCTAACTGACATGGAGTTTTCAAGAAATGGAGCAGTTGTGCTGATCCCTCCACATGTCCCTGGGCTGCACCCAATCCATGCACTAATTCTAAATTACCCTGGTGGCCAGATTATTATTTCCTCCATTAAGAAATGTGCCATGCAGGCCACTCTCTGCCTTCATTACTGAATGAATTGCTGGAAGGAGTCCTAAATTCAGCTGTCAGGCATTTTGTGGTTGCCTCCAGCATGGGACTGACAACCTGCCCTCATTTGAGGAGAAGAGCTGTGCCAGAAAGGGCTGCACGGCATATAAGGCAGCACGGTTTTACAAATTTAGTCATCATCATCTTATTTGTATGGTGCCTTTCCACGGGTAAAACCACTGCTTTTTGCTGGGAGTATGCAGGGGTACACATACCCCTAAACATTTTGTGAATCTTTGTACTTTGTCCATTTACTGTATTTAGTTTCCCCGATTTGAACTATAAAATGGTGATTTTCTTGCGTCAAGAAAAAAAAAACATTACATAATAAGAAGCACAACAGAAGCAATCATAAACAATAAGTAAAACACATGAAAAAGTACAACCAAATTTGAATAATTTCAGCATGAATCATAAGTAAATCTATAAATAAAGTTACAAATGGATATTTTGGGGTTGGGGGTCTGACAAACCACCTCCAAAAGCTCAAACATAGGAAGCTTCTTTCTCCCAAGGCACACCCTGGATCAATCTATCTCAGTATTGGCAACAGCTCTCTGGACTTTCCGACTGGGGATCTTCCCAGCTTTACCAGCAGATTCCAGGGACAGAACCTGGGTCTGTCTGCATGCTGAGCTGAAGCCATAGCAAGACTACCTTGGAGACACCCTAAAGTGATGCTTATACATAGAGAAGCGCTCTGTGTATATGCCCATTTATTCATGTAACCTTTTAAAAAATAAAATACCGGTAGGTTTCATTTCATTAGACTAGAGAAGTGGCAGATGGCCACTGCCTGAAAGCCAGCCATTTCCCCCTCCACCTCATGTCTTCAGATAGATTTTGGGGTGCATTGTTGGTCTCAGGTTCATTAATAAAAAGTCTCTCCCATGACACACCACCACTCCTCAGAGCATTTTGTCATTCCGTATGTTGTTCAGGTATCTGAGAAGCCAGCAGAATTGTGTCTTTTTGCTGCTAGGATAAAATGTATGTGCTGTAAGTTCGAATACATTGTTTAAGGTGATTAATGGATAAGTTAAGAATGTACCTTGCTGGTACCGAAATGTATGGCTGTGGGTTTTGAAGGCCGCTCCCTGCAAGGCCCTTTCCACCTGGCCTAGGGGGCAGAGACCAGACTCGCCCAGCTCTGCTTCAGAGGCTCCTGGGAGGCCAGAGAGACATTGCACTGCTGTGAGTTCTGAAGAGCCCAGACTGACTGGAACAAACTGGGGCGAATGTCAAAAATGCTTTTAAATGCTATTAAATAGTTTTTAATCTGTGGCATTTTCAATTTGGGGGGTTTTTTGTTTGTTTTTGTTTGTTGGGGGTAGGGTGAACGTTTAGTTGGGGCAAGTTTAGTATAGTTGTAAATTATTTTTGTTTTTTAATTAGTTTTTATTGTTTTATTGTATAGTTTGCATTCTGTTCTCAAGAGGAGAGGGTCAGGGCTGCCTGGGAGTGGGCCCCAGCAACAGAATGTCTGGGGCAGGTTCCACAGGGGAGGGGGGATGCACTGGGACACCCAGTCTCAGTGATCACGGGTAGGAGGAAGAGTTACGCTAAGACCAGATGATGTCATTCCCGAGGAGGCAGGTTTAGCCGTTGTTTGAAGACTATCCCTGACTCCGGGTGTGGTCTTGACCAGAAGGATACTGGAATCAGCAAGGGAAACCCACATGACCTGAAGGTGCTGCTGTGCAATGCCAGGTCAGTGATTACTAAGACCACTGCCATCCACAACTTGATCGTGGATGGAGGACTTGACCTATCATGTATAACAGACACTTGGTTGGATAAAGCAGATGGGCCTGTTCTTACCGCTGTTTGTCCACCAGGTTCTTGTACACACAGCAGCCCAGGTCATATGGGTGGGGAGGGGGGGTTGCAGTGATTTTTAGGGGTCATTAGCTTACACCAGGCGTCCTATTGGGAAGACCCAGTTTTCTGGAAGATGGGCAATAGGGGCAGTACAGGATTCCTTGCAGATAAATTTGCTCAGCTTCGGAAAGAGGTAGACTCCACCATGGGAGCAGGGCCGGGGCGGGAGAGTGCTAGAGTCCTGTCCTGTTGTGTGGGATCAATTCCAATCTGTTACCCCCAAGGATGTGGACAGGCTGCTTGGACAAGTGAAACCAACCACTTGTCTCCTTGATCCTTGCCCATCCTGGCTTATAAAAGCTAGCCGGGAAGGGCTGGGCGATGGGCTTCGTGGGGTGGTGAATGCTTCCCTCCATGAGGGAGCCTTCCCAGACCCACTGAAAGAGGTGGTTATTAAACCACTTCTTTAAAAAACATATTTGGACCTGGCCAATATGGCCAACTTCCATTCTTGGGCATGGTGAATTGAGTGGGTGGTTGCTGAACAACTCTAGGCATGTCTATAGGATGCAGACCATCTGGATCCCTTCCAATCATGAGAGTGAAACTGCCCTGGTCGCGCTGGTCGATGATTTCCTGCAGGCTAGGGACTAGTTTCCTAGTTCTGCTAGCTAGGGCTAGTTTTCTAGATCTCTCAGTGGACTCTGATACCCTTGACCATGACATCCTTCTGGACTGTCTAGAGGAGCTGGGAGCTTTGGGCACTGTCATACAGTGTTTCCGCTCCTTCCTCCTGGGCCATGTCCAGAAAGTGGGGGGGGGGGGATGAGTGTTCAGATCCCTGGGCTCTCACTTGTGGGGTGCCTCAGGGTTTCGTCCTCTCCATGCTTTGTAACATCTATATGAAGCCGCTGGGAGAGATCATCAGGGGGTTTGGGCTGGGTGTTCATCAGTATGCGGATGATACCCAGCTCTACCTCTCTTTTAAATCAGAACCAGTAAAGGCGGTGAAGATCCTGTGTGAGTGTCTGGAGGTGGTTGGAGGATGGAGGGCAGCTAACAGATTGAGGTTGAATCCTGACAAGACAGAAGTACTGTTTTGGGGGGACAGGGGGCTGGTGGTTGTGGGGGACTCCCTGGTCCTGAATGGGGCAACTATGCCCCTGAAGGATCAGGTGCGCAGCCTGGGAGTCATTTTGGACTCACAGCTGTCCATGGAGGTGCAGGTCAATTCTGTGTCCAGGGCAGCTGTCTACCAGCTCCATCTGGCACACCAGCTGAGAACCTACCTGCCCATAGACTGTCTCACCAGAGTGGTGCATGCTTTAGTTATCTCCCGCTTGGACTACTGCAATGTGCTCTACGTGGGGCTACCTTTGAAGGTGACATGGAAACTACAACTAATCCAGAATTAGGCAGCTAGACTGGTGACTGGGAGTGGCCACCGAGACCATATAACACTGGTCCTTAAAGACCTACGTTGGCTCCTAGTACTTTTCCAAGCACAATTCAAAGTGTTAGTGCTGAGCTTTAAAGCCCTAAATGGCCTTGGCCCAGTATTCCTGAAGGAGCATCTCCACCCCCATTATTCAGCCCAGACACTGAGGTTCAGCACTGAGTGCCTTCTGGTGGTTCTCTCACTGTGAGAAGTGAGGTTACAGGGAACCAGGCAGAGTAGTGGCGCATGCCATAAACAGCTATCTGACTTTTAGAAGACATCTGTTTAGAGAAGTTTTTAATGTTTGATCTTTTATTGTGTTTTTAATATTCTGTTGGGAGCCGCCCAGAGTGGCTGGGGAAACCCAGCCAGATGGGTGGGGTATAAATACTAAATTGTTGTTGACGAAGAAGAAGAAGAAGAAGAAGAAGAAGAAGAAGAAGAAGAAGAAGAAAACTGTCCTACCAGAAACGTTAACCAACAAATTTAAAATAGCATGAGGACAAGCAAAGAAGGATGGATGTCTTCACCAGGGTGTGGCTTTTCATTCTCACATATATAGCACAACAAGACAATGACCTCCCCCTACCCCCTAAAAAACCTAGGGTTGCCATATTTCAAGAGATAAAAATACAGACACAAAAAGTTGTTGGTAATCGCCTGATAGACCTCTGCCGCTGCTGAGCCCGAGCCTGTACCAGAGCCATGCCCCCCCCCCAAATTTAACCCAAAATCCAGTACATTTGCTTTAACATGTAAAATCCCTCCTCCTCCCAGATGGGCATTTAGGACCCCAAAATAGGACATGTCCAGGAATTCCCAGATGTATGGCAATCCTACCCCCCAAAAGCATACGAATCAGTATGGCTACTGTGACCCAACACCCCCCTCCCCACATGCTCACAAACAAACTACACTGCAACCAACCACACACAACCAACCTCTCTCTCAAGAGAGGGAGAGAGAGAGGACCTACATATGTAGCGCTGACACAAAAACCCTGCACATACACCACACAATAGAATGAAATATCATTCTCCTTCGCCCTCTCTTTTTCCAACCACACACTGCCTATGAAAAGAGTGTTTTACACCAAATGTAAACAAACTGTGAAAATGACTCTGGGAACTGAAAATGGAGACGCTGTATGCACTTTTCCTTGTTTATTTGGTTATTTTGTAATACGTACAAGAAATCTTTCGTGAAAACTTTTACCCTGCTGTTTTCTGGTTTTGCCACAGAGGAGGGCATTGAGGACAGCATCAGAAAAACTCAGGAACCGTTCCTCTTTTTCTACAAATGTTGTGTACAACACTCCTGGAACTCGAGTGAATCGATACATTGGCCGTTTAATAGAGGCCCGGCAAACTGAGTCGGAGATGGCAGACCTACATTTTTTCACCCTGAGGTACAAACAGATTGAGCGCGAGCAAAAAGTAAGTGAGGCTTTTACTAAGTTTATCAGTCAAATAAAAAGAGAAACTACCGCTTGCTTGCTTGCTTGCTTGCTTGCTTGCTTGCTTGCTTTTTTCCCATTTAAGGTTTCATTTTCCTATATTTTTAATGAAGTATTGGTTTCCTTTTTCATGGAGCCTTTGTCAATATATTGGCCCAAGTCCTCTTCCCTCCTCATTCCCATGCAAAGGGACGAAGTGTACAGCTTGCACAAAGGAAGAAACCCAAGTTTCCCATTATTTCTAAATGCATAATTTGTTCCTTTCAAACACTGAAAATCAGAAGGCGCTCCTCTTCCTGCAGGTTACCTGGATTCTATTGGTTGTTTTGCTTTTTTTCCTACTATGTAGTGATGCTTCCCCCCCCCTTGTGTTCAGGTCGGTTTTATTTTTAGTATTGTATAAAGCTTTGTACTTTTTTAAAAAATAGAAAAGTGTTTTGTAAATAAATGAGTGCCTTGTGCTAGAGCAGCTGGTTTTGGGGTGCCCCCTCCTCCCTCGTTCTCTTTGATTCAGCACAGTAGGGCCCTTGCGCAAACGTGCTTGTGTGCAATGGTAGAGGCCTGCCTGGAAAGCTTAAAGCCCACCACCACTACATGGGAGAGGGGTTGAAGAAAAGGAAATATGAATTGGTGCCGCCCTGTAGATTGACCAGTCGTGGCTAGGAGCAGCTAGGAACTAGGTGGAGTCATCAATCTTATAAAAAGTGTGGACTTTCACACACTGGTCAGTTTCCATTTTGACTTGGAAATGTTCGTTTTGGGGATCTCAGAAGTACGTAAAGGCAAGACGCAGGTGAGGGAGTGTTTTCCTGCAATGGCACCCACCTGAGAGATGGTGGAACTATGCTGAGGCTGAAAAAAAAGACTGGTTCTAATACCTCCAAGTCTCAGGATGAGGCCCCTCCAATCTCTCCCGGTTCCATTTCTGAGCTGGGGAAGGAGGGCCAGACCCATCACTCTAGCAGTGTTTGGTCAGCACACTTCCTCCCCAGCTCCAAATTTTGAAGGGAGGTGGGGAGGAAGCTCATGCTGGATTTGCAAGCACTCTGGCTACTTTTCCTGACCATACACTGACTTTGAAAACTCAGAAAGAAATGATGTGGTCATAAGGGCAAATCTGGCGAGCACACTTACAGATTACTGCTGTGCATGCTTGTATTTCTGTCTTTAGAACCAGGAGGTGTGATGGATATGGGTCAATAATTGTATTTATGCCTCTTTTTCCCACCTCATTCACAGTATCACCAGCTTCAGGATGAATATTTCACCAGTGCTGTCGTCTTGTCACTGATTCTAGCTGCCTTATTTGGCCTTGTCTACCTTTTAATAATCCCACAGTAAGTGCTTTCTCAGTGTTTTAAATTACATGCCAAGTAAATTTTTTTAATGAAATCGGAGTGTCTTGGGCAAACATTGGATTCATTAGAAAACTTTATTTCTTACATTCTACCCCACCCCCCAATCAAGAGAGCAGGTTCAGAACTGGATCCCTCTCCCCCACCCTAGTAACCCAGATCCACCAGGACTAGGAGCGATGGATCGTCTTGCCCCACCCTGCGTTGGTCTAAGAGCCTCTCCAAGCTATCTCTATTGGTGGCCCCCACGGCATCCCGCACTAGTGAATCCCATAGTTTCACTTTGTAATTAATGAAGAATTACTTTCTTTTGTCTGTCTTCATTGGATGGCCCCTGGTTGTAGTATTATGTGGGAGGGAGAAAAACCTATCTCAGATTTACACAATTTATGGGGGTCAGGGAGTATTAAAGGAGGAGACAACATACAATATAAATGCATCTCACCAAGCACCACCCACATGGACAGGTAACATGGGCAGATTGATTTCAGAGTCATATAATTTAAAGCACTTTTCTGTGGATGAAGGTGGGAAAAGGCACACACAGAAAGAATGAGCCACATGCACATTAATCCCCTAGGGTGTACCTAGCCTGAGTCTCTTGCTTGCACAAGAAGGGGAAATGCTTGGTAGTTAACCAGAATCCGTCTGCCAAGTTCCAGTGAGGAGGTGGTGGTTTTCTGTATGTTCAATGACTCAGCTTCTGCGTGTTCCTCCTAGGAGTACCATCGTGCTTGTCCTTCTGGTGTTCTGCATATGCTTCCTGGTGGCATGTATCATGTACCTGCATGTCACCCGAGTACAAGTAAGTGATCTCAAATGCCGTGGCCTCTTGATCCTCGCAAGAGACTTACTAAGCATTGCATCATGTCATATCTCCGTCAGGCAGGAACCTGTTTAATTTTATTAGTGTACAGCACCTAACACAGTGCAAGGCTTATATAAGTAATGTTTCACATTTCTCCAAAGCAGAAGGAGGCTCCAGAGGCAACCTTGATAGCAGGTCAGGGGAACCTTTGGCTAGCCCAATGTTGCTGAACTACAACTCCCATCATCCCTGATCATTGGCCATGCTTGCTCGGTCTGATGAGAGTTGTAGTTCAGCAACATCTGGAAAGCCAAAGGTTCCCCTTACCTGCTATCAATGTTGCCTCTGGAGCCTCCTTCTGCTTTGAAGAAATGTGGCATCCCTTTTATGGCAAAGTGGAGCCATCTTTGGCAGCAAGATTGGGTGGGCAAAGCCACAACTGCAGTCCCTCTTCATCCCAGCCCCATGCATGCATGCACACATGCAGGCAACCTCCACCTGCACTTACTTTTCCCCACTGACACCAACTTCCCTTCCCAACATTCTTGCATTCACCCTTTACAGTTTTACTGCAGACTTAAATTAGTTGGTTTGTTTTTTGATCACAGTCATGAGGCTTTCCCCCAGACTCCTTTTCCAAGTGGGAGAATGAATTGCTAATGCTTAGCCTGTCAAACTTATTATGAATAGGAGTCTGCTGAAATAAGAATTAGCTTGCTTGAATGTGAAGATATATCTTTGTGAATGCACAACAAACAAATTTTATTGCGCCAAATGAAATGTAAGACATCAGTTTCATTTTTTGTTGTTTTTTACTATTTTATAAATAACATACCTACCTTGTTTTTGAATTAACAGAGACTATTGTTTTTGTCTTTCAGTGTTTTCCAGGGTGCCTGACAATACAAATTCGAACGATTTTATGTGTTTTTATTGTAATATTAATTTATTCAGTGGCACAAGGCTGTGTGGTGAGTGTATAGGAATGGTTGTCTAATTCATGGAGAGACCTGCCATCCCCTCAGTTTGCTCTGATTTAAGTCATTGAGATCATTTCCATTAGCATGCTAACCCCCTCATATATAATTGCCTTATCATATAAACAGCTGACTATAATTGATGTGTCTTTTTGAAACTGAAAACCTATATTCTTCTAAGTCCAAGAAAGCTAAATCATTCTACATTTTATTTCTCACTTTGGCTTTTGCTGCTAAGAATCAGTTTATATATGCAGCAAAATCTGGTTGTAATGTTTTTCCTGGACTGTGTCATTTCACATGGAAGTGCGCACTGCAAGCTTTTGAATGCTTCACCATGGAAGAAGATTCCCTACAAGTAGAAAACTAGCATGATGCCAGGCTTTCATCCTGACTTGCTGTTTTTCTGTACATAAGGAGCTTATTTCATGGGAAGCACATAAGCATGCAACCATGTAGCCTGAAGCAGCACAGTCAAACGTCTCCACATTATCCTGCATTTTATTGTGGGCACTGCCCTGTGATCTTATGATGAAGGGTGGTATATCAATCAATTCAATCAACCAACCAATCAATCAATCAGTCGATTTTGCTGCATGTACTGACCTTGAGTCATAAATACTGGGGATTCTGCCTCTATGGTGGGTATTACAAGTGATTACTGAAATGATGGAAGGGTTTTTTTGTTTGGTTGCTTCACAAACATAGAACAGAGGTTCTCTCCTGGTCTGCCCCGCAGAGGACCTTAAGGTCCGTGAATAATCATAGTTTAGAGGTCCTGGGCCCTAAGGAAGTCAGACTATCCTCCACCAGGGCCAGGGCCTTCTCAGTGATGGCTCCAAACTGGTGGAATGCTCTGTCCCAGGAGACCAGGGCCCTGCAGGATTGAACTTCCTTTCACAGGGCCTGTAAGACAGAGCTATTCTGCCTGGCCTTTAATTTGAACTTAGCCTGATCTTTTATTCCCCTTCCTTCCTCCCCATCCCCTTTTTATGAAGATTATTCGCTCTGGGATCTCACAGCTAATTCTCCCCTGGTCTCCTCGCTGGCCCAAATAGAACTAATTTAGCCAGCTAGCCCTGGTGATCATCTAATCACCTTTGGACTTCCCTATTCCCATGATCTTGGGCTCCATGATCACTGCAGATGGTGACAGCAGCCACGAAATTAAAAGAAGCCTGCTTCTTGGGAGAAAAGCAATGACAAACCTAGACAGCATCTTTAAAAGCAGAGATATCACTTTGCCAACAAAGGTCCGTATAGTTAAAGCCATGGTTTTCCCAGTAGTGATGTATGGAAGTGAGAGCTGGACCATAAAGAAGGCTGATCGCCGAAGAATTGATGCTTTTGAATTATGGTGCTGGAGGAGACTCTTGAGAGTCCCATGGACTGCAAGAAGATCAAATGCATCCATTCTTAATGAAATCAGCCCTGAGTGCTCACTGGAAGGACAGATCCTGAAGCTGAGGCTCCAATACTTTGGCCACCTCATGAGAAGAGAAGACTCCCTGGAAAAGACCCTGATGTTGGGAAAGATGGAGGGCACAAGGAGAAGGGGATGACAGAGGACAAGATGGTTGGACAGTGTTCTCGAAGCTACCAGCATGAGTTTGACCAAACTTCGGGAGGCAGTGGAAGACAGGAGTGCCTGACGTGCTCTGGTCCAGGGGGGTCACGAAGAGTCGGACACGACTAAACGACTAAATAACAACAACATGCCCTAGTGGAGATCAAGCCTGTCAGAGAGAACAGGCTCATGTTCCATCTGCCATTCCGGTGGCACCTGGAAGTCTGAAACACGGCTACATCTCACCTTTGTGGTGGAGTGCAGTTCATCATCCTGTGCAGCCAGTCACTACATTTCCCAAATTTGTTTGTGAATTGAAGGGCTCATAGTTTTATAAAAGCAATGGAGGAACTTGGAGGATCTTGTTCCAAATGTTCTGCTTCACAAATGACTGTAATCTATTAATTAAATTCTTCTTGATTTTCATCCAACGGTGTGAATGTCCTCCATTAAGGAAATAAACAGGATGTGGTCATCCTCTGAGGCCCTTCCGGGGTCCGGAGTGCAGCAACATGAGAACGGGCCTTTTCTGCAGTGGCTCCCCGTTTGTGGACTGCTTTCCCCAGGGAGGCTCATCTGGCTTCTTTGCTACATATGTTTAGGTGAAAACATTCCTCTTCTCCCAGGCATTTGGCTAATTAAACAATCTATGGACTTTTAAACTGTCCATAAAAACTTTTATTTTTGTCTGCTGCCATGTTATGTATTTTTGTGTTTTTATATTGTAAACTGCCTTGTGATCCTCAGGTGAAAGGTGGTATAGAAATTTACCTGTTTTTTAAAAAGACTTGATAGCAAATGACACATTTAGCATCACTTCTAGATTCACCCCTAATGCTGTTGTCATCAAATGGAGGACATGTGTGTTTGTGTGAACATTCACCGTTGAAACTTTTCATTCAGCTCTCAACTCCGTTTCTCCCTTAGGTTGGATGTATGCCTTGGGTTTGGAGTACTAATTCCAGCAGCTCCATAGTTATCATTTCTTTGGGTGGGACAAATAAGACAATGAGTGAACTTCCATGCGATGCAGCCCATTATGCATTTCTCTCCTGCGTTGTGGGGACTCTGACCCTGGCAATATTTCTACGCGTATCTTCCTTGCCAAAAATGATCCTCCTGCTTTTTGTTACAATTTTGTACATAGTCATTTTGGAACTCAGCGGATACAGAAAAGCGGTGGGGTAAGTTCATTGCATAATTAAGGAAGAGTTTTGTTGTTTTCATATTTTGCCCCCACACCTTCAGTGCAAAGTAGAGATTCTAATGTATGTGGGAGATGTTGAAGTACAGGCCTAAACTAGCCTTTAAGTGCATAGTCCTCATTCATAACCAAAACAAAGTTCACATCAATGCAAACTGCATTTGCCCTTGCCTCTCTCCTCTCCCCATGCTCTGTCTAAATTAGGGTTGTAAGGTCCTTGGTGCAAAGCAGCTCTCTGTTTCATGTATTAACTATGCAAAGCACCTTTATACTGATGACACTCTTTAGATAGTCTTAATAATGGTTTTGTGTGTCTGGTATCTGCCTCCAGCACTGCTATAAACTGGGATTATTGTTGAAGTAAAAGACTTCAGTGCAGCTCCTCATTTCCTCCATCCTGCATTTCAACCTAGCATAAGAGAAAGATGACAGTAGAGGAATCAGGAGAGAGGCAGACGCACTTGTGAGAAGTGAGGAGACTCCTGCTCCCTTCTCCACAAATCTAGAAAGACCAGCCATTGCCTTCTTTGATGGCGGCTGCCACTGCTTCCTCCCTCTAAGATGGTTGGGATTCAAGACTTGTAGTGTACAAAGGATTTCATGGAGGTTTGTTGTTTTCAAGCACTTTTTGAAAATGACAGTGGTTTTTTTGTAAAAGAAAAGGAAAGCTTATGTGCACATTTTCTTTCTTTCTAAAGGGGTGGCTCTTTTTATATTCGTGGCTATGAACCCATCTTGGCCATCTTGCTGTTTTCCTGTGCTTTGGCACTTCATTCCAGGCAGGTGGATTTGAAGCTACGTCTCGACTACCTCTGGGCCATGCAGGCAAGGAAACTTTTCGCCTTTCTAAAGCACAATGTCAAGCTCCTCTTTTCTGTTGCCTCTTATTGTATACAAGGCTATAAAAACCATTTAATTTAGCAAGAATGGGTGTGGAAATGTGGCAATAAACATAGACTGTACCTGCGTGAGTAGTTGCATGCCAGCCCCAAGTTATCTTCCCAGGTAGCTTAGCTTTGCCTTCCTTTCCCTCTCGCTCCCGCCATTTGAGAGCCTGACCTCCGCCAGCAGCCTCAGCTCCAGCCGGGCCTCCTGCTGCTCCTTTCTTCCCCACAGGCCTAGTCAGTTGCCCTCCAGGCTGTCAAGAGGGGATTTGTTTTGATTAGGTTTCCATGAATGTTGGTCTTCTGCTTCGTCAAGTCCTGCACTCGCACTTTGTGTCATTTCCAAACAGTAACTGTGCTGGTTTTTGCTCACCTGCGAGTGACCACTTTTATTCTTGATCCTTTGTTTCCAGTCCTATTCAACATAGTTGGTTTTGCCCATTTACTCAGTATGACACACTTTCATTGCTGAATATGCAAATAAGCCTTAGGTGATTGTAAAGATGCTACTGCCTCCCTTTAATGAAGCAAAGCAGTTATTGGGTCCTGGCAGCAGATTTTTAAGTACCAGAGGCTGGGTGGGTGCCTAGGATCCTCCCCACAAATCACCATAAGAGAGGAACATGGTGCTGCCCTTCATTTTGTGATTTTTGGTGGTGGGGGAGAGGAAGGCTGGACCCCCAGCTTCAAGCAGTGCCAGCAGGCGCATTTTGCAGCCTTCTTGGAGATCTCAGAGAAGGCACCGCTTGAAGCTGGGGGTCCAGCCTTCCTCTCCCCCACCACCAAAAATCACAAAATGAAAGGCAGCAGTAATCAATAAAAATTCAAGGATGTTTTTTAAAAAGAAGTACTGGTTTTCAAAAACCAGAATATTCATATTTTCAGATTGAGAGTGGGTCCTCTTTCTTGTATCTGATCCCACAGCCTATGAGCTGTGAATGCCACACTTCCCTAGCGCAGGAGTCAGCTTTTGGCAGCCTGCCAAGTGAGGTTTCACTTTTGCTGCTGAGCATCTGGATTTTGTATTTAATTTTTTAAAATAAAAAAACATTTCACATTACCTCCAATAATGCTCCCCGCCCCCCCATAAAGGAAGGCGAAAGTAACATTTGCATCTCTGGAAACTGAGCAGGAAGAATGAGAGCAAACTATAAACAAACAAAATGTCAAGAACAGCTATGAGATAGAAGACAAAGGCCTTAGCCTAGAATACAAATAAATAACATTCTTATTCATCTAACCCTGTGGTGCACCTTTTGATTCTGCCTGAGACCTCCTGTCTAAATTACAGCAAGAACTGAAAGCTTATTTCAAAAGTAAATGATGAGGGCAGAAATAAATATTTAAGGGATCTTCATTTCTAGTTTGTAAAATGCTGAAGTGTTGAAAAAGTTTGGCACAATATGCTAAGCAATGTAGCTTTGCAGTTAAAACAACAACCGTGTCATTCTATTTTAAATGATGACTTTGTAAAGTAGAATGTGGTCCTTTTGTAAAATTGTTTTTTCCCACAACCAAAAAGTTACAGGAAAAAGGGAGGGGGAAGATGTTTGTTGGATAGTGCCCTATGCAGGGCTTGGGATGATGGGATGCAGCGATAGGGTTGAAAGCAAGGGATCAACTAACATAATATGGGGAAGTGGTTTCTGCCACAGCTCATGGCTACTCTCCTTTCTGCTGCCCAGTTGGGAAGCCAGTGATGGTGAAGTGAGATTCAGGGAAACATGGAAGCCTTCTTAAAAAGATATTGTGAAGAGTTCCAAAAGGATCTCTCCAAACTAAGTGAATGGGAAGTCAAATGCCAAAGTCAATTTAATGTGAACAAGTGTATTGAAGCGATGTTTGCCAGGGTAATAAAATCTTAATTTCACACATGTGCTCATGGACTAGCAGTAACAGACCTGTTTTCGTATTCCTAGGTGGGCTCCCAGAGAGGAGAGGATCTTGAAGTCTCTACTCCTCTTCTGTGTGTATTTCAGTGCCAACAAAATGGAAGAAAGACTTGCACCAAATAGAATCAGAATCATGGAATTTTAGAATTGGAAGGGACCTGAGGATCATTCTAGTGCAACCCCCTGCAATGCAGGAATGCTCCCCACAGTCGTCCCTGGAGACCACTGTGAACCACCAACCACCAACCTTCTGGTCCACTGTTCCAGTTGCAGGAGAATCAAACAAGTGACTGGTTTCCCACAGGCCAGTCACTATGAGAACAGCATGCCAGACTAGATGAGCCATTGGCCTTCTTATATGATTCTGATTCTTCTTATATTCTTACAGTTTGGTTTATGAAGAATAAAGATTTAGGAACATACCCAAATCTATTCCAACATCCCTTTGCACATTCACCCAGAATTTTCTGTTCCACCACAACAGGTTTATTTTGCACAAGTCTTTCTTCCATTTGGTTGATTAATTCTTGTGGTTAGTGAAGAAAGACCATTACGGTGAGCACTGGTTTGGGCCTTGGCTTAGCACAGCATGGGAAAAGAAGAAGCTGGAGAGAAGCGGAGCAGCATCTCACTTCTCGCTTGGGAGCTGACAAATTTACAGGGTCCCAGTAACCTATCATTAGACTTAGCAAGTTGTGTGACCCAGATCACTCTCTCCAGTGGTATTTCCTCTCTACCAAGTGTGTTCAGGACTGCAGTTTTTATTATTTAAAGCACATTTTATTTTCATAGGCAGAAGAAGAGAGAGATGATATGGAAAGAGTGAAACTGGATAACAAAAGAATTCTCTTCAATCTTTTGCCAGCACATGTTGCACAGCATTTTCTCATGTCTAATCCAAGGAACATGGTAAGGAATATGAGTTTTCAGGGTTGTTTCCTGCAACAAACCACAATAGATTGAAAGCACAAATCAGATCAAAATTAAACTTTTAAAACATATTAATAACAGCAAAGGGAAAACTGTAGATAAATTCCTGGGGAAATAAAGAGGAATCGTACAGGAACCATGCCCAAAGCATACTGAAACAGGGTAAGACACACAACAAAGATGGATGGATGCATGGCATGGATATCCGAGGGCAGGGTTACTGGGTGCCACACAGAGAAGGCCCTGATGCTGTTCCCACCAGCCATGCGGAGACACACATGAGGCGTCTGATTACTTCAGTGGATGAGTAGAATCCTATTAGAGACATCCCTTGAGGTTTCCTGGTCACAAACTGTTCAGTGCTTTAAAAGTGATGACCAACTCTTCAAATTGCAGCCCCAAACTACCTATCTGTCAGTGCTGTTGACATTATTAAACCTTTTTTAAATCTGCAGTAAAACTCAGAGTCTAAGCTGCATTCTTTGTGAGAAAGCCAGTATACCTGTAGTCTGTCTAGAGTTGATCTTGGAATGAGGAGAGCTGGGTTCACATCTGCTCTACCATGAAGCTCACAGCATGGTCTGGGCAAATCATCATGTCTCAGCCTAGCTAGCCAACTTCACAGTCGTAAAGACAATGTAAAGTGGGATTTACCACCCTCTCCTCTTTGGAGGAAAATCAGCTTATAGATGTGCTGAATAATAATACTTAAAACGTGGCTTTACGAAGATCCCAATCTCATGTCGGATGTGGGTTGTTGTAGTCATGAAAGAATAATATTCCACCCCGATTAAAGCAAGTCAGAACATACACAATGTACTTAAATATACAGTATTTTCTTGTTGATTTTATTTTTATCCTGCTCCAAAACAGAGGCAGATTATACAAATCATTTGCTGCCTTGACTCCAATGGGAGGAGGAGCAGGATACACATTTAATAATTAATTATAAAATTTAGTGATGGGCAATTTATTTCCTTCCATTTATATCCTGCCTTTCTTCCATCATGGAACCTAAAACAGTATACATATGATTCCCAGGCAGTCAGCCATCTGGGCCACCGACCATTGCCAGAGTTGCTTAGTTTTCAGACCATACCCTGGGATGAAGGATACAACCCCATGATCTCCAGAGGAAAATGTCAGTATATGCTCAATGTCTTAAAGTTACAAGGAGCCACAAAGGAGGCCTTGCATGCGCCTTCATTCTTCAAAGGAGTCTACTCTGACCCCCTTGTGCATTAGGGGACAGAGGAAGGGTGAGAACAGAATCAATAGGGGCAAGCCTGTTCCCCTCAGTGATTTGAGCACCCTGGCTCAAAGTCTTTCAACATCCTTTTTTTCACAACAACCTTAAAGTTGTTGCTGACGATGTTGTCTTGAATTGGACTTCTTCCAGTCTAAAGATAAAGGTAAACAGGGTGAGCTTCCCTTGCTCTGTCCCAGCTTCTGCCAACCTAGCTGTTTGAAAGCATACCAGTGCAAATTGATAAATAGGTACCTCTGAGGCAGGAAGGTAAATGGCATTTCCATGTGCTCTGGTTTCCGTCACAGTGCTCCGTGCACCAGTAGCGGTTTAGTCCTGCTGGCCATATGACCCAGAAAGCTGTCTGTGAACAAACCCTGGCTCCCTTGGCTTGAAAGCGAGATGAGCATCGCACCCCATAGTCGCCTTTGACTGGACTTAACCATCCAGAGGTCCTTTACCTTTTACCTTACCTGATCCAGTCTAATTTAGTTACACTGGTCCCATTGAAATAGATGTGAAAAGTTATTATGATTAAATTAAATTCATTGGAAACAAAGTGCTTATTCAGGCTGGATCCAAGTATTAGCTTGCTATAACAGAAAATATAATTTGAAAATTTCAGGACCTGTATTACCAGTCCTATTCACAAGTGGGAGTGATGTTTGCTTCCATCCCAAATTTCAACGATTTTTACATTGAACTGGATGGCAATAACATGGGAGTTGAATGTTTACGCCTCTTAAATGAAATTATTGCAGATTTTGATGAGGTAAGCATTCTTTCATTCTGTCTGCCTTTTCAGGAATATTTTTGTAAGCTCATCATCATGTTGAGAAGGTCACACTCTTAAAATTATGTCACAGTTTGCATTTCATTCTAATTGCGTTGGCATTACCAAGTGATCCAGGCAAAAAGTGAAATGTTCCTAGTTTTATGAAGACAGAAAATTATTCAGAATTAGGCCAAACATTGACTATCATCTTAGCTTCTGATTGAAGGGACATCCGTTGATCCCCCTTCCCCATTGGGGACCCGTTCCTCCAGCCAAGCCTCCCCAGTGATTCAGTAGCTGACCACGTCAGAGAGAGATCACACCATGTACCATTTTTTATTCCATACTATCCCGAACACTGCTTTGGCTTTACTCAAGCTGTAATCTTTTATCCGCCTGCCAAAGTGTTCCTCCCTCTTAGTGCAAATTGGTATCTCCCAGAATAGTGCAGGATCCAGCCAGGCAGAAACACCACTACAACACTCTGGTAAGGAGGAATTTGGGTTTATACAGCATGGCAGGTCAGATATTCTTTGCTGCAGTTATTAAACTGTTTCTACATCCCCCCTGGCTTCCTTGTAGCAAGCTGGTAAAGCAAAAGTTGGTAAGATTAATTGTGCAGTAAAAAATAACAAATTCTTACAATTTAGGCCTATAGCAAATCACATCAGGATTTTTGAAAATCCTATCAGGTATCTTGAAAATGACCAAGTGTCTCATTTTGAGCTCACTTAAGTCCTTAGGAAATTGGTTGTAAATGTAAGATAGCACAAAGGCTTGGAAATGATAAGAGGAATATGCCTGCACAAAACTCTTCTTTCTTGCCTAAAATATTATGTAATGTTTAACAGTTTTATGTTTTAAACAAAGCTTATGGACAAAGAATATTATAAAGACATTGAAAAAATCAAGACGATTGGCAGCACATACATGGCAGCCGTGGGACTTGTACCAACTACTGGCACCAAGGTAATGTGTTTTTTTACTTCTTAATGCCTTCTCTAAGCGTTTTCACAAATGATGCTAAGAATGCTGTTAGAACTCATTTAGGCTGGTATACTTTTATACTAATGGATTGCTCAGATTTAGGAAACAGGAAGCAAGGCAGGAAGCCTTTCTTGGAGAATTCCCAGGTCTGTTTGGCCTGTGGATTTTTCAAGCAAACTTTGATAAGAGACCTGTTTCAGTTCAGGAGGCTACAAGATTTCCCCTAAGAACCTGAGGTTTTATATGGTGTTGCTGCTTTCCAAAGGAAATGAGGGCAATGGCCTGGTCCTAGTGCACAGTGTTCAGATAGACTCAGATCAGCTTCTTCCACCCTGAATATTTGATAGTCCCCTTCCAAAAGTTGGCCAAACCCTTCAGATACTAGCCAGAAAAGAGAGGAGAAGAGGAGGAGGAGGAGGAGGAGGAGGAGTTTGGATTTGCTATCCCGCTTTATCACTACCCTAGGGAGTCTCAAAGCGGCTAACAATCTCCTTTCCCTTCCTCCCCCACAACAAACCCTCTGTGAGGTGAGTGGGGCTGAGAGACTTCAGAGATGTGTGACTACCGCAAGGTCACCCAGCAGCTGCATGTGGAGGAGCGGAGACGCGAACCCGGTTCACCAGATTATGAGACTACTGCTCTTAACCACTACACCACACTGTCCTGAACTATTTGATACCTTTCCCAGTACATATCCTCAAAAACCTTCCCTTTGTTCCCTTTGAGGATTTGGGGGTTCTGAATGAATGGTGTATTTTTTCAGTGGTACCGCTAATATTGGAAACCCATGAACTCCTTGAGAGTAATAATATCATTAAATGGTGAAAATAAACACAACTCCACAAATGTAACACCTAACAAGCTGTTAGGCTCCATTTGGAATGCATCTCACTTAATCTTATGATTGCGGGGTATCATTAATAGATATCCTCACAAGAGGATCTAGCCATGAGGCCTGTGTACTCTCTGCAGTGCGGGGGGGGGGGGGGAATCCAGCCGACAGGAGTCCTCATTTGGCATGTGAGGCCATTTCCCCAAAACCATGCCCTGATATGTGGCATACAGTGGTATGTTCATTCTGAGGTGCATTTCCAAGCATGTTGCGATAGAAACTATTTGGAAATGCAGTTCAAAAGCAATGTCTCTCAGTGCCCATCAGCATTTTAAAGTGCATTTCCATGCAGTTTCTATTGCAACTGTGTGGATGTGCATTTCCAAGGTGTTGTCTCTCACTTCCCATCAGATGCTGAGGAAGAGCCTTCAATGTGCATTTCCAAGCAGTTTCTGCTGTAAATGCCCTTCAAAGTGTTTGAACAGACGCCTCTAGGAAGCCCACAAACAAAGTATTTTAGCAATAATCTTATCCTGCTGTTGCCTTCTCCATTTTATGTATTTCATAAAATGTATACACAGTTTGATTATTAAAAAAACCCAACCCACTCTACAAAAAGGATAAAACAACAAAATTAATCAATAAGAGCAACCATAATTTAAGATCTTCAAAAAGCTGAAATAACAATAAGCTGAAACAATAAACTGATCTCAGTAGGCAGGGAGTTCCAAGGTGCCGGGGTCACCAGACTGAAGGGGTATTATGGGGCACCTGCAGCAGCACTGATTCCTCCAGTCAAAGCGGTTGAGTGGGCCCCTGTGGGGTGAGGCAGTCTAGCTGTTGGTAGACCAGTCTTCTATGTGTGGGGCAGACAGGGTGTGTCTCATTCCTCCTTAAAGCCCTCTGGGCCCATGGCCACCAGGCTTATCCACAGTGGGGCAGGTCTTGTGGAACAGCTGCCCTCAGGAAGGGGTTCTCAAGCCATCTGGAGGTCTCAGAGAAAATGTTGTTAAGACAGACTCTTTGTATGATTTTTCTAAAATAATAACGTGCTTCTTGTTTATTTGTTTGTTTGTTTTAAAATGTGCTTTTAACTTAATAGCTTATTGTGTTTGAAGCCACTTGATTTCACTTCAGAGAAAGACAGGGAAAGCACATGAAGAAATAAATAATGTCTAACCTTTTTAAAAAAAATTCTAGGCAAAGAAATCAATTTATTCCCATCTCAGTACACTGGCTGATTTTGCAATAGAAATGTTTGATGTTCTTGATGAAATCAACTATCAGTCTTACAATGACTTCGTTCTTCGGGTTGGTAAGTCATACTTTTCAGGAATTAGGGGTTGACTGGTTGGTTTTGTAGCATGCCCTCGATGATGTATTAGTGGTGAATTTATACTGGACCATCCACACTCACTGTTGCTGTATTTGTTGTTCTGCAATGCTTCCCCTCTTTTTGAGCATTACTGCTATCTGAAGGGGCATTCTTGCACTTTAGCACAGCAAAAGCAGGACAAAAAATAATTGTGGTATGAAAAGTGACAGGACATAAATGTACTTCTGACAAAGCAGTATGGCCACCCTGAAACTTTTACAGGAGCAAATGGTATTGAAAGAGTGATTTCATATTAATCATAATGAATGCGCAATAAAAATGATGTCTGGAGGGGCCCTAATTCTATATGGCTGCTGTTGCTGGGGCTGATGCCAGAATTCATGGCAGATTTGTACAAACAGAAGAACTTCTGAAATAATATTGAAGTGTTATAGCAGCATGATCTAAACTATGTTCTTCTGTGTGTCTAAACACCTGGGAAACAATTCTACACAGCTTTGGCTGTGAATGAGTTTATAAATCTGTAAAATAAACAAGCTACTGATAATTTAATTGGAAACAAGGAAGGGAAAATTAGAAGAAAATCACTTCTCAGAACAGGAATTTCAGACTTAGTCACATGGCTGGGACAAGGATCCAGAGATAGGGAGAAGCTCGCAAGCAGCAAAGAAAGGGGCATCCACTTAGAGACATCTTAAAAACATTAAGCAGTTCAGAACTGATTTTCAATAAACAAATTCCCTAGATGGTCTCTTATTAAATGCTTTGAAGACCTGGCTTTTTAAGATATTAGGTTCTCATTAAAGAAGCACCTGACTTGAATCCGGTCTCATGTCATTTCCCTACCTCTGCTGCTGCCACCACCTTCTGTTAGTCACATGACAATGCCATTCACAAAGGGATCCCCAACGCAGCGAAGACAGTTGCTAGATGGGGCAGAAGCCGTGGTCTGGCCTCCCTCTGCTGCTTATCGGCCAGCAGGGAGAGGGGTGAGGCAGCAGTGAGGTCAGCCCGCCCCCCATGCAGACACACCAGAAGGATCTTCCCAAGTGGGAGAATAGGGGCATTCAATGACTTTTCAAAAGTGTTGGTGGGAAGGGGTTATTGGTCTGCTATGCGGGGGTTGTGTCATGTATTATGTTTTGTGTTTCCATTTTGGTTTTTTATGTTGTGAACTGCCCTGTGATCTTCAGAAGCGCAGTACACAAATTTATATTATAATAATTATAACAACAACAACAACAATAAATGTGACATGAATTGTCATTCACAAGTTACAAGAAATGAGATTCTTACAAAGCATCAGGAAGAACTTTCTGATGGTAAGGGCTGTTAAACAGTGGAACAGACTCCCACAAGAGGTGGTGGACCCTCCTCCCTTGGAGGCTTTGAAGCAGAGGTTGAGTGGCCATCTGTCCTGGATGCTTCCGTTGAGATTCCTGATTGAAGAGGGTTAGACTAGAGGACTCTCAGGGTCTCTTCCAACTCTACAATGCTATGATTCCACCTTTAGCTATCAAAGTGACAGCTTAATTGTGTGAATAAATGATTTGTGGTACATATCAAATTATGTATAGTAATTTACAGTATCAAGTGATGTCTGTGTCTGTCCCAGAATCTATGGCCAAGGTCCTGGAAGGTGTGAAATAATAGCAAAGAAAAATGCCTGTGAGCATGTGCCATTTCATTTACCCTCTCCAGCAAATAAGGTTCTGTCTACTTAGGAGTAAGTACCTCAGCTTCCAGGCTGATGGTTTATCTTCTAAGAAATCTTGAGCCTTAGCACATCTTATTTAAAAAAAACCAAAACTGCAGGAAAGGGGAGTGTATAAATGAGGAACATTCTGTTTAGCATCTGCTATGCTTTTTAGATATATGAAATAGATATTGGAGCAAACATTAAATAAAGGAATGGCCACTGTTCCCATTTCAGGTATTAACGTGGGCCCTGTAGTGGCTGGGGTCATTGGTGCTAGAAGGCCGCAGTATGATATCTGGGGTAACACTGTAAATGTTGCCAGTAGAATGGATAGTACTGGAGTGCAAGGTAAAATTCAGGTGAGTGTTTTCATCATCCTTCAAAACTACATCAGTCTATATGGAAGAGCTAAACAGTGACTTGCTATTCAGGCTACTTGTGAGGTTCCACCTACTGCATTTGAACGGCTTCCTGCATGTGCCAGATAAATATATCTGTACAGTGGTACCTCGGGTTACATACGCTTCAGGTTACATACGCTTCAGGTTACAGACTCTGCTAACCCAGAAATAATACCTCGTGTTAAGAACTTTGCTTCAGGATGAGAACAGAAATCGCACGACGGTGGCGTAGCAGCAGCAGCGGGAGGCCCCATTAGCTAAAGTGGTTAAGAACAGTTTCAGGTTAAGAACGGACCTCCAGAACGAATTAAGTACGTAGCCAGAGGTACCACTGTACTAGAACAATGGCACCAGCTCTTCTTGAGAGGAAGACAGCTTTGGCCCTAACTGCAAAAATGTCCCCAAGTGCTGGGTTGGAACTAAACAGGCTTCTTTCCACCAGCTGATTGAAGGCATCAGAATTAAGCCACCTCTTTGCACAGCTCCACCCCCTAATATGCATCCCCCTAATATGTAACCATCTAGGGTTACATTTCTTGGTTATGCTTTTTTAATGCATATCAGAGAACAGTGCATTAATAAAAGCAACCATTAGAAACAAAATATATTGTCATGGACAGGTTGGACATGAATTGGACATTGGACAGGTTGGACATGGTGGGAGGAACTGGCTGAAGAACCCCCAAGGGAAGAAGGCTCAGAGCCAGGAGGTTGGTAGTGGGACAATGGTGAGTGGTCAGAGGAAGAAGAGCCTGGGAGGAGGAGGTTGCAGAAGCTGAAGAGGTAACAGGGTTTAGTGAGCGGGAGGAGTCTGTGGCAGAGAGAAGTCCAGACTCAGAGGCAAAAGCTGAAGCAGAAGAGTGGAAGGAGGGAGGCCAAGAGGCAGAGAGGAGTCAGGCTGGTGAAGGGTCTCCCATTCCCTGCTGCAACAAGCTCCCCTTCCCCTTGACTCACAGAACCAGGAGAGGGATGAAATGGGAGGAGCAAAGACTGGCTGCATGCAGGCACGGTCTTTGGTTGCTTGCAGGAAGCCCTGGATAGGAGGAGGCTGTGGGGAGGTGGGGGCATTTCATCTCAGCCACTGATTTCATGGAGTAGGACCTACAGGGCATGAGTTGCTGTGCTCATTATGCCTGAAACATAGTCAAGTCTGTGAAGATCATGTTTCACTAATAACGAGTTAACTCCAGCTTTGAACTGTGTGATTTACTGACCAGCTTGCTCTGTTATAACAACAGCTAGCAGGAGCAGAAAATAATTCTCTATTACCACCAAAGCAAAGGTGCGAGGGCGTTCTTTCCCCTGTAGGCAGCCATCTTTCTTTGCCCAAGAATGCCTCTGGGAAAAGCACATCCTCCTGCAGCATCATTAGCCAGGAAGCAGAGTGTCTTGCCATCACTGGGAGCAATAGGAAAGCTTTTTATTCAAAGTAAAAATGATGAGGGAAGCATCTTGGTCACCTTTCATAAACAAAACAAAATTTTTTCCCCCTTCCAGTAGCACCTTAAAGACCAACTAAGTTAGTTCTTGGTATGAGCTTTCGTGTGCATGCACACTTCGTATCTGAAGAAGTGTGCATGCACACGAAAGCTCATACCAAGAACTAACTTGGTTGGTCTTTAAGGTGCTACTGGAAGGAAAAAATTTTTTTTTGTTTTGACTATGGCAGACCAACACGGCTACCTTTCTGTAACTGAACCTTTCATAAAGTAAGTTAAGCCCCCCCCCCACACACACAGAGAGAGAGAATCACCCCAATCTTTGTTGGCCTTCTTCCTACCTCAAAAAAACATCTGGGCCAAAAGGTTCAGTGCAGCGTAGTCTAATATGTCACAAATGATTTTTGTTCCTTTTATTCACAGGTTACAGAAGAAGTCCAGAGGATACTGAGGAGGTGCAGTTATGACTTTGTATGTCGGGGTAAAGTCAGTGTCAAAGGCAAAGGTGAAATGCTGACCTATTTCCTAGAAGGAAAGGCCAATGGAAGC
The DNA here is from genome assembly GCF_027172205.1 of Podarcis raffonei. Lineage (NCBI taxonomy): Eukaryota > Metazoa > Chordata > Lepidosauria > Squamata > Lacertidae > Podarcis > Podarcis raffonei. The sequence goes on along the minus strand of NC_070613.1, from coordinate 60,551,665 downwards.
AATTCGCTAACGCGGTCATTAAACTTAGAGCGGAAAATGTACCCTTATGGGCGAGCAAACATTCAGACTAAACTGGGCACCAGTTGCCCATCTATGTCCTCATCTCCCAGCCTTTCAGCAAATGCCGTTGCTGGGACACTTCAAGCCCCATCCACCCACACCAATCTGACGCTGCACTATCTTCCCTCTGTGCCAGCCATAAAAGAGGCATGAGAACCATGAAGATTTTGGCTGGGCCATTGCAGTGATCGCAGAGAGCAGAGGTCACCTGGATTTTCACAAGGAAGCTGAAGACTACAGGATTTGGTGTCAACTAAGATGTCTACAATCCAACCAAAGAGAACCTGGGAACACCGTATATGAATTTGTGGATCAAATAAGGGCTAGCAATTCTGTTAAGAAAAGTCTACTGCTGATTTTCTGAAGAAAAGGAAAATTTTATCAGCAAATCTAAAGGGTAAATGAATTAACAGAAAAAGTCATGGTGAGACTGGCTGTGTGTGTGTGTGTGTGTGTGTGTGAGAGAGAGAGAGAGAGAGAGAGAGAGAGAGAGAAAGAAAGAAAGAAAGAAAGAAAGAAAGAAAGAAAGAAAGAAATTGTCAATTTTTGGCAAATCCTGTCATTGGTGACTGTCGGTATTCATTCAGAAAACTATAAAAGCAATGCTGGAAATAATAGTGACACAACACAGTTGAGAGAGAAGGGTGATGTGTGTAGATACATGTATCTAATGCACACATCTCTATATATATTTATATATTTCCTATATAAAAATGGGAGAGGTTTATAGTTATAGAAAATTGACGTCCTGCAATGGCAAAGAGGGAGAATGCTCTTATAATCATATCCAATGTGGTTGCCTCTAAAATGTCTGTAGCTGATGTTTGAGGGAAGGCGTGTAAGGGCAAATGAGACATATCTGAGGTTTAAGGAAGCAGTGTAGAGTCCCTTCACACAACATTTGGGGGGGGGGACAAGAAATTTTTGGCAATGTCTTTCATATAGGAAGTAGCAAGTCCTCAGGTAAACAAATGTAGTTCTTAAAAAAAATGTGTTTTTTCAAGTATTTAACAATGAGTCTTTGATGAGGCTGCAGGTCGATTCACTGGAATCTATTGTAATAAATCAGAATCTAGCTTTGTAAGACTTCATTCTCACTCTAGAGAAGCAGCTGCTGCACTCTTAAGAGGTGGTCTGTGTGATTGGAGCTTCCATGTGATTTCTGGGCTAAGCCTAACTTGCCTCTGGATAAATGCTGCAAAGTGGCAGGCATAGGAATGCCAAGAGAGTATTAAGGTAGGATTTATGCCTTTTCAGCAGGTCAAACAGCTGGCTATTTGTCTGTATAGTCTTATTAGAAGCATTTGCCAACATATGGATTTAGGTGATTCAGTTCCACTGAATAGGAGAATTCTGCTCATGAACAGAACTTGTTCCATTCATGAAATGGAACATTTGGATCTCTCCATATTGTTTGATGCCAGAGTTTTGCAGAACTCTGTTTCTGTGCAAGGGTTCTTCTCACCTGCCATCTGGAGATTCTCACTGGCAAACTTAGAGTGGAGACTTCATTTGTTTGTTTTCTAGATCAGATGTTTAACCTGATATTTTCATAGGGTGACTCAATAATGTACCAGCACATCTTTTTGCACAATATTGATTCGGGTGTCTCGAATGGAAGTAATATCTTTTCATAATAACATTGCAAATTTGACCTATTTAGGGAAATGTCAGCCCACAGGGTGGGCTGTGTATGTTTGTGTGTTGCACATGAATGCATACTTTACCCATTTTCTGATCTCATGAGTATTAATTCATGCCATTGTATGCAGCTCACCTGGGAAGCCCTATTAATACGAGTGGGATTTGCACAAGAGCAAACGTTCTCCTTTGTAGCTCACCCCCGTGGTTGGCCCGTTTTGGCACTTGCTCTTCAGTAAGATGGTTGTAGTAGATCAAATACCAGCAGGAAGTGCAAGGTCTGGGAGCCCAGGAACCAGCTTCCCTGCTAAAGTGTGACTAGAGAGTGATTTGGAAACAGCAAGGGGAAGGGGGCTCAACCCTTACCTTTCCCAGTGCCCTTTCTCCTGAGCCAGCTTTCCCTTGCAAGAGTCCGTTTTCCCCAGCGGACAAGCTGGCAAGGAGAATATCCAGAGGTTTGTTGTTTATGTTTCCTCCTCCCCTGAGCTGCATTTGTCTTAATCCCCATCAGCATTACTTACAGGAACTATAGTCTGGTTGGAAACAACTACAACTTTCTTTTCTTACTGTGAGGAAATGCCTCGTGTTGTAGTTTGGCACATCTCAAGAACAGCTATATGAAACAACCTTTGGGAAGCTTTCTTAATTGACTTTTAGTGAGTTCTTTCTTGTATTCACAGGAAGTTGGAAGCAACAGTGTGCTAAAACCAGTAGAATTCTATCTAAAGCTGCTAAAAGATGTTGGAGAGCTTGGTGCAATAATTTGGTGTCTCAAAATAGTCTAGGGGCACCACCAAACTGCTCTCTTGCCTGGTTTCCATTCATTTCATTGGAGCTTTTCCAGAAGTTCTTGGTGAATCCACAGCTTGTGCCCACTTTTAGAACAGTCATTTCAGTGTGGTGATCATCTTGTTCATCTTAATTTCAAAATGCATACATCACTATTGCTAGCACAAACAGGCTTCTGAAGTGGCTTATGATAACAATTGGATAGGATTTATAATCTGCTTTAGGTCAAGAGAAAGACTTACACCTGTTTCATTAAGCTCTAAGACAAGGGGGTAAATCTCTGGTCCCCCAGATGCTGGTGAACTGCAACTGACCTTGTCGCTGGCCATTGACTAGGCTGGCTCAGGGGAGTCCAGCAACATCTGGAAAACTCTATGTTCCACATCCGGGATCTAGGACATGACAACTTTTACCAGGGGGTTAATAGGAACATCTGTTGTCAAATAAAGTCTTAGTTCCATTGAGCCAATATCACACCTCTGACATGATTTAAAACTGTTATATGGTGGATTTTGGGGAGCAAACATTTTCGCTTCAAAAAAGGTTAATTCTCCCCGCCAATGTTTCCTTTTCTCCCCAGTTTGGAAAAAAATTCCCCCTTGGGTCAAAAATGGGGGGGGTTATGGGGGAAGTGTAGAATTTCGCATTGATAGTGCAGGGGAAGAAGATAGTAATGCAGAGCAATCAAGACACTGCAGATCACAGGCAACAGAAGACAGACCCTGTCTATACAGTATATGTCTTTACACACCAATGCTAGAAGCCTCCCAGCCAAGATGTTCTTAAGAGGATGGAATTAATATAGTGGGTGAGAACCAGTAGAACATGGCTCTCTCTCTGGATATGAGCTCCCTAGGATGTGCAGGAGGTGGTGTTGCTCAGTCCCTCAAAGAGAGCATGAAGTCCAGCAAGGGGTAGGAAATGTTGTTGTGGCGAGTCTTCCACTACTTTCACGTAGGTGGGGCATTCATGTGTTCCAGTCACAGCAAAGCAGTGACATTCCCCATGGGGATCAAATGAACATGACTTGCTCATAACACTCTCATTGTTGTGTTTGTGGTCCCTATCCAGCAAAGGTAAAGAATTTAGAGCATTGCTGACTTCCTTCTTCACTACATAAATGGTGAACTTACTTGTACTAATTCTTCCTCATAACTCGATGAAAGCAGGAAGATGTGGTCCCGGTTCTCACCCCCCCCCCCGCCCCCAGTTCAGGGCATGATGCAGAATTATTAAAGGTGAAGAATTCTGGTGCAGGGAACTATACCAATACTTTTTGTTTCGTTAGGAATTTGTGGGTTTGAAACTTGGCTTTGGGCACATGTCATGGATGGCATAGAAAACATATCAGCTAGGAAGCTAGACAATAACTTGGTTGCCTCTTCTCAACAAGATTAAAACAGCATCGCCAGACTCCACCCAGATACAAATAAGCCCAGTCAAAGTGCTGAATGGCACTGGCCTAGTGGTGGGGAACCTTTTCTGGTGAGGAGACCCTACCTCCAGTTGTTGGAGGTCCAAAGAGCAGCACTGGCCTGTTTGAAAGCCCTTTTGCAAACAGCTCCCCATGGAACCTCTGAAAACTAGAGGTTTAAAGAGCAGCATGAGGCTCTTTGCAAAAGGGATTTTGAACAAGTCCACACTGGGCATTGGCAGCATGTACCTGGTCCCAGCAGGAGAACTGAGCAGGATGTAACCAGTTAATCACCAGTGGTTAAATCCTGCTGCTTTGACTACATGTATCAGTTCCCAGCTGGGAAAGTTGTGCTCGCAGCTGACACAGAATCAAGCCCCACCCCCCACACTCATCAGTTGTCATTGCAGCCCCCATCCAAGTGACATCCAAGTGTTTGGCAGGTGGGCATGGCTTAATTTTTTAGAGGCCCTGAGGGGGGAAATTGACACCCACCCACGCACCCTTAATGGGTCAAGACTGGCCCATGAGCCAAAAGCTTCCTCGCAAGGTGGCATGAAAATGTTTGCTTCCACCATTTGGCTCATTTCTAATTGAAAAGATGACTTTGTGTGTGTGCTTCTCCAGTCCATGTCCTAAGAGAAAGCTTGTAACGCCTCATAAAAGACCTGGCTCTTTCCTACAGTGCATGGATGTGATTCCCATTTTCATGAAGTAAGATCAAATAGATTCATAATGAGAGCAGCCACCTTCATTGGATATGGAATCGTATGAGCAGCTGTTTTAAAATACTGTCATTTGGCAAGCTATTTATTAGGGGTCCGTCAATAGCAAGCACAATATTTCACATGAGTTGCACAATTTTTCTGTTAATAAGGTATTTGTAATAATTAAAAGCCTTTTATTGGAGGTCTTTGGGGAAACTAATTGCAAATGTTCCTGTGGTAACTTTTTTATTCTTATCTTGGAGATTATGAACAGACATTGAATTCTATTATTAGTTAAGTACTTGCAAATATTTCAACATTTGAATCAGCCACACATTAAAAAAGAAAATAATTTCAGTGCTGGGGATATTGAGGATTAAGTTTTGATTCCAATGAATTCCAAAATCTGCTGTTTTTCTTACATTTGAATGGTGACTGTATGCATTAAAGGCAGGTTTGGGTTCACATCTTCTGCCTTGACAATACAGATGAGGAAATAATGTGAGGAAATAACAGTGTTATTTAAAAAGCCTATGGTGTGTGCCATGCCATCCTTCTCAGGGGCCAGGCTCACACGTGAGGGCCTCAAAGATCTTGTTCATGTAATGGAGGAGGGGGTGTGCCTCCCTGCCCCACCAGGTATGGGGAGCCTCGTCTGAGCTGATCCACACATTGGCTCCCTTTGTGCATCGCTTCCATCTTGCCACCTGTTAATAGCACAGATTGCACCTAGGCTTAAGCACTCATGTTGCACATTACTTCATACCTATTAGGTAATCAATCCTTATTGTTGTTTAGCTCTAGGCTATTCCAAATTAATGGTAAACAAATGGGATCTATACATCTAAGCATATACTATAAAGAGCAAAAGACTGATATGACAAACCAGGTCTCCCACAAGAGCCAATAAAATGTGTAAAACATAACCCAAGTGTATAATTACATAATGCCCAGCATCCTTATTCGTGTGGGCTTGTTTGGGGTGTGTGTGTGTGTGTGTGTGTGTTATACACTCTTATTCTGCCACCACATAAATAGAGCCCTGTTCATGTGAATTGGTCCTAAGTACAGTGGTACCTTGGTTCTCAAACTTAATATGTTCCGGAAGTCTGTTCCAAAACCGAAGCGTTCCAAAACCAAGGCACGCTTTCCCATAGAAAGTAATGCAAAATGGATTAATCCATTCCAGACTTTTAAAAACAACCCCTAAAATTTTTAACATGAATTTTACTATCTAACAAGACCATTAATCCATAAATTAAAGCAATAATCAATGCACTGCACTATAAAATAAATAAGACAGTATTGTAGATGACAAAAATAAAAATTATTTTTTTCTTACCTGCACTGATGATAGTCATTGTTTGGATGGGGGGCTTTTATCCATTTCTGCAGTCACACAATCAATCAATCAATCAATAGCTGAACTGGGTTTCACACAGTCACAAAAACAAATTAACCGAAAAAGCCTCAAAAACAAAAAAGCAAAATAAATAGCAAAAACAAAAGTGCCAAACTTAATCCGTTGTGGAAGTCCGTTTAACTTCCAAAATGTTTGAAAACCAAGGCGCAGCTTCTGATTGGTGCAGGTGCCCCGAAAACAATAGCTGACAGCCGCATCGGACGTTCAGCTTCTGAAAAACTTTCAAAAACCGAAACACTTCTGGGTTTTCGGTGTTTGGGAACCAAGGTGTTTGAGAACCAAGGTACCACTGTAGGTGAATTAAGGCCGCCAGCACATCCTGCATTTAAAGCACTATAGTGCCCCTTTAAACAGTCATGGCTTCCCCCAAAATATCCTGGGAGCTGCAGTTCATTATGGAGCTGAAAGTTCTTAGGACCCCACCCCTCTGCCAAGTTACAATTCCCAGTGTGCTTTAACAATCCCTCTTCAGGAAAGAAATTGTAGCTCTTGGGGAGCATGGAATAGGGGTCTCACACCAACTCCCAGCACCCTTAGCAAACTACAGTTCCCCTAATTCTTTTGGGGAAGCCTTGGCTGCTTAAAATGGTATCCTAGCAGTTGCATGGTTGTGACTCTACAAAGACTCAACAAATGAGTAATTGCTGTCACTCATTCAGTTGCTTGACTTTAGTTAGTGTATGTACCAATTTGAGCAAGACTCTAAGGGTATAAAATGCATGTGAAATGGAGTGTGCAATGCCTCCACGGGATGTTTCTGCACTGCCTCCAAGTCAAATGGCATCTAATCTTTGGATGTAATGTTCACATCACAGAATCAAATGGAATGTGAACAGGACACACACACACACACCCAAAAAAGAAAGGCTTGGAGGGAAAACTTCCATTGCCTTGCACTCAGAGCAAAACTGGATCTCTATTCACATAAAATGGTAACCAAATCAAAATAAGGGATCTGTCCAGATCAAGTGAAGTACCACTTTTTTCTACCTTGGTGAGACCCCAACTGGAGTCCTGTGTCCAGTTCTGAGCACCACAATTTAAGGTGGACTTTGACAATCTGGAACGTGTGCAGAAGGCAACAAAGTTGATTAGGGGTCTGGAAACCAAGCCTTATGAGGAACAGTTGAAGGAGTTTGGGAGAGAAGACTAGGAGGTGATAGGTTGTGGAGGTTCTTGGACTAGATGGGGGTTGGACTAGATGACCCTCGGGGTCCCTTCCAACCCTATGGACCCAAAGTTTGAACGACTCAGGTCCCTGAACTGCATTGGTGTAGGGAAGCAGTGGGGAAGCTCCTGTTTGTGGGACTAGTTGGGCCCAGCGGGGTCTTAATCTCACCCAAGCCACACCCTCCTTCTGTGCAATAAGCTGATCCTCATCCCTTGCAGGGGTGGTTTGATTTCCGGGCAAAGGCATTGCAGGTGTTGCTGATCACTGATCATTTGCACCCGCAAAGCCACGTGCGTGATTAGATTTCTAACCACATGGGCAAAGGAAAACATGGCTCAAGTGACTGGCAGCCTCAGGGTGTGTCCTGGCACCTGGGAAGCATCTCCTATCCCTAGCCTAGGGGCACAAGACCCTATGTGCGGTAATTGTTCAGTGGACTTATTTGTGTTCAGAGCTGCACATTTAGGGTTTATGGGTCTGGGATTTCATGCCTGGGAGGCCCTGTGCAAATGTTGCCTCCAATGCCCAGACATCCGCCCCACCCAGAGGCAATAAGCGGGGCAGGGCAGGAGCAGCTCCAGTTTCTCACTGTACATGTTCTCTGTGCTCTTAAGAGTCTCATCTGAACCAGCCTTAAAACATTAACCCAGCATTAGGAATCCAAATTCTTTTTCATTTCCAGTCCTAACCAGAGGACTATTTAGCCATAAATATTCTTTCAAGTTACAGTTTTATATTGTAGTGGCAAGTAACTTTTTAAATTTAAAATAAAACTGTATTATAACGCCTTATTTATTTTTAATCTTGTACACTATTACATATTGGCCTTTCATGTAGTCTTATTAATTATTATTTTATTTAAAGGATGTATGAAATTTTGTAAATACTTTTAACTATGACAGGTTTGTTGCATGTACACTACGAGTCTTTAAAAAGGCACACGTTTAACAGATGCTAATTTTTTTTTGTAAACAGAGGTTTTACATGTGCATGAAGATTATAAACCCTTTTGCTTCTCTTCTGCAATCTACTTACTGCATGCCACTCATGCCTGACTTCAGTTTTTTTTAAAAAAATGTGAAAGAGTAAGTATCTTTCTATATGTTTTTGACATATCAGTTTAACACATTGTTTCTACGGCACTACTAGTTGCATGTGTATACTGCAAAGCAAACATAAAATTACAAAGCAACACCACAAGGAAACCTTCACCTGCAATGTTCTGCCAACCTCAGTGTTGCTCTGTCTACAGTATACAATATATAAAATGTGCTCTCAACATCTATGCTACCTTTGTTTATTAGAAGCAATAAACTAAACTCCATATACTGTTTTGTGTGCGCGTGCGCGCTTGTGTGTGTGTGTGTGTGTGTGTGTGTGTGTGTATATATATATATATATACACATATACATATATATATATATTCTACCAATTCATTCAGTACTGATTGTTATCTTGTTTGACTTGACAGTATAAGTAAATGTTTGATTTTGGGAAATCCCCAAATGTCAGAGCACACAATTGTCTCTGTAGACATGAAGCTGCTTTAGGGTCTGCCCACACTTCCGCTGGTGCTGTGCCTAGAAAGCCTGGGTTCGAGGGTTTTGAGCGTGACCTGCTCCTTTCCCAAGGAAAACCTGCTCTTGAGGGATAGATCAGAACAAATGGCAGTTGGGGAGATGGGGACCCAAATTGCCATTTTGCTCCACTTGAGTGCTAAAGAGCGGTTTGCTTCGGGGTGAGAAGCAGTGGGACGAGAGGACGTGTGGGTAAAGGCTTAGACGGAGACCACTGTTTTCTCTATCCCAAATATTCTCATTGGCAGCAATTCCCCCAAGTTCTCAAGCAGGAGTCTTTTCTCGTGCTGCTCCCTTGGCCCTTCTAGCTAGGAATTTTTGAACAAATGAAGCTGACCTGCAGCAGGTCAGGTCATTCACTTCAATGTTTGGCAGTAGCCTCAGATTCCCCCCAGCTCTGCTACCTACATTTACCTGGATATGTCAAGGGTTGCACCTGGTAGCCTCTGCATGCAATGCATGGACTCTACCACTAAGCTATGGGCTCCCCCCCCCCATGGAAAGATGAGTTTGCCCTCAAAGGCATTTGCAGGTCCTGCAAGAAGGACCTTGAGGGAGGAAGGTCCAGGCCTTAGCTCCATCAGGCTGCAAGCAGGCAGAACTGCCTTGAAGAAAACGGGGAGGGGGAGAAATAGCTCCATTCAAGTTACCCAAATGCTTCTGTCAGTGGTAATAGTTGTTACTAGTTGTTGTATCCGCGACACAAAATATATGAAGAAATGGTTTTCGGTTGTTATAGATTGCTGAATATAGTTTTGAGTCAATGCCTTATTTCTTTGATTCATATGGTTCCAAAATGAACTGTGGTACCAAAAATAAAGTGCTGGGCTGAACTGTGGGATTTAAAAATAATACCAGATTTTCATTTTGCCTTTTCTTTTCTTTTCTTTTCTTTTCTTTTCTTTGCTTTGCTTTCTGGGAGTTTTCTAAATAAACTTCAGGACTGCAATCTCAGTCATGCTTCTGAACATGTATGTCTCAGTAAGATATACTTTCAAGTAGGCATGCTATAGTCCCAAGCACTTCCAGTTAAACCAGAAACAACACTTTCAATTATTGCTTTTGAGGTTCCTCCTAATGTCATTTACGCCTGTGCAATGATAATATGATAGCAGGATGTCCTGATGAACAAATTTTGATATTCAAAAGTTGTAATTCATTTTCTTACAAGGAGGGTTAGGACACCCAGAAGTATGATATACATATGCAAATATGCTGTTAATTGTGGTGATGGTTATTATTTCCTTAAATTTTAAGTTTTATTACACAACTTGCTTATTTTGTTTGCTTCTTTTGTTTGAAAAATGCAAAAAGAAACAGCAAAGCAAGCCCAATTTATTAAAATGGTAGTATCTGAATATCTGAATCTAGTATGGAATATCAAATGTATTAGGATGTCAGTAATATAATGTGACCAGAACAGAATGCAAGTGGAAAGCCTGTTTAATACCCAAAGGCATAACAGCCAGAGAGTGTGAATTTGCAAAACTTACTATAATGGGAGTCTAAAAATTTAGCTAAATCTGTTCCCTTGCAGAATGGACATATAACATATGATTTTCTTTTTCTTGTATAAATGTGAATATACATAAACGCACATGCTAGGGCCATCAGAACATACCAACCTATAGTGACAGAGCAACGATTAAAAGCTTTCCCAAGCTCACACAGGGATATTCTAACATTGCCACTTCTCTGCTCTCTCAGTCTGAACCATTCTGACAACATTTAATTTTTCCATCTTTGTCTTCTTTTTTGTGGATTCCCCACCCCACCCTGCCTCTATCTTTTCTGTCTACCCACCCTCAGAACCAGGGGATCCTCCACAACCACCCGCTCCCTGTCCCCCCAAAACAATACTTCTGTTTTTTCAGGATTCAAGCAACTTGCAGCATTTAAAAACATCAGTTATAAAATACAGAATAATTAAAATCAATGTAGTTAAAACTAATAATTAGTTCTTCCCCAGCAAATGTGCTTATAACTCTGTTTTACTCCAGTAGTCAGGTTGGTGCTATGATCTAAGTGAGTTTTTAAAATCAGGAATTGCACGTGCTCAGAGTATTTCTTCAACAGGATTGATCTTTTTTATATTTTTGCTCCAGCATATCAGGAATGCAGGAGCCACTGTGAAGTATGGAATGGAGGTGCATAGAAAAGAGAGGTCAGCTGTGTGTTTCACAACCACAGGATCCAACTCCTAGGGGCCAATGGGTCTAAAGTTGACCCCACCCCCCAACATCAATAAGGCTGTCTAATCCCAGGTCTAAACCTACCTGGCTGAGCCACTGAGAGGAATCCCAGCCTGTCTGTCCAGGTGGAAATCAAGGGCATCTTCTCATACCCCCCTCCCCCAATTAGTTCTTACAAAACTCTTAAGATAGTAGTAAGAAATGAGGAACTCGAAGGGCATGTGAATTGCAGGTGGTTGCATCTGTGCTATTAGAAATCCATACGTGCATTTAAATAACACATAAACATACAGAGAGTTGACTGTGTGCATTCAAGGTATCAAGAAATTAAAATTCCATAATTATAAACTTGAAAGAATTGAGCTCCAGAGCTTAAGCTCATTAGAAGGCACTATAAAAAGCCTTCAGGCTGACACAAAATATTCTTTCTATAGACCCACAAACTAGGGCTTAGGAGAACAATAAAACTTGAACTGGAGGATTTCCTAAACAGCTATAAGCTGCTCACTGTCAATATTTTCACACACAAAGCTTAAAGGGGCGCTTGTTTCAATGGGGTTTGTAATGTGCATATAAAACCTACACCAGACAAAATGGTCATTTATCAACAGGCTTCTCAACATGTTGTGTGGAACAGAATGAGGCATTAGCAACTGGTGTTACAGCTCTGAGGCAATTTAAGCCTCATGTGTGAAAACATAAAGCAGGTTCAAGAAATAATCCTGATTGTGTTACTCTGCTACTTGGTGACCATTTCATTTCTGCTTGTTCATTGCCTGCAATGGACGGTTACACTCCAATCAAATATTACAGTTCGTGATGTAGCAGAGATAGGAATTATAGTTTCCCGCAGTTACACCCAGGATCCTCTTGTTCAAGAGTGGAAGGGGTCGATCCTCTGCAAACCCAGGCTCCAAATATCCATCGGCTAAGTACCTCTGGGTGCAGCTCTGCTTCTATGATATTCTGTAGCAACCCATCCTTGCTCAGAAATCCTTGTGCCCGCAGAGCAGTGTGTTTGGTCACTGCTGACATGGCTCCAGGGGCACTTGAAATGTCCAGGTCATGTGCACAGGACGTAGCCAGCTTCTGCACAAGCATCTTTAGATTTCTGAGAGAAATAATGGCATCATTTTGAAGACTTACTTTGATTTGTAGAACATATTTGCCAGATTGACATTCCTAGGGCAGCTGGAAGGATGTGTCTGCATGAAAGCAGTGAGCATCCGGTTAAGTTGAGAGGCAGTTTATGTTACAGAACCAGCCAGCAAACCTGTCTTGGAGGTGTCACTTCAGCTTGCAGGTAAGGATCTGCCAGGTGTGGATGCTCCTGCACGGGGGGGGGGGGCATCCCTACCTGCACATCAAAGGTAGCATGTCAAGGAGAGGACAATCCTTCTCCTGCTTCCTAGAGGATTATTTTTTGTATGTTAAGTGATGTTTGTTCATTTTAGATGTGGGAGATTTCAAATATGCAGGTTGCCCCCTCCCTCCACTGCCTGAGTGGCTCGATTCACGCAAAGTTTTGCCACTTGGGGCTTCTCCCCACTTCTGCCTGCCCCCTGCCTAGAAAGCACAGCTTTCTGTTTGACCCGCCACTTTCCCTGAGAAAATCCTCTGTTTACCGCTGAACTGAACAAACATCAATCTGCAGAAACACTGAGTGATGTTTGTTCTGATTCTGCAGAAGGAGCGGGTTTCTCCCAAGGGGGGAGCAGTGGGACAAGTGGAAGCATGGATGAGCCGTTGATTCTGCTGAGGATATAAACCAAGATGGTCTTTTTGAATTTGGTCTTACTGAGAAGTCAGAGGGACAACTGGCTCATTCGCACATAAAGCAAACCATGGCTATACCTGAGTGACTTCTGGTACCCTCAGTGAAAGCTTTGTCCCATGTGCACCTTCCGCAGTCCTGCTCCTGCTGCACTATGCAGAGCCAAGCCATGGCTTAGGGCTGTGGACACATCAAAGCATATTCAAAACACATTCTTTCCCTCAAAGAATTCTGGGCACTGTAGTTTACCCCTCAGAGAGTTGCAGTTTCCAGCAACTCTTAACAAACAGGAGTGCTCAGGATTCTTTGAGGGAAGGAATCTCTCTGAGTGTGCTTTATAGGTACAGTGTGCAGCAGTGTGCAGCCACAGTGTTATGCCTGAATCCAGGCTCATGGTTTTCTACTCTCCAAACATACCACAATCTGCAACAAAGTTTTGTTCCTGGCTTGCCAAGGGAGACAAACCACAGGCCCCGGTTTGGATGAAATAGTTTGCTAAACCAGGCAGCGTGACGGCAGCAGGTTTGGAGGAGGAATGCAGTGGCCATGGGTTTTACTGCAAGTCCCTCTATGCTCATGCATTCACATTTAGCCATGGCTCGGTTTCATGTTATGTGTGAATTGGACCATTAAGAACTTGTTTCATGCAATCATGCTAATTCAGCATTACTGATCTTGATAAATCAGGTTTAGATCCTGTGGTCTAATTCCCTCTGAATTCAATGGATGACAATTGTCATTTATTTTGATGTGCTGAGAATCTGGTCCATTATTTTACAAATATCCTAATAGATTTAAAAACAAAGCAAAACAAAAAGCAAAACCCTCACTGCTTCAGGCCTATACTAATTGCGACACAGTGACTTGTATATTTTTTTTTCAGCAATGAAAAGCATCTTCCAAGAGTTAAGCAGAGGTTTGGAGTAAGGCAAACGCTGCTGAAATCTTTCCTCATTGTCACTTTTCCACTTAAATGTGCACCCCCCCAACAGCTTTTTTTAATCAATGAGGGGAAAATACAGTATATACAACTGCATGTCATGTCTAATGTGGACGTAGAGAAAGGGACTGCCACAACAAATGTATATTATATTCTTTTCAGTATTACAATAACTTAACACTGGGTAACTTGGAATGAGAAGTTTGCATAAATAATACGGGTCTCTTTTTATGTATATAAAATATTGTAGAGCATCTTCCAGTCTTTTTCAGGAATGTTGAGTTGAGAAGAGCAATGGAATACTTGCCCTATTTTTATGTTGGGGGGAGGGGAGAAGTGAGTGGATTGAAATGTTAAATTTGTGAATGTACATTTCTTACTGCAACTTTTATACTGAGTGTTTGCACAATTATCATTTCTGGAATTTAATTAATAAAGGAAACAAATTGCTTGAATAAATATGGCTGAAGTTTATTTTATCAACATTGTGCTTGCTAACCCTGTTGAGCCTGCAGCCCAAAATAGCACTCTGTTGTTGCAGAACTTGAATAGAGTAAATCTTGTCTGTTATTAAGTAAATCTTAACTGTTGCTCGGTGTGCACAAAATCCAACCACCTCCCATTCTTGGTAGTTTTTGACTTTAGTGAAAGAGGGAAAATTGCACGCAGTACTCTAGAAATATTCTGCAATTTCCCTGGGGTCTCACTACAGTCCAAATGGCCCAAAGTCACACTGGAGAAACACTGTTGTTTAGCCCCTTCAACAAGGTCTGGTTGACACAGGCATACTAATCTTTTGATAATGGCAACAGAACATCTGCATCTCTTACCTCACCACAAACCAAATGGTTTTCAATTGTGTCATTACTACCTTTGTGCCAGGGAGAAGGTCTTCGGAGCATCAGAGGGCTTTCTCACCAGCAGAAATGGCACAAATGGCTTCAGTCTTCTACAGGGAATTCCTGGACTCATTCTCTATAGCAAAACTTGATTTGCCAAGAAGTGTTTGCTTTTGGGGAAGGCCTGGGGGGAAACTGAAAAGTTGGAAAACCCAGGTTTTTCCAGTTCCCCCCCAATGCCATTTTTTTCTGGAAAAAATGAAGAGAAAAAAAACACAGTTTAATATAGTTTGAATATTCCACACACTTTTTTCCATTTTTTCAAGAAAAAAAATGGCTTTGGGGAAAAACAGAAAAAACCTGGTTTCCCCCCAGTTTTCCCCCAGGCCTTTCCATCAGGTGTCCTCTGAATCATCACAGTATACCCAGTCTAATGAGGTGATTTCTGTCTTAAGGCCTGATGAATGAGTCCCAAAATGAAAACAAAATCTGCTGAGTGGATGTCCTCAATGGAAAGTCCAGGTAATGCTAACCTTAACTGAATTAGATGCCACAGTCGATTCTCCTTCACATCTCTACCTTTCACATATTCAAAGTTGCAATGGGGGGGGGGATTTAGATTGCATGCTGCTGTTGCTCAGCTACTTTGAAACAGCTTATTTCTGCCTCACTGCCCCCATAAATGGCATCAATGGTACAATATCACACTCTTTCGTCTGCTCTTGTATGAGGTCCTTCTGGCAGGAGCCTGATTTGCAAGAGGTTCATATCCCCAGGTGATTTATTCAGAATGGGGAGGCGTCACCAACAGTGGTGTGGAAGCACAACGGAATAGCACAACGGAAGGTCAAACACATTGGTATGATTATGAAAGTGTTCTGACTGAATAATAGAGAACATTATGTACACTTGACTATCTGTGGGCCAAATCCAAAGCATAGCACGCCAGTTCCATCCAGATAACAGCAGCCATTTCTGAAGCCTGTGGGTCAATGTTTCGCCTTGCTGCCCTTGGTGGGAACACAATGTTCAGATGCAAAATAATATGAGAATCTTACAGCACTTTCCCTTTTCTGGTTTGATGCTGCTCTTGCCATCCCTGAGAAAAGAGCTGCAGGTCACCAATGTCAATCCATTTACTTCTCTCCATCTCTCAGTGGATTTTAATACCGTTGGCATGGTGCCCTCCTGGAATGACTCAGCTACCATCATTCTTGGACAGGGATAGTCTGGCCACTGTAGTCCATGCATTGTTAACCTTGAGGATGGACTACTGCAATGCACTCTGTGCGGGGCTGCCCTTGGACCTGGTTCAGAAACTCCAGCTGATGCAGAATGTGGTGTCCAGATGCTGATGGGTGCATCTGGTTGACTATATGGGACACTGTTTGTTAAAACATTTGCCCTGGCAGCCCATCTGCCATGGAGCCAGAGGCAAGGTCCTTGTATTAATTTACAAAGCCCTGAACAACTTGGATCCAAAGTTGGACCCCCTGAACACTTATATCCCAGCTCAGTCACAGAAACCAACTGCAGAAACATTAATGGTCATTCCCCAAGTTGGTGAGGTTCATTTGACAACAGGAAACCAAGCCTTTAAATGTCATTGGCCCAGTATGGTGGAATACCTGGCCAATAGAGATTCAGCTATTCCAACTTTTAAACACTTTTAAACTGTTCAACATTTACTGAAAACTTTTCTATTCATGGAATCATAGAACTGCAGAGTTGGAAGGGGCCCCAACGATCATCCATTCCAACCCCCTGCAATGCAGGAATCTCAGCTAAAGCCTCCATGACAGACAGCCACCCAACCTCTGCTTGAAACCTCCAAGGAAGCAGAGTCCACAACTTCCTGAAGGAGTCCACTCCAAGAGACTTATATGAGCAATGAAGAATATATCTTTCTACAATACTTAGCTGATTTCTGATTTCAACTTTTTGATATGTTTTTTATTGTATGGCTATTGTAAACCACTCTGATATTTGGTGAACATTAGTTTATATTTAATAAATAAATTACGGGGGCGGGGGGGCACAGGTCAGCAAACAGTCCCTGCAGGCATCATGACATGGTATGATGGAGGAAGCTTAACTATGATGGTGCATAATGCCTTGCTTCACAAATGATAGGGGGAAGGTCAAGCAGGTTAAAGCCCAGAATGAGCTCAGGCTTGCAAGAGAGATTAATAATAATAATAATAATAATAATAATAATAATAATAATAAAGGGGTCATGAGTTGAGGAAGGGGATGCAAAAGAATTTGTGACTGCCAAGGAAATGCCTGTGATAAAACCAGCCCCCTACATTTTCATTCAATAAAACTTTGTCCAGCCCCTGTTTGCACTCTTGTGCCTTTCTCCACCTTGGGTCCCCAGATGTTTTTGGCCTACAACTCCCATCATCCCTGACCACTGGTCCTGTGATCTAGAAGAGTAGAAGAGTTTGGATTTGATATCCCGCTTTATCACTACCCGAAGGTGTCTCAAAGCGGCTAACATTCTCCTTTCCCTTCCTCCCCACAACAAACCTTCTGTGAGGTGAGTGAGGCTGAGAGACTTCAAAGAAGTGTGACTAGCCCAAGGTCACCCAGCAGCTGCAGGTGGAGGAGCCGAGACGCAAACCCGGTTCACCAGATTACGAGACTACCGCTCTTAACCACTACACCACACTGGCTCTCTCTAGGGATCATGGTAATTGTAGGCCAAAAACATCTGGCCTACACTAAGAGAACCACTAAGCAAATGCCTTAGATGAAAAAAGAGTGCATTGGCACACTGCATTTGTGGGCATTTCTCATTTCATTCACTAATTTTATAGTTTGAATGGAGCTGATGGAAATTCAGTCCTGGTAAAGCGAGCACCAGGTGTGCCTTGCTAGCAAATACCTTTGTGCCTGAATGTTTATTCTCTTCCTTCTCCATCACTTCTCTTTTTAGCCTTGTAGCTACTGTGCATGCCAAACGTTGGCAGTAGCATCCGGCACACCAACATCCCCAGGAGGGATTGGAGCCGTCAAAAATAACATACGCTGCACATTTGAGGAAGGTTTCCTTGTTGAATATTAACTGAAATGGATGTAGAACTCTGCCGTGCAGAATGCATAGGGGGCCAGCAAATGCATAAACACTGTGAAGACAGAACACAGTGTGGCATTGGGCTGCTGCAGTAATGGATGAGCAATGTACTAGCTGGCTGACTTTTATGCAAAGGAGTTATTGACGTCATTGCACAAGCAGGGAACCTATTGCTATTGCAAAGTTTATTGACCTCCACAGCTGCTAAAACACACCTAGTTTATTATTGTTCATGAAATGGACATTTGGGGAACATTTATAATTGGTATCCAGAGATATATATGCAGTTTTTCCTTGATTAGTAAACACTCCAAGGGAACATTGTGCAATAAAAATCCTGCTTCACACATGAGAACTTCTCACTGGTTCCCAATACTTTGTCACCATTTTCCTGCTTTAACAATGATCTATAAAGTGAGGGTAGAAAAATAATTCAATAATTATTTATACTTTTATTTGTTTTTGATTACTACAATTTATTCTAGGAAACCAAACAGTATACATGAGTTTCCTAAAAGATCTACTCAGGTCCTGAAAAAAACACAGACCTGCTTAGTTTCAGCAATGCTGTTGTATCATATGCCTTCAAACCAGGACCCTGGACATGACTCATAGAATCATAGAATTTTAGACTTGGAAGGGACCTTGAGGGTCATCTAGTCCAACCCCATGCTAGAGGCCCCAACTTCCAAGGGAGAATGGGGGCATGGCGTTGCCTGGTGTGATGTCAGGACGTCAGTAGGAGTTGAGAGCAGAGCCAAACATGGCAGCAATGCGGTGGCAGTGAGACCTCCATGGCCACAGCTCCTCTTTCTCTTGCCACCGATGTTAGCTGGGGGCCGCTTCCCCACTCCTTCCCCTCCACAGCAAGAGGAGGAAAGGAAAGAGCTGGCCATTGAAGCCATGGCAGGCTCAACTCCATGCTTGGCCTCCTCCACCTGCTTTGAGCATTGGAGGTGCAGCCCCCTCCCCAAAAATATTGGGGACCGGAGCACAAGGCTCAGCCGCTAGGAGATGGTGCGTCTGCCCCCTGCAATGCATCTCAAGTAATGCGCCCATGACTGATAACCATCCAACCTCTGCTTAAAAACCTCTGAAGAAGGAGAGTCCACAACCTCCCAAGGGAGACCATTCCACTGCCAAACAGCTCTTACTCTCAGAAAGTTCTTCCTGATGTTTAATTGAAGTCTCCTTTCTTGTAACTTGAAGCCATTGGTTCAAGTCCTACCTTCCACAGCAGAAGAAAACAAGTATATTCCCTCTTCCATGTGACAGCCTTTGAGATATTTGGCTATGCTATCTCCCCTTTTCCAGGTTAAACATACGCAGCTCCTTCAACCATTCCTCATAAGGCTTGTATCTCACAGTATGCTGAAGACTTTGTACATTTAGCAAAGACTGACAAATATAGGCCACCATACAGCACACAGCTTCATCCACATAGCTCCCAGCATCACAAGT
Source organism: Podarcis raffonei (assembly GCF_027172205.1). NCBI lineage: Eukaryota > Metazoa > Chordata > Lepidosauria > Squamata > Lacertidae > Podarcis > Podarcis raffonei. The sequence goes on along the minus strand of NC_070613.1, from coordinate 60,532,597 downwards.
CCAAAGCAGCAGCCTATTCTGCATTACCTTCAAACATGCTATTGTCCATGATCTGACCAGAACTACAGATGTACAGCTCTGGATACTGCCTATACTTGTCTGCATTAGTTACATCCAGCTAGGAACATCTGTGCTAAGCACCACTTCCACATTTCCCCTGTCTGGACAAAGAGAAGATCTCTGGTGTCCAGCAGCACACAGGATGGCAGCCGAAGTGCCCAGCCCATGAGATCGAGGGATGGGGGGGGCAGTATACAAATAGAATAAAATCAATCAATCAATAGTCTGGTCAAGTAAACGTCCTGCCCATCATCCCGAGATTTTGCCTGACCCCCAAATTCAACAAAAACGATTACCTGAAATAAGATCACAAAAAGGCAGGACCTTTTTGCCCATTCTTCTGTGAGGACATATGTGGGTGTAGAGCAAGGGGAGGTAATGTTTTGGGGGTCTGGGGCCCCTTGTGTGGTAGCAGCAGGTGGGATAGAGCCACAAGTGGGAAGAACATCATGGATTATCTATTTCACTCTTCCTTCCCTTCACTCTTATCCAGCCACACACGCAAAATCTCCTATATCTATACATACACACACACACTAATCTATGCACAGCTGCAACCCTCACCCAGCCACCCTCTCTTCCTTCCTTCCTTCCTTCCTTCCTTCCTTCCTTCCTTCCTTCCTTCCTTCCTTCCTTCATTGTCATTGCCATTCCTCAGGGTTGGGGGCCATAGCCAGGAGCAGGCCTTTTGTTAGGGAGGACCAGAACCTCAGTTTGCTATGTATTTTATTGTTTTTTATTGATTAATAATAATAATAAAATTTATTTATACCCCACCCTCCCCAGCCAAGACCAGGCTCAGGGCAGCTAACAACCAATAATAAAAACAAGTTGATTAAAATACAATTTAAAAACAAGATTAAAATTAGGGGGGCAGCAGCCCCTTCCTGCCCCCCCCTGGCTACACCCATGGTTGGGGCCTAAACCAAAAGGTGTGGAGGGCAGCATGTGGCACAGGAGTAAGGCTGACCACTTGTGGTCTTTTTTTGAATATTTTTTTATTAATTTTCTTTTCTCTCATTACAAATATACTTATAACATACAGCTTACATAAACTTCTCTCCCTCCACACTTTTGGACTTCCCTCGACTTCCATTTCTGATTTATTAACCTCATTATATATTCTGCTATTTTCTGCAAATATCATATTTTTCCTTTTATTACATTACCTATCCATAAAAATGTGAATGTTTATTTTAATCCTACCATCAGATCAATATTCTTCCTTTGTTTCTGCAAATATAACATAAAAGGTTCCCACTCTTTTTCAAAATCCCTATTGTCCTTTTCCCAAAGTCTGTGTGTCAGCTTTGCCATCTCCGCATAATTCGTCAGTTTTTCTTGCCATTGTTCTTTTGTTGGCATTTCTCCAGTCTTCCAATTCTGTGCTAGTAATATTCTCGCCGCTGCCATGTACATAAATAATGTCTTTTTCTCTTTTGGCAGGTCTTGCCCTAAAATATCCAACAGGAAGGCTTCTGGTTGCCCACTTGTGGTCTTGAGGGTCTCTCTTGAGTGGTGGATTTGGTTTTTGTGAATTCAGATTCAAATCCCATCCAGCTCTCAAAAGAGATCCTGCATGGTTTTGGACCAGCCCTCACCACCCTTGCCCTCATCTACTTTGCCCAGCTGTTTTGAGACCACAGCAATGCTCTGCGCTCCATGCTGCAGTAGACACAGCTCATGATTGGAGCAAGGAGGCACAGAACTCAAGGCACTGGTGCCCGTTTCCAAAAGCATTTATTCCCTTCATTTATTCAAGAGCTCTCAGTCATGCAACACATTCACACATGCTCTGCCAGTGCTATAGTCACTTGGGACGAATTGGCGGCAAGTCTAGTGGCCCAGAGAGATGGTGGAGTGGAAGGAGGTCAAAGCTCCATCCTGCTCCTTGGGGTGTTGCACAGGCTTGCCAAAAGATGGCTGTGACACCACAGTTCTTACAGTCTCTCCTCAGTGTTTTGTCCATTGCAGACACTCATTTCAATTTCAAGGACTACAAAGCAAGGACATTTGGGTGGGATTGCAAGCCCTTTTGCATCAACACCACCCTTGTCGTGCCTCCAGGCCTTGGAAGTGCAAGCCTTCCAGATTCCCCTAGACGCCTCCAGGCAAAGAGGCGCAGCCACATTCTTCTTCCTCCAAGGAAGGTTTTTTCACCATCTCATAAGTCCTTATTTAAGATAGCTATCAACGATGGTTTCTCTCTGGTAATCCTTGCAAAGAGTTTCCACTCATTCCAATATTACCATTCATTCATTGTCATTCATACAATTTTTGAACTGATACTATTAGAAATACAGTGGTACCTCGTGTTACGTACCACCCCCCTTACGAATGCTTCGGGTTATGCACTCCACTAACCCGGAAGTAGATGCCCTTTGTTGCAAACTCTGCCCCCAGATGTGAGCAGAAGTCGCGCACTGGCAGCGTGGCAGCAGCGGAAGGCGCCATTAGTAAAAGCACGCCTCATGTTACAGGCGGTTTTGGGTTACAAATGGACCTCCAGAATGGATTAAGTACGTAACACGAGGTACCACTGTAGTGTTACACCCATAAATTCACAAAATCTTCAGACTCGCTTTACAAAATAATATCATACTTTGATTTGGTGTGTGGCAGGCAGGTTACAAATTCAAGGATTCAAATTGATGGAGCCGGCAATGCCCTTCCATTGGACCTGGAGGGGAAGAGATGGCTTTGGGGCCTTATGTGGCATGCCTGGTGACACAGCATGACATTGCAAATCTCCTATTGCTTCCTGCCATTGCTCCCTGCTCTGGGCTATATAAAGAATAAGCAAGTCAGCTTTGCAAGTGGTTCATATGATGGAGCTGCCTGGTTTGTTTCCACAAGCCACAGTGACTCTGGAATGACAAACCAACTACTAATACTCCAAATGAGGTAAGGGTTGGTCTACCTCTTCTGTGTTTACAAAGGACCAGGGGTTTCAGGCTGATTTTTTGGGTGGCTTGGGGGAGTCTGGCCACAAATATCTTAAAATAGTTCAAGTTCATTCAATGTTCTTGCCTCCATTAGGTGCATAGCAAATAAATAACATTCCCTGGATAGACTATTTCCAGGATGTTTACTTGTATGGCGTGTGTTTTTTAAATGACTGTAGAGGATTTCCATTTCCCAAGTTTAAGTTCAGCTCCTTGGGGGCACAGAATTGTAAATGCAAAGCCAGTGGGGGTGGGAGCTGTGGCCCTCCAGATATCAGGCTCCAGCCTGGCAGTGTTCAGGCAGGAGGGGACTTTGGTCCAGCAGCATCTTCAACTGTGAAGAAAGCCAGCCCTGCTTGGGAAAGGGGTTTGTTCAGTTGGCAGCTCTGATCAGGAGCTGCCAAGCAAAGCCCGTCCTAGCAGAGCTTGCACTTGGTGCTGAATGTAAATTCACTGCCAACTGGGTGTCCTTATCTCCCCAGCCCATCGCCAATTCTGATTCTCTTTCTTCTTTCCTCCTTTTTCCAAAAATGTCCTTATGCCCCAAGCCTTCTCACCTCCCCAATTTCCTTTCCTTTTCTCTTCCTTTCCCTCTCATTTCTTTCTGTTTTGTCTCCCTTTTCCCCTGCTTTTCCTTCTTTCCTTTCTCCAATCCCTTTCCTTCCTCTTTCACTTCTCCTTCCTTCTCTCCCCATTTCTTTACTCTTTCCTTCTCCCATTTCCCCTTTCTCTCTCTCTCTCTCTCTCTCTCTCTCTCTCTCTCTCTCTCTCTCTCTCTCGTTATTCTTTATTTTTCCCCTTCCCTTCCCCTCTCTCTTTCTTTCTCCTTTCCTGTTTTTTCTTTTTTCTCTTCCTCATCTTTCCCCCTTTTTCCTTCCTTCATTCTTTTTCTCCTTTCCTGATCCTTCCTTCCTGCCTTCTCTTTCAAATTACAACAGCTGTTTTCTGTTAAATTACATTTCATAGGCAAGGCAAAATATATCACTGTCTATCTATAGTTAAAGGGGACGCAGGTGGCGCTGTGGGTAAAACCTCAGTGCCTAGGGCTTGCCGATCGCATGGTCGGCGGTTCGAATCCCCGCGGCAGGGTGAGCTCCCGTCTTTTGGTCCCATCTCCTGCCCACCTAGCAGTTCGAAAGCACCCTTAAGTGCAAGTAGATAAATAGGTACCGCTTTCTAGCGGGAAGGTAAACAGCATTTCTGTGTGCTGCGCTGGTGCTGGCTCGCCAGAGCAGCTTCGTCACGCTGGCCACGTGACCCGGAAGTATCTCCAGACAGCGCTGGCCCCCGGCCTCCTAAGTGAGATGGGCGTACAACCCTAGAGTCGGACACAACGGGCCCGTAAGGGCAGGGGTACCTTTACCTTTACCTTTATCTATAGTTAAACAGCCAATTAGGAAAGCTTAGCCATTTCCTAATCAGTACGGAGGTTTTTAACCCTATGCACACTTTTGTGTGAGTAAAGGCCCAGGAACACAACTAGGACTTCAAAATCAAGGCTCGGAGACCATGAGGGCCGATCCACAAACTTCACTCCTTGGAAGTTGGGATGTCTGGAGCTTGCTCCCAAGTAACTGAGCAAAGGCTGTGCAGTCTTACACTGCAATCTTAATCATTTTTTATTCAGAAGTAAGTCCCACTGAGTCCACTTTCCTTGTGCTATAAGCCTCTCCAGACAGCATTGAGGAAGCATTGCAGATCAACCTAAAGCAGAATGAAAGCACTACTAATGCACCTGCCACAGAGACACCACCTGGAACAGCGCTTACTTGTGTGAATGCTTCTCTAACCACAGGAGGACCCCTCCTTCTATGGACTGCTTAAATGTACAAGGCAGTGAAGGCAGAACAAAACTTCTGGCCTTGGCAGGAAGCACCAAAACAGACCTTGTCCTTCAGAACAGAACTCTGTGAGACCTGACTGCTGCAGATGTCCAGACAGAGAACAGCTGGCTCAAAATAAGGACAAAGGGGGAAAGGAAACTTTTTAATTTTGCTGAATTAGTAGTGATTTTACCTCCACCCCACCCACAGCGAAATGTAAAAGCAGAAATTGCATGCCTTTTTGTATTAGTTGTCAAAGCACTAAAGAGAGCAGAGCAAAGATTGTCATGCCAGTTTCCACAGCCCCACCCACAGGTCCCCACAGTGGGAGAACATTTCCATTTTTTTTCTCTACAGCAAAAAACTGAGCAGGGTTTTTTTGGGGGTGTGTTGAGGGGTTTACCAGAAAGGCTGTGGTGACCAGGGGGGGCAACTTGAATAAAATACACACCCCGCAGGTAAGCCCCGCCCCACATAATGAATCACATGACATGGTAAACACACACATGCAATAGCAATGCCCATCAGCTTGGGGAGGGGCTCAAATATTTTATTGGGAAGCTGAAGGGAGCTCAGTCCCTAGGAGTCAGCTTCTGTGGTGGTGGCTCTTTCTTTTCTTGGTTTCTGCCTTTTCAGCAGCTTCTTCAAGTTGCACAAAACTGCTGTGGGCCTCTAGAATCATAGAATCATAGAATCATAGAGTTGGAAGAGACCACAAGGGCCATCGAGTCCAACCCCCTGCCAAGCAGGAAACACCATCAGAGCACTCCTGACATATGGTTGTCAAGCCTCTGCTTAAAGACCTCCAAAGAAGGAGACTCCACCACACTCCTTGGCAGCAAATTCCACTGTCGAACAGCTCTTACTGTCAGGAAGTTCTTCCTAATGTTTAGGTGGAATCTTCTTTCTTGTAGTTTGGATCCATTGCTCCGTGTCCGCTTCTCTGGAGCAGCAGAAAACAACCTTTCTCCCTCCTCTATGTGACATCCTTTTATATATTTGAACATGGCTATCATATCACCCCTTAACCTCCTCTTCTCCAGGCTAAACATGCCCAGCTCCCTTAGCCGTTCCTCATAAGGCATCGTTTCCAGGCCTTTGACCATTTTGGTTGCCCTCCTCTGGACACGTTCTAGTTTGTCAGTGTCCTTCTTGAACTGTGGTGCCCAGAACTGGACACAGTACTCCAGGTGAGGTCTGACCAGAGCAGAATACAGTGGCACTATTACTTCCCTTGATCTAGATGCTATACTCCTATTGATGCAGCCCAGAATTGCATTGGCTTTTTTAGCTGCCGCGTCACACTGTTGGCTCATGTCAAGTTTGTGGTCAACCAAGACTCCTAGATCCTTTTCACATGTACTGCTCTCAAGCCAGGTGTCACCCATCTTGTATTTGTGCCTCTCATTTTTTTTGCCCAAGTGCAATACTTTACATTTCTCCCTGTTAAAATTCATCTTGTTTGTTTTGGCCCAGTTCTCTAATCTGTCAAGGTCGTTTTGAAGTGTGATCCTGTCCTCTGGGGTGTTAGCCACCCCTCCCAGTTTGGTGTCATCTGCAAATTTGATCAGGATGCCCTTGAGTCCATCATCCAAGTCGTTGATAAAGATGTTGAATAAGACCGGGCCCAAGACAGAACCCTGTGGCACCCCACTAGTCACTCTTCTCCAGGATGAAGAGGAACCATTGATGAGCACCCTTTGGGTTCGGTCAGTCAGCCAGTTACAAATCCACTGAGTGGTAGCATAGTCAAGACCGCATTTTACCAGCTTCTTTACAAGAATATCATGGGGCACCTTGTCAAATGCCTTGCTGAAATCAAGGTAGGCTACATCCACTGCGTTCCCTTCATCTACCAGGCTTGTAATTCTGTCAAAAAACGAGATCAGGTTAGTCTGACATGACTTATTTTTCAGAAATCCATGCTGACTATTGGTGATCACAGCATTCCTTTCTAGGTGCTCACAGACTGTTTGCTTAATGATCTGCTCCAGAATCTTCCCTGGTATTGATGTCAGATTGACTGGGCGGTAATTATTTGGGTCCTCTCTTTTCCCCTTTTTGAAAATAGGGACAACATTTGCCCTCCTCCAGTCTGCCGGGACTTCGCCTGTTCTCCAGGAATTCTCAAAGATGACTGCCAGTGGTTCTGAAATCACATCTGCCAGTTCTCTTAATACTCTTGGATGCAGTTCATCTGGCCCTGGAGACTTGAATACATCTAGACTAGCCAAGTATTCTTGTACTATCTCCTTAGTTATTCTGGGCTGTGTTTCCTCTGCTGAATCCTTTGCTCCAAATTCTTCAGATCGGGCATTGTTTTCTTTATCGGAGAAGACTGAGGCAAAGAAGGCATTGAGGAGTTCAGCCCTTTCTGTGTCCCCTGTTTGCATTTCACCAACTTTTCCTCTGAGTGACGCCACTGTTTCTTTGTTCTTCCTTTTGCTACGAACATACCCATAAAAGCCTTTTTTGTTGCTTTTAACCTCTCTAGCAAGCCTGAGTTCATTCTGTGCTTTAGCTTTTCTGACTTTGTGTCTACATGTGCTGGCTATTTGTTTGAATTCCTCTTTGGTGGTTTCCCCCCTTTTCCATTTTTTGTACACATCCTTTTTTAATCTTAACTCAGTTAAAAGTTCTTTAGATAGCCACCCTGGCTTCTTTAGGCACCTTCCATGTTTCCGTCTCATTGGTATTGCCTGAAGTTGTGCTTTTACTCTCTCCCTCTTAACAAACTCCCAGCCATCATGAACTCCCTTTCCTTTTAGTATTACTGTCCATGGGATCTCACCCAGCACTTCCCTAAGTTTTATGAAGTCGGCATTCTTAAAGTCAAGAAATTGAGTCCTAGTATGCTTGGCTGCTCCTTTCCGCTGTATAGTAAACTTCAGAAACTTCTAGTATAAGAGCACATCATGACTCAGAGCCACTCCAAGCAACGCGTTGCTGCAGGGGAGAGGGTGCTCCTCAGGTGAATATTTCACATCACTCCTGAAATACATTGGATTAGGCCATACCCTCCAACATTTCTCAGGTGCGGATAGGGACTTCCTGTTCTGTTAGGAAGCTTCAACTGCATTTGATCTCACTGCATGTATATTCATCATATAAGCATCTGCTTGGGTCACCTTGAGCCAATTACAACCTCTCCGCTGAACCTACCTCTCACAAGTTTTGTAAAGAAAAAATGTGCAAACGGAGGGATCATGTGCAACACCTTCCACAGATAAATGAAATGAAATCTTGGTGGTAAGCTGCCTTGAGTCCCTGTCAGGGAAAAGTGTGGGAATGCAGCAACAACAGCAGAGGAAACCGTGAGAATGATCAGGAACATACCAGAGAGTAAATCCCATCAAACTCAGTGATCAAAAATGCTAAGGATTGCAGTGAAAGGCTGACCATTCTGTCCCCAGTTACCTGGGAGTAATTCATTGAATACAATGGGACTTACTTCTGAGTAGACAGTGTAAGACTCTTTTTACAATAAAGGAGTAAACACTCCATATGTTTCCTAAGAAATGGCTGACTGCTGAAGCATTGCAATGAAAGAATTTAAAGTGGATTGGTGACCTTTTCCTTCAAAATTATAGGAAGGGTTTTGTATGCCAGCTTCACCATTTCCTTCATTTGTTTGGTGCAGGAATTTTATTTTCCGTATAAACAGGATTGTGTTTTTGCACCCAAACCACTTTTAATTGTTCTCCAAGACATGGAGGGGAGGAAAAAGGAAAACCAGGACATTATGGGATTAAATCAGAAACTGGGATAGCTTCTGTAATTCCAGGACTGTCCCTGGAAAATTGGAACCCTTGGGGTGCATGTTAGGGTCAAGGCTCTCAAGTTTCTTTCTGGTCCTCCTTGTCCTGTAGGTCTTGAGCAACCACCTGAAAATGGATGTCTAGAAACAGAAGGAAGTGAAGATTTTTCTAATCTGGAACCAAATGCAGCACCTGTGACATTTCTGAGTATCATGCTGCTGTTAGAGGCAGGTGCAGGACCAGCAAAAAAAATCATCACTCAGTAGTAATTGTGGGATACCCAGCCTCCTTTCACCAACATGCTTAACACTGATTAATACTTGAAGGGATTAAGACCATTGAATAAGCTGTTTTGCCAGGCTTAGTTAGGCTCCTCCTCCTCACCTTGGGAGGAAACTCTTTGTTCTCTCACTCTTCCACCATGTGAACCCAATCAGTAAGGAGGTCTAAGCTGATTGCTCCAAACTTAGACCACATGGCTTTAGCAAACCATCTTTGTGTTTCTCTACAAATGATTTAGAAACACTCACCATTTTGAAACTGCCTGGCTTTTCTTGCTGCTGTATAGAAAAGTCCATGAATATGGCCTTCAAAAAGTTGGTAAGCATGTGGCCTCTTTCTATGCTAAAGGAAATGGGTAATTTTGGAAGCAATTTAGAAGAGGATATTTTAAAGTAGCCTATACTTCCATACTTTATTTTCTTGCATGTTTTGTGATGTTAAATCTCTGCTGGAGCTGTTCCACTAAAGAGTACTTGGCCCAAACCTGGATTTAGGCATCCAGGGAATTCTCCTTTCTGTTTTACCAAATACCTAAAACCAACAATAATCCTGTTCCTAGTGAAAATAAAAGCATAATTTCTACTGATTTTAACAGCAAAATTGTAGCCCTTCAGCATGATACAGACATGCTTAGACATAAGTCCCGTCATGCTCACTGAGACTTAGTCATGCCCAGAGTATGCATGCTTAGAACTGCAGCCTGGCAACTCAGTCACATCCTTATTTACTTGGATGTAAATGTTCTGAAGGGCTCATTCACACTCACACTTGTCCCATGCCTAAAAAGCATGGGTCTGAGTGGTTTTCTGTTTGAATTGCACCTTCTCAGCATGGTCCAAGGTGTTTTCCCCTTGCTTCACCCCTTTGCCAGCTGTAAATTGGAACAAGCTTCAGTCTGGGGAAAATGTTTAATGCTCTGATTGATCACTAAAGAGCAGCCTCCCCCCTTCCCCCCCCCCGAGAAGCAGTGGATCAGGAGGAAGGGTGGACAAGCCCTAAACTAGATACAAGACAGGCCTCATGGAGGGGCTGCCTGTAGCAACAGTGGGGAGGATTTAAAAAACAAATTCTATTTTTAGTAGGTGGCAGGAGGAGTGCAAAGGGAAAGATTTGTGGGGAAAGCAGCATGACGTCTCTTTATTTTATTGCATCCCAGTTTGTACAGGAAACCCATGCTGCAGGATTTCCATTCCATTCCATTGCAACAGCCCCAGTTTGTAATGGTAGATCCAGGATTCACTGAGTTATAACAGTTTGTGCTGGAGATAAAGTGGTGTCATCTGTGGCACTGCCCTCTGCAGAAGTCCCAGCACTTCCTCCTGGGTTGCCAGGTACTAGGAGGGCACCGCCATTGTGCTGAAAGTGGATTCACTCGTGCTGAGAGAGGATTCCAGAGCATGTTCAGGGGGTACCATTGTCCTACTCTGCTCATGCTGTGCATCAGCCAGTTCTTTGGGGCTAACCCAATGTATTGGGGCTCATGGCCACGTATTGCAGAGAAACCTCAGTAGTGGTTGGTTTTTTCCTGCCATTTTTGGGGAACCCAGCCCACTGTCCTCCTCCATACAGGGGGAGGGGCCCCTCCTAAGGAGCCCCAGGCTTCTGAAGAACACAAAAGATCATTTTCTAGCTAGGTGGCCAAACACAGAGGGGAAGGTGTCAAAAATGTATAATTTGCTGTTGAAATGGAATACTCAGGATGAGACGGTTAAATCTGTAATGATTAAATGGGCACAAGACGTTGGACATAATATTATGTTTGCTGACTGGGAGCAGTTGTGGACCACTGGGATTAAATTTACGGCATGCAATGCCTTAAGAGAGAATATTATGAAAATGATGTATAGGTGGTACATGACCCCAGTCAAGTGTGCAAAAATCTATCATTTGCCCGATAATAAATGTTGGAAATGTAAAGATAGTGAAGGTACATTCTTTGACCTTTGGTGGACGTGCCCAAGGATTAAGGCTTTCTGGGAAATGATATATAATGAGTTGAAAAAGGTATTTAAATATACCTTCTTGAAGAAACCAGAGGCCTTTCTCCTGGGCATGGTCGGCCAATTGGTGTCAAAGAAGGATAGAACGTTTTTTATGTATGCCACAACAGCAGCAAGAATACTCATCGCAAAGTATTGGAAGACGCAAGATTTACCCACTTTGGAAGAATGGCAGATGAAACTGATTGACTGTATGGGATTGGCAGAAATGACTGGCAGAATCCGTGACCAGGGAGAAGAGTCAGCAGAAGAAGATTGGAAAAAAATTAAGGACTACTTACAGAAATATTGTAAAATTAAGGAATGTTGAATGATGCTGGATTGAAATTGAGTGGTTTCTAGCTGTAATGGTATAAAGGAATACGAAAAAATGGTTCTTTATAAGTAAAAATTTAAGGTTATAATAACTTAAGATGTTGGATAGAAAATAAGGTGTTTTTATAAGCTGTAATGCTTTGAGTTAAGGATTTGCTGAACAAATAATTTGAATTGGAATACAAGAAGGGGAGGTATGAGGAGGTCAGAGAAATATGTTATTGAAAATTAAGTATTATGAACTATATGTCTTTTTAATTTTTTTGTTTGTTTTTTGTTTGCATAAAAAATTGAAAATTTTAATAAATATCTTTTTTTTTTAAAGAGAAAAACTGGGGGGGAAAACAAACACAGAGGGGAAGGTGGCTCTGTGGTAGGTGGCTTGATACAAATGTTGCAACAGCATTTTAAATACATGAATAGCTTTAAATCTTGTCTGCAAACAATACTTCTGACAGGTTCCCCAGACTAATTATATTTTCTCCGTAGGTGGCATTTTGTTACAAGGATGTCTGAAGAAAAATGCATTTCCTTAAATGTCAAGAGACTGCCAAGCAATAGCGCCCCTGCAGAGCTGTCAATGCTGCCTCAGAATTCTACATGAAATTTATTTCCTATGTCCAAGAAGTCATTTGAATTTATACCGTCCTTTGAAGAGTTGCCTTGGCAGCCCCAGACTGCCAGATCTTTGGATTTGCTACAGGGGAGGCTGCCTGTCATGTCTTTTCCCAGCAAAGAACCGGGCAACAGCTCCCAGTTTGCTTTTCTTAGAAGAAGACTCTCCACTATAACTGGTTCAGAGGGGTCCCCTGGAGAACTGGACCAAACTGCCATCCTTCCCACATCAGCAGTTGAAAGAACCAGAGACCCTGAAGAGTTGCCTGACAAAAGCAAGGATGCCACTGCAGAACAAGGATGCAAAGTGCAAGATGCAACACCTTTTAAAAAATCAGCCGTGAAAAGGAGAGGAAAAGGAGCCACTGATAACCAACTTGTGGTGAATACCTTTCTCAGACCCTGGGTTTGGGGGGCTGGTTGGTCAGTTGGGTTTGAATCTCTATACAGTGCTTAGAAATGTCAAGCTAGTTAAGTGATAGGCAATAATATCAGCTAACTTAATAACTTTCATAGAGAATATTTGACTTCTGGAATGCCTGCATTACAATTATTCCACATTATGAGTGGGTTATTATGACATAGATCCTACGCAAACTAAAGGAAGGGAAGACTCATCACCACCCAGCAATCTGAGCTACAAGGAGCTGAAACTGGTGGGGAAAGAGTCATGGAGAGGGCAGAAAGTGCAGCTTCCAGGATCCTGCTCTGATCAGTTGATCTGGGAGACACTCTGTAGGTATCTTCAGATGTTACCAGAAGCAGCAACCATCAGATCCCCAAGGCATTGCCATTTGAGTGGTAAAAAAACTGACAGCTTTGGCTGATTGGCTAAATGTTGTCAACTAGCAGTCAAGTATAAAGCATCAATTATTTGTTTAAAGAAATATGAAAGGGAAATTACCGTAATTTAAAAAACAACAACAACAACAACAACAACAAAAAACCTACCAAGAGATCCCAGAATCTTGGCAGACCACTGTGCCAGGCCACTTTGGTGGCCAATACTTTCACAAATGGGATTAGTTGCAAAACCACAACAAAAACGGCTATGATCAAAATCATGCAGTCAGGCAGATGACCCTCCCCTGCCCCTGCCATGAAGACCTGCTGGAAGAGCTAGGTACCCAATTGTCACAAAAAACTCCTTAGTCAATCATATTATATCCACACATTTTACCAGTGAGGTAGGTTGGAGTGAGATAAAGTGAGTGGTCCAGGGTGACCCAGGGAGCGTCATGGCAGACTGCGCTTTCAGAGCTTGGATCTCCCCACGCAAACCAAGGCACAACATTAGCTCCCCAGCAACCCTTTCCGTGCAGGTTGAAGTGTCCCCCACAGAGTGCTTTCCTGTGGGATCTGAAATCTTGGTCCTTGCCCTCAGCTAGGACAGCCATGTCCCCACAGACAATCCCTTAGGTCCAGAGTAGCCCTTCCATGTGGAGGAGGGTTCCTTCCCTCCTCAGAAAGAGCTGCCATCTAGTGGAGACCCCTGCTTGTGGGAGCAGCGATGGTATCCCCCAGCTTTCTCCCCCAGCACCCTGTGCCCCTGCCCCTGTGGTTCTGGAGCCAACCCTCTAAAGCAGAGTTTCAGGGGTCCTTGTAGGCTGAAGGGGGAATCCTGGTGGGACTCTCCTCTCCCTTCTGATTGTGGGATCTCTGGACCCGCCTCAGGATGCGTGGGCAGTTTGGAGTCTTCTCAACCACATTGGAAAGAGTGAACAGGCTCTGGCAGCTTTTTAGCAGCAGCCTAAACATTAAAGGGACGCAAGTGGCACTGTGGGTTAAACCACAGAGCCTAGGACTTGCCGATCAAAAGGTCAGCGGTTCGAATCCCTGTGATGGGGTGAGCTCCCGTTGCTTGGACCCTGATTTTGCCAACCTAGCAGTTTGAAAGCACATCAAAGTGCAAGTAGATAAATAGGTACCGCTCTGGCGGGAAGGTAAACGGTATTTCCATGCGCTGCTCTGGTTCGCCAGAAGCGGCTTAGCCATGCTGGCCACCAGTGGCGTAGCGTGGGGGTGCAGGGGGGGCTGGCCGCACCGGGCGCAACATCTGGGGGTTAGGGCAAATCCACGGGTTAGGGGGCGCAAATCCACGGGTTAGGGGGCGCAAATTACTTGCCTTGCCCCGGGTGCTGACAACCCACGCTACGCCACTGCTGGCCACATGACCCAGAAGCTCCCTCGGCCAAGAAAGCGAGATGAGCGCTGCAACCCCAGAGTCAGTCACGACTGGACCTAATGGTCAGGGGTCCCTTTACCTTTAAACATTAAAAGCCCTGATCTCTTGAGTGTAATTTGTCTGAATGGATTTTAATATTGCCTTTTTAAAAAATAGTTGGAACCTGCCCCTGGGCCTCATAGTGAAGGGCAGGTAAGAAATCTAATTAATAGATTACAATAAGAGCAGCAGCAGCAACAATGATACTGGTTGATAGGATCTCTGCCCCAACCCCCAAAAGAGTCTTTTTGGTTTTTTATGAGATGTAACCCCTCTGTTTATCCATTCCTCAAAATGTTTTTTCCCCTGAGAGATGTGTTTCCTTAAAAGGTTTGCTGCATATGACCCTTTCTTGCCTAATGCTTGCATGCTGACCCCAAACCCTTTGCACATTTATTTATTTATGAAATTATGGGGAAAAACCTTCCCTCTCAATTTCAGGAAAATAGAGTAAGAGAGTGGGAATTACGTCAGCTAAAAAACATTGAAGAAGCAACTACCCATGAATTTACGATTGAAGATATTTGAACCTATTACCAGCAACTTCTACAAATGATAGGTGGGAGGGGCCGCGTAACAAGACGATGACAAGATTCACGCATCCTGATTCTGCATGATACTGTAGCCTGTGCATGCAGATAAATGATGAGCCACTGAGTGTCTACCCGCAATGCACTTCACTTGCAGAATCATCAACGGCTGTGACAATTAATGCAAATCCATTGGGCTGCTTGCAAAATAACCTCTCTTGACAAAAATATCTTTATCTATAGAGTAATCACAAATGATGCAATGGGGAATGTTTTTGCTGTTAGCATGGGGAAAGAGCAAGAGGCACCAACAACAGGACAACCTTTGGTGGATTACTAATTAATTGCCTTGTTTGGCTATTGGGTTGTTTTCCATTGAACTTGCCCTGTTTTAAACTTCCTGTCTCCCCATACCTCCCAGTTTGGTGGCTTTCATATATCTACAGTGTGTGACCTTGCAGAGTTACTGGCCACACTGTTTTGACTAAGAGGTGCAGCCTTAGGATCCGCGAGGCCTCGTGACAAGAAGGCAGACATCTGTGTGCCGTAATCTGAACTGGCTAAGGTTCTTCAATATCTTGTTGACTTATAGGAGAAGGAGGTTGTGGAGTCCAAGGTTATAGATCTGAGGGCTTGGGTTGCAGATGTCCCTTGGTGACCAGCTGCCTGGTGGATCTCTGAGGGGAACTAGGAGTTTATAGCTGCACATTAGGATGGATACCCCTAGCCTAGACCATAAGCAAAGCTTATACAACCAAGACAACCATGGCCACTGAACCTCACCTAAAGCAACATTTTGAGATTCCTGCTTGGGATGAACATATAAGGAATTTGGGGAAGGGAAACAGAAATTTGGGGAAGTGCAAACAGAAATTTATTAAGACTAGCATATTTTCTCAAGGCGGTTCCACACATCTCTCTTTGGGATACATCCTGTCCCGGGCTAGGTTGGGGTAATATGCTAGAATTTAAAAAGTTTCTGGTGGGATTTCAGAAAAAGCACTTCTGGGAAGCACAGTGATAATTGTGGGAAACTCATGACATGGGGTGAAATGATCCTGTCGTATTTCCTCTCAGTGTTTATCACCACACAAGTACTGTGGATCAGCAGTCAATTGTGTTCATACGTACTTAAGGCTCAGTCTTTTAGTGCCCACAAAATTCTGGCTGGTATTTTCATTAACAAAGCTCAAAGGTCAGTGATTTCATTGCCTCGGGACCATGTGAAAATTGTACTCTTTGGCCCCATGTTTCCATGTTGCAAGATTTCCTGACATATGGTCTGAGCATAATCTTTATTTTAACAAGTTCTTGCTCCACACCCCTGTACTGGTTTATTGAACATGAATTTCTTTTCTGTGGTTCAAAACAGTTCTCCCGGGGGTGAGTCCACTTCATTGCACAGCTTTTCCATTCCATAAGTTAAATGGTGACCTTGACCCAAGTATTATATTTCAGTACATTTTGTAAGCAATCTAAACTGCTAATAGCGACTTAAGCTATGATTCTGGAGTGAAGATAACTGTGCTTTTTGAGACATAGAGGTGAATTAATTGAAAACAAATAATACCTTCTAAATCTCACGTTAGGATACTGAATAATGGCACACTAAAAATAATGGCACAACTTTCATAAATTTGGAACCCTGTAACATGTGTATGGGTTTCTTTTGGTGGAGAATGCTATTAAATGGACTTAAGAAGCAGTTTAGTAAAATACTGTAGGGCACAATCTGTCCTCCTCCTTGCAAAGCTCTGCCAGTGTGAGGGGGGATTCCCTCCCTCCCTCTCTCTCTCTCTCTCTCTCTCTCACACACACACACACACACACACACACACACACACACACACACGTCTCTCTTTTTTAGCTGCTCTGGCACTAGGGGAACCTCAGGAGACGCAGTTTCCATTGAATGCAAAAATGGATTGAATTTTCCAGTGGAGCAGCTGTGAAAACAAGAACACCAATAATGTCCTGTCAGTCCTTATGTTCAGGTCTGACTGGCTGTTACTTCATGGCCCAGTGTGGCCTCTGTGGTTGGGCTTCAGAGTATGAAGAGCTTTTATCCCATTGGTCTCCTCTCCTTTATGTGGACAATACCCCCTTCAGGGATTCCATGAGGTCTGAGTACCCAATACTTCTTGGGGATCTCCAACTCATGCTTCTCTTCAAACAAGAACGTAAGAGGAGCTTGTTGGACCAGTGGTCCTTCTAGTCCAGCATCCTGTTCACACAGTGGCCAGCCAGGTCCCCGTGGGAAACCCACAAGCAGAATATGAGCACAAAGAGCCCTCCCCCCACTCGTGGTTTCCAGCAACTGGGATTCAGAAGCCTTGCTGCCTCCAATTGTGGAGGTAGAGCAGAGCCAGCTGGCTACCAGCCACTGACAGCCTCCTCCTCCTTCTCCTCCATGAATTTGTCCAGTCCTCTTTGAAAGCCATCCCCGTTGGTGGCCCTCGTGGCCTCCTGGACAAGGAAGTTCCACAGTGACTGTGTGAGAAGGAGGACTTTATTTTACCTGCCCTGAATCTTCAGCTTCCTGGGATGCCCACAAGTTCTAGTGTTATGAGAGAGGAATTAAAAAATTCTGCCTCCCCACTTTCTCCAGGTGGCGCATATTTTTACAAACTTGTCTCTAAATTTTAAAAAATCCCAAAGGCTGCATCCTTTCTTCAAAGCGGAGTCGCCCCTTGATCATTCCAGGTGCCCTCTTCTGAACCTCTTCCTACTCTATGATACCCTTTTAGAGGTGAGGTGACCAGAACTTGACACAGTGCTCCAAATGCAGCTGCACCATAGGTTTATAGAATAGCATTAGGATAATGGCAGTTTTAATTTAAATTCCTTTCCTAATGATCCTAATAACTCCAACTTCATCAGGCTAGGCTTTCCTGGATGCCATCATCTCAACACAAAAGTAGCCTGTCCAGGCAGCAACAGAATCTCATTTAGATGGGGAAAATAACTGTCAGTGGTGGAACAGTGCATCCTTCCCAGAAGGCAAGAAGCCCAAAGCCTTGAGTTTCTGGCTCCCCTTGGCCCCACAGACAGGCTACTATCTTGAGGGAATTCTAGCCAGCCCCTTTGGCCACTGCCCCACCCACAGCGTCTCCCTCTTGGGGCCTGCCTGGCTGTCAGAGACAACAACTTACAAGGCTTCTCAGGGGTCCAAGGGCTGGAGTTGGCAAACAGCCACCACCTAGTTCTTGCCATGCAGCCTCCTGCAGCCTGAAATGGTTAGCAAGTGGGGCTCCTTGCTGCTGCATGCAAGTCCCAGTGGGAGCAATGGGAGTTGATGACAATGTGGTCCATATCTCAGGGAAAATTGGGCAGGAAAACATGGCTGCCTCCAGTTTTAAGATGCAGTAATGTTGCAGCCCTCAGACCACATTGAAAAGGGATCTATGGGACTATAGATTTGGAAATGGACCCCTGATTATGCTGATTTGCTAGTGAAACTGAAATATACTCAGAGTCGAGAGTAGATTTCATGCTCTTTATTCAGCTCATAGTGGTGAGGAGGGAATGGAAGTCCCCTCAAAGTATCTGCTTATATACATTATTTACACAATGGGCTGCAGGTGATTGGCTAATTCTGGAATTCTCCTGTAGGCCAACCAGGTTGTGGATTCACTTCTATCTGGAGCTGGATTGGGTGGCTCCTGCCGACTAATCATACTGCTGCATTGTTCTAGGACCAATCAGACTGCTGCATTCTGAATCCTATTGTTCTAGGACCAATCAGACTGCTGCAGTTTGGATCCTATTCAATTCAGTACATAACACCCCTCCCCTCTAAGTTCCAGTCCTGCCCGGGAGGTCGCATTCATAGTCCTCAAGGTACGCTGACGGGCTACGTGTGCGTTGCAGCCTGGGGTGTTCCCTGGTCCGGGGTTCAGGTTCTGGCTTGTGTTCCAAGGATGCTGGCAGTGATGGGGCCGTTTGGTCTGGTGCAACCAGCTCGCTCAGTCGTGGTTCTGGTTCCGGTGTCCTTTCGGCCTCGCATGTCCTCTCTGTATTTACTGATTCTGCCTCCCCTGCTGGCCCCTCCTACTCTACGGGCCTCACTGCCCCACTGTTCCCTTGGGACTCCTCTGACCTGTCCTCCTCCTGGTTTTCTCCCGGGAATCGTCGCCGTATCTGGTCGCAGTGGTGGCGCCAGCATTGCCCCCCATCCGTTAGCACCTCGTATGACACAGGGCCAGTGACCCTGGTGACTGTGGCAGGTACCTATGCTGAGCCTGTCCCAAAATTATTTGCGTACACTGGGTCCTGGGCCACGAAGGTCAGGGGGTTCCTGCCTTCCCCCACCACTACCTCATCCTGAGCTCTATCGGAGTGAAGGCGGTCCAATCTTATTGCAAGGCGCCGACCCATTAGTAGTTCAGTGGGGCTCCAGCCAGTCATAGAATCATAGAATCATAGAATCATAGAGTTGGAAGAGACCACAAGGGCCATCGAGTCCAACCCCTTGCCAAGCAGGAAACACCATCAGAGCACTCCTGACATATGGTTGTCAAGCCTCTGCTTAAAGACCTCCAAAGAAGGAGACTCCACCACACTCCTTGGCAGCAAATTCCACTGTCGAACAGCTCTTACTGTCAGGAAGTTCTTCCTAATGTTTAGGTGGAATCTTCTTTCTTGTAGTTTGGATCCATTGCTCCGTGTCCGCTTCTCTGGAGCAGCAGAAAACAACCTTTCTCCCTCCTCTATGTGGCATCCTTTTATATATTTGAACATGGCTATCATATCACCCCTTAACCTCCTCTTCTCCAGGCTAAACATGCCCAGCTCCCTTAGCCGTTCCTCACAAGGCATCGTTTCCAGGCCTTTGACCATTTTGGTTGCCCTCCTCTGGACACGTTCCAGTTTGTCAGTGTCCTTCTTGAACTGTGGTGCCCAGAACTGGACACAGTACTCCAGGTGAGGTCTGACCAGAGCAGAATACAGTGGCACTATTACTTCCCTTGATCTAGATGCTATACTCCTATTGATGCAGCCCAGAATTGCATTGGCTTTTTTAGCTGCCGTGTCACACTGTTGGCTCATGTCTAGTTTGTGGTCAACCAAGACTCCTAGATCCTTTTCACATGTACTGCTCTCAAGCCAGGTGTCACCCATCTTGTATTTGTGCCTCTCATTTTTTTTGCCCAAGTGCAATACTTTACATTTCTCCCTGTTAAAATTCATCTTGTTTGTTTTGGCCCAGTTCTCTAATCTGTCAAGGTCGTTTTGAAGTGTGATCCTGTCCTCTGGGGTGTTAGCCACCCCTCCCAGTTTGGTGTCATCTGCAAATTTGATCAGGATGCCCTTGAGTCCATCATCCAAGTCATTGATAAAGATGTTGAATAAAACCGGGCCCAAGACAGAACCCTGTGGCACCCCACTAGTCACTCTTCTCCAGGATGAAGAGGAACCATTGATGAGCACCCTTTGGGTTCGGTCAGTCAGCCAGTTACAAATCCACTGAGTGGTAGCATAGTCAAGACCGCATTTTACCAGCTTCTTTACAAGAATATCATGGGGCACCTTGTCAAATGCCTTGCTGAAATCAAGGTAGGCTACATCCACTGCGTTCCCTTCATCTACCAGGCTTGTAATTCTGTCAAAAAACGAGATCAGGTTAGTCTGACATGACTTATTTTTCAGAAATCCATGCTGACTATTGGTGATCACAGCATTCCTTTCTAGGTGCTCACAGACTGTTTGCTTAATGTTCTGCTCCAGAATCTTCCCTGGTATTGATGTCAGACTAACTGGGCGGTAATTACTTGGGTCCTCTCTTTTCCCCTTTTTGAAAATAGGGACAACATTTGCCCTCCTCCAGTCTGCCGGGACTTCGCCTGTTCTCCAGGAATTCTCAAAGATGAGTGCCAGTGGTTCTGAGATCACATCTGCCAGTTCTCTTAATACTCTTGGATGCAGTTCATCTGGCCCTGGAGACTTGAATACATCTAAACTAGCCAAGTATTCTTGTACTATCTCCTTAGTTATTCTGGGCTGTGTTTCCTTTGCTGAATCATTTGCTCCAAATTCTTCAGGTCGGGCATTGTTTTCTTTATCGGAGAAGACTGAGGCAAAGAAGGCATTGAGGAGTTCAGTCCTTTCTGTGTCCCCTGTTTGCATTTCACCATCTTCTCCTCTGAGTGACCCCACTGTTTCTTTGTTCTTCCTTTTGCTACGAACATACCCATAAAAGCCTTTTTTGTTGCTTTTAACCTCTCTAGCAAGCCTGAGTTCATTCTGTGCTTTAGCTTTTCTGACTTTGTGTCTACACGTGCTGGCTATTTGTTTGAATTCCTCTTTGGTGGTTTCCCCCCTTTTCCATTTTTTGTACAAATCCTTTTTTAATCTTAACTCAGTTAAAAGTTCTTTAGATAGCCACCCTGGCTTCTTGAGGCACCTTCCATGTTTCCACCTCATTGGTATTGCCTGAAGTGGTGGAGTCTCCTTCTTTGGAGGTCTTTAAGCAGAGGCTTGACAACCATATGTCAGGAGTGCTCTGATGGTGTTTCCTGCTTGGCAGGGGGTTGGACTCGATGGCCCTTGTGGTCTCTTCCAACTCTATGATTCTATGATTCTAAGTTGTGCTTTTACTCTCTCCCTCTTAACAAACTCCCAGCCATCATGAACTCCCTTTCCTTTTAGTATTACTGTCCATGGGATCTCACCCAGCACTTCCCTAAGCTTTATGAAGTCAGCTTTCTTAAAGTCGAGAAATTGAGTCCTAGTATGCTTGGCTGCTCCTTTCCGCCGTATAGTAAACTTCAGAAGAGCATGATCACTCGCGCCTAATGATCCTTCCACTTCTACCCCACTAACCGGGTCCTCAACATTGGTTAGGACCAGATCTAAAATGGCTGTTCCTCTTGTTGCTTCTCCCACTTTCTGGACAATGAAGTTGTCTGCAAGGCCAGTGAGGAATCTGTTTGACCTTATGCTCTTGGCTGAGTTTGACATCCAACAAATACCCGGGTAATTGAAGTCCCCCATTACTACTATCTCCCTTCCTTTTGCATGCTTGGCCATCTGTTCCAGGAAGGCATCATCTATGTCCTCCGTTTGGCTTGGGGATCTATAGTAAACTACGACAATGAGGTCACTGTTATTCTTCTCTCCCTTAATTTTGACCCAAATGCTCTCACTTTGGCTTTGAGGTTCTAAATCTTGGATCTCTTCACAGGTATACACATTCCTGACATATAACGCCACTCCTCCTCCTTTCTTGTCTGGTCTGTTTCTCTGAAATAGATTGTATCCCTCCATTATTACATTCCAATCGTGGGACTTATCCCACCAGGTTTCAGTGATGCCTATTATGTGATATTTAGTTTGCTGTACCAAGAGCTCAAGCTCATCTTGTTTATTTCCCATGCTTTGCACATTAGTGTACAGACATTGAAGTCCATTAATCATTCCCCCGTGTCTCTTATTTAAGGATTTTTTCCTCCCACCAATAGGTCTGCGTGCAGTTTGCTCCATTTGGTCTATGACATTTGGATGATCATCTTCATCAATTGATAGACTCCTACCTTCAGGAGCACTGTCTCCCTCCCCCACATTAGTCAGTTTAAAGCCCTCCTGATGAGGTTTCTGAGATTTTTGGCAAAAACATTCCTCCCAACCGTTGTGAGGTGCAGCCCATTGCTTGCCAGAAGTCTATCTTCAAGAAACTGCAGTCCGTGATCTAAGAATCCACACCGTTCCTGTTTACACCATTTGCAAAGCCAAATGTCGTTGGGCTGGGGGTGCTGTGCTGTGCTAGAAGGAATGTGGCAAGGCGGTACTCCCAATCCGCTTGCGTCATGCGGCGAAGGGTGTCATAGAATCATAGAATCATAGAGTTGGAAGAGACCACAAGGGCCATCGAGTCCAACCCCCTGCCAAGCAGGAAACACCATCAGAGCACTCCTGACATATGGTTGTCAAGCCTCTGCTTAAAGACCTCCAAAGAAGGAGACTCCACCACACTCCTTGGCAGCAAATTCCACTGTCGAACAGCTCTTGGTGTCTTTGGTGGTCCGAACCATGCGTTCTGCTTGGCCATTGGTGGCAGGGTGGAATGGCGCCAAACGGATGTGGCGGGTGGCATTCTGCGCTGTGAAGGTTTGGAATTCTCCTGACGTAAATGTGGTCCCGTTGTCTGAGACGAGAGTGTCAGGGAGCCCGTGGGTTGCAAACAGCCTGCGTAGTACCCGGATGGCTGCGGACATGGAAGTGGACGGTACCAGTGCGACTTCCAGCCATTTGGTGTAGGAGTCCACCACTATGAAGAGTGTTTTCCCCTGAAAGGGGCCAGCAAAGTCCACATGCAGGCGTGACCATGGTGCTCGAGCGGACTTCCAGGACTGGACTGGGGCCCTTGGGGGATCTGGGCGGGATTCTTGGCAGGCCTGGCAGTGTTTGACGCAGGCCTCTATCTCTCCGTCGATCCCCGGCCACCACACATAACTCCTGGCAAGGGCCTTCATTCTCACTACCCCTGGGTGTGTCTCGTGTAGGGCTGTGAGGACCCTTTTGCAGAGGGGCTGGGGAACAAGGACCCTGCTTCCCCATAACAGGCACCCCTTGTGGGCCGACAGTTCATGTTTATGGGCTGTGTAGCCCGCGAATTCTGGCCCGGGGCTGCTGCTGGGCCATCCCCTCCACACCCAGACCAGGACCCGGGAGATGACCCTATCTTTCTTGGAATGGTATGCAACTTCTTGTGCCTGAATGGGGTGGTCGGGAAGCAGCTCCAGGCTCATAACCTCTTGTGCAGGTGCTGGGTCAGGGCCTGTTTCCAGTAGTGGTAGCCTGCTGAGGGCGTCCGCATGGCCCATCGCCTTCCCAGGGTGGTGAATCAGTGCATACTGGTAGCTGGCAAGGAAAATTGACCACCTGAGGACGCGAGGAGACAGCACTTGGGGGGCCTGCTTTTCGGAGGCTAATAAGCCAAGCAACGGCTTGTGGTCAGTCACCAAGGTAAAGGGCCGCCCGTACAAGAAATCATGGAATTTTTTTACTCCCTTCACGATTGCCAGACCCTCCTTGTTGATTTGCGAGTAGTTCCGCTCGGTTGCGTTGAGTGTCTGGGAAAAGTATGCCAAAGAGAGAGAAAGACCTGGATCTTGACTCTCAAGACAGCAAAGTGTGAGAGCAGAATTGGTTGCACAGACCATTCACATTAAAAATAAAAAATCAACAGTAGTGGCATCCATAGAAATACCAGAGTAACCGGGTGCTCCAGGGAATGGACTCCCAGGGCCTCTAGCAGGGTTGCAATGACATCTTCTAGATCAGTAGAAATAACATCCTGACCTACAGTTGGTCACCCTCTATCTTTCAAAAGAATCTCACACAGATCGCCATAGGCTCAGAAAGTGATAACCTATAAAGTAAATGTTCGCGCGAGGAAAGATATTGGCAAAGGAAGGAATAAGAGGGACCTCACTATAGTCACTTTTGGCAGTTATCTTTGTCGCACCATCTCAGTAAAACCTCTCAGCTCCAGATTGTAGTAGGTGAAAGCAATGTCTCTCGGATGGGACAGGACATGAAGGGCGGAGATTGCAGGGACACCCACTCAGCAGATGGGAGTGGGAGGCTAAAGAAGGTCCACAAAACAACTTTTAAAGATGGAGTCAAATCTAAATGGATGTCATCCTAAACCGAGGGTGCCCAGGAGGGATGATTTGTCTACTTTTGTCCTCATTACAGTTACGACTCTCAAAGGAACTGGGCTGGTTATTGCTAAAATGTGAGGAAGTGGAGAGAGAGCATCACAACGGTAGAGCCATGTGCCAGTTTTGACTGGAAGATCTTTGCCGATCACCTGTCATTTATGATCTAGTTGAGATTCCTGCATTGCAGAGGGCAGAACTAGCAATGTGCTACAATATTGGTGAGAGCAGTTGTCTGGGACCAGGAAGCCACTGGACAGAAGGACCAGCAGGAAGCAATGAACCTAATGAGAGACAGGGAGAGAAACCATCAGCAGAACTACGATTGTGTGCAACTGGCTGGGAAGTTTGGAAGATGATGGGAAAGTTGTCAAGGTTACAGGTGTGATGCCACAGGAAAATGGTGCATTTTGCACCAGGCTTGGAATGACTGAGGCCCATGGGGAGGAGTGGCATTTGGTTCTGGGAGGAAGAAGGAGGAGTTGGGGAGAACACCAGACAGGGGCTGGAGGGCAGCAGAAGGGATGGGGCTTAGGACGGCTTTGTCTGCAAAGATGGGCTGCTGTGGAGAATAATCTGCTTTTTAGATGTCAATGCAATGAGATCTGCACCCCCTTTATCTAAACTCAGGTGCAAATATGTGCAATTAAACCATATATGGTAAAGACACTACATCCTCCGCTTCTCAATGGAGACACAACCCTGGGTGAGCGCCTGGAACCATCTGCAATTCTGTGCCCGCCTCAGCAAAGATGAGGGGGGTGCGCAATCATTGTAACTATGCCTGATCAGCAAACAGGGAGCCCCTGCAGAAAAGACCCACTCTCCTGTTGCTGCCCCACAGACCTCTCATGCTCTAAGACATGTGCTCTAAGCTAGGGAGCAAGGTTACACAGGTTCACCTTGAAGGATTACATGATGCCAGAAGGAGGGAAGGAAGGAAAGGGAAAGGCTTCACTTCCTCCCTCTCCAGAGCAAGGGTGCTGACTTGCCCCCCACATTGAGGGGGTGTGACCACATGACACGCCTGCTCGTTCCAGCCCCCGCCCAGCTCCTGGGCTCCTACGCTCCCAGGCAGAGGCTGGGATGAGCAAAGATTCCCCTCGCTCTTTGCAGATCCCGCCCAGCTCCGGCTGCTGAGCAGAGACTGGAGCTGGGGCACATGGAGGGCATCCGGTGGCAGCAGGGGTGGCGGCCCCCTCAATATGGGGTGCACAACCCCTTGCCCTGAAATATGGGGGGCTAGCACCCCTTGCACCCCATATACCCAGCACCCCTGCTCCAGAGGAGAGAGGGCATGACCTAGCTGAGTCTATCTAGCAACACAACTCTATGTTCCTTTACCCCTTCTGCTTGCTAGTTGTATTTGACTGCAATCTCCCACAAGATGGAATCTCTATATGACAGCAGCTCCTCTCCCCAACCCTCAAGTCTGGCTTGATGCTGCACCGAGGACCCAGGTGGGCACAACTCCACCCTGCTCACCCACCCAGGTCTCAGTGATGCAGGCCAGATCAGGCTCTTTATCCACAATCAGGTCATGGATGAGGGAGGTCTTACTCTGAGCCGACCTGGAAAAACCAGGGAAGCTGAAAAGTGGCAATATATGGCAGGTGAGCTGCTTCAAGGTGGGCAGATCACAAGCTTTCATTCTGTGTAATGAACTTAGGAAGCTGCTTTCTGCTGAGACAGATCATCGGTCCATCTCGCTTGGTGTTGTCTGCACTGCCTGGAAGCGACTCTTCAGGGTTTTCTCCAGTCCTCTCCGTAGCTGATGGGGATGAAGCCTTGAGCCAAGGATGTGCTCCACCAGTGAGCTGTGGCCCTTCCCCTGGACTGGCAGGCAGCAAGAAGCAGGACTGGGCCAGTTTTTAGATCCTGTCTATGGAACTCCACCTAAGGAGACTGACCAGGATGGCTCCTTTCAGCTATTTGTCAAGTCATAGGGCAGTAAAAAAAAAAAAGTCATTCTACACATCTGAAGATTGTTAAAGCATGTTTGTGTATTTCCTGTTTTGATAGTGGCTGCTGCAGACCCTCCAAGTGTCCCTATTTTCCAGGGACATTCCTGATTTAGAGAAGCTGTCCTGGTTGTTGCTTTTTATTTGATCCCAGAATGTCACGCTTTTCTTTAGGACGTCCCTATTTTCATTGGAGAAATGTTGGAGGATATGGAGTTATCCAACCCCTGAATTGTCTGAATACACTCCTGTATAAGGAAGTTTTTTGAATGTTGAATGTTTTATTATGTTTTTACAGTGGTACCTCAGGTTACAGACACTTCATTTACAGATGCTTCAGGTTACAGACACTTCAGGCTACAGACTCCACTGACCCAGAAATAGTACCTCAGGTTAAGAACTTTGCTTCAGAATGAGAACAGAAATTGTGCTGCCCCGTTAGCTAAAGTGGTACCTCAGGTTAAGAACAGTTTCAGGTTAAGAACGGACCTCCAGAACGAATTAAGTTCTTAACCCTAGGTTCTTAACCCACTGTATATATGTTGGAAGTCACCCAGAGTATAAATAGTAAAATTATGAAATGGGATATCCCTATTTTCATTGGAGAAATGTTGGAGGATTTGCTGCTGTTGTCATTATTGTTTAATTATATGTACTGTAGGGCCGGGCCGTCCTTAAGGCGGATTGAGGCAGCCATCTTGGGCAGTGGAGTCCAAGGGGTGGAAAAGCGAGAAAGAGCGGTAGTGGCTTACAGGTTCCTGCAAGATCTCACTCAGCAATGATGAGATCTTGCTGGAGCTTGAAAGTCACATGACCCTGGTAAGCAAGGCTTTGGTGGGATGGGGGGGGAGGATGGGGGGCAGCTTCCCATGTTGTCTCAGGTGGTGAAACAAGGTGGGCCACCTCAATATACTGTGCTGCATTATATTATATCTTATGCTGTGTGTTTCATGTGTATTTGAGACTATATTGAGAGAGCCCCGATAAGGGTGAAAAGGCAGAATATAAACTGAAAAGGGAACTCTTAAAACCTGTATCATCCTATAGTACATATTGAAGGAGTAAGTGAAAGGTTGGGCTATGGAAGTCAAAACCAACATATCACTTAGAGCAGTCAAAATGTAGCAGGGGCATCTGCCCAACAGACTGTAGAAATATTAGTGCTAGCAAGCGAGCTGGTTGTGCACAGTTTCTACATTTAGCAAATCCATTTCATTAATGTGTAATGAAAAGTGGGAGGAAGCAAAAGGTCAAGATAGGAATGTGGAGGGATGTTGTTCAAGATGAAAGCAGATGCCGAAGGCTTACAAACAGCTTGTTTTTCAATACCTGATCCCTCTCTCTTTTGATGATCAAATCAAGGTCGAAAATTCTTGTTATTGGAGAATAACAGTTTTCTGGGCCTGAACATCCCACTGTGATAGCTCAGTCAGTAGAGCGTGAGGCTCTTAATCTGAGAGCCATAGGTTCAAACCCCACGTTGGGCAAAAAGATTCCTGCTTTCCAGTGGGTTGGACTAGGTGACCCTCAGAGTCGCTTCCATCTCTACGATTCTATGATCCACTAACAGGTTTGGAACATTTAACTGTTCAGCATTCTCTGCACTCAAGTAGGTCCCACCAGACTCAAAGCACATTTATTCAGAAGCAGATCTCACTGAGTTCAATGAAACTCACTCCTTTGTAAGTGTGTGTTGTGCTGGAATCCTAGAAGCCAAGACCCAAGTTTGGGGCAAACATCACATAAAGCATGCATCAAATAAAAGTGGAAGTATAGACTATAAATACTTTAAAGTGTGCCTTTCCAGTAAATCCCAAAATGTCTCCTTTTAAGCTCATAAAATGGCTTATTTACAAAACTCTTCAAATGTCAGATTCATGTGTTTTCCCATTAGTGGGGTAGGAGAGCTGGAACCAATGTGCCCCTTTGTTTTCAGATAGTACATGGGGAGATGAGTCTAAAAAGCCCAAGGACACAAATTTTCATAGCCCTCTAGCGGCTATGATGGCTCATTTACCAGAAGTAATGTATTAAACAGAAGTGTCTATTCGATTCTGACTAAACTAAGCCTCCTAGAACAATATCTACATCAGGAGACACTGATTAAATTCAAACCTGTGGTCTAAACCACTGAGCCCAGGGCTAGCCAATCGAAAGGTCGGCGGTTCGAATCCCTGCAGTGGGGCGAGCTCCTGTGACTTGGTCCCAGCTCCTGCCCACCTAGCAGTTCAAAAGCACATCAAGTGCAAGTAGATAAATACGGTAGGTACTGCTCTGATGGGAAGGTAAACTGCGTTTCCGTGCGCTGCCCTGGTTTCGCCAGAAGCGGCTTAGTCATGCTGGCCACATGACCCAGAAAAACTGTCTGCGGATGAACATCCGCTCCCTTGGCCAGTAAAACGAGATGTGCGCCGCAACCGCAGAGTCGTTTGCAACTGGACTTAACTGTCAGGGGTCCTTTACCTTTTTTTAGAGTTATATGAGGCTGGAACCCTCCATGCTGGACAGTAGAGAGCACAGAAAATAACCTCTGTAATGCAGCTGGTCTATTATTCTGAAGTGTAAAAGCAACTGCTGCTTGGCCCTAGAGCACAAGAGAGCACTTCTCTGCCAGACTTTTGAGGTGAACAGCTCCTCACAATTATCAAGTCCACAAATGTATGAAGCGGCCTTTTACTCAAACAGACCCAAACCCTGTAACAATTTCACTTTTTTTGTGTGGCCCAGAAACATCAGGTTAAATCCAGCTTCAAAGCCTCAAGCCTCTTTGAAATGCAAAGCCTTAATTTGCTTTAAATATTTTCAACTGTAGCAGCAAGTTTAGCAGGTGAGCTCTAAGGCCAACTCTAAGGCACCATAGAATTGGCCTTAGCTTTATCTCACTTTGCCTGTTCTTCTGAGGTGTTGGTGGCATCTACAACAGCATTCAAAGCCCCAAAAGAAGGAGATTGTGCCCAAACTCAGAGAACACAGAAGACAGAAGTGTAATTCATCTGGTTTCTTATTACGAATTACAAGAGCAACTCCAGCTTGATCCTTTGAGAAGCGATGTTTTAAACATGATAGCAAGTGTGCTGAAGGCACAAACAGCCTTTGTGATGGGTGTCATATCAGCACAGCAGCACAGAGTCTGCCTGGGCCAGGACTACGGATTGCTTCACTGCAACAATGCACACAGATAGGTGAGTGCACAGAGTTTCGGTGGGATGCTGTCTGTGTGGAGCACTGGCGTGGGCAAGTGTTCTGAGTTGCTACTATTTGGCCACAAACACATTTGTCTGGGTTTGGGCCTCCTTCTCCTTACACTTGAAGTCCCCAGATTTTTCTCACCCTACTTCTCTCAGAAGGCAAGTAAAGTCAATAAAATCATGATAGAAGTTTTACTAACTCTATAAAACTGTCTCTATCCCAAAACTAAATGTGTTTTGAGGGACATCTCTAGGGCTGGCCTTTGGATCCTGTGCCCTGATTCTTTGGCACTGTGCTCTGAGTGGACCTGGGTACCTCACACCAGATGAACAGCATGAGCGAGGAGAGATCCAGACGCCAGGCAGGGAGCCAGCCCAGGCAAGAGGAATGACAAGCTCTGAGAGAGGAGGCTGGTGAGATGGAAAAGGAGGTGGTTTGGTGAGATATCAAGGGAGAGAAAGAGGGGGCAATGAGGCGGCAGGCAGGGCTATTGTTTGTAAAACAAACAATAAAACAACAATTTCTACATATTGTTATGGGTTTGCAAGGGCAACGATCCCCTAAAACTCCTGGGCACCAGGTTCTCCCCATAATGTCCGAAATCAGTATATGTAGGGTTTAAAGTCAAGCCAGCCTCCTCAGGAGCAAAGGCAAGTGATAGCAGAATCATTACCCTGGAATTTTGTTACCACTGGGCAGGGAAAAATAACACAACCCCAGAATCATAGAACTATAGAGTTGGAAGGAATTAAAAAAATCAAGGAGTTTGGGGATAAGGTGCCATCAGTCCAGCACTGGAGAACACTCTGCTCTCTTTCTGCATAACATCTGAATCATTTCGTTTCACTTTTAATTTGTAACCTGCGTTTCTGTATTACTATACACAAGGCGGATTACAGCAACAACATTTACAACAAAGAACACACACCTTATAGTAATCTGATCCAATACAAAAAGTCATATTAAAACATCTTTAAAATGGAATGGCTTATATCAAATAAAGAAATATTCAGTAATCTATTAGAATATAATAGTACACAATAAAATTAACTCTCAAACCACCAGCAAATAATAATTAAACAGAAATTCACTCTTAACAATTACAATAATTACTAAACCATGATCAATAAAAATAACTGCAAGTCACAATGCATAAAATACCACAATATATACAAAACCATGTAAAGGCATCAGATTGAGAAACAAAGACACACAACTTATAAAACTCTTCCCCCCTCCCAGTTCCTCTTCTTCCTTCCCAGCTGCTTCTGCTGTTCTTACAGTCCTGCCCTGGGAGAGGCCACTTGCTCAGCTGGGCTTGGCTGGCAGGGGGTGGGCTCGTTCCTCCTTTTTTCACTTCCTCATGGAGGAATCAGACTTCTGATGAATTTCTTTAGTGTCTTTCTGTAGGTTTTCTTGTGGGGCGACTTTGCCAAGCAACTTCCAACCAGGAGCCCTGTGCACAGCAGCTTTGAGTTCCTTTCCTCTTTTGGTGAGGCAGTTCCTTGTGAAGAATTTGGTGAAGCTGGAGCTGGCGATGCCTCCCAGCTGTTAACCCTTTGCCACAGAGCTAGTCTGAAGATGGGATGTTGGGGTCTCAGCATGAAGATCCTTAATCATCAGTCAGGGGAGGTCATACAGTTCCAGAGCCATCTCTTGGGTCAGTGGAAAGGGAGGAGGAACACAAGCTGAGCTTGAATCCTGCCCAGACCTGGTGGGTGACTGTAGGTTAGCAGCCTACCCTGGATGGGGTTGCTTTCCCCCTGAAGGAGCAGGGTCGCAGTTGGAGGGCGGGGGGCTTCTGGATCCAGCTCTGTCCCTGGAGGCTCAGGAGCCTCAGTGGCTATAGGGCCTTCAACCAACAGTGTCTGGTTTGACAGCCATGGCCATTCCTGGACCGGGAAGGCCTGGCCACAGTCATTCATGTGGTGGTTACTTCAAGGCTGCAGTACTGCAATGTGCTCTAAGTGGGACTTCCCCCATGCCTGATCCAGAAGCTGCAATTAGTGCAGGAGTGAGCCCTTGACAGCGTATCACACCTGTGCTCAGAGATCTCACACTCTCCAACATATTGAAGCCAAAAACTGGGATGTGCATCTTCCCAGCCATGCTCCCGTGTGAGTCATGTGACCCATGTGAGAGCATGGAACTCAGAAACATGCACTTTTGAGCTCTTTGATTCCATGTGAGATCGATTTCATGCATGTTTGGGCACCGTGCTGAGAGCATGGAGCCCCAAAACAGGATGTCCTGATTTAATCTCTCAAGACAGATGGCTGCCAACCACAGATTGGGACTAGTTTACCCAGAAGATCACCTTAGCCAATAGACACCCACTAGATCACTTTCATCAGTCCCATTTTAAGCCATTAATATTAGGAAGCAGCCTTCACTGTAGTCTTTTCAGGGCCTGCTAGAAAACTTTCTTATTTAGACAAGATAAGCCTACCCAGATGCTTAGAAAGTCGATGCACATTTTCATCTGTTTCTAATCTATTGCTATTTTGACTGTTTAAAAGTTTTAAATTATTGTTCTTAATTTTTTTGTCAGGGAACTGCCATCAGCTCAGAGGCGAGAGGTGGAAGGGCAGTTGTGTTATAGGGAACCTCCAGAAATCTTGTGAAGCAGTTCCTCCTCCAGTGGAGAGGAGGTGCAGGGAGCAGGGAATGCCAGGGAGAGCCTCAACACTGAGCCTGAGCAAATAGGAGAGGAGGGAAGTGCCCCTTTGCCAGCACCCATTCTGCGCAGTAGGTTTCAGCGCAGGGAGGGGAGGAGAAGGATGGGGGTCACGCGACTGTTATGCTGGGGGAGGTACAAAGACTGACCACTCCCAGATTCTGCTAGCGATTGAGCCAGGCATGAACTTATG
Source organism: Podarcis raffonei (assembly GCF_027172205.1). NCBI lineage: Eukaryota > Metazoa > Chordata > Lepidosauria > Squamata > Lacertidae > Podarcis > Podarcis raffonei. The sequence goes on along the minus strand of NC_070613.1, from coordinate 60,500,363 downwards.
ACGCTCTTCACTGTAAATAGCTTGCACTAAGCCTGGAAAAGACAGGTCAGAGTCTTGCCTGTTTGCTCTCGAGCAACCACACCAGCATCTGACATTTTCATATAATTTTTGAAAACCACTTTGGGTTTTTATAATCAAGTGGTGTGTAATTTTTATGAAATAAATAAATAAATCACATGCAGCCAGGCCCTCAAGGAAGACGGTTGCTATCTCATATGAAGTTAAGCATTTTTCACTGGAAATGTAGAACCAAGTTATTTTTAAGTAAACTCTTGAAAATGCAAAGTATTGGATTGTGTTCAATTCAAAGCAAAGCAGCATTAGGAAAGTGACACTACGACAAATGTTTGTGTAAGTTATTTGGGGCGCTGCCATGGCGTTCCCTCTCACTCGTCAGCCTCGCCATCGCTTTAACAAACAAAAACAGTGTAAATCAGGGCCACTGGGTCAAAATGGTCACAGTGTAAAATGTTCTGACCGGGTAACAGCTGGTTTTCCTAACTGCTATCGACTTCTCTGAGTCATCACGGAACAGCACATGAATCACAGCCGCTGTGCTGTTACTTTTATAAGCCCTCGTTCCCACAGGCTCATGAGCTAAGTTTTCATTCCAGCCTCCGTTTGGGGTTTACAATGACGTCTAATGTTTAGAAGATGTCACTGAAATGGTCCTCGAGGGGCCAGGCTGTGTGCTGGTTACGCACATTTCAAACTCATTGCACCACCTTTCTTGAACTCTATTTAGGTTCAAGTGCTCAGTGATTCCCATTAAGTTCTGTGGGACAAAGAACTTTCACGTTATTGATTTAAATGGTCTTAAGTGTGCCTGCTGATTCCCCCCTTTCCTATTCATAGCTCTCCCTTTGCTTCCCTGTTTTCTGCAAACTTGTCAGCCTCAAGTTTGTGATTCCCCAATGTTGATGTATCTTTTTTTTTAAAAAAATGGAGCATTTCTTGCAATGTTTTCTTGGGAGCTTGTGCACATTTGAGCATTATTTAACTGTTCACTTTTTCCTCATTCAGATTAGGATGGAGTAGTTCACACCTGCATGTTTCTGAATCTGTATCTAGGGGGCGACTTCAGCCTTTCCTGGACATACCAGTAGGCTTTCCGTGTGGTGTTTGTCCCTGCCTTCTGGTTTCTGGATTATATTATGTACCTGTAGGACAGATGGCTGCTCATGCCCCTTAAAAGGGGGGTGGGGGTGTAAGCCCTGCCCACACAAAAAGTGTGCAATTGAAAATTCCTCCACCAGAAATAGTTAAGAGTGCAGCCAGAAAAGATGTGAAAGCCTTGAAGAAAGGGGAACAGTCGAAAGTGACCATTGATCCACACAGCCCTAAACCCTGAAGCAAATGGTCTGTGCCCCCAAGTGGGATGGTTTGGAACCTAAGTTCCTCAAACTTATTGGCTCTTCACTGTAGCAGGCAGACCTGAATTTAAAGGGGGAGAGCACTGAGAATGGTGGTGTTTGAGGATAGCACCATGCGGAGTATGATGGGGATTAAGTGGGAATAAAAGCAGCCGCAAAGAGGCAAACTATATGCTAACAGCTGTTAATGCAGCCAGGTGTCTTTTAAAAAATGTTTCATAATGTTATTCATGGTTAATGCTATCTGGGTTTTTTGCTGTTTTAATGCTTTGAATAGGTTTTGGGTTGTTTTATTATTTGCACAATGCCCTCAGGTGTCTTGCAGCCCCTTGACCTCCTTCCCTCCCTTTTACAGAAAGCCTACAGAGATGGATTCCAGCCTGGTCAGATTCATGTTTCCATGGAAGGAAATCCCACTTGCTTCCATGGGATTTACTCCCACTTAAGCATGCATAAGATACACCCTTGGTTTATGCTAAACTATATGCATGGACAGTCTGCGTTATTCTTAAAGCAGCCCGTAAGGGAGCAGCTGTGCGATGGAGCCTTTGATAAGCACGTAGCCCAGCCTCTTACCCACTGATGCCAGGGACTCACATCTGAGCTTTGCTAAAGCACAAGTGTATCCACAGGAAACCGTCCCAAATAATCCTTTGCAAACACACTGTTGACATTAGCTCCTACGTGCTGCTGCGTTCAGGAGTTACCGGATCTCAGGGGCTTTGATTACCCTCTGGGGGCCTCTCTGGGTATGTCATTGTCCTAATAACCTCCAGCCACATGACAAAAATTAAACAAGAGGCCTTTGAATCTGTTGCTGTGGAAGTATGAAGTCAGCTACGGAGGTTTCAAGGCGTTCGTCTCTCCTCCGTCTTTCTCAACAATAATTTAAATGCCAGTAATTGAATTGTCCAAAGTAGCAGGACTTCTGATAAAGAGAAAAAAAAGAGTTCCTTTTCTGTAGACATATTTAGAACCATCCTGGAAAGGCTAAGAATGAGTAGAATAGTGATGCATTATTTCATCATTTAAAAAAATAGAGTGGGAGGGGCACAAACTACCAATGAAATGATGCTTTCTTGTCCCTCCTGCTCAGACAATAGTTAACTTGGGGTTAAAGATTAACAGACTGACAAGGAACTGTATAAATGCCCTGTGGTTGGAACACAGGGCTAGCTGAACGTGAGGAAGTGAACGGGTCTCCTCTCCAGACTCAGCTGCTTTGCTGACTGGTCTCCTTCGCCATGTGTTCCACAGGCCTCCGCGGTGAGCTGCTGCTCCTGCTCCTCTGCCCTGGCCTCATCCTCGGGGCTGCTCTCCAACCCATGCACTGTGCCCCATGCACTGAAGAGGAGCTTGTGCTGTGCCCGCCGGTGCCTGCCAGCTGCCCTGAAACTGCTCATCCGCCAGGCTGTGGCTGCTGCCATACCTGTGCCCTCCAGCTGGGGGAGCCCTGTGGAGTATACGCAGCCCGCTGTGGCCGGGGGCTCAGGTGCTCTGTGCCCCCAGAGGAACCCCGGCCCCTGCACGCCCTCCTCCATGGGCAGGGCACCTGCCTTCCCGCCTCTGACACGGCAGAGGCTGCAGGTAAATAATGTGCCTTCCTGTTTTACATACTGCTTTGCATGTCTAGCAATTAGCGCATGGTTAACTTACTTATTTTATTACATTTATATGCTGCCTTATTCTTCCAAGGAGCTCAAGGTTCTCCTCCTCCCCATTTCATTCTCACAACAGATTTGTGAGGTAGGTTAGGCAGTGATTGGTCCAAGGTCACCCAGGGAGCTTCATGGCTGAGTGGGGATTTGAACTCTGCTCTCCCAGGTCCTAGCCTGATGCTCTAACCATTACACCACACTGGCTGTGGCAGAATGCCAAGAGTATGTGGCTTTGGCATTAGATCTTCTCCACAGCAAGCAGCCAGTGGCCAAAAAAATGTGGGAAATGTTCCTGCATGTCAGAAAGCTGAGCTGTAGAAGCCCAGGCTGGGCCCAGTGCCAGGGCAAAGGCTTCGTCCACTGAACATTCCAGGTTTGATCCTGAGCACCGGTGTGAGGCAGCAAAGGTGGAGCTGAGCTCTGCCTGAGACCTTGGAGATCTGTCCCATAGGAGTCAGATCCACAGTGTGACTCCTGAAGGCACACCTTCACTAAGGGACGTTTTACTTATGGAGAAAGTTGGGGTCTGAGTGCAAAGCCAGGGGTATGTTGCTAAACTCTCAGTCAGAGGAAGAAACCCCCCAAGGGGCCTAACCCCCTTCACCTGTGGCAGCCATGTTGATGATGTTAATGTGTGTGTGTTGTGGAAGAAAAGGAAGGAAGGAAAATATTTGTTGCCTCTTTTCTGTCCTGCTCCTGTGCCTATTTCTGCTCCTGTGTTTTTGCAGACACCTGACAAGCAATAATTCTCTCTCATTCACATCCACACCGTTTAATTTCTACTTCTCAGCCTGTTGTTAAAGGCATAGGGGTTACGGGTAGTTTTAATAGAAATCATAGAATCATAGAATCTTAGAGTTGGAAGGGACCCGAGGGTCATCTAGTCCAGCCCCCTGCAATGCAGGAATCTCAGCTAAAGCATCCAGGACAGATGGCCACCCGACATCTGCTTAAAAACCTCCAAAGAAGGAGAGGAAGGAATCTATTGAAAATAGATTCAATAAATGCTGTTGAAAATAGAATCTCTGCACCACAGTCCCCATCACTGGGATATGCTTTAAATGAATCAGCTCTGGAATACCGTTTCAGATGTCAGTGAAAATATTTATCATCTTTCACAGGACTAGACCTGTCACTACAGCTAGGAGCAAAGCATGTTGTGATCACCTGGGAGCAACCACAGACTCCCATCTGCCTTTAAACTCTCCTGTGCCCAATTTAGCTTCTGTGGTGCCAATATTTCAGCTGTTGAAAATTACATTAAGCAAACCATAGGAAACTTTGTAGAACTGTGGCTTGATCATGACTGGATAGAATTTTGCTTTCCGTTAGGATTCAGCCAAGGATTTACAAAATACTTGTGAATTCCTGAACATGTCTCTCCTGCCCCCCATTTTGCTTGTAGTTCAAGAGTCCCTAGTACCGGTAATTCCCATGGCTCAATTTGGACATAAGGATTGCTTAAATGGAAACTGACACTTTGACACTAGCCAAAGTGCTATGATTTGAAGTGTAATGAAAAAAGACTTTTGCCTGCTGCCTCTCCCCCACCCCCCGCCACATAGTTAGATCCAAGAGGTTTCCATCAAAGTCTTAGATTTCACTGCCACAGTCCCTTATTTATAAATCTCTCTACACCCCACCCCACAAGGCTTCTATTTGTTACCCCTTCTGTTGCCTCCTTTTTGCTCACCTACAAACTTTTTTGCACATTCAATTTGTACTTTTTATTTGAAAATTGCTTCAAGTGCTCTTCCCACATTGCACATGGGCAAACCTGGGGTTGCCATTTTCAAAAGGAAGCAACTTGCATGATGCAAATGTTTGCAAACGTGTATTTGCCATAGGCAATATTTTTTCAGTGTACATTGTAACCAAAAGCCATAATGGTTCATTTGCTCATGGTCTTTAATAGTAACACTCTAGCATGATGGAAGTAATTGTTCTAGGAGCAATGTTCAAAGACATCCTGTTTTCATGCTTCAACACACATTAAAGCCACACTAGAGCTTGCTCTAAATGCAATATTGGTAGTCCTGCATTTTGTCTTTCTGACCAGCTGAATGCTTGCTGTCTCCTCTGGACACCTATGAGCAATGTCACACCATTAACAGAAAGAAGCAAAGGGCTGTTGTTTACAGCAGTAGAAATTATCTTTCATTTCAGGATGCCCTCTCTTAGCTCTTGCATATGTTTGAATTTCTGAATTAATTGGTAGACTTTCTGTAATAAGTCACACTGTAGGGTTTTGAAAAATGTTTCTTATAAGAATAAGAGTTTGGATTTGATATCCCGCTTTATCACTACCCTAGGGAGTCTCAAAGCGGCTAACATTCTCCTTCCCCTTCCTTCCCCACAACAAACACTCTGTGAGGTGAGTGGGGCTGAGAGACTTCAAAGAAGTGTGACTGGCCCAAGGTCACCCAGCAGCTGCAGGTGGAGGAGCGGAGACGCGAACCCGGTTCCCCAGATTACGAGTCTATTGCTCTTAACCACTACACCACACTGGCTCTTATAACCAGTGCTGGCTTCTGGATCTTTATACTCTGCACTAGAATCATCAAAATTCTGTATCTGTCTAACTCACATTTGTGATAAGAAAAGCTGAATCCGGAAATAAACAAAAATTACTTTTACATGTACTTGTGATGGTTTTATTCCTCCTTCCTCTAAGAAATGCAGATGACACAAACAGTTCTCACCCCTTGCTCCTTTTTATCCCTACAGCCTTGTGAGGAATCATGGGCTGAGAAAGAGAGACGGGTTCAAAGTTGTCCAGGGAGCTTCATTTGTGGAGCAGAGATTTGAACTTGGGTCTCTCCAGTCTTTGTTCAAGACTGCCAGATAGATTCATTCTAAGATGAGATTCATCTTAATTGGCATTATTCTTGTTTTGCATGATTCTACCACTATTAAAAAAAAATCCCATAATTTATACAGCTTCTGTTAGTCACGAAGAAGGAAAAGGTGTTACATAGGTTACTATTGGAAAGCTGCATCTTCTGGCCTTTGAAAATCATAGCAACTCATCTGCACTCTCCCTAGGCACTGCCCTACACTGATTTCACAGCTATATGGGTTAGATATTTTCTTTTACTTTATTTAAGAGATCCAAGATTCTCGGGAAGTTGAATTATTATAGACAATACAGTGTTTTCAGGTTTTCATAAAAACCATGGCACACACAGAAGACTCCATATAAATGTCTGTTTTTCCTTGAGGGATGGAGGTTCCAGCCAGGATGTCATAGCTCTGCTCTTCTAGAGCTGCCATTCATTTCCGCGGAGCTTGTGTGGAGTCATGTTTCCATTTGTGCTTCTCCCCTGCTAGAGTCCCTGGAAGCAGAAGACATGCCCCATGAAGACCGTGACATGACAGCTGATCAGCAGGACAACACCCAGCTGACGTTTGCTGCTGGCCAAGATAAGCCTGTCCCTTGGAATTCGGTCGCTGCCCACGAAAGTGTGAAAGCCAGGAGACTGAATGAACTTAAGAAGTTAAAGAAACAAGTGAGTTCTCTAACATCCATTTTCTGTTGTATCTGCACACTAAATTGAAGCAAAGCAGGCCATCAGTAGAAACATAATTTAGAATGCCATGAAATTAATTCCTTAAGCCATGACAAATTATATGATTCTAATGTGGTATAAATAGCAAGTGTTCTGGGCCTGGCCATGGGGAACTCCAGTTCATATTCCCACCCACTCACCAAACTCGCCACATGGATTTAGGCAAGTTGCCATTTCATAGCCACGAGGCTAAAATAGTTGGAAAAACAGTGTTGGGATACGTGTCTAGGGTAGGGCCAGTTCAAGACATTTTGCCACTTAGGGCAAATCAGAAAACTCCTCTTCCCTCCCCCCCCCAACCACCTGAGGCGACGAGAGGCAGCCTGGGGAAACCACAGCATGCGGAAGCAGCAGGGGATCACAAGGAGGCTGGAGAGGAAATAGGCAGTGGCAGTGATGGAGGGGCAACTCAGGGGGCAACTGGGGTGGTAGCGGCAACTCCTATCTGCAGGGAAGGAGAGAATCCGTTGCACTGCTGAAAGTTCTTCCAGATGTTTGGTCAGAATCTCCTTTCCTTGTAATGAAGCCATGGGTTCGGGTCCTGCTCTCTGGAGCAGGAGAAAACAAGCCTGCTCCCTCTTCCATGTGACAGCCCTTGAGATATTTGAAGATGGCTATCGGGGAAGAAATGGAGGCAGTGAGAGATTTTACTTTCTTGGGCTCCATGATCACTGCAGATGGTGACAGCAGCCATGAAATTAAAGGACGCCTGCTTCTTGGGAGAAAAGCAATGACAAACCTAGACAGCACCTTAAAAAGTAGCGACATCACCTTGCCAACAAAGGTCCGTATAGTTAAAGCTATGGTTTTCCCAATAGTGATGTATGGAAGTGAGAGCTGGACCATAAAGAAGGCTGATCACCAAAGAATTGATGCTTTTGAATCATGGTGCTGGAGGAGACTCTTGAGAGTCCCATGGACTGCAAGAAGATCAAACCTATCCATTCTTAAGGAAATCAGCCTTGAGTGCTCACTGGAAGGACAGATCGTGAAGCTGAGGCTCCAATACTTTGGCCACCTCATGAGAAGAGAAGACTCTTTGGAAAAGACCTTGATGTTGGGAAAGATGGAGGGCACAAGGAGAAGGGGACAACAGAGGACGAGATGGTTGGATAGTGTTCTCGAAGCTACCAGCATGAGTTTGACCAAACTTCGGGAGGCAGTGGAAGACCGGAGTGCCTGGCGTGCTCTGGTCCATGGGGTCACGAAGAGTCAGACACGACTAAACGACTAAACAACAACAACAAATCATGTCTCTTCTCAGTTTCCTCTTTTCCAGGCTAAACATACCCAGCTCTCTCCACCATTCCTCATAAGGCTTGGATTACAAACCCTTGATCATCTTGGTTCCCTCTTCTGCACGCATTCCAGCTTGTCAATTTCCTTCTTAAATTGTGGTGCACAGAACTGGACACAGTACTTATGTGGTTTGACCAAGGCAGAATAGAGTGATACAGTGGTACCTCAGGTTAAGTACTTAATTCATTCCAGAGGTCCGTTCTTAACCTGAAACTGTTCTTAACCTGAAGCACCACTTTAGCTAATGGGGCCTCCCGCTGCTGCCGTGCCGCTGGAGCACGATTTCTGTTCTCATCCTGAAGCAAAGTTCTTAACCTGAAGCACTATTTCTGGGTTAGTGGAGTCTGTAACCTGAAGCGTATGTAATCCGAGGTACTACTGTACCATGGCTTCCCTTGATTGGGACACTATACTTCTGTTGATGCAGCCTAGAATAGCATTAGCTTTTTTAGCTGCTGCATCACATTGTGGACTCATGTTAAGCTAGATCCTTTTCACATGTACTGCTAGTAAACCAGGTATCCCCCATCCTATATTTGTGCATCTGGTTCTTCCTGCCTAAGTGCAGAACCTGACACTTGTCCCTATTGAATTTTATTCTGTTAGTTTTTGCCCCTTTCTCAAATCTGTTAAGGTAATCTTGTATCCCGATTCTGTATTTTGTAGCATTAGCAACCCCTCCCATTTGTTTTGTTTGTTTTTTTAAAAAAATTGGTTTTCTTTTATAACACACAGACAAAAACACAAAAGAAAACATTACATTTGACACAACATAAAAACTTAAGAACAATAAAAACACACAAAATAAAATAAGAATTTTTTCTTCTTGTTCCCTGGTGTATTTACATTGCTAAAAGACTTCCTCGACACCCTCCAATCTGGATTTCATCATATCACATATTTAGCAGTTCCCAGTTACATGCAACCCCTTCCATTTGGTGTCTTCTGCAAATTAGATGAGCATCCCCTCAATACCTTCATCCAAGTCATTAGAAGCATCAGAGCCATCATGTATATTACACCCCACAGAGGAAAACAAGGACAAGAAATGTAGGTTCTAGCCTACTCTGAAGTTAGGATACTGGATTTCAGCAGTTTACAGCTGGAAAATACTCCCAGACACTAGGCCCAGCCAGCTGATCTTTCACCATGTTCCATATTTATCCTATGTTCAATGCTCACATATAACAATATACTCACATAGCACTGTAATGCCAATAAACATTTGCATTTGGTATCTTAATTACAAAGTTACTTGTTGTAGGATTATAATACTCTTACAAAGCTGTTGTGAAAGGAATGTAATCAAAACTCTGAAAACTGTAAGGAACTATATTTACTATTTATTTACTAATAAATAAAGTAATAAGCAGAGAAGCAGTCATAGCAGTAATGTTATGAATTAGGATGGGAGGGTTTGCTGAGTGTCCTGTACCTACAAAGAAGTGCCACTTGAGAGCACCAAAGAACAGAAAGTGAGCTGCTTAAGCAGAACAGCATGGCGTGATGGAGCTCAGTCCATGTGGTTTGTCATAGAATCATAGAGCTGGAAGAGACCATGAGGGTCATTGAGGCCAACCCCCTGGAACGTAGGCATCTTTCACCAATGGGGGGCTCAAACCCATGGCCCTTGATTAAAAGTCTCCTGCTGGCTGAGCTGTCACAGACTTAAGAGCATGAGTATTATGAATACCTTTGACAATGACCCTTGGATGCAGTAGATTCTCTTATTTGCATTGGCTCCCAGTACGTTTCCGAGCACGATTCAAAGTGTTGGTGCTGACCTTTAAAGCCCTAAACGGCCTCGGTCCTGTATACCTGAAGGAGCGTCTCCACCCCCATCGTTCAGCCCGGACACTGAGATCCAGCGCCGAGGGCCTTCTGGCGGTTCCCTCATTGCGAGAAGTGAGGCTACAGGGAACCAGACAGAGGGCCTTCTCGGTAGTGGCGCCCGCCCTGTGGAACGCCCTCCCATCAGATGTCAAAGAGATAAATAATTACCTGACATTCAGAAGACATCTTAAGGCAGCCCTGTTCAGGGAAGTTTTTAATATGTAACGCTGTACTGTTTTTAACACTGATTGGGAGCCGCCCAGAGTGGCTGGGGAAACTCAGCCAGATGGGCGGGGTATAAATAATAAATTATTATTATTATTATTATTATTATTATTATTATTATTATTATTTGTCTGAAACAACAACTTGTGTTGTTAGATAGCAAGAGTCATATAAACATCGTCTGGTTATATAATGCCAAGGTTTCGGGTTCAATCCCCGCGTGGGACAGCTGCCTATTCCTGCATTGGAGGGGGTTGGACTAGACAATCCTCAGGGTCCCTTCTCACTCTGTGATTTTGTGCTATCCAGCCACGAGGAAGGTCCCTTGGGCTCAAGGACTACAGACTTTAAAATGCATTAATAAGTAGTTTGCTCCAGATTTCATTATAAAAAGTTGTTTATATATCAGTTCTTATATGTTATTATTTAACACTTTAATATTTACAATATTCTTTCAGGCACCATGTAAAAAAGAACTCTACAAGGCGCTGGAGAAGTTAACCAAAGATCAACAAAGAATCGGAGGAGAGATATACAGATTCTATTTGCCCAACTGTAATCGGAATGGATTTTACCACAGCAAGCAGGTAATCTTGTTTTGGGGGTAGGAATGGATAACTGCTGGTTTCTCTCAGATACACATTTTTTCTTTCTTTAATTCAGTTTGCATCAGTTTGTGGTTTATTAAATAATTTTAGGGCCCTCATGAGAATCCAGCAATATTTTATTGTGTCTATCTCCTGAGGCATACATGCTGATATTTTCATGCACACTTTTATCTCATGCACACATTTTTGTTACCATGTTGCGGTTGGAGAACAGCATCACAAAATATGGAGAAAGGCCAGTTTTGAAGGATAGCTATGTTTCTGTTCATATGTTGTTTTGAGAAGTGGAAATTAGGTACATTTCATCCAAACATGAAACAAATTTCTTCCACATCCCTGGAGTCAATAGCTAGAGTCAATTATTCCCATGTTGCTGAAATAAATGCTTTCTTTGGAAGAAGGCCTCTGTCTGCAACAAGACAGTTGCACAGCAACTTCCTATGGTAGAAAATGGTTTTCAGTTGTACAGGCTTAGAATAAAAAAGGAAGAGTGGGAGAAAGTGCTTTGGAATTAGCTCTATGCAGACTCCTCATTATGAGTACAAGTGTGAAGATCCCACTCCATCACAACATTGATATCCATGTGAAAGATATGTATGGGACCTACAGACGCAGCTACTATGGGGGTGATCTGTATGCTGTGCAGTTCATGCCTTCTGCACATTTGGAGGATACTCAAACATCAGTCCATGTACAAACGTTCTTCCGTAGGCATGGATATTGGGTGCAGAGAGTGGGAGGCCTTGCTCCCACAACAGCAAATCATTCCATTACATTGTCTGAACAATCTGAAGTGTAGGTCCCCAGTCTCCACACATTTTAGTAATATTGCCTCAGTAGAGACACTCCATATCCAACATTATAATTGATTGAGCATATATAATTGATTGAGCAATGCAAACATATGGCTGAGTGACAATTGCTGTTTGCTTGAATTACTAATTTTATTTCTACCCACATTGAGTAGCCAGCATCCCTCCAATGTGTTTCAAAATTGAATGACTCCCTCAAATAACCTCATCTCATGAAGAATCTGTTCCATTTCAATTACTTTGAAATAAACTTAGTCATTTACCCCAACTAGTGTGAAACTTCACTTGATCGAAGTCCTGCAAAATGCTGGTGTGTCTATCCAAAAGATGGGAGCAGAATTCCTGGATCCATCGAAGTGACTGGCAACCCTGAATGTGAACAGTATTTTGACTCACAAGAATAAGAGCAAATATACAACAAAGTTTATGCAAGTAGACTCCAATTTTTCCACAGTCAAGGAAACCCTCAGGCAGCAGGTCTTTCAGCACAGACTGGTCACACAGCCTAGTCCTAGGCATGATTTCTCAGAGGCAAAGCCCCCATGATCCCAGGATGCGCTGCCTGTCAGTGCACACTGTGACCTAGTGTTGCAGGGGAAATCACCAATATTGTGTGATCTTGTAATCTTAAAGAAAATTGGACAGTGGAGATGCTGGACCTTCACACCTTCAAATGTAGAAATAACAGTAGCAGGACTACTTTTGTAGCCTGATCATATTTCATGATTCATAAACAGTGCTGGATTATTTATTTTAAATTTTTTATATATTTTATTTGTCTGCATTATTAACTTATAAATCTGTATTCTTCAACACTTTGATACTTAATATATGATACTTTTAATATTGTTTCTCTGAAAATATGCACTTTTTCTGTTTTCAAAGAGCACTGTAGATCAGTTAATAGAGTGCAAAAATTATGGAGAAAATAGTTTTGTCAATGATTACTTTTGTATCATGTATTTATGCCATTTGAAAGTGTAGTGTAGATATGAGAACGACACCGAGTACAGTTCTAGTATTTATTTAAAAGCCTATTCCATTTTCTTTTTCTTTCTTTCTTTTTATTATGCTTTATTATAAACACCACCAAAAATCAAAAAGAAAAACCATACATCTATGCCAATTGTTACACCAAATACAAAATAAACAAAAGAATAAAACCATATATTCTGACAGTAGATCTTCTTCAAGTACATCTAACTTCCCGTCTTCTCCATACTTCATTTAATATTTACAAACTTATTGCATAAACCTGTCTGTTCATTTTATAATAAAGTATTATTCTCCTATGATCTTGTTTCTTATTTCGTACAACTGCAGAAGTTATTCAAAGGCAGCGACCTAGTTCATACTGCAACAATTCTTCTTAAGATGTGTTTTGAAAACCTCCCATTTTGCAATAAATACTTGTTTTGACTTATCTTTCATTTTTTTGGACAATTGGGCTAACTCTCCATATTCGGCTAGTTTTTGTAACCATTCTGACCTGGAAGGGATTTTATCCCTTTTCCAATTAGTCACTATTAAGATTCTCACTGCGACTGTAGCGTATAAAAAAAACTTATTTTACATTCCTAGGAATGTCTGGCCCTGTTATTCCGAGTTGAAAAGCTTCTGGTTTTTTAAAAAATGAAACCCTAAACATTTTTTTAAGTTCTACATAGATGATGTCCCAGAAGATCTTAATTTTTTTAACATAGCCACCACATGTGGAACATAGTGCCAGTTTCTACACCGCATCTCCAACAAGTACTAGATACATTTTTTTTACATTTTGGAAAGCTTCCATGGCGTCAAGTACCAACAATATTGCATTTTTTAGAAGTTTTCCCTCAAAGTATAACACGCTGGCCTTGGCCAATAAAGCGAGATGAGCGCCGTGACTGGACCTAATGGTTAGGGGTCCCTTTACCTTTACCTTTATAACATGCTGTGAATTTCCAATTAACTTTCCATAAATTTTCCCACTCTTTCATTTCTATATTATACCCAAAACCCTGGGCCCATTTAATCATGACAGCTCTCACCTCCTCCTCCTTGACTTCCCAGTCAAGGAGGAGCTGGTACACCTTTGAAAGAGTTTTTATTTTTGAATTAACCAAATCCGCTTCCAATCTGGATATTTCTGGTGCAAACCTGCTTTTTTTATCTGTTTTAAATGTTTCAAACAATTGATAATAATGAAACCAGTCTGCTATTTGCTCTCTTATATCTTCAAAGCTTTTCAGCTTTAGATCATTGATTTCTTCCCTTAATAAAGTTTTATATATTGGCCAATGTCCACCCGTATTTTTCCTCTTTACCGCAGCTGCTTCAATTGGTGATATCTACCAAGGTGTTTTGGGCTCTAAAAGATCTTTATATTTCTCCCAGACTGTGTATAGGGATTTTCTGACAATGTGATTCAAAAAGTTCTTGCGAATTTTAACTTTCCTGTACCACAGGTACACATGCCACATGTGCCACTGTTGTTGTACCCCTCTAAATCTAACAAGTCTGGGTCCTGAAACGTGCACCACTCTTTTAGCCAGGTGAGGCAGGCGACCTCATTTTAGGTCAGGTTGGGAAAAGCCTCCTCTTTCTTTAATGTCAGTTAGGATTTGATGTTTAATTCTAGGTCTCCTCCCCTGCCATATCAATTTCGAGATGTCTTTTTGCCAGGTTTTGAGGCAGCCTGTCCCACCTAGTATCGGGATTGTTTGAAACAGAAAAAGTAATTTAGGAAGCATGGTCATTTTGATGATGGAAATTTTTCCTTAAAATGAGGTTTACCCTGTTCCATATCTCAATGTTTCTTTTTGTTTCATTCCAGACTTTCATATAGTTATCTTGAAACAAATTTATATTTTGGGTGGTAATCCAAATACCTAGGTATTTTACTTTATTACTAATCTCTAGGCCAGATGTTTTTTCCAAATCTTCCATTTCTTGCACTGTTACATTTTTGACCAACAATTTCGTCTTAGAGGGATTCAATTTAAAGCCTGCTGCTTCTCCAAAAATTTTAATTTACTTGAATGCTCTTATCAAGCTTTCTTTTGGATTTTCGGTCATGCTGAGTAGGTCATCAGCAAATGCTTTAAGTTTGTATGCCTTGGATGCCTTGTCTCCTAGTGTTATTCCTTTGATGCCTTGATCTTCTCGTATTAGATTATTCAGAACTTCCAACACTAAAATGAAGATCAATGGAGACAATGGACATCCTTGCCGGGTACCTTTACTTATTAAACATTCTTCTGTGATGTTTCCATTGATAATTATTTTGGCTCTTTGTTTGGAATAGATGGCATTAATCCCTTTGTAAAATTGTTCACCAAGCCCTATTTTCTACACCAGCTTTTTCATGAATTTCCATGATATGTTATCACTGAGCACAGTTCTAAAGGTAAAGGTAAAGGTACCCCTGCCTGTTCGGGCCAGTCTTGCCAGACTCTAGGGTTGTGCGCTCATCTCACTCTGTAGGCCGGGAGCCAGCGCTGTCCGCAGACACTTCCGGGTCACGTGGCCAGCATGACAAACTGCATCTGGCGAGCCAGCGCAGCACACATTCCATTTTCATAGCATGCTGACATCACTCCTCCATTTCCATGTTCAATTCCATGGAGCAGCTCATCCCCTGGGCATTTGTCCCGTGACTCCTAGTCATGGGGCCAAGAGGTCTGTCTTTTATCCCACTGCTTTCCCCAGGAAAACCCACTGATTACCACTGAACTGGAACAACCATCCATTGGGTTTTCTACAGATGGTTCTGATTCAGCAGTAAACAGTGGTTTTCCCCAGGGAAAGCAGTAACTTTCACACATAGACCCTGTAGTTGCTGCTGCCACAGGAAAAGCCTCCCACCCATGTGGCCTGGCAGGGTGGAAGCACAGCTCAACAAAGACAGTTCCTCCTAACTGGGCATCAGTGTGAAGGTCGCCATGCAAGAAAGAACATCCTCCTGTTATAGTGTCATAAATGAATAAGACTACAATGTATAACATTTAGCATATGTAAAATCTCACAAGTTGACCTTGTGTTATTTAAGATGAATTATGAAATAAACTATTTTCTTTGGACACTCTCTCTTTTGCTTTCATCAAAGTGCTTGCTGCAACAAGCACAAATGTTGTTATGAGCCACTAATGGCCAGAGATAGCAGGTGGGGAGGTACATTTGCACCTGTATTTCAAGATGGATGGGAGTTCATCGTGCATCACCAGCCACCCCATGGCATGTGGCTGGGTTTGCAGTATTGGAGGGTTTCCACTTGGCTGTGCATCACAATGCAAATGCATATCAAGATATATATCCACCTCCTCTCTTCATGCACAGCTCCCAGCTGAACAGGACATCTCCCTTGCTACACTGAAACAACCGGCACTCTTTTAGCCTAAAGTCTGCAGCTTCTCTGTCCTATAGGCTCATTTTGTCACATCAGTCGTGAAGCCCACTGGGTAACCTTGAACCTACCATCACACACAGGTACTCCTGTCAAAGCTTATTATATGAAAAATTCACTCACTATCCACATCAAAACAGCCAGACCTGTGTGTAGTACTCTAAACAAATAAGCGGCCAGGGCTGTCTTAATCATAGGCACCAGGGGTGCAGGGCACCTGGCGCTGGGCTCTCAGGGGTGCCAGGCCAAGAATCCGGGGCCTGAGAGTTGGAGTCCGGGGAAGAGCCTGCCGGCCGGTTGGAACTCTGTGGTGGGCTCTTCTGCTGCGGGCGGTTCTGTGCTGCGAGTTCGGGGGGCAAGTGAGCCAACAAGGCACTGAGGCGGCCAGCCGGCTCTGCCCTCCTGCATGCCTGGGATTGGCGTAGGGCCATGGAGAGGCCTGCCCAGCACACTCTGCTTACACCATGCGGCAACCGGCTTTGCTCATTCGCTGACACCGACGCGTGTGGGGGATGGGGAGGAGAGGGAATGAACAAAGGGACAGTTTTACACAGAGGGCTTGAGAAATGCAAGAAAACAGCAAAGTAGCTTGAGGGTGTGTGTGTACTCTGTAAGGAGGGATTTAAAAATAACCTTGAAAGTGAGGAGTATCTTTAGTGTTTCTTTCTCCTTCTACCCCTCCCCACTCTTCTTCTCCACCTCTCCCCCCAGGCAACCCCCTCCTCCTTAACAGTCACCCAGCTTTATGGGGACAGGGAGAATGTTGCAGGTCTGCATGTGTGCCCTGTTTCTCGCTTTCCTTCCCTGTAATAACAAAATATTTCTGCTTCTGATCTTAATCTTGTTTTGCCCTCCCCACACTCCCACCCATGTGCACACTAATTTCGGGAAAGGCAGGCTGGAGCTGCCACATGGAGAGCATCAGCCCAGCAGTGGTATTGCTTAGGCTCCCATTGACAAATGTGCTCCCACTTACATACATGCCAAAAATAGCACAGAAAATGGGCGGGGTGGAAGCAGAATGGGGAAGATCCCACTTAGGGTAAGGAGACCCCAGTGAAAGTGACTCCCACAGGGGAGCTGCAGAAAGAATGTGGCTGGTCAAGGGAGCCTTGGACTCCAAAAAAAGTCAAAAACCACTGCTCTAGTGTTTTGCCTGCACTGAGCAAAGTCCCCTATAACTGTTCTCCTACAAAAACAAACAAACAAACAAAAAACTACACAGCATGCCCTTGCAAGGATCTCTTGGAGGCAGCAGTGTCTTTGAAGACTTGCTGAGGGAAAAGTGATTTGGGTGAAACAAAAGCCAATGATTTGCAGAAGTGGGTGGGACAGGAGCAGGCCAGTGGGCACACAATGCATTCCCCCGACAGCCATAGATCTCTTCCCAGTGCACAGACAGCCTGTTCCAAATAGCTCTCCATAAACACGTCCTTTAAGTATTAAGCTCTTGCCATCTAGCAAAATTGCTCAGCACTTTTCATACTTTAAATATAATTTGAATGGCTAATACAGGAATCTCTGTGGAGCCATCCATGGTTACTCAGTTTAAAAAAGGAAAAGGAAAAGTGTGAGCAGAGATACCAAAAATGATTTCCCAAAAGGTTTATAAAAACCATTACTTAATTTTAGGGCTCGGGTCAATAAGGGATTATGCTATGCTAATGTTTCTATGGAATTTAGTCATAAAAAGTTCAGCCTGTACTAAAAACTAATTAATTCTGAGGTTTTGGTATGCATTGAAACTTCCTTCTCCTCATGCACAAATAGCAAACATTGTGCCCTCTGGGCTGGGCTTGCCAGGGAGGTGGAATGTGATATTCCAAGCTCCAAAGACTATTGCACTGTATGCCAGGGGGAAAGGACATTTTCTGAGGGAGCTTGAGAGATAATAGATCTGCTTACATGCGATGCTAATTTCATTTTCTGTCACTTATGTGGGGATTTATTCAGTTTATTTATTACTCTCCTTAACATACTGACCCAAATATGTAGAGCAACCCAGCAGGCCTCAAGAAAGTTCTTTGGCTGCTTGTGGGGAACTGCCAAGGGGGCAGGGCAAGCACTCGGAGGCTGCAGTGCATTCAGCGCTGGCCCACCCATGAGGCAAGGTGAGACAGCCACCTTGGGCAGCAGGATCCACAGGGGCAGCAGATCCAAGGAACACATGACTTGCTGCTGCCGCCACCATGCTGGCAGGGCATCTGTGGCATACTCCTGGGAGCAGGAATCGGCTGTCTCTTGGGTAGCCCATCCCAGGCTGCCTCTACAGAGACCTCTTGGCCAAAGTGAGGCACTGCTGGTCTCGCCTCACTGCCTCGATGCCAAAATGTCTTGGGCTGGCCCTGAATGCCTTGGTGGTCTGCACTGGACCAGCACATTTACCAGCTTTGCAGAATTGGAGCAGAGAAATGCCTGTGATGACAACGGTGCGTCTGGAGGAAAAGCCTGCCTGTCCTCAGGTTCCTAGAAGGGAGTGAAGATGCCACACAGTCTGCACACGGAAACACATTTAGTGCCTTGGAGGCAAGGCAGGGCTCTGTTGTGGGGTCTGTTCCTATATTCAATTTAATAATAATAATAATTTATTTATTTATTTATATCCTGTCCATCTGGCTGGGTTTCCCCAGCCACTTTCCATGGCTTCCAACAAAAGATTAAAAATACATTAAAACATCAGTCATTAAAAACTTCCTTCAACAGGGCTGCCGTCAGATAGTTATTTCCTTGACATCTGGTGGGAGGGCGTTCTATAGGATGGTTGCCACTACTGAGAAGGCCCTCTGCCTGGTTCCCTGTTACTTCACTTCTCGCAGTGATGGACCCGCCAGAAGGCCCTTGGAGCTGGACCTCAGTGTCTGGGTTGAACGATGGGGGTGGAGATGCTCCTTCAGGTATATTGCATAATATAAAGGTCAAGGTAAAGGTACCCCTGACTGTTAGGTCCAGTCGTGGACGACTCTGGGGTTGCGGCGCTCATCTCGCTCTATAGGCCGAGGGAGCCGGTGTTTGTCCACAGACAGCTTCTGGGTCATGTGGCCAGCATGACTAAGCCGCTTCTGGCGAACCAGAGCAGTGCACAGAAACGCCATTTACTTTCCTGCCAGAGCGGTACCTATTTATCTACTTGCACTTGACGTGCTTTCGAACTGCTAGATGGGCAGGAGCTAGGACCAAGCAACGGGCGCTCACCCCGTCGCAGGGATTCAAACCACCAACATTCTGATCAGCAAGCCCTAGGCTCAGTGGTTTAGACCACAGTGCCACCCACGTCCCTAGAATTGAATAATATAGGAAAGAGCAAAAAGGTAAGTTCTCAGATCCAATGAGTGTGGGGGTTATAACTGATCCCAGCAGTGATGTGCAGTCGGTGGACTAGGGGGACTAGGCTAGTCTCCTAAATGTTCCTGGTGAATTAGAGTATTAAAGCCTGGTGCCAAAAGCTCAGAAGGCTCCTGCCCGGCTTAGAGAGGCGCAAAGTTACCCTATGAAAAATTTCAGCACACACTACAGGTCCCCAGCAATGTCCCTGTCAGGGTGAGAGTCAAGGTTTGCTCCGTCTAAAGACTTGCAGAGACTTAGGTTTTTAAAAAACGTACACAGCTCACTGGGTAAGTATGGAAAGAAGCATTTGGCAATGTGATTCCCAGTGCTATTTTTCTAGAAAAAGAGCTGCCAGAACTCACCATGAACGCCTTCCTTGTACTCTTATCATGGCAGCGGCTGAGAGGCGCTGAAACTAAGTTCTGGCAAGTTCTGACTGAAGAAAGCCCTGCTGATTCCACCATTTTCTTAAGCCACATGTTGCAAAATGACAGCTGCATCTCACAAAGAGACAAGGGCACAAACATGGTGCACCCCCCCCATCATGCGCTGTGCGTTTGTGAGGGCACCCTTTGCAGATTCCACAGCAGCTACTGGCAGGCTCAAGGGCCAGGCTGGTGAGCCCTGTTTTAGTCTACCCGCCTTCACCACCTTGTTCTGTGTACATGTGTCTCACATCCAGGCCATGTGATGTGAAAAATGCTACATGCAGATTCTTACGCCCTTTGTTCTTAACATATGCTTTCCATGGTTTATGTGAAAGTGATTAGCAATAATCAGGTGTAATACTGAAGTTTGTTTTATTGTGTTTTCATTGGGATCCTAAATCACAAGTGAAGTGTTTGCTTATTAAAATATTGAGCTGAGAACTGAATTTTTAAAAAAGACCAATGAAAGCACAAAAAGGGGCATTAATTCACTTTTACACCATTCAGTTCTGTGTGGGCCAAAAATAACAGAGCTAATTCCACACATGTTACTGAATTATGCCCCACACTAATTACAGCTGGCACCTAGGAGGACTAGGTTTTTAACTTTTTGGGTGGCATGAAAAACTTCCCCAAGCTCATCTTGATCATCCTATATGTATACAGTGGTACCTCTAGATGCGAACGGGATGTGTTCCGGAGCCCCGTTCACATCTAGAAGCAAACATAACCAGCGACGGCATGTCTGCGCACGCGCACGCCACTTTTCGCCACTTCTGTGCATGCGCGTGATGTAATTTTGAGCATCTGCGCATGCGCAAGCATCGAAACCCGGAAGTAACACACTGTATTTGCGTTGCCTGACCTTGTCCACATTGTTGGAGGTCAGATGGATCCCACAAATATTTCAGGTATAACCTGGAAAATCATTAGGCAGTTTGGCTTCTGAACAGGATTTCTGGGGACAGGGTGGGGAGATATTGGATGCTCATGTCATGTCTTTTTTGAAAATTAAATACTTGCCTTAATTTAAAACACTGTAATTTAAAACACTGTAACATATTGAAGCAGAAAATATGGAGAAAATTCTGTGACCTTAACTTTGTGATAGCAAAGTTATACTGTAGATATACTGTATTCCGACCCAATGCCATTTGATAGGCTATCTGCTTTTTAAGGCAATGACTGTTTTTCTGCTTGCTCTGTCCACATAGAGCAGGCTTGCGGAGCAGCTCCATTAGAACCTTCATTAGGCCACACTAGGAATCCTACAACTTAAAACAATGCTAATCCTCACCTGAAAACAGAGTGAGACTTCGGCCCAGCTTTTCTGGACTGCTCTCCTCTGAAAGAGGCGTGTTCTGCACATCACTAAGGGAGGAGCAGAGTCTTTGCCATGAAAGTGAATTATTGATCCCATTTTATAAACAAACAAACAAACAAACAAACACAGTGGTATATTTATTGAATCTCTCAAAGCAGTTTTCATAAAGGACTCCTTAAGTTCTGTGTGATTCTGGAGTCTCCTTTCATGAATCAGGAAGCATGTTCTGAGTCATTCAAGAACTTTGCCAACACTGGAAAAGTAGCTCAGAGCACTTAAGCTCAGGGAGATCAACGAGTTTTAAAGTGCCCAACTTAACTTCTAGCTCATGGCCCCAAGATTCAGGAGCAGGAATCTATCACCCTTTGTAGAAATCAAAAGATACTTTCTTCTTGGAGAACCATCGTGTTTTATTTATATTTTAAATATATTTTTATTGCTGTCCAGGGATAGCTCATCCCCCACAAACCTTCAAATAATGACAAGCCAACTAGAAACATTGCTCCAGGCTGTGAGGCCTTTCAGAACATTTTTCCTAGGACAGAATGTGGCTGGCTTCTGCCTGCAATCTCCTCTCTTGATCATTGCCTAGTCCACATCTTCAGCAGATCAGAAATAAGGGCCAATATGCATGGCAACATGGTGCTCTTCCCTGTGCGAAGGCCCTCAGCCCCTTGTTCAACATCTTTATAAGTGGCTTGGACAAAGGAATTGAGGGGATGCTCATCAGATGGGCAGATTTTTGCAAAAATAAGATAGGTGGTGTACAAAAAGTTGTCATCCTTTTTCTTTGGCTATGTGCTTCCCTGGGGTCAAATGTTTTAATAATAGGCTCTACAACGTGAGAGTTACAGGCTGTGTCCAGTGGCAGCCTTGTCTCACAAACAGTAATCAAATCAGCTCTCTTCACACTGTTTATTCAGACCTCTCAAAGAGTCTCCTGTAGTAATGGAGAGATTTGGAAGAGAGACACACTTGCCTCTTATTTGCTCTTCTCCTGGAGACACCTAGTTTGGCTGTCCTAGGGGATTTTAACATCCATGCTGACACGACCTTACAAGGAGCCGCTCAGAACTTCATGGAAGTTCTGAGGCTGTCCCTAAATAAGTCAGGCCCAACTCATGTTAGGATATTTCCGTTCCACCTTAAAAGGGAGCAGGATGTTTGTGTCACAGCCTGCGTATTTCCTGTCTCACAGGATGTTTCTGTTGTCTGTTCCTTTCGTTTTTCTTCTTGTTGTCTGAGCAGACCGGAGCAGACGGTCATGTCTTCCTTTGTTCTGACCAACGCTGAATAAACTGTAAATATGCTCTCCTGCTGTGCATCTTTTGCTGTGTGAATTCTGCTGATAGAGTGTGCACAAGTCCAAGAATGTGGCTATCTTTTCTTGAGGCTTCGTGCCGCTGATTGCTGATATTGCCTGACTACGGGAGGTCGATGGATCGTCCGGCACTGAGCTTGGGGGCTCAGATGGACTTTATCTCCCTGGCTGTATCCCAACAACTCATAACCGCAGACATGCCTTGGACCTGCTGTTCACCTCTGGATGTTGGTAAGCTGACACTAAGCAAAAGCGAAACGAAAGAAGTGCCATGGTCAGATCACTTCCTGGTACAACTGGACTTCTCCATGACCCTTCCCCTCTGCAGGGAAGTGGGACCTATTCGGATGGTCCACCCCTGCCACTTAATGGATCCAAATGGTTTCCAGAGAGTGGTAGGGGATGCCATGTTGATGGCCATTCAGCTGATTCCCTGGTGGCCCGCTGGAATGTTGAGTTAACCAGGGCTATTGGCTGTTTGGCACCGAAGCGCCCTCTCCGATTGCATGGAGCCTGGACAGCCCCGTGGTTCTCCATGGATCTGAGGGCAATGAAACAATCGCTGAGACGGCTAGAGCGCTGGTGGTGAATAATTCATTCTGAATCTGACCGGACACAAGTTAGAGCTCAATGTCGAGCCTTACCAAGTGGTGATAGCGACAGCGAAGAAAACCTTCTTCATCGCTTCTATTGCATCTGCAGAAAACAGCAGCAGGAGACTCTTTCAGGTGGTTTGCAATTTAGCGGAACCACCTGCTCCACCGGGGTCCAGTACGGACCAAATGATCTCCTGCAATGATTTTGCAAAGTTTTTTGCAAATAAAGTCACTCAGATTCAAGAAGAGGTAGACTCCACTGTGGGAGCAGGGCTGGGGCGGGAGAGTGCTAGAGTCCTGTCCTGTTGTGTGGGATCAATTCCAATCTGTTACCCCCGAGGATGTGGACAGGCTGCTTGGACGAGTGAAACCAACCACTTGTCTCCTTGATCCTTGCCCATCCTGGCTTATAAACGCTAGTCGGGAAGGGCTGGGCGATGGGCTTCGTGGGATGGTGAATGCTTCTCTCTGTGAGGGAGCCTTCCCAGACCCGCTGAAAGAGGCGGTTATTAAACCGCTTCTTAAAAAACCATCTTTAGATGCAGCCACTACGGTCAAGTATCGCCCAGTCTCAAATCTTCCATCCTTTGGCAAGGTGATTGAGTGAGTGGTTGCTGAACAACTCCAGGCATGCCTGGGAGAAGCGGACTATTTGGATCCCTTCCAGTCGGGATTCATGCCTCATCATGGGACTGAAACTGCCTTGGTCGCACTGGTTGATGATCTCCGGCGGGCTAGGGACAAAGATGAGAGCTGTTTCCTAGTTCTGCTCGATATCTCAGCGGCGTTCGATACCATCGACCATAACATCCTTCTGGACCGTCTTGAGGGGCTGGGAGCTGGTGGCACTGTCATACAGTGGTTCCACTCCTTCCTTCTGGGCCATGTTCAGAAAGTGGTGGGGAGGGAGGGATGAGTGTTCAGACCCCTGAGCTCTCACTTGTGGGGTGCCTCAGGGTTCTGTCCTCTCCCCCATGCTTTTCAACATTTACATGCAGCCGCTGGGAGAGATCATCACGGGGTTTGGGCTGGGTGTTCATCAGTATGTGGATGATACCCATCAGAACCAGTGAAGGCGGTGAAGGTCCTGTGTGAGTGTCTGGAGGTGGTTGGAGGATGGATGGTGGCTAACAGGTTAAGGTTGAATCCTGACAAGAAGTACTGCTTTTGGGGGACAGGAGGTGGGTGTGTCTGGAGGACTCCCTGGTCTGGAATGGGGTAACTGTGCCCCTGAAGGACCAGGTGCGCAGCCTGGGAGTTATTTTGGACTCACAGGTGTCCATGGAGGTGCAGGTCAATTCTGTGTCCAGGGCAGCCGTCTACCAGCTCCATCTGGCACACCAGTTGAGAACCTACCTGCCCATAGACTGTCTCGCCAGAGTGGTGCATGCTCTGGTTATCTCCCGCTTGGACTACTGCAATGCGCTCTACGTGGGGCAACCTTTGAAGGTGACCTGGAAACTAGAACTAATCCAGAACTCAGCAGCTAGACTGGTGACTAGGAACGGCCACCGAGACCTACATTGGCTCCCAGTACGTTTCCAAGCACAATTCAAAGTGTTGGTGTTGACCTTTAAAGCCCTAAACGGCCTCAAAGGCCCAGTATAGCTGAAGGAGCGTCTCCACCCCCATCATTCTGCCCGGACACTGAGGTCCAGCACCGAGGGCCTTCTGGCGGTTCCCTCATTGCGAGAAGCAAAGTTACAGGGAACCACGCAGAGGGCCTTCTCGGCAGTGGCGCCCGCCCTGTGGAACGCCCTCCCACCAGATGTCAAAGAGAAAAACTACCAGACTTTTAGAAGACATCTGAAGGCAGCCCTGTTTGAGGAAGCTTTTGATGTTTAATAGACTATTGTATTTTAATATTCTGTTGGAAGCCGCCCAGTAAAGCAAGATGAGTGCCGCAACTCCAGAGTCGTCCACGACTGGACATAACTGTCAGGGGGCCCTTTACCTTTTTACATGTATTTTCATCTCTGTCTCTGAGGTAACTAAAATCCTCCTTTTCCAATCCACCTAGTTAATGGCTTAATCAATCTTATAAACACTTTGTATAGAGCTGATCAGACTAGCCCAGACTAGGAGTGAACACCTTTCCTGAACTGAAGTTAGACATATAGAGCACTTAATGCAAAATAATATTCTTAGTATGGCAAATATAACTCTCATCTTAAAATAAGCTTCCCTGCTTGCTTTTCAAAACCCCTGCCATTTTTTGCTCCATGGACTTATGACATATCGAAAGGGTGAATACTACACTTGGAGATATAGATGCAGGCTTTGGAAAGTATTCTGGGGAAGAGAATTTGAAAGCATACGCTATAATGATTGTATAACATTTATGTTATATTTAAATAGTTTATTAAAAAACAATTATATTAAATACAGACTAACAGAATATTCATAATACAGTATATTTTACAGAAAATATACAGAAAAAATAGCCAAGTAGAAACATGTTTCTTTAAAAAAAAGTTCTTTGAGCTTTCTTTTTAATAAAATATTTTACCCGTGAAGATAAAAGTTTCTCATCAGACCTGTATAAAGACAAAATAAAAATGCTTTTACTTTGAAACCTTGGGTGTGATCCACTCCACACTATATTACTTATAAGTAATTTCACTGGAATAAAAATGAGCTCATGCCTAACTCCCCAACTGAAATCCAGGCAACTTAAAAAGTGCTTAGCTTGGATTGGGTCTTATCCAGTATGTTTAATATCTTTACAAAGCTTACAGTCTATAAATTCTTCAACACAGAAGGAGAGTTATCTTTCGGGATCAAATTGGTCACAGGCTGTTAATTAAAAAAAACACAAAAAACACAAAGTCAGTGGAGACTCCCTGAATCCATTCTGAAGTGCCTTTTAGCCCTTTAAATTTTTTCTGGGTATCCATAGTGCAGATTTAGTTGGGATTTCAGAACTCCTTGTGTGGCAAGATGAAAAGCCAGAAGTGTGTCAGTGGCAGGTTGCAGCTGCAGAGACCACAGAGACCGACTCCCTGCAGTATAAGAAGGGACAAAACTCTGAGCTCCCAAGTCTAGCGCAGTCTATGCTGCAGCCCAGTCATTCCAAGGCTTCTGATAGTTAAAATGCCACACGCAGATTCCACAGAAGGTGGTGGATATCCCTCATTTGCTTTCTAGATTGTAGCAATGGACATCTCCCTTCCCCTTCCCATCATATCCAGGGAGTCGCTGCCCATATTTATCCACACACCAGCAGTATCCTCTTTTTCGGCCTCTGGATGGACGACACTGCAAGACAAAAGATGAGATTTGATTAGTGGCAACAATCAAGCCAAATGTTTTTGGTGGCATTATGCCTGATGTATAGCATGGAAGGCAGACTGAGAGTACATGGATCAAAACTGTAGGAGGGAAACAGCAGTGACCTTACTGTGGGAGTCTGCCATAGATCGCCAAGCCAGACTGCAGACTTGGATGATGCCTTCTGAGAGCAGATTACCAAACATTCAAAAAGGAGAGATATAGTAGTCATGGGAGGCTTCAACTTCCCTGATCTGTTGAAACTCAAACTCTGCCAAGAATGTAAGGTCCAACAAATTCATCCATTGCCTCACTGACAATTTCATTTCCCAGAAGGTGGAAGAACCAAGAAGTCCTCAACAATAGGGGGGACGGGGACTGAAAGATGAAGCGGAAGTACCTGGAAACTTGGGAGGAAGTTTCATGATACAGAGGCAAGGGAAAGCTGAGAGTAGTCAGACATGGACTTCCGGTTGGCGCCAGCGATTAATGGCGGGTTCCCTCTGAGCTCCGGAGGGAACCGGCTCCGTGAAGCGTGGGTCTGGCCGCTGCGGCGAAGCGGAGACCCAAAGAAATCGCAGGCGGTGAAGCCTGCGAACTCGGAGACTCGGCGGGCTCCATTTGCGCCCCCCCCGACTGCAAGGGAGCCTTTTTAAAGGCTTCTGAACGGAGCGGGGGTGAGCGGCGCGGAGCTGAGAGTCGTCAACCATCTTCGCGGGGTGAAGCCGCAAGCCATTGTCGGAGAGCGCCGATTCCTTTCTGGAAATTTGGATTGAAAGCAACTACCCGTGAGTAGGGGTAAGAAGCAAAAATTTTTACCAAAAAATTCAAGCAAATTTGGCACTGAAACGGGAGAAGTATAAACAGGAAGTCTGCTTCTCCCGACTTGTAGACAGAACAAAGCAAAGAGATTATAAAGCAGTAACTTTGGAAGACATTCTTTAAAAATCCTAAATCCACCACCGAAAAAGAAGGATCCCCCTCCTCTTAGCAGGGGTGGAGGGGTAAATTTAGAGCTCTAATTTCCTGCAAAGACAGCGAGAAGTACAGTTTTATCTGCTGCCTCTAAAACCTGGAACGGACTGCATTTGACAGCTGTCAAAGTGCTAAGGGTAAAGAATACTGATACTCTGTGAAAAGATACAATTGCCTTTTAAACGGACTTGGATATAAAAGTAACTTTTGATTGAAAGTGTGTATAGCTAAAGAACAAAGGGGAGTTACTAGGACTATATTTGTTGCAACTGAAATTGGAACTGTGTCCCCCTAGAGGAGATTTGTTGTAGCAAGTACCAAGCTACAAAACAACTGAGCCTGGAAAATTCCTTTTCAAAACAAAGTGACTAGGCGTGAGACTGACCTTGGATTGTGTATGGGAGTGCTATGGCAGATGAGAAGGGCAAGATAGAACAGACGGAAGAAAAGACGCTCAGGTCTGGGAAACAATACAAAATAGATATTGCTCAGCAGAGAAGGGCCTCAACATCTGGAGCAGTTGGTTCGTCAGGAGCTACGGTTTCACAACAAAGGCTAAAGGCTATGTCATCTCAAGATCCACTTGCTCAGGCACTTAGCAAAATTAATGCATCACTGGAAAATCTAGCTAAACAGGTTGCGGAGACAAATAAGCAAGTAGCTGAGGCCTCAGCAAAAATTGATTTGAATACTACAAGCATAAATTTGAATACTACTGAATTCTAATACACAGTCTATTGAGAAGCTATTAGAGGAATCAGCTTCGACCAGGAAATTAGCTGAGGAAGCAAAGGAGATTGCAACTGCTGTTCAGGAGAAGATACCACCGGTATATAAGAAACTAGAGGACCATGATTTGACCTTGTCTATGCTGGAACTTCAAGGGAAAGAGAGGAACTTAAGATTCCGGGCAGTTCCAGAAAATGAGCAGGACAATTTGGTGGACTATCTTACAAAGGAACTTACAGAATTTTGGCAAAAAGACCTAGGGAAGGAAGAAATTAAGATAGTGAGTGCTTTTAGGATTGGCAGGAAATAAAGAAAGAACAGAGCAAGGGATTGTCTGATTACTTTAAGAACAAAAGAAGAAAGAGATAAAATTCTGAATCTACAGTACCAAAGAACCCTGGAAATTGAAGACTCTTTTGTGGAAATTTTCAGGGATATACCTAAACTTATACTGGCTGTCAGGGCCCACTACAGAGATCTGGTGGACCTATTGAAAAGAAATAGAATTCCCTTCAGATGGGAATTTCCCCAAGGCCTATCTTTCAAATTTAAAGGAAGGAAAATAAGAATAAGGACTGTGGAGGACAAAGACAAATTTTTGAATGAACACGAGGAGAATCTACAGAAGGGAGTGATTGGAGAGGAGCCAACCGTTTCAGAAGAAATTCGTGACATAGCAAACTTATCATTTGGACTTTCTGAGCCGGGGAAAGATACACTACCGACAAAGGAAGAACAACAACTGGGTGCAGTCGGTGGGAGTAAGTAATTCACTATGGCTTTGCAACTTCTAAGTTGGAATTGTAATGGTCTCAATTCCCCCCGAAAGAGGAAAAGTGTATTTCATATATTAAGAAAAGAACAATTGGATTTGATTTGCCTACAGGAAACACATGTAATGAAGCTCCACAGGAAGTTGCTCATAAATAAGAGATTGGGACAAGAATTTATTTCATCTGACAAGGTTAAAAAAAGAGGAGTTGTGATATATGCAAAGGAGAAACTCACACCGAAACAAATTTTTAAGGATGAACAAGGAAGATATTTGGCTATTGAAATCCAACTACAAGGAGAGAAATTTCTGATTGTAGGGGTCTATGCACCGAATGAGGGGAAATCTGAATTTTTTAAGAAGTTGCATGAAGTTCTTCTGGACTATATGGACTATAATATAATCTTAATGGGAGATATGAATGGAGTTGTCTCTACAAATATGGACAAGGCACAAAGACAGGTAATTACCAAAGATGGTAGATTACCAAAGACTTTTTTTGAATTGACTGACAATATAGACTTGATTGACATTTGGAGAACTAAGAACCCCCTGGGGAGAGAGGGAACTTTCTTCTCTGAAGCCAAGATGACATGGACGAGAATTGACCAAATTTGGATTACTAGAGGAATGGCACCAAAGATAAAGAAAGTGGAAATCTGCCCTAAAACCTGCTCAGACCATAACGCTGTAAAGATGGAGATGAAGCAAACAACACCCGGCTCCTTTAGATGGAGGTTGAATGACACCCTATTTAGAGATGAAGAAGTATACAAAAAGGCCCAAAAAACTTTGAGAGACTATTTTGAAATAAATTTGACTACTAATGTTGAAAAAAAGAGTAATTTGGGATGCCAGTAAAGCCGTGATGAGAGGCTTTCTGATTCAACAGAATGCAATAAAGAAGAGAAGTCGAAATGAGAAAAAGGATAAAATTCTGGAGAAAATAAAAGAAGGAGAGAAAAAACTGAGAGTAAAGCCAAAGTCATCGGAGATCCTGAAAGAAATAAAGTTACTTCAGGTACAATACATGGAATTGATGAACCAGGAAATAGAATGGAAATTAAACAAATGAGACAGAAGACATTTGAATCAGCAAACAAATGTGGGAAACTACTAGCATGGCAGCTGAAAAAAAGACAAAAATTAAATACAATTACAAATCTGGAAGTGGAAGGAAAAGATATACATAACCCAATTGAGATTAGAAACTGCTTCCAGAAGTATTTTAAACAACTATATGCACAAGGGCCACAGAACGAAATGGACATAGATCGATTCTTGAAGATAAATGGATTACAAAAAAATTCACAAGAAAGTAAACTTATGTTAAACTGTAAAATATCTGACCAGGAGATAGAAGGTACCATTCAAAATATGCAAGTAGGCAAATCTCCAGGACCGGATGGGTTGTCTTCCTGCTACTATAGACTTTTGAAAGAGTGGCTATTGCAACCATTGAAGGAAGTTTGCAATGAAATTCTGGAGGGGAAAAGGGCACCAGAATCGTGGAAAGAAGCTTACATTACACTAATACCAAAAACAGACACTGAAAAGACTCAACTTAGGAACTATCGTCCCATATCCCTATTAAATGTGGATTACAAAATCTTTGCTGACATTTTAGCTAAGAGACTGGAAAAAGTACTGATTGAGGAGATTCATAAGGACCAAGCGGGCTTTCTTCCGGGTAGACATCTTTCTGATAACCTAAGGAACATAATTGACATTTTGGAAAAGCTAGAAGTGAACATAAATACTAAGGCAATTCTGATATTTGTGGACGCGAAGAAAGCCTTTGACAACATTTCTTGGAGCTTTATGAAAAAGAACCTACAGGGTATGGGGGTAGGCCATGGTTTTGAGAATGGTATTGGTGCAATATATTCAGAACAAACGGCTAAACTAATTGTAAATAATGTGGTCACAGAACAGTTCAAGATAGAAAAAGGGACACGACAGGGATGCCCAATTTCCCCTCTGCTCTTTATATCGGTCCTGGAGGTTCTGCTGAATATGATTAGAAGGGACCGGATGGTTAAAGGGATACAGGTCGGAGCCAAACAATTCAAATTAAGAGCATTTGCAGATGATCTAGTTTTGACACTACAGGAGCCAGAATCTAGTACTAAAAGTGTTTTAGAATTAATTCAAGAATTTGGTCAGGTTGCAGGGTTTAAATTGAACAAGTTAAAAACCAAGGTTCTTGAGAAAAACTTAACACCGATTGAGAGAGAGAAGTTTCAGAATGAAACAGGTCTGACTGTGGTTAAGAAAGTGAAATATTTGGGGATTAATATGACAGCTAAAAATGGGAATTTGTTTAAAGATAATTATGAAAAATGTTGGGCTGAAGTGAAAAAAGATTTTGAAATTTGGTCGAATTTGAAGCTTTCCTTGTTGGGTCGAATTGCAGCTATAAAGATGAATGTATTGCCCAGAATGTTGTTTTTGTTTCAAACTTTGCAAATTTTAGACAAAATGGACTGTTTCAAGAAGTGGCAGAAAGACATTTCTAAATTTGTCTGGCAGGGCAAGAAGCCCAGAATAAAATTTAAGATACTAACTGATACAAAGGAAAGAGGTGGATTTGCCCTGCCAGACTTTAAACTCTATTATGAATCAGCAGCATTCTGCTGGTTGAAAGACTGGCTGCTTCTTGAGAACACAGACATTTTGGACCTTGAAGGTTTTAACAATGTATTTGGGTGGCATGCATATTTGTGGTACGACAAGGTGAAAGCACACAAAGCTTTTAAAAACCATATTGTCAGGAGAGCATAGTTTAATGTTTGGACTAGATATAAGGATCTTTTGGAAAATAAAACTCCAAGGTGGTTGTCACCAATGGAGGCTAAGGCTCAGAGAAAACTTAACATGGAGGCCAAATGGCCAAAATACTGGGAAATTTTGGAACAAGAAGGGGACAGACTGAAATTGCAGAGTTTTGAGAAACTGAAAGATAAAGTGCGAGATTGGCTTCATTATTACCAGATAATGGAGGTTTACAATTTGGACAAGTTGGTTTCCAGGTGGAAAAATCAAAATTGGAAACAGAATTGCTAGAATCCAAAACTAAGACTTTGTCAAAAATGTATAACTTGCTGCTGAAATGGAATACTCAGGATGAGACGGTTAAATCTGTAATGATTAAGTGGGCACAAGACATTGGACATAATATTATGTTTGCTGACTGGGAACAGTTGTGGACCACCGGGATTAAATTTACGGCGTGTAATGCCTTAAGAGAAAATATTATGAAAATGATATATAGGTGGTACATGACCCCAGTCAAGCTTGCAAAAATCTATCATCTGCCCGATAACAAATGTTGGAAATGTAAGGAAAATGAAGGTACATTCTTTCACCTTTGGTGGACGTGTCCCAGGATTAAGGCTTTCTGGGAAATGATATATAATGAATTGAAAAAGGTATTTAAATATACCTTCTTGAAGAAACCAGAGGCCTTTCTCTTGGGCATGGCCGGCCAAATGGTGCCAAAGAAGGACAGAACTTTTTTTATGTATGCTACAACAGCAGCAAGAATACTCATCGCAAAGTATTGGAAGACGCAAGATCTACCCACTCTGGAAGAATGGCAGATGAAACTGATTGACTGTATGGGATTGGCAGAAATGACGAGCAGAATCTGTGACCAGGGAGAAGAGTCGGCAGAAGAAGATTGGAAAAAATTTAAGGACTATTTACAGAAATATTGTGAAATTAAGGAAAGCTAAATGGTGTTGGATTGAAATTGAGTGGTTTCTAGCTGTAATGATATAAAGGAACATAGATGGGAAAAAAGGGTCTGAAAAATAAGGTAATATTATAAGCTGTAATGTTTTAAGTGAAGGATTTGCTGAGCAAATAATTTTAATTGGAATACAAGGAGGAGAAGTATGAGGAGGTCTGAGAAATTTGTTATTGAAAAGTATGTTTTATGAACTATATGTCTTTTTTTAATGTTTTTGTTTGTTCTGTTTTTGTTTGTTTGTTTAAAAAATTGGAAAATTTAATAGTAGTCAGACATGCACTCTGGACTTTAAGACGGCCAATTTCAAAAAGCTGAAGCAGTTACTGGGTGAGGGGCACCTTGGGCTCCTACCAAAGCTCTGCTTTTCCCCAGATCAGTTAACCCACACACAAAACCTTGAAAAACTCTTTGGTGTTTTCCCTAAGTCAGAAAAATGTGCATGAATCTGGAGGGCATCAGCAATATCTAACTACTTCCAGTACTCTTTCAATGTTTTGCCTGCCTTCACTCTTAAGCATAGCTGTCAACTTTTCCATTTTCTTGCGAGGAATCCTATTTGGAATAAGGGAATTTCCCTTAAAAAAAGGAAAATGTTGGCAGCTATGCTCTTAAGACTTGTCCCACTTGCAAAATCTGCTCATAAAGCAGATAGTGCTGTTAGTGGTGTGCTGGCATAAACACATTTCCCATAAGAGGAGCCATTTATCTGGGCACCTTAATGATGAAGGCACAATTCAGACAAGTCTATGCACTTTTAAATCCTACTGATCTCTGTAGGAAAGGTTTGTGATAGTCATCAATGCTCCATTTGAATTCAGCAAAACTTAAATGTGTTATAACTTTGGGTGGATATTGCCCTGAGGACATTGCATGAGGATGAAGGATCCCTGGGGCCACAGGCACAGTCATGCATTTTAAGACTGGGCTGTAGGGTTTGAATCCTCAAGCCCAAAGGAAGTCAGAGAATTTCCCCTGAGCATGTGGTTTGAGACTCAAAGCCTGTGTTGTACATTGTCATCTTATCAGCGCTGCCAGTGCTGGGAATGAGTGGAATTTTGATGATCCACATAGAAGGCATACAATCAAAGTTTACTTCCAATGCCAAATGACTGTTAAGGTTCTAATTATCGCACCATAAAAGCTATTCATAGCAGCCCTAAAATGTGAAGCAGCCTTATAAATCACATTAGTGTGTAACATTACACACTACAGCTGTCCACCACCATGGAGCTGCATCAACCTTTAATGAGTCTATGGTAACCTCATGAGTAAGGGAGTTGCATATGGACCCTTTATTTGGGAAAGAAAGGCACTCGATTTTTTTATAGGCCACAAAGGGAGCACATGCCTGGCCAAGACACTGTGGCAACAGAAGCCACTCTAGTTGCATCTGCTTGCCAGAGGAATTCCAGGCTTGCAGCTGACATTTATGAGCAGATACATAATCCCCTGCAACTGAGCTATCACTTCATATTGAAGGCCTACATGCCTCTTTCCTAATATACAGGGCTGTCTTTGTAAATAAATAAAAATAATTTCTAGAGAAAGCATTATTCCCTGACATGATTTATCCAAACAGCAAAAGCAGAGGTTTGCTCAGAAATAATAATTTAGTAAAGATGGTGGGCAAGAAAGACTATTTTCCTGAACTCTCCTTTACAAGTTAAAAATAGCAAAGGTTATGTTTGGAGCACACATATTAGGAAGCATCTCAGGTGGGGATAGAAAGCTCTCTCTTTAATATCTGTGAACTGTCATATCGTGTGTTGCTTGGCAAACCTCCTTCTGCCAAATTGTAGTTGTTGTCCACATGTTAACTGATTATTATTATCATTATTATTGTTTTATTTATACCCTGCCCATCTGGCTGTGTTGAATGTTGATAAGGTTTTATGGCATAGGATTCAGAGAGCACCTTACTGCCAAAAAAATGTTTTTTTTAGCATTGACATAGTTTGTTCAGGAGCGTTATATTTAGAGAGCGTGGCATGAATTTTGCCAGTCTTCACCTGGGAACACAGGAAGCTGCATTAGATGAAGTTAGACCACCGGTCCCCCTTATTCCACACTGGGGAATGCTGACGGACTCTGACAGCCCAGCCTAAAGTGGGCATCTTCGGCCTGCGCTACCTGCCCTATGGCAGACATGTTGCACTAGAAGGAAGCTGCTCTTGAGGGAACAGAAGCCACAGGACCTAACAATCCTCTCTCTTTTTCTCTTCTAAAGAAAACAAAAAGGAAGAAAATAATGGAAGAAAAAATAATGGATTATCTAGGACAAAATTATTCTTTTAGGCAACTTTAATGGAGTTACCCAACCGGATTAGGACAGAAGGAAAAAAACCACAGCAAACGAAATAAATTACCCAACACTTTCTTCCAATTAATAGATTTAATTTGTCTGAATGATGCATGGAAGTTTAAACACCCAATGGAAAAGGAGTTCACCCACTTTTCTGATCCTAACAACTCAGCAGGAAGAACTGATGGAATCTGGATTACTAAGAACATGTTGAGTGAAGTCAAAAAAGCTGAAATTCATCCCAGAACCATCTCAGATCACAGTTTGGTGGAAGTTTTGTTAAAAGGAAAAGAGAGGAAATTAAGGAGGTGGCGCATGAATGAAAGCTTATTAAAAGATGAAAAGATTTTACAGAAAGCCAAGCAAACATCAAAAGAGTATTTTGAAATGAATTTAAGGAACCGATCAAGGAACCAATGTGAAAATTGTCTGGGAAGCAAGCAAAGCAGTGTTTAGGGGTTTTTTCATCCAACAGAATGCATACAAAAGAAAAATGAAGGAAAAAAACCTGAAGTATGGGAGAAACTGAAGAAAAAAGAAAGAGAATTATTTAAGCATCAAGATGATGAAAATATCAAACAAAATATCAAAATTCTTCAAACCCAATTCTCAATGCTGATAAATGAAGAGCTAGAATGGAAAATTAAATGGTTGAATCACAAACATTTTGAATTTGGGAATAAGTCTGGAAAACTTTTGGTTTGGCAGCTAGAGAAAGAATAATCAACAAAATCAAAATAGAAGACAAATGGATAGATGACCAAAATGAAATTAATAATAAATTTGTTAAATATTATAAAGAATTATACAAAGAAGGTCCAGAAGGAATAGATAAAATTAAAAATTACCTAGAAGAAAGCAAATTATCGTTGATCCCAGAGGATAAAATTACTTCATTGAATTCACCAATCATGTCCCTAGAGGTTCAACAAGCAATACAAAGATCAAAAATAGGGGAAACTCCTGGCCCAGATAGGCTCCCAGCAATTTATTATAAAAAAATGGAAGAAATTATATTCCTTCCCTTAAAATATTTAATGAATGATATATTGATGAATGGAACTCTCCCAAACACGTGGAAGAAAGTTAAAGGTAAAGCTAAAGGGACCCCTGACCATTAGGTCCAGTCGTGACCGACTCTGGGGTTGCGGCGCTCATCTCGCTTTTTTGGCCAAGGGAGCCAGCGTACAGCTTCCAGGTCATGTGGCCAGCATGACTAAGCCGCTTCTGGCAAACCAGAGCAGCACACAGAAACGCCGTTTACCTTCCCACCAGAGCGGTCCCTATTTATCTACTTGCACTTTCGAACTGCTAGGTTGGCAGGAGCTCGGACCGAGCAATGGGAGCTCACCCTGTCGCAGGGATTCGAACCGCCGACCTTCTGATCGGCAAGTCCTAGGCTCTGTGGTTTAACCCACAACACCACCCGCGTCCCTGGAAGAAATTTACATTATGCTTATCCCAAAACAAGTTGATTTAACAAACATAGCTAATTATAGACTGATCATATTACGCTTCTAAACAATGACTACAAAATGTTTGCAGACGTCTTAGCCTCCAGGGTCAAAACAACTCTCCAAGAATTGATACTTAAGAGATCAGACTGGATTTCTACCTGGACGTCACATGCAGGAAAATCTTAGATGTGTTATTCATGTGTTGGAATACTTGGACTTTAAAATAGATAAACCTGCTGTGATTATGTTAGTTGATGCTGGAAAAGTGTTTGATAATATCTCGTGGAAATTAATGAAAGAATTATTGAAAGAAATGAGGTTTGGAGAATTTTTTTGTAGAGAAATAAGTGCTATATATGCTGAACAGTGAGCTAAAATAATCATTAATGGCAATATCATGAAGGAATGCCAAATTAACAAAGGTTAACCAAAGGCTGCCCTTTATCTCCTCTATTATTTATTTTGGTATTGGAAATCTTAAATAAAAAAATATAAGAAGTCAAATTAAAGGGATAACCTTAGGGAACCGGACTTATAAAATAAAGGCTTTCACCGATGACTTGCTCATAATGACGGAAAATCCAAAAGAGAGTCAATCAAAAATAATTGAAATAATACAAGAATTTGGTGAAGTAGCAGGCTTTAAATTGAACAAAACAAAAACAAAATTATTGGTTAAAAATATATCAGTTCAAGAAAAAGAAGAATTGGAAAAAACATTTGGCCTGAAAATTTGCCAAAAAGCAAAGTGCCTGGGTATTTGGCTAACCCCAAAGAAGAGCAACCTCTTATGTTTCAGGATAATTATGTAAAAACTAGGGAGGAGATCAAAAGAAACTTGGATATTTGGACTCAAGTTATCTTTTACAGGAAGAATTTCAGTTATAAAAGTGAGTGTACTACCTAAATTACTTTTTCTATTTCAATCGATTCCTG
This sequence comes from Podarcis raffonei, assembly GCF_027172205.1. NCBI lineage: Eukaryota > Metazoa > Chordata > Lepidosauria > Squamata > Lacertidae > Podarcis > Podarcis raffonei. Next base: position 60,463,414 of record NC_070613.1, on the reverse strand, counting down.
TGCTGGGTGGGACGGGCTGCCTCAAGGAATGGCAAATATCTATTTCAAGGTTCATCTGGCAGGGGAAGAGGCCCAGAATCAAATATCAGATTTTAATTGACATTAAAGACAGAGGGGGCCTTTCTCTGCCAGATTTAAGATTGTATTACGAGGCGAACTGTCTTACGTGGCTAAAAGAATGGTGTACACTCAAAAATCCAGAACTGCTTGATTTAGAGGGATACAACAATAGGTACGGCTGGCACGCATACCTAGCATACGAGAAAGTAAAAGTACACCAATACTTCCTGAATCACATTATTAGGAAATCACTGTACAAGATCTGGGAAAAATATAAAGATCTCTTAGAACTTAAAGTGCCTTGGTGGATATCTCCAACTGAGGTACTAGCGGTAAAAAGAAAAAATACAGAGGGAAATTGGCTGACATACCAAGTTCTATTGAAAGAAGAGGAGAACCAGTTAAAATTGAAGAAATTTGAAGAAGTGAGAGAATACATTGCTGACTGGTTCCAATATTTCCAATTATTTGAGAGATTTAAAGTTGACAAAGGGAAAGGCTTCGCTCTAGAAAACTCAAGATTTGAAATACATTTAATCAAGACCAAAACCAAAGTTCTCTCGAAAACATGCCGACTCCTCCTTGACTGGGAAGTCAAGGAGAAGGAGGTTAAACCAACTATGATTCAAGGAGAAGGAGGTTAAACCAACTATGATTAGATGGGCCCAAGATTTTGGCCACAATATAAAGATACAAGGGAAAACCTCCAAAAGATGTTCTATCGCTGGCATTTGACACCTTGCAAACTAGCTAAGATGTATAAAAACCTTGCAAACAATTGCTGGAGATGTGGAGAGCCTGATGGAACTACATTGCATTATGTGGTGGACATGCAAAAAGATTAAACCATTCTGGAATGATATTTATCTTGAACTTAAAAGAATATTGAAAGTGAATATCCTGAAAAAACCAGAATCATTTTTACTGGACATTACTGGTTTGGAAATTCCAAAAAAGAGATGATGATGATGATGATAATTAATAATAATAATAATAATAATAATAATAATAATTTATACTCCGCCCTCCCCAGCCCAGCCCAGGCTCAGGGCAGCTAACACTGAATATAAATACAGTAAAAATATAAAAAACAAAACAAAAAACTAAACAAAAACAGTTGATTAAAGTATAAGTTAGAAAAAGGGAAATCTTTTTGTATGCTGCCACGGCTGCGAGGGTTATAATATCTACACCTTGGAAAAGTGGATACATGCCCACCAGATTTGATTGGACATTGAAACTGACAGAATATGTGAAGTTAGATTATTTATCAGAAAGAATTAAATATAAATCCAAGCAGGAGTTTGTTTCAAATTGGAAATGTTTTAAGGAATATTTAAAAAGTAGTTGCTCCAATCTGAAAACGGTAGCGGCCTTTGAGTAATTTCTGTAGATAATAAATATCAAAAGGAAAACACATAGAAATGGCAATATCTTAAATAATAAGAAAATAGATAAATATAGGCAATAAGTTTACTAGCACAAAATGGAAAGGGACGGGAAGTCATTTATTTATGAATAATATGATTTTAAAAATTGCATCTTTCCTTCTTTTTATGCGTGTGTATGTAACATTTGATGATTTAGGGTTGATGATAATAATGAATATAAATATACTTTGGAAACAGATGTAAAGTTATGGTGTAAAGATACAATTGTGAGCAATAAAGCAGAAAAGATTTTTAAAAATTAAAGAAATAAAAATGAAGAAAACAAAAAGGTGTTCGCAAAGAAGGATTATCTTAAGAAAAAGAAAACCTATCCATCACCAAGGACTATGGCTTCCGCCAAGCCCACCATGGTGGTCTTTGAGAGCCAGATGAGATGTTCCAGTTTTTGCATGTCTCCTATTGGCCCTCTACAGGTGCAAAGGAATCTGAAGCTGAGTGTCTGCTCAGAGCCTCCCTTTCTTCCTCACAGATGTCAGTCACACTTTCAGCGCTGACAGTCAAGGGGTAGGTAAACCAACCATTTCGCCAGTTGTATTACGGTGCCTGGGAAGAAGCAAGGAGGTAGGCCGCCTCTTGCTCAGGGGCCCCGCTAGGTGCTTAAAGGACTCGGGATGGAGGTTCGTGACACAAATTTGCACAGCCTAATTTATCTGTAGAGATACCTCTAGGCAAGGCAAGTGTTGGGGTCTTACCAGCAGTGCACTTTAAGCCAAGTATGTACTTTTTTTAAAAAAGGGAAGGAAAAGGTCCACGCAGAAATCCAATGAGGCCACAGGTGGAGCATAGTGAGGAAAGTCCCTGGGTGTCTCCTAGCAACTGAATGACAAGGAGACCAAACTAACTGATGCTTTTAAAAATATGCTGGTGTCCCAAATTAGTGATGCATTTCACAAATGAGACCAGCTTCCCTGCAGAGACTGCTGCCCTGCCCCCCCCAGTTGTGAGGCAAGACTCAAGCATCATCCACATGAACTATGACAACTGCAAGAAGTCCTGAAGATACTCACAAAACAAGAGGTTTATTTGCATGCTGAGCTCTTTGGGCTATTTAACCCCTACTTTCTGCTAGGTCTACAATCCCTCAGCAAGGACAGTTTGGCAACAGTGGGTCCCTCTTTCCCTTCTCTGGCTGCAGCCTCCTGTCATGGAGCCAGCATTACCCACAACCTTCCAGGGTTTGTGTTCATCAAAAAGCTGCACATTGTGCTGGGCAGACTCCTCTGCCTCCCAAATGTTTGCTTTATCCATGTTTATATCATTACAGTATATGAACTAACACAGCTTTATTCTAGCAGAAAAATAAAGGGTGTATTCTCTTAGACCTTCAGGCAGGAAAAGCAAACATCATGCCACATGCTAGAATAGCACAATGCTGGCTGTCCTACAGAGAGATCCTCAAGGGGTTGGCCGGCTGGCACTCTGTGCATGCAACAATCCTATGTGCTGAAATGGAGCCCTGCTCCAGAACGAGAGGAAAACCTGTGGCAGAGTTAACAATTGGCTGAGTGCCGGTGGGGAGAAGATGTCACCATTTTTCTTCATTTGTCCCTTTGCTACATAGGTGAATTTTGGATCAAGTGGGTTTAAATACAACTTCTTCAATAACTGTTGTCATTTGTGAGTGTTTTGTGAGGGGTGTGTGGGAGCAACTGATATCCTAATGGACCATAGTGGATCACTGGCATGCAAAGCCACTACATGGCACCAAAATAAGGACAGGGGCATTGTCAGGGTGGGACAGAGCACAGAAGAAACCACTTGCGTACATCAGCTCAAAAGGCTTTCTCTGCAATCTTATGTTGCTGTGGATGTGCATCTCATAGGGCAACACAGCAGGAAGGAAACTATGTGATCTCAAAGAGCAAACTAGAGAGCCTGTTTTTCTGCCACCAGAGAATGAGTAGCTAGGGCAGAGGGTTAGGGCAGAGAGTGTCTAAAGCAAGCAAGATTAACAAGTATTCATTGCTTGAATACTTAAATTTTCGGCAGATTCACCAACAAAGAATCACAAAACTGTAGAGCTGGAAGGGACCCCTGCAATGCAAGAATCTCCACTAAGGCATCCATGACAGATGGCCATCCAACCTCTGCTTAAAAACCTCCAGGGAAGGAGAGTTTGCAACCTCCCAAGGGAGACCTTTCCACTGCAAAACAGCTCTTCCTCTCAGAAAGTTCTTCCTGATGTTTAGTCGGAATCTCCTCTCTTTCAGAGTCTCCTCAAACTGCAACGGTGCCTCTTGCTCGCCTGGGAGATGTGCCTATAGAAACCTCTGACTGCTGTGTGGCTGCCCTGAAGGCCAATGTCCTGCTGCTCACACTCCAAGCTCAAGTGGCGACCGACTCCAGGGGGTTGTTCCCTTGGAACATAGCTCAGCGGAGCCAGTGGTGTCTTTAGGGTATGTGGTTTTCTTTGCACCTTTTTAGCACTTCAGTGGGTCTTGCTTCTCCATTAGATTTCTAGGGAAGCCCCCAATTCAGCTTTGTGTCCAGCACAGAGCAAGTCATGTCCCTTGGTCTTTGACTTCCAGCATTAACCAAAACTCCTTGGCTCATTGCTCCCCATCCTAGAGGGACCTGGCATCTAGGCAGGTCAAGGGTGGGCAGGTGAGGAAATGCCTACCTCCTTCTGGGAGAGCAGCAGCATCCCTTCGTTGCCACAACGGCCACACAGCTCACTCTGGGAGATGCTGATGAGAACACTGAAGGGGCCAAGCAAGGCCAGTCAATGCCTTATAAAGAAGCCAGCCAACTGGTTCAGCATGTTCCCCTCGCACAGATTCTCACAATCCTACATTCACAGGCTCCCTGGTCTGGAAGGGACCCCCAAGCCTGTAACAATATAATTCAACTTCCTGCACACAGGAAACTAGCATGTCAGGGAGAAGGGTTCTACCTTAGCCCTCTACCTGACAGTTTTTGTCATGTGAAGTGCTGGGGGGGATGAAGGAATGTAAGCATACAAATCCCTACTTGCAGTCTGAAGTGGGACATCCCAGGAACAGGTTGAGCGAGAGCAAAGCCTTCTAAGCTGGCTTGCTTTACATGCTGCATCATTTTCCTACCTGCCGCTTTTCTCCCACAGCTCCCCTTTTGAAATGTTTTTCTACCCCCGACTTTGGCAGAGCTACAGATGTACACTCCCCCCTGACATGAAGCAACACACAGTACAACGCTTGTTCCAGAGGAATTATGAACTGAAATTGGGGGGAGGGGTGGACAAGCTGGCAGTGGAGAGGACTGTGCAAAAAAAATTTAAAATGCTCTGTGTCTGACAGGACAGAGCCCCAAGGGGACATCTGAACATATCCATAGTGCTGGAGTGCAAACAGTCCTCCTGGAGCAGCACAGCTGCTGGAATTTCAATGCCCACCCCCACCCCTGCCCACCCCATGAAATAAATCCAAGGTTCAAACTAATAAGGAGCGAGGCATCAGCTGCTGCTGCATGGAGCCTGTGTCTGAAGTTACTGCAAACGATAGCTGTGAGAGACAGCGAGCACCAATTTCCAGGAACGTGTACTCAGTTATTGTTCTTGGTAATAAATCAGGCAACAGCCCAAAGTGGCAAAAGCTATGCTTACTGTTGATTAATTTGATCAACTTTTCTTAATTTATTATGCCTTGGTTGTGGCAGTGGGCAAAAAGATTGTTAATAATGCTGTTATCTTTTAGGAGGTTGTATTTTAGAGGGTGAGAAGTGTAGACAGCATAGAGGCCAGGACTACCATCTGATATATAGGCACTTTAAACACACTGAACTCACTTCTGAGTAGACGCAGATGAACTTACTGTTTCTTAAAAGAAACATGCATAGGATTGCACTGTAAAGAGTGTATCTGCCTCCTTTTGAAAGGACTTTCCCTGGAAAAATATGTTTTGCAATGCAACAATTGTCACCCTGATCTCCATTGTCTGCCTTGCTTTCCAGTCTCCTGCCCATGCTTTAAGGGGACGAGGGAAGGTGGATGGGTGTCACCCTCCTGGGTGTCAGTCAGCACCTGGGCACCTGGGGCTCCTACTGCATATGGACACAGCTCGTACCCCATGAGTTTTACCATCAACAGGTAACTGCATGCCTGCATAGTGTTAAGTTGTTGTATCTGGCCACCAATCCAGAAATATTTCTTGGGTGGCTTACAAACAAGACCAAAGCAATATTAAAAATATAATGTATAAAAATTTAAAAACTATTTTTTAAACAAAAATTTCCTAGCAACCACATAAACTGCATAGTTTACAGCCCAGATTAAAATTATAACAGTCAAATGTTAGTTTAAAATGCAACTAAAAGTCTCTGCTTGTGAGCTGTGGAAGCTCTTCTGCAGCATTAGTTACCACTGCAGAAAAGGGCCCCTGTTTGCTTGGTAAGCCCCCACCTCCCACCCCTTGGCAAAGAATCTGGAGCATCTTCAAGTTCACTTGCATGTGGCTTCGAAAGCTGCTTGCCAACCTCTCCAGTCCCCTCTGCCCCGAAGAGAGCGAGCCCCTTGCCTATCTAGCAGGAATCCCATCCCCGCTTCTTCATTTCTGGATAAAAAGAAGCTAAATGCACAATTCCAAATTGCTAAAAGCCAGAAAGAAGACCCTGCAAAATGATATCATGACCATTGTAAAGAATTAGAAGACAATGTGAACTATCTGAAAATATGGTTCTAATTTCTTACATCTGGTCCATGGGGTCACAAAGAGTCGGACACGACTAAACGACTAAACAGCAACAACAATTTTTTTACAAGGACCAACAAAAATTCACAAAGTAGCACAAACACTTTTGATTTAAAGAAAACTCTTCTTCAGGATGGCCGTGAAACAAAAAAAAGGGAGGGGGGAGATTAAGATGTTTTAAGTGGAAGCCCAGACTTCTCTCCCCAGAGTGATTAAGGCAGATTGCGCCTGGTAATAAAGACTGCTTTCTCAGAAAATCTAAAAGTCAGCAGTTATTAGAATCCATTTCTGGCCCTAATATTGGTCTACTGTAAGAAGATAGCAGAGCTAGGGGAGAACATGGTTACTGTAAAAGGAACAAGATCTAGATTAAGTACTTGAAACCTGAACTACAGCCCCAAATATAAATGGAGGAAAATCCTCAGCTGTTCAAGATAAGCTGTAGGGGTAAATATAAAGCAAGTGTTGCACTCCTTCTACTTGGACAATGAAGAAAAGTGAAATCAAGGCCCCACAAATGCATTTATGCCTTGGACGATTGAAACTGCCTTTAAAGATGTCACACACAGAGAGAAAGTCAATACAGAGCCATGTGAGCAACATATGGGGAAGCAGTTCTTTAACATAGAAGTCTGCGTATTCTTTGGAAGGTACAGCAGGTTGGCTGGTCGCTTGATGTTGACTTTCTTCATTTCCAACTCCCAAACCACATAAAAGGCCAACTAAAACATACAGAGAATGCTTTACTAATAATATTTTCTAATGAAAGCACAGCAGACATCGCACATTTGCATCATTGCTGCAAAATGGCAACTGGAAGCAGGAGGTGTGGCCTCGGAAACCATTTATGGGAAAGACAGCGGTTCATGTGGCAAAACTATCTTTTAAAATGCAATGCGTCATGCAAAATAGCAAGGAAGCCTCGTGCAATATCAGCTTTAAGCACTTACATTTCTAAAAACAGGAGGTATTAGGAATCACCTGTCATGAAGCCATGTCTCCTAACTTGGAAATCATCATATAAAATTCTCATTCTCTAATGGTTGCCTGACACGTTTCAGAACTGACCTTGACACTGAAAACAGGTTAGGGATTTGGGACATCACTGTGTCACACATCACAAAGTACCATATTTTTCCATCTATAAGATGCCCCCATGTATAAGATGCCCCCCATTTTGGGGGACTCAGATTTAAGAAAATGGGGGGAGATGGCCCCATGTATAAGACACCCCCTAATTTTTGACATTATTTTTTAGGGGAAAGACATAGTCTGCTGGAGAAGAATAGCTTGACCACAATGGTCCAAGCATTGGTAACTTCAAGACTAAATTACTGCAACCCTTCAGCTGGACAATGGTCCAGAATGCTGCAGCACAACAACAGGGGAACACCTGGTACTGGGGATAATGGTTATACTGATGCACAGGAAACTGAGATCATCCTACAGAAACCTGCAGAAAACCACAAGAAGCTAGCAGTTGGAGGGAATAACTTGTGCTTTCAGTTATTTCTATACTAATGCACAGTGTAAAGGAAACAAGCAGGACAAATTTGAGCTCTTAATACAGGATGATGAATATGACCTAATAGGCATTACTGAAATCTGGTATGAGAGTCATGACTGGAATGTAGAAATTGAGTGGTTTAACCTATTCAAAAAGGATTTACCAAACAGGAAGGAAGGAGTAGCATTATACACAAATGATGTATACAACTTGTGAAGAGATCTATGACTTGGAGCATGGAAGACAGATTGAGAGTATCTGGGTAAAAAACTATAGGAAAGGGAAACAACAATGACCTTACTGTGTGGGCCTGCCATAGACCTTGAAGCCAGACTGAAAACTTGGACGATGTCTTCCTAGATCAGATCATCAAACATTCAAATAGGAGAGATATATTAGTCATGACAGACTTCAGCTGTTCCAATATTTAAAGGGTACTAAAGGAGCTTGCGGATATAATCTCAGAGCTTCTGTCTAATATTTGAGAATTCTTGGAGAACAGGTGAGGTCCCTGTGGAATGAAGGTGGGCAAATGTTGTCTCCATCTCCAAATCCGGGGGGGGGGGGGGGAGACCTAGACTGGTCAGCTTGATATCAATACCAGGAAAGGGCAGATTATTAAACGAAAGCACCTACAAAAGGATGCTGTGATTACCAAGACCCAGCATGGGTTTCTCAAAAATAAATCAAGCCACGTGAACCTCTTTTCTTTTTTTGAAGGAGTTACAAGCTTGATGGATCAGGAGCAGGCAGTGGATATAGTGTATTTTATTTCAGTAAGGCTTTTGACAAAGTTCCCCATGATGCACTTTCAGAGAAGTTGGTAACGTGAGCTGGAAGAGATAACCATTAGGTGGATTTGCAGCTGGCTGGCAGACCAAACCCAAAGAGTGCTTACTAATGCTTCCTCACCATCCTGGAAAAAAGTGACAAGTGGAGTGCTGAAGGGTTATGTCCTGGATGCATAGCTGCTCAACATCTTTATAAATGACTCGGATGAAGAAATTGAGAAGGTGCTCATCCAATTTGCAAACGACACCAAACTGGGAGGGGTAGCTAATGCCACAGAAAACAGAATTGAGATTGAAGATACTTTAACAGATTGAACAAAATGAATTTTAATAGAGATAAATTTAAGGTTCTACACTTAGGAAGGAATAACCAGTTGCACAGATATAAGATTGGGGACAACTAGGCTACAGCAACAGAAGTCTTGTATCCAGATTGAGGGAAATCACAGTCCTGCTATATTCTGCCTTGATCAGACCACACCTGGAATACTGTGTCCAGTTCTGGGCACCACTATTTAAGAAGGTTATTGGCAAGCTGGAACATGTGCAAAGGAAGGGTGACCAAGGGTCTAGAAACTAAGTCTTATGAGGAATGGTTAAGAGAGTTGGGTATGTTTAGCCTGGAAGAGGAGACTGAGAGGAGATAGTATAGCCATTTTCAAATATCTTAAGGACTATCACATGGAAGAGGGAGCATGCTTGTTTTCTCCTGCTCTGGATAGTAGGATGCAAACCAATGGCTTCAATTTACAAGAAAAGAGATTTCTACTAAACGTTTGGGAAAACTTTCTGACAGTAAGAGCTGTTTGGCAGTGGAACAAACTCCCATGAGAGGTGGTAGACTCTCCTTCCTTGGATGTTTGTGAGCAGAGGTTTGATGGCCGCCTGTCATGGATGCTTTAGCTGAGATTCATACATTGCAGGGGGTTGGACTAGATGACCCCCAATGCGGATTTTATGATTCTGTGATTGCCGACAGAAGTAAAATTCAGTATATTACACTCCTCCTCAAAGATCCTCAATAGCTTCAGTTTGTTATTGGGTCAAATTCAAGGTACAGTGGTACCTCGGGTTACATACGCTTCAGGTTACAGATGCTTCAGATTACAGACTCCGCTAACCCAGAAATAGTACCTCGGATTAAGAACTTTGCTTCAGGATGAGAATAGAAATTGTGCAGCAGTGGCGCAGGAGGCCCCATTAGCAAAAGTGGTGCTTCAGGTTAAGAACAGTTTCAGGTTAAGAACAGACCTCCAGAACGAATTAAGTTCTTAAACCAAGGTACCACTGTAAAACCCTCAATAGTTTGGTGCCAGTATAAATGAAGGGTAGCTTTACTCTGTGTGCAGTCACTCAAGCACTTCAATCTGCAGAAGTCAAGAGAGCCTCTCAGGCGGATCTTAACAAATAGGTATGTTAATATGGGACAAAAGGCACCTTCAAGTATTGCAACACAGTTCTGATTAAATGAAAATTCTGCACTATCCTAATTCAAGTAAGTGAGGGTCAGCATGCATACAGAGAAAAAAATAGAGGCAAAAGTGCAAAACTGAAAGAGAAAACAAGACACAAAGTCTGCAAGGTGGGCTCTTTGGTGGTGCATGTTTATGTCTGAACTAACCAAGGTGTGGGTAGGTCTGGTGGTCTGCAATTGTCAAGAAAGGTCATAATCTCATGAGGCAGGTGCCCAAAATCCAGACTGCCTGAGATGCCAGCATTACTTAGAAGTAAATGTTCTGAGTGCATATCACTTTCTTGATCACATGACCTAGATTTTGGAAGCATTCCTCAGCAGCATGTAAAGGATACATATGTGAAGTTGCTCAGGTTGTTGTCTGTAACATGACCCAACTCAATTTTTCTAGGAACCCTCAAGCAGCTAATTACTATTCAAAGCATTGATCTATTACAGCCATATGCTCATTCTGCTGTCCATCCCCTTCTTTTTCAGAGAGCTGCTTCTTTTTTTCAAAGAAAAGGTACTGGAAACTAGGGCCAGCGTCAAGCTCATCTGTGACTTGGCAGAGGTTTCTCCAATTTGATCTGTTGTTATTGACATCATGCATCTGACAAGTAGCATTGGAGCCATGCCAGCAGGTGCCCCAAACTGCTGTATTTGATAAAAATGGCATGGGTTGAAGATTAATTATTTATTGTTCAGTGATATTTTACTGGAATTACTGACTATAACAGATGAAGGAAGGAAAAACATAAATGGCTGAGAAATTTCACTCACCTGTTTTTTCTTGTAGAATCCCTTCTTGTCACAATTCGGAATATGCAATCCTCTCGGGCTTAAGACATTCAGAATCTTTAGGTTGTTTAATGTGTCTTCCATTTCTCTGCGACAAGGACCCTGACAAATATAATGATCACTTATTTATTCTTACAAATCAGAAAATCCTTATATGCCAATACTCTTAGCGTTCTATTTGACACTATGGTAAACACTGGTATTAAGTGTTGTATTAAGATGGAGAATGAAATTTTGACTAAAATAGCAAAAGAACACTAAAGGGTTAAGGAAGGACATTTCCTTAGCCCTGGGTGAAGCCTCCAGAGGGGTGTCACTGTGGGTTTTTGACCCGGGTGAAATAAAGCCTAGTTCCACTCCATCTTAGCTGAAGGTTTCTAGAATATTAGAGAGCCAACTTTGTCTTCGCATAAAGGCAGCTGGACTCACACATCTGCCTATCAAGAATTTGGCTGCTTTAACTACTATTTTACACAGCAGATTGTAATTAGGCTTGTATTAAAAAAAAAATTTAAATGCTCCCAAGCTAACTGTACCCACATAGAGAACTGCATTTAGAAATCAAATAAACTGCCACCTCACTGTGAAGACATTTAGTGGGGAGAAGGGGACATCTAAATCCAGCTTCCGCCCCCTTCAGAGTAGCTGATTAAAACCTGATCCACACTCACCTATTGCACCACACCACACTACATCTAAACTGAACAAATGTTCTACACATTTAGGGCAATTGCTTGAATCCTAAGATTACCGTATTTTTCGCTCTATAAGCTGCACTTTTCCCCTCCTAAAAAGTAAGGGGAAATGTGTGTGCATCTTATGGAGCGAATGCAGGCAGGAGGCTCTGCTCAGCACTCCCTTTAAAGAGCCGCATGGAGCGTGGGGCTTTTTCCCGAGGCTTTTTCCATGCGCTCTTTAAAGGGAGTGCGGCTCTTGGGGGAGCCTTAGCCATGGGCAGTCTCTCCCGGGCAGGGGGATGAGGGCTCCCCTTGCCCAGGAGAGGCTGCGAGTGGCTATCCCATAATGCACACAAAAGCTTAGTTGGTCTCTAGGGTGCTACTGGACAATTTTTTAATTTGGGGCTGTTATTCACTTTTTGGTGTTTCTTTTTATTTTACATGTGTTTATTGTTTTATCATATACAACTGCAAATATTTTAAAGATGTTTAGCATGATTCTAATTGCAGTGTAATATATGTTTGCCTATTGCCAGGCTGCCAGAAAAGCCCTTCCATCTGTAAGCAGAAACAGGCATGGCTTCACAGTACAGTGGTACCTCAGTTTTTGAACGTCTCCGTTGACAAACATTTCGGTTTTCGCACGCCATAAACCCAGAAGTAAACGCTTTGGTTTTCGAACATGCCTCAGAAATCAAACATGCGACGCGGCTTCCGTATTGAGTTTTCGGTTTTTGAACGTTTCAGAACTCAAACGGTATTCCAGAACTGATTACATGTGAAAACCGAGGTACCACTGTAATTAACTTTTTTGCCCAGTAACCAAGGAGACACAGCACATCCATCAGCTAAGCAAGTCAGTTGCAGAAGCTAAAGTTCCGTCCTCTCTTCCCCCTTATTTATACCTCCCTCTGTGCTTTTTCACTGTGACTCGGCTTTTCTTAATTGTTCTAAACTTTTCTTGACTCTTCTTTCCTGCACTGAGAGTGGGGAGGAGAAGGAGCTGAATCAGGACTGTATTGCAGGCAGGAGAAACCTCCCCTGCTCCTTCTCTTTCAGTGTCTGTGGCTCCCTCAAGCCTCTCCCCTTCCTCCTCCCTCTATTCCTCCCTGGCTCAAAGTCCCCTTCTCCTCAGGTGCCTCCTGGACCACCGGCTGCCACCCAGCCAGTCCCTGACACCCATTAAGTTCACTGAGCCAAGATTCAAAATACCACATCATGGTTGAAACTTAAGATCAAGTTGCCCTGGGATTTTGCAGCGCAGTTTCACCACATGCTAGTTTAACAACACACAAAAGGCATCTTCTTTCTTCTTTAGTGGGGGCACAAAAACACCTTTGTTTGCTCTTTGGGGCTTCTTCATTTTAGGAAAAATATTTGTGTAAAATGCAGATTAAACACTGATTATTTCCAGTGCCTTTGGATGGTGCATAGGGCTTCAGATACATTGTCTCAATGATCGTTATATCAACCCTGCAAAATCCCCTGGGAGGTAGATCTCCTGCAGGCGGGCTCTGTGTGTGCTGAGCTTAAGGCTGCCTCATGAGCTCGAGGCTGACAGATCTGAACAAGAGACTATCTGGTTCAGAACTACAACTATAACTTCATCCAGAACTACAACTATAACTTCATCCAGGTTGACAGACTTTTCTGAACAAGGAATACATGCTCAGGTGAAAACTTTCTCACATTGGCATAGTGTTACATGGAAGCAGGCCAAACTACGGCTTAGTGAGGATAAGCAAGTGCACAGGTACCTGGAGGCAAAATCTCAGCTGCTTCCCTCTCCCATCCTGTTGCTGCCACACTCCCAAGAGCTAAGTTGTGATGGAGCAGAGGATCATGTAGGAACCTGGGGCTGTGGTCGTCTCACTCCCAACAAACCACAAGCTGCTGTGAGTCTGTTCTTCATTAACAGCTCACAGCTTGTTCAGGGGAGAAAAAGCCCAACCCTGGACTCAGACACAACACTAAACCAAACCAAACCAAACCAAACCAAACCAAACCACAGCTTCGCTTTGGGCAGCGCAGAGGAAGAGGAAGAAGAAGAAGAGGAGGAGGAGTTTGGACTTGATATCCCGCTCTTAAAGAGTCTCAAAGCGGCTCCTTTCCCCTTCTCCCCCAAAACAAACACTCTGTGAGGTGAGTGGGGCTGAGAGACTTCAGAGAAGTGTGACTGGCCCAAGGTCACCAAGCAGCTGCAGGTGGAGGAGCGGAGATGCGAATCCAGTTCACCAGATTACGAGTCCACCGCTCTTAACCACTACACCACACTGGCTCTCAAGGACTTGATTTCAGCAAGGCATTTGACAAGGTGCCCCATGATATTCTTGTAAAGAAGCTGGTAAAATGCGGTCTTGACTTTGCTACCACTCAGTGGATTTGTAACTGGCTGACTGACCGAACCCAAAGGGTTCCTCTTCATCCTGGAGAAGAGTGACTAGTGGGGTGCCACAGGGTTCTGTCTCTGTCTTATTCAACATCTTTATCAACGACTTGGATGATGGACTCAAGGGCATCCTGATCAAATTTGCAGATGACACCAAACTGGGAGCGGTGGCTAACACCCCAGAGGACAGGATCACACTTCAAAACGACCTTGACAGATTAGAGAACTGGGCCAAAACAAACAAGATGAATTTTAACAGGGAGAAATGTAAAGTATTGCACTTGGGCAAAAAAAATGAGAGGCACAAATACAAGATGGGTGACACCTGGCTTGAGAGCACTACATGTGAAAAGGATCTAGGAGTCTTGGTTGACCACAAACTAGACATGAGCTAACAGTGTGACGCGGCAGCTAAAAAAGCCAATGCAATTCTGGGCTGCATCAATAGGAGTATAGCATCTAGATCAAGGGAAGTCAGAGTGCCACTGTATTCTGCTCTGGTCAGACCTCACCAGGGGTACTGTGTCCAGTTCTGGGCACCACAGTTCAAGAAGGACATGGACAAACTGGAACGTGTCCAGAGGAGGGCAACCAAAATGGTCAAAGGCCTGGAAACGATGCCTTATGAGGAACGGCTAAGGGAGCTGGGCATGATTAGCCTGGAGAAGAGGAGGTTAAGGGGTGATATGATAGCCATGTTCAAATATATAAAAGGATGTCACATAGAGGAGGGAGAAAGGTTGTTTTCTGCTGCTCCAGAGAAGCGGACACGGAGCAATGGATCCAAACTACAAGAAAGAAGATTCCACCTAAACATTAGGAAGAACTTCCTGACAGTAAGAGCTGTTTGACAGTGGAATTTGCTGCCAAGGAGTGTGGTGGAGTCTCCTTCTTTGGAGATCTTTAAGCAGAGGCTTGACAACCATATGTCAGGAGTGCTCTGATGGTGTTTCCTGCTTGACAGGGGGTTGGACTCGATGGCCCTGGTGGTCTCTTTCAACTCTATGATTCTATGACTGGAAGAGGAGCAAAGAGGCTCTCAGATTTGCTCTAGGCACCACGTTGTGGGCAAAGGAGACCACTGGCTTTGAAAGAAATCACTGCTCCCTCCCCCTTTATTGTAGCCATGTTTGAATAAAAAAGAATGGCAGGCACAAACCCTCTACCTCTCTCCCAAGCCCTGTGTCTTGCCACTCCTGAAGCAGTCGGGGAAAGGTAACAAAGGAGGCAAAACTGCAAGAGACTCCTAGATTTTCACACTTTCTCCATCCTGCAGCACAAGCCAAGCCCTGGTCTCTTATGGAAGGCCTCTGAACATGCTGCGAGGAGTGGGGGGAGTGGTGGCAAGGAGAGCCACATTGATATTTGCAACCCGCAGATAGCTCTAACCTCCAGAGCAGCTTTAGGAGATTATGAGACAGAATCCCTTTTTAAGCTAAGGTGAGCAGGCAGGGCTTGGGTTATGACTATCAATTAAACAGCTATACTGGGAGACCAAAGAGAACATCTCCCAAGGAATCCAATGCTTCTGGCTATATTCCAAAAATTTACAGCAAGCCTGCAACTTACACAGGGTCAGTGACAGAACTTGGGGTCTCAACCCCAAGGAGATGGGGCCCCCCATCTCCTACCCGAGTCAGCACGCTTGCCAGAACTCCAAGCACATCTGAGGCTATTTAGCAGCATATTTAGGGTCCTTCTGACCAGGACACCCCCTCAGCTATGTGGGACCTGCAGCAGCCTAGTTGTCTCATGCCACAGAGACGATAATGTCAAATGCCTGAGTTGCGTGGGAAGGGTTTCCAATGGGACGGTTTCCCAGGAATGGGGAACTCATGGCTCTCTGGAGACTGCCCGACTCCAACTGCCATCAGCCCCAGGCAACACAGCAAAAGGTTGACTATCACAAAGCCATAGGCCAACAACATCAGGAGGATCCCAGGTTCTACATCCTGACTTACAGCATCATCCTAGTTCCTGCCCTGCTAGGATGAGGTCAGAAAGGGCCCCTATTCACAAAAGATCCATTGTGGAGCAATAAGATTGCTGAAAAGTTGTGACATACTTCGTTAGTACATTTTGTAGCACAGTGCAGTAAACTTTCAATGAAGATTTTCTCATTAATGCTCAGGAGAAGTAGTGAAATGATGGCAAAGCAGTTGCCAGCAGAAAGCGCATTGAGAGGTTCGTGCTCCAGCAGATCTCACTTGGGCTTTCACTTGGCAGCTTAACGGATCAATCAACTGATCAATCAACTCTTTTAACATTTCTCACAAATTAGCCTCCAAGAGGCAATTGGCCCAACTTTGAATATGTTTTTAAAATTCTTTACATCGTCAATTCCTTACAAATAAAGCAATTCAGGGGCATTGACTGTAGGTCACGTTACAAGCTTTTTACAGGTAACTTTTTTCTGAGGTAAAATGCATGAAAAATTTATTTTCAAATGGTCAAAATTAGTTGCTTTATTAATTAAATATTCCAATTTCTCAATTAATCTGAATTTAACCACATACAGTGGTGCCCCGCAAGACGAATGCCTCGCTCAATGAAAAACCCGCAAGACGAAGGGTTTTCCGATTTTTAGCGGCTTCGCAAGACGAATTTCCCTATGGGCTTGCTTCGCAAGACGAAAGCCCATAGGGAAATCTCCGGGGACAGCGGGGAAGCGCAGCGCGCATTCTCCTCTGTTCCCGGACCTGTCCTGAAGGCTTGCGGTGGGAGGTCCGGGAACAGAGGAGAAGGAGCGCAGCGCTTCTCCTCTGTTCCCGGGGCTTGCGGTGGGAGGAGGGTTTTTCCTCCCCATCGCCAACATTCAGAACAGCTACCCCTATCCGCAGCTTGGAGAGCCCTGCGGGGAAGTCCTGCAGGGCTCCCCAAGCTGCAGATGTCTGCCCCACGCGAGGGGCGCTCTGCTTAAGAGCGCCCCTCGTGCGGGGCAGCAGGCTGCTATCCGCAGCTTGGAGAGCCCTGCGGGGAAGTCCTGCAGGGCTCCCCAAGCTGCGAATGTCTGCCCCGCGCGAGGGGCACTCTGAAGCAGAGCGCCCCTCGCGCCGGGCAGCAGGCTGCTATCCTCAGCCTAGGCAGCCCTGGGGAACTCTTCTGAAGGCTGGCGGCGGGAGAAGGGCTTTTCTTCCCACCGCCAACCTTCAGAAGGCTGTTCTGAAGGCTGGCAGTGGGGAGAAAAGTCCTTCTCCCCCCGCCAGCCTTCAGAAGAGGTCCGGTGACAGACTGTCCCCGGACCTGGTCTGAAGGCGGTCTCCATAGGAACGCATTAATTGATTTTCAATGCATTCCTATGGGAAACCGTGCTTCGCAAGACGAAAAACTCGCAAGAAGAAAAAACTTGCAGAACGAATTAATTTCGTCTTGCGAGGCACCACTGTAGTAAGGCAAAGGAGTTTCTAAATCTTCAAGCCCTTTTCCTTCTGGTCACATAGCTGGACTGCAGAGCTGTACAGCAGACAGCAGGAGCAGTTACTGGGAAGCAGCCATCATGAATGAGATCTTGCTTTTGTAATCACCACTTTCCTCTTTTCTCACCCACTGTCTGGATGGACTATATCCTACTGGCCAAGTTTTTGAAATCCTGGCTGTCATCTCTCAATGAAACCAGGTCTGTTCATTGACATACTGTCAACAATATTTCTGCTGCTTCCACTATTGCTGTTTCCCTTTTTATTTTAAAGAAAAATGCTCAGAAGATGGCCTTTGTGCCGTTTGCACTCAGAATAGATTGCGAAATTAAATCAGCATCTCTAAATACGAGTTATTGCAATGTCAGAACTTGAAGTTCCCCAGTTTCAGAATTGGTCGGAAGGGGATAGCATGGAAATAAAGTCAACCTGTCTATTACCCTGTGAACACAAACCTTTGTGTTTCCTTCCTCCTTGTGGAAGAGAAGCAGCGCTCTCCGAAAAGCCAGGCACCCTTGGGCTCCCACTGGAACATTTCTACATTTTGTGACAAATGAACCAGGCAAGGCCACTTTTCACTTTCATCAGACTCTCTACATTTTCCATTTATGTAGGTTTTTGCAGTGGTCCCTCCCTATTTTTTTTCCTTTTCAACAGCACAAAGTTGTGTCTGGATCAGCCATGAGTGTTTTGATGCACAGCCAAGAAAAACACAGCAACATTTTGTGTGCTGTTGGCATGGGGATCTGCCGCTTGCCTGCCAAGAGCAGTACATGAACCAGGGTATTCTCTGCTCCCGTTTCCTCCAGTCCGGCAGGTCTGCAGACTTTGTTCATATCCTACACATAAGGAACAAGAAACAGTGACCACTTCATCCTCCATGTGTGGTTTTTTTTCACCCAGAGGCATTTTCAGCATGGCAGAGCAATCACTAGCGAACCTAGACACTGCTTTGTGTGCAGAAGAAAACTTCTGATAGCTAGCCAAAAGTTGATACTGAGTCCTGCATTCACAGCACTTGCTATGACTGGCTGCTTGGGATTACAGGCTCGCAGACATAGACAGAAAGCAAGGAATTTTTATTTATTAGCCAATCTGTTGTGTATGTAAGGGGAACAGGACATTGCCACCATAAAATCTTGTCTAGCCAGGCAGCTTAAGTATGGAGTGGTGTGGAGAATCCTCTTTGAAACGTCACTTGTCTTCCTCAAACTTTTCCTTCCTTCAGGATGACTCAGATGTTTCGGCTAAACACAAACCTCATTTACCTTAATGTTTTGCGTTAGGAATGAGACAAGCCATGATTTACACCAGCTTTGCTTACTGGGCAGAGATATCCTCCACCAGCCGTGGATTCCCAACAGAACCCTCAGCTGCTGGTGAGAGAGATGGAGGAAGACCCTCAGCATCACATGACTAACAACCTCCAGGAATATTTGTTGTGGGATATTTAAAACTCCCTTGGGAAACCAACCAATGAAATTCACTTTTCTGCTCTCAAAATTCCTCTGATATTTCTCCCAAACAAGCTTCCACATCTGCCTCAAAATTTCATTCGAGGCAAAACCTGATGTCACCTCTGGTTCGGAGCTGTATGCAATGATCAAAAGAGGCACAGGGACTCTAACCTGCCTGTGAAGTGACTGCTGGTTGACAGATTAAATGTGATTGCAATGGTTCTGTATAATTCAGAAATCTTGCAGCTGTCAGGCTCAGTTCTAGTAATTCTGGCAACAACACAAGCTCAGACAACCAACAATATCTAGAGTCTGCATCCATTTAAAGTGATATTTACGGAACACATGTATGTTGCTTTTTCTGTTAAATAAAAATTACTTACATATTCAGTCTCCTGCTTGGACTCAGAAGAGAAATTCAGTGTGTCTGTGCTTTGTGAATCGTATTTGTAGCGTTGGGTATTTTTGGCGTGCTCTTTCCTAATGACATCTATTTTGGTGTGGTGAGCATGTGACTTGGGTTCCAACAGTCTCTGTGTGTTGGAGACAGACTGATTCTCTGTGCTGCTGATGTTCTGGTCTTCTTCCGAATTGCTGGCATTCCCTTTAAACAAAAACAAATGTTCAAAAGTTAGCCCATTGTTTATTAATTGTAGCGGAAGAACTTCCACATGATAATGTCTCTGAAGGTTATTATCACGGTACATTAGGATGGTGCACGGAGCATTCAGGATAGCAAAAATAAGAAACTGCAACCTACTTTTTTACAATGGGGGAGGCAAAACAGGGGAGGGCAAACAATAGGAAAAAGGGGGTGAAAGTGAACGTTCGAAGCTGCGCTTATGGAGGCTTTCATAAACATAAAAAGGTTTCAGCTACTCAGGCCACCATGCTTAAAAACCAGGCACTTATCCAGGAGGGCTCCGCTGAAGTCAGTGGAGCTATTTTGGAGTAAGTGGTTTGAAGACAGCAGCCTCAATATCATAGAGACGGCAGAATCTATTTCCTGAACAGAAAGAGTTCAGTATTTTCATGACTGAAGGAACCTAGTGACTTTGCAACCAATCATGCCAGTGTTATTATTGGGCTGCAGGAGTTGTGTGTCTTTCATTTATATTTAGATGTTTGAAACCTGTCCTATAAGCTCTAAATTGATTTGTTTTCACAGTCATAATTTTTAAACCACTAACATCTAGCAAATCACCTTGCCTGAATTTGAAGCATTTCCACTTCTTACCAGGAGAGGGCGTATTTTGTCATGACTTGATTATTTCTGAAGTCTGGACCCCAATGAGAAGTTTGTCAGCAGCTTATGCCCTGCAAGGCATGCATATACAGGTAATTTGTCAAATTTGCATGCCTTGCAGGCATATATTCATGGTGCATAAAATGCACTGTGAGAGTGCTTATATTTATGATTAACATGAAAAACAATGTGTTTTCCTCTGAATGAGGAGGAAACTAATAACGAAAGGTGACCCACCATCTATGACAAATGGGTTGATATTTATTTAAATGGATATTCTGACCAATTGCTTATACAGCTGCTGTCATTGGGCTTTATTCCATGTTCTAAATTATTTCATATTTAATTCTCTTTAAATAAACCTAGAATCTACAGTGGTACCTTGGGTTAAGAACTTAATTCGTTCCGGAGGTCCGTTCTTAACCTGAAACTGTTCTTAACCTGAGATACCACTTTAACTAATAGGGCCTCCTGCTGCCGCCGCACGATTTCTGTTCTCATCCTGAAGCAAAGTTCTTAACCTGAGGTACTATTTCTGGGTTAGTGGAGTCTGTAACCTGAAGCGTCTGTAACCTGGAGCATCTGTAACCCGAGGTACCACTGTATTTGAAAGCTGTGAACATTGTTCTGCTATGATCCTTAGACATTATGCTGATTTGGCTTTTGCTAAGCATTACAAAGAATTGCTTTCAAATATGGGACAGATACAATGCTTCCAGGTCTGCACAATATTTCGTCTTCGTGTGACTGCAGCGGGTTGCATTTGGTCTTGGATGTTTTTAAAGGGAGCATCTCTCAAGCTTGCTTCAGGCTTCCATTTCAGCTGTCACCTGTGGCAATTACACTGGGAATGCACAACTATTAAATGAAGAGCAGAGAACTGCCTGGCTTTAGAACCAACCACAGCAAATGTGTACTGACATCTTTATTCAAAATGACACAAGGCAAGAAGTTCTGCAGTGGAGCTGAAGGCCTGAGCAGCAGAAAATGTGGCCGGTTGGCAAAAGGGGGGCCAAGGCATCACCTTCTGGCAGGTGGTTTTGGCACAGCTACTACTGATACTCTGCACACACAAAACATAAACGTTTAAGAAACCGGATTTGAGGAAGCAGAGTATTCTGTTTTCTATGGGTTTTATTCAAAGCCTCAGCAATGTTTAAACTTCACGCTGTTTGGGGTTTGTTAATTTGGGTATTTTGCACAATTCAATTTAAAACATACACACAGAAAGTATGTTAATAAAGTCTGCACAAATTTTCTGTTGAAAAACCTTATTTTTGTTTTTAGATTTTTTTTCAAGCATTCCATGTTACTTTATCATTTCCCATCTGCATACATATAGAGAGAGAGAGAGAGAGAGAGAGAGAGAGAGAGAGAGAGAGAGAGAGAGCGCTTTAGAAAATAGTTTGCATATCTATTACCGGATCATGACTAACTTATTTATGTGATCTGGCAATGAACTATTCATAAAAATAGCAACCTGATTTCCCCTCCCCCTTTGAACTTTGAGCATAATTAGAAATAATTATGTCCCACTGCCCAGGCATATATAGGCCTTTCCAAAGTTTGGAAGAGACTGAATGAGAAAAGACCCTGTTATTTTACGCAACAGTTGCCAAGTTAGCTTCATCTCCTTTTATAGTTGCCTCAGAATCACTCTGGAAAGGAAAAAAGGGGTTGTCTAAGCAACGTAGCCTTTTATTTGGGGGTGGGGTGGAGATGTTTCGCCCTGTCTTTGGAATCTCTGAATGCCAGAAGGCTCTGGCCAAGGCAATGGAAGAGGGCAATTGTGCCACCTACATCATTTCCAAAATAAGAATACGTCACACAGCAAGCATAATAATAATAATAACAATAATAATAATAATAATAATAATTTATTTTTTGTACCCCGCCCATCTGGCTGGGTTTCCCCAGCCACTCTGGGAGGCTTCCAACAAAGATCAAAAATACATTAAAAGGTCACTTCCCTAAAGAGGGCTGCCTTCAGATGACTATCTTGCTTTGCTAAACATCCACCCATGAAACCCCCAGTTGTGATGGAGGAATGCTTCCCCTTCGACAGGCACAACATTGGTCTGTAGTTTTTTGCTGAGCATGTTACCATACAATCCTAGAACTGCAGAGCTGGAAGGGACCCTGAAGCTCCTCTAGTTCCACCCCCTGCAATGCTGGACTCTCAGCTGAAGCCCCCACGGCAGGTGGCCCTCAAAAGAGGAGAGCCCCCCCCCCCCGAGGGAGCCAGGCTTTCCTCTTTGGACTCCTGGCTCCCTTGAGATGGAAGCTCTGCTAGGGACTTGCCGAGGGGCTGAGCTGATTGCTTTGCCCAGGTTCTCCCATAGCAAAGCCCCCCAAAATATATGCATATATTTATACAATGATTTATTTGCTTTTTGGAGTTAGGACGGATGGTTTTGCTGTTTTGGAGTTAGTTAAATAGATCTGATGGTTCTTAGAGCTTGTGTTTTGTTTTGTTTATACTCTGTACTCTGCTTCAGGAGGTTTATGCTGTGAAGCCAACTATAAATTTGTTTAATTTTTATGCTTCCTCTCTCCCCACTCATCTCCAGAAAAGGAGGATGCAGCTTTCTTGTCCTAGTGCAGCCGTTTCAAACTTCCTGCTTTCAGGGAATGGTCTGTCAAAGACCCCCAGCAGCAGGGATGGGCTGTCCTGTGGGGCCACCTGAGGTGAAATAATAACGTGCTGCCCCACTTCTGCCACTGGTGGAGAGGGGGCGGTGTCCTGCCAGGCTGTGCCACTCACTAGAATGCCAGCCTTGCAGAAAGTCGGTGAGAGGAGGGTGCTCTGGCAGCCAAAGCGGTAGGGTGGGCAGGGGGCCCCCTCTTGCACTTCTGCCACCTGAGGCAAATGCTACCCCCCCACCTCACTAGCCAGCTCTGCCCAGCATATGCCAGCATGTGTCAAAGAGTCTGCAGCACATTCCAAGCTGCGCACAGTTTATGTGGCACAAGGGCAAGTCTTGCGGAGCCACACCGCTGCCCCATGCTACTAGCCAGTGTGACCCAAGACAACAATGGTACATGAGCTCCATTTGGGGAGTCCACAACATGTCTGTTAAGAACACGTACACTGTGAAATCCACATTGTGATGGAAGACAATAAAAGAAGCCCCCCACCACACACTCTTTAAAAAAATAAGCATACAGCATCTAGCACAATGCATTGCAAACTGAAAACAGTATTAAAGTGATCCACCCAGACCCTCTATGCTTTTCAAGTGCTCTGGGGGGTGGGGGAGTTTAGGAACCCCAGACCTAGAAGATAATGCATACTCTCTTAAGCTGAACATTGCAGTGGGAAATTGGCACCCTGAGAGACTTGCCTGTCATTATGGATCCTTTACAGGGAGGAAGCTCTGAGAAGCTTCCAAGGAACCCCAGGGGTTCTGGAACAGTGAGGGTCCTATTTACTTTAGGCAAATCTCAGCTTGATTGCTGATTTTTTAATTTAAAAAAATGGTTCAGTGCTGCATTTTTCTTTCATTTCAGTAAGTATTTTCATTTCTTAGTATTTTATTACAAAGATATCTCATAGCAGTTCAGAAAGATAAAACCATTTTTTAAAAAGTCATACATATTGCAGCACACATAGGCCAGAACAACTCAGCGACAGGGGTTCAGGAAAGTCCAAGCAAACAGGTGAGTTTTCGCTAAGTATCAGAAACGACCCCCCTTTGCTTAGTGCTTCCTGAATAAAGGGGGGGGGATTCCATTCCTGAGAGTCAGTCTGCTTCTGCAGGGATCACCATGGCAGCCCCCAATAAGCCCCATTGAGAAGGAAGGCTGCACATCACATCAGCTGCACTTATTGAGCTGAATCTTTCCACTCACTTCTGGCCACTGAAACTGCAATCCCACATATATGAAGTCCCATGTCTGTAGCACTGCACTGTGAGAGTCCTCTATGCCCCACTGCAGAGAGACGGGGTCTTGCTTTTATTCACCGTTAGGGAAATCAAAGGTGAAAGAATCAGGGCAAGTAGTATCCCTAACGTGGAAAAAGGAGCCAGCCCGGCCTGCCCATTCCCACGGCTGATATATGAGGCCACAAAATCCACCTTTTCCTCTTCTTAACCGACAAATAGGCTCAGGTTTGATTTGTACATCTGATTAAATAATAGCTGCCTATTATCCTGAGTGGACTCCAAGAAATGAAAGAAACTGATGTAGCGCAATGCTGTTTGCAAGCGTGGCATATTTAAAGATTTTCCTCATTCAATTGTCACAAGGTGAGAGTCAGAAATGTGCAATTGTTAATGGGTCATGTTGAATTCCAAAATCCACATTGGAGTGATACCTTCCTCAGGCCCAATCAGAATGCATGGCCTGCTTTAGAGTTCTCCAGAACTCTTCATATCAGAACAAAAATTTTTTTTCCTTCCAGTAGCACCTTAAAGACCAACTAAGTTAGTTCTTGGTATGAGCTTTCGTGTGCATGCACACTTCTTCAGGCACACTTCTTCAGATACACCTTCCAGTAGCACCTTAAAGACCAACTAAGTTAGTTCTTGGTATGAGCTTTCGTGTGCATGCACACTTCTTCAGGCACACTTCTTCAGATACACCTTCCAGTAGCACCTTAAAGACCAACTAAGTTAGTTCTTGGTATGAGCTTTCGTGTGCATGCACACTTCTTCAGATACAAGTGTATCTGAAGAAGTGTGCATGCACACGAAAGCTCATACCAAGAACTAACTTAGTTGGTCTTTAAGGTGCTACTGGAAGGAAAAAAAAATTTTGTTTTGACTATGGCAGACCAACACGGCTACCTTTCTGTAACTCTTCATATCAGGTGAGATGTTCAAAAGGACGGGCAAGGGGCATGGAAGTAGAGTACAAAAACTGGGCTGATACTTGTAAGCCATGAGGTTTGCTTGTAGGTTCAGTTCCAGGGTAGATATTGCAAGCTAAACAAATCCGTGGTAGGTGCTACAGGCATCAGGTTAAACACCTAGATCCTGGGATAAAGAAGCAATTTCTACTCATCATCTGTGAGAAATTAAAGTCTGGTAGTAATCCAAATCTTAAATAACAACAACAATAATTTACGGTATTATTTATACTCCACCCATCTGGCTGGGTTTCCTCAGCCTCTCTGAGCAGCTCACAACAAAATTTTAAAAGCACAACAAAACGTCAAACATTAAAAACTTCCCTAAACAGGGCTGCCTTCAGATGTCTTCTAAAAGTCAGATAGACACAGGTTCCTGGGAGATTCCTGACTGGCCTTGCAGACAACTTCATTGTCCAGAAAGTGGGAGAAGCAACAAGAGGAAAAGCCATTTTAGATCTGGTCCTAACTAATGTTGATGACCCGGTTAGTGGGGTAGAAGTGGAAGGATCATTAGGCGCGAGTGATCATGCTCTTCTGAAGTTTACTATACAGCGGAAAGGAGCAGCCAAGCATACTAGGACTCAATTTCTCGACTTTTAGAAAGCCGACTTCATAAAACTTAGGGAAGTGCTGGGTGAGATCCCATGGACAGTAATACTAAAAGGAAAGGGAGTTCATGATGGCTGGGAGCTTGTTAAGAGGGAGATAGTAAAAGCACAACTTCAGGCAATACCAATGAGACGGAAACATGGAAGGTGCCTCAAGAAGCCAGGGTGGCTATCTAAAGAACTTTTAACTGAGTTAAGATTAAAAAAGGATGTGTACAAAAAATGGAAAAGGGGGGAAACCACCAAAGAGGAATTGAAACAAATAGCCAGCACGTGTAGACACAAAGTCAGAAAAGCTAAAGCACAGAATGAACTCAGGCTTGCTAGAGAGGTTAAAAGCAACAAAAAAGGCTTTTATGGGTATGTTCGTAGCAAAAGGAAGAACAAAGAAACAGTGGGGTCACTCAGAGGAGAAGATGGTGAAATGCAAACAGGGGACACAGAAAGGGCTGAACTCCTCAATGCCTTCTTTGCCTCAGTCTTCTCCGATAAAGAAAACAATGCCCGACCTGAAGAATTTGGAGCAAATGATTCAGCAGAGGAAACGCAGCCCAGAATAACTAAGGAGATAGTACAAGAATACTTGGCTAATCTAGATGTATTCAAGTCTCCAGGGCCAGATGAACTGCATCCAAGAGTATTAAGAGAACTGGCAGATGTGATTTCAGAACCACTGGCAGTCATCTTTGAGAATTCCTGGAGAACAGGCAAAGTCCCGGCAGACTGGAGGAGGGCAAATGTTGTCCCTATTTTCAAAAAGGGGGAAAGAGAGGACCCAAATAATTACCGCCCAGTCAATCTGACATCAATACCAGGGAAGATTCTGGAGCAGATCATTAAGCAAACAGTCTGTGAGCACCTAGAAAGGAATGCTGTGATCACCAATAGTCAGCATGGATTTCTGAAAAATAAGTCATGTCAGACTAACCTGATCTCGTTTTTTGACAGAATTACAAGCCTGGTAGATGAAGGGAACACAGTGGATGTAGCCTACCTTGATTTCAGCAAGGCATTTGACAAGGTGCCCCATGATATTCTTGTAAAGAAGCTGGTAAAATGCGGTCTTGACTTTGCTACCACTCAGTGGATTTGTAACTGGCTGACTGACCGAACCCAAAGGGTTCCTCTTCATCCTGGAGAAGAGTGACTAGTGGGGTGCCACAGGGTTCTGTCTCTGTCTTATTCAACATCTTTATCAACGACTTGGATGATGGACTCAAGGGCATCCTGATCAAATTTGCAGATGACACCAAACTGGGAGCGGTGGCTAACACCCCAGAGGACAGGATCACACTTCAAAACGACCTTGACAGATTAGAGAACTGGGCCAAAACAAACAAGATGAATTTTAACAGGGAGAAATGTAAAGTATTGCACTTGGGCAAAAAAAATGAGAGGCACAAATACAAGATGGGTGACACCTGGCTTGAGAGCACTACATGTGAAAAGGATCTAGGAGTCTTGGTTGACCACAAACTAGACATGAGCTAACAGTGTGACGCGGCAGCTAAAAAAGCCAATGCAATTCTGGGCTGCATCAATAGGAGTATAGCATCTAGATCAAGGGAAGTCAGAGTGCCACTGTATTCTGCTCTGGTCAGACCTCACCAGGGGTACTGTGTCCAGTTCTGGGCACCACAGTTCAAGAAGGACATGGACAAACTGGAACGTGTCCAGAGGAGGGCAACCAAAATGGTCAAAGGCCTGGAAACGATGCCTTATGAGGAACGGCTAAGGGAGCTGGGCATGATTAGCCTGGAGAAGAGGAGGTTAAGGGGTGATATGATAGCCATGTTCAAATATATAAAAGGATGTCACATAGAGGAGGGCGAAAGGTTGTTTTCTGCTGCTCCAGAGAAGCGGACACGGAGCAATGGATCCAAACTACAAGAAAGAAGATTCCACCTAAACATTAGGAAGAACTTCCTGACAGTAAGAGCTGTTTGACAGTGGAATTTGCTGCCAAGGAGTGTGGTGGAGTCTCCTTCTTTGGAGGTCTTTAAGCAAAGGCTTGACAACCATATGTCAGGAGTGCTCTGATGGTGTTTCCTGCTTGGCAGGGGGTTGGACTCGATGGCCCTTGTG
Organism: Podarcis raffonei; assembly: GCF_027172205.1. NCBI lineage: Eukaryota > Metazoa > Chordata > Lepidosauria > Squamata > Lacertidae > Podarcis > Podarcis raffonei. Next base: position 60,435,954 of record NC_070613.1, on the reverse strand, counting down.
GTCTCTTCCAACTCTATGATTCTATGAAGTAAAGAGAAGCATGACAGTCTTTATTTATTTATTAAATAAACGAATTTGCATGTCATCCTTGCGCAGGGGCCATGCTAATCTTCTCTGTATCGTTCCAATTTTAGTATATGTGCTGCCAAAGCGAGCACATGACAGTCTTTATTTGAGGAAAGGCAGGAATGAACGTTGGGTGGCATACCAAGTTTTAAAAAGTCAATCGAAACAACTGATTGGAAGATATATAACCCTCAAAGTGCAACACCCATCTCTGGATGGTGAAAAATTATCTTTCTCGGTTGTAGATTCTGCCTTGAATGGGTTGTTTTGGATAAGAAGCAGCCACTGATTCTTTATCCCAGAATCCTAGATATGTAATCTCTGCTGCAGTTGGGAATGCTGCCATCTCAACCTTGGAACTGAGGATACAAGATGACCTCTTGGCTGTTAACACCCACTCTAATTTTTGTTTATTTTTGTTAATTTTTCCTGACCCCATCCCTTGCTTTGTGTAACATCTCACCTGATGAAGGGCTCTAAAGCTTGCCACACTTTCATGATATTTTGGCCCAGTTGTGGACTCGGGAGGTTTTTTTTCTAATGGACTTTTGTTTTTATGGCCCAGTCTGCATGTGATGCTTAGCCAAACCGTGAACCATGACAATACCACAAATGTGCAGGTATGCACAGTAAAATTAAAATATAATATATTTTTTTAATGGCCACTTTGCTCCTCCCTGGTCATCCTGCTGTCACCCTACCCAGAGCTAAACCGTGTGATGTCCAAACCCAGCCTTGTGGTTTTCCTCTCCCAGACAAACCATATGCAGTAAGCCAAGAATGAGCCTTGGCTATGTCTTCGGGTTTGAAAGGCCACCTGTGCATGCAACACAAAGGCCTTAACTCCAAGTAGGGTAGCCCCACAGGAGCAAAGCAGCCTTGATTTCTACAGTGAGTGCCCACACATTCCCACTCAGCTATGGTTTGGCCTAAAGTCCTTCCTTGCATGCAAGGCTAAGACACTCTGGGGACTTAGTCAACTCAAGTGTAGACAGAAAAACAGCTTCTTAATTTAGGAAAGGTCAGCCAAAGACGATCTGCTATCAAGCAACAAATCCTCAAATGATCTTCATCATCAGCAAACCAGTCTCTTATAATGCTTTTTTTTTTAAAGCCTATGCAACTTTTCCAATCCTGAATCCCAACCTTGTGTTCTGAGAAAAACTGTGTATGACTTGACCACCTGTGCTCAGTTATAGGCACCACTGTAATTGGAGTCACTGGTTTTCTTCTGCAAGTTTTTCTGGCAATTTACAGTTGTTTTGTTAAAAAACAAAACAACTGTAAATTGAGAATCCTCCTTTTTTGACCCCTTAGGAAGTCACTGGAAGCCCCCAAATTTAGTTTGAAAATGACAATTTACACCATCATTTGTATCATACATTATTACTATAGCAAATCCGAAACCCGCTGAGAGTATGTCCCACTGAAAACAATGGAACTTATTTCTGACAGGAAACACGTAGGACTGAACTGAACAGTTGCAATTCTAGGCAAACTCACAAGGGCACAAGTGTCTGTTGAGCATTAAGCTGCACTTCCAAGTGAATATGAACAGGGTTGCACAGCACAGTTTTTGCTCCAGGCAGCGTTTCCCTCCTCCCCTCCACTTTCTAGGAAGGCTGCAAATAAGACACTTGACTATGCTTGCTTTAGTCTCCTGAGGTTGAGGAGACTGACCATTCATTCGTTCATTTGGGAATTGGGAAGGCTCTTACGCAGTCCATCAGTGTCCCCTCCCTCCATCTTTTGCGTGTGCAAAGAATGGTTTTGAGACATAGATAACATATATATATATATATATATATATATATATATATATATATATATACACAGTTTTGCAACTGTATTCTGTTGCAAAAATGTGTCAGCTCTGGCTCAGTTCAGTAATATATATATTTTGCAACAGAATACAGTCACAATTGTGACCAGAATATAGAGCAATTCAACACCTAAACATTTTTCTCATTTGGGAGCTAAGTGTTCGCAAAGGAAAAAATGTGTCAAGTGAGAAGGTCAAAGGTCATATTACATCATCATGCCCTTTTCTGTCTTAAAGTCAAGCATTTTGGTCACAGGTGATACATCAGAAACTGAGTTGTTGTGGACACAAGCACAAATCAAACGCCAGGGGGCGATACAGCAAAGCAAACTTCACTTGCTCTCCGAACAGCCGAGCCAAAATTGCGCAGAAAATGGTCCGCACCAAATTCGCCCAGCCAAGCGCCAACTCCGCTCCCAGCGAGCAGTTTCCGCACCCGGAGCGGGGCAGGCCGGACGCCGGGGCATTTCAAAATGCGACTGAAGGGGAGCGGGCTTGATTTATAGCATTTGTATGCCACCCGGTAACATGAAGGTCTCCGGCTGGCTTAGAATGAATAAGGAAACAAGACCAGACGCGACGTCCGATGCGCCAGAAAGACCGCTGGAAATCAGCAGAATCTGAGAAGACAGATTTCTAAGGAAATGACCCGCGGCGAGAAGCTGCGCACAGCACGAACTGACGGCACGAGGAGGAACCGGAGCGGCGCACGGGACCTTCCATTCCTGCGCCGCGGGAAGCTGCCCCGGGGGAAGCCGACGAGCGCCCGCCTGTCCCGCCAGCCGCGCTGAGGGCGGGCGGGCGGCTCCTCCCTCCCTCGCTCCCTGGGCGCCGCCGCTCACCTGGCCCGCGGGTCCCTCGCAGCAGCAAGGCTCGCACTTCGCCGCCGCCTGCTCCGGGCGCGGGCTCCTGGGGGGCGCCGCTGACGTTGGTGCAGAGCCCCTTGCCGTCGAGCAGCGCGTGGAGCGGCTTCTGCTCGCCCCGGCGCGGCCGGCAGCGCAGCCCGGCGCCGCACAGCTCCGTGTAGACGCCGCACGGGCGGCCCTCGGGCAGCGCGCACGTCTGGCAGCAGCCGCAGCCCGGCTCGGGCACCAACTCGGCGCACGGGGCCGTCGGCGCCTGGCACTGCGCCCGCGCCCGGGAGTCGCACGGCTCGCAGCGCACCACCGGGCCCGGAGGAGCCCCCGACGCCGCCGCCAGAGCCCACAGCGGCGCCCACAGCAGCGCGCACAGGCGGCGCACCATCGCCGTCCCACGGACCGCGGGACCCGGCGCGGCGGAGGACGCGGGGAGCGAGGCTCTCCGGCGCCCGGGCGACGCGGCGGGGCCCCGCAAGGCTCCCTCTCGGGCGGCCCAACCGTCAGGCGCGGCCGGAGCTGGACGGAAGGAGCGCCGAGGCAGCGCGAGAGGCAGCCAGGCGCGCCCGCAGAGAGCTCCCTGCCGCCGAACAGCGCGGCTCGTCCATCTGCTGCCCGCCCGCCTCCGGCGCCGCCTATATAGCGCCCTGGCAGGACCCGCCCGAGGGGCGGGGCTGGGGGGGGCAGCGCGGCGGCCGAGGAAGCGCCCGCTCGCCGGACCCGCGCGCGGCTGAAGCTCGTGCCCTTTGGGATTGCCCCCGGCTTCCTATTCAGCACCCGCCGTAACTTAATAAAATATAAGTATACTTTTTTTTGGGGGGGGAGTTGCTAACCTGTACAGTATTTTTAAATCTAGCAATGTGTGTTGTCTGCCTTATGGAAAGATACCCACCTGCTTGGGCAGAGCTTTCATTAAGGCGTTATTCGCAGTCTTGCCGTCTATATCCATAATGCAGTTGCACCGAAACAATTATTCAGGAAGCAAGTGTATTAATATGCAACAAGACTCCCGTTTCAATCACTTGAATGGCATTGCCGTTCAAACTGCGGGCAAGCGCCGCGTCTCGTCATCAATTATGCGGGGCGGGGCTTACCTGTGCCCCCCCCCCAATATTTTATTTAGGTTGACACCTCTGTATCTCAGAATCCCAAGCAAAATTGAGATCTAATATCATCATATATCATCATCATATAAAAGAACAGGGCAAGGAGGCTTCCGTTTATTGAGGCTTTAAGCGATGGGAAATTATTTGTCTCTGTGTTTTAATCATCTGATGTCTCTCCCTTCCCTTTCTTTGTCTCTCCCTTCATCCTAAAAACACACCAGCAGAGGTCGCTGGGTGCCCAGTATTGAGTTGGGGGATTGAATAAATGAGCAGATTTGCAAAGAAGGCACTGGGTACTGACTCCAAATGGAGAAAGAAAGTTTTCTGTTCTGTTTTAAAACCCTCATAGCCTTTTTGGGGTCTGAAAAGCTTTGGGATGATTATGTAGATTGTGTCCAAGATCCAATGGCAAAATAAAGAGCATTTGAGCCATTGATGTCTGCATCTTCCTTCCATTGTAACTGGGACTGATTTTTATTGCACCTTTTCTGTTCCATTGCAAAATAAGGAGTTAATCATTTTTTTAAATTTGCAAGCGCCAAGTTTACACCCAGTTAAATAAATATTTAAGTTCTACCACAATCCCATGTAAGCCACCAATCTGCATATTCAATCTAGCTCTCTCTAGTATAGATTGCCATATGCCACTCATTTGAAAGTACACTTTGAGTAAGAGCCATACAGTGGATCTTCTCCTTCCCTCTGAACCTCTCAGCCAGACTTCTCTGTGACCCTTCCCCTCCACCGGAGGTGGGACCAGTTTGCTTTGGCCCAACAATAGCTGTCCAGGTATCAGCTGCCTTGGGGCGGCAGGCAGCCCTCATGCCTGCTGGGCGTTGACACGCTTCTCCACTCTTGGCCTCTTGTAGTTGGGCTTGGCTGCCATAAACAAGTCTTTGCGCTCACCATTATTATGGAGATCCTTTTGATATTTTAAAAGCTGCTACTATGGTTGCCCTTAGTATGTTTTCTATACAAACTCGTTCAGTTCTCCATACCAGATATGTATCTTGGTTGCTCTCTTTAGAACCCTCACCAGTTAGATTTCACTGATAGTAAGTGGAAGACAGAAGTGCCTGGCGTGCTCTGGTCCATGGGGTCACGAAGAGTCGGACATGACTAGACGACTAAACAACAACAAAGGCAGTCAAAAGCACACCATACCCTAGAGAAGGCACATCCTGTTGAGAGTGTACGTCCGGGCTTTGTAAACCAGCTGGGCTTCCAATATCAAGATTCGATACACGAGGGGAATTTGTGGTTCTCCTTGTCAGTGATGGTCAGGGTTGCTGAGAGCTACAAGTCAGCAACATCTAGAAGACCATAGATTTCCCATCCCTGCTATACTTAGAGCACTTACTTTGCCCCTTAGCGCAGGTGAGATTCATCCTAGGCCTCTAAATATCTCTGAGTACTTCTGACAATACTCCTGGTAATACAATCTTATGCAGGATTGTTGTTGTTTGTTGTTGTTGTTTTATTAAAATTATTTAGTTTTTCAGATTTTAAAATTTTACATTCAATTATCCAACCGCCATCATAAAAACAAGATTTCAAAGAACCTCCTGAACTTCCCTCCTCCCCTTTGTGGGTCCTATTGTTAATCATTTCCTCCTGCATCTTTTATATTGATCCAAATCTTTAACATCTTCATTATATCCAAAATTCCAACATTAAACTACAAGTGTTATTCCAATCCTGCTAATGATTTTAGTTGTTTACAATGCTTTTTAAGGTAAATTATGTATTTCCCCCATTCTTTATTAACATTTTGGTCTTCCTGATTTCTAATTCTTCTGGTCATTTTTGCCATTTCAGCATAATCCATCAACTTCATCTGCCATTCTTCTCTGGTAGAGACTTTGTCTTCTTTCCATCTCTGGACCATTAACATCTGGGCAGCTGTGGTTGCATACATAAATAGTCTTTTCTGCTCTGTTGGGATTTTGGCACCTAGAATTCCTAAAAGAAAAGCTTCAGGTTTTTTTAGAAAATGCAACCATATTTTAAACATTATTTTTTTCTAATTCATTGTATATCAATCTTATACAGGATTATTGACTCATCTTCAGATTTTGCTCCAGGGTTGTAAACTCCTTCACATAATATTTTATGTTTCAGTTAACATTATTTAACCTCAATTAACATTAAACTATTTGTTTATTAATTGCCTCAATTAATTAATTAATTAATTGTTTATTAATTGCCTCAATCTTCCCTACAAAAATAACCAAGAAGCATGCCACAGGTAGTTTAAATGCTTTCTTTTTATTGGATTTTAAAAGATGTGACCTGTGTAACACTTTTACAATCTCAAGAACTTATCTGTAAGTTGGATAAGTGCTTCCTCTAAAAGTATGAATCAATTTTTCCATCTATGGCAATGTACATAAAGAGCCTATGTTTCATGGGCAGGTGTCAAACTTACAGCAATGTTTCATTTGGAACTCTGCAAAAAAAAATTCTGGCCAATGAACCATTAATTGTTCTGTCAGTCAACCAGCTACAAATCCACCTAACAGTTACTGTTGAAGTCAGAGTAGCAAAATTGCAGCAAAAAGCTCAAATCATATATAGGACTGACGCCCGTCTTTGGAAATTAAATCAATGTCCAGACTTTAACATTCAAAAACTTTAACATTCAAAAACTTTACTCACAGAAACTTATAGATGAATTAAAATGCAATATTTATCATCACATGCTTATAGAAGCATGGGCTTGCAGTGTCCTATTATATTTTCCTCTCTTTCCAGAGCTCAGCACTCAGCCTTCTGTGTCTCCATTAGGCCATGCCTTGCAGCTGCTAGGAGAGATTTCCACTTTCACCTTTTCCTGCAGCTTTGCTCTTTCTTTCAAGCAGAGAAAAGCACTCCAAAACTCTATTCAGCCTTGCAGTGTTCACAGTGGATTCAAACACACAGCCATCTTGCTTACATAAGATGGAGTCTCAGCTTCACTAGATACCTCCCATATGACCAAAGTTAGCCAATCACATGAGAACCACTAGAGAACTCTATAGAATCCAGTTACCAACCAATCATATTTAAATACATAGTGATGCATACAAGCGTTTATAATTTCAGTGAATTAAATTACTATACTTAACATTTACCTCACTTAGCCAATATTTTACTAGCCTCCTTACAATAATATCATGGGGGATTTTGTCAAAAGCCTTACTGAAATCAATATATGGTATGTCCACGGTATTCCCCTGATCCATCAAGCTTGTACTTTACTCCATCCGGGAAAAAATTGAAATTTGTCTGGCATGACTTATTTTTGAGGAACCCATGCTGGGTCTTAGTAATCATAGCATCCTTTTCTAAGTGCTCACAGACCGGCTGTTGAATTCTCTGTTCTAGCACCTTTCCTGGAATTGATGTCCAGTTCGCCTGTTGGCAGTTACCTGGGTCTTCTCCCCCCCCCCCCTTTTGAAGATGGGGACAACATTTGCCCACCTCCGCTCTGCAGGGATCTCACCTGTTCTCCAAGAATTCACAAAGAGCAGAGACAGATGTTCTGAGGTTACATCTGCAAACTCCTTTAGTACCCTTGGATGCAGCTCACCAGACCCTGGAGATTTGAATTCATTTCAAGTAGCCAGTTGTTCCCTTACTACCTCTTTTTATATCTTGGGCTTCAGCTCCCTCCTTACATCATTTATTCTGTTATCACCAGGTTGGGCATCACTTTCCTTATGGGTGAAGACAGAGGCAAAGTATGTGTTGAGCAGTTCCGCCTTTTCTCTGTAACCCAATAGCATTTCTCTGTCCATCTTCTCCATGCAGAGGACCAACCACTTGCTTTTTCTTCTTGTTGTTTTGAACATTGCCAAATAAACATTTATTATTATTTTTAGGCTCTCTTGCAAGCCTGAGCTCATTCTGAGCTTTGAGCTGCCTGACATTCTCCTTGCAACTGTTGGCTACTCATGTATACTCCTTCTTTGGCATTTCCCATTTCTTCCATTTCTTGTAAATGCCCTTCTTACTTCTCAGCTCATCTGTAAGCTTCTTATGCAGCCACACCGGTTTCCCCTGCACCGGCTTCTTATGCAGCCACACCGGTTTCCCCAGATGCCTTCCACTTTTCTTTGTGCTGGAATTGTGTGCATTTGGGCCTTCAATATTCCACCTTCAAGAAACTCCCATCCATCTCCCCACTCCCATCCATCTCCCAGAGTGGGGAGCACATTGTCGGCACTGACCAGCAGCAAATGAGCCTCTCCCATCCATCAGTTCAAGAAGGACACTGACAAACTGGAACGTGTCCAGAGGAGGGCAACCAAAAAAAAAAAAAAGCCTTTGAGGCCTGGAAACGATGCCTTATGAGGAACAGCTAAGGGAGCTGGGCATGTTTAGCCTGGAGAAGAGGAGGTTAAGGGGTGATATGATAGCCATGTTCAAATATATAAAAGGATGTCACATAGAGGATGGAGAAAGGTTGTTTTCTGCTGCTCCAGAGAAGCGGACACGGAGCAATGGATCCAAACTGCAGGAAAGAAGATTCCACCTAAACATTAGGAAGAACTTCCTGACAGTAAGAGCTGTTCGACAGTGGAATTTGCTGCCAAGGAGTGTGGTGGAGTCTCCTTCTTTGGAAGTCTTTAAGCAGAGGCTTGACAACCATATGTCAGGAGTGCTCTGATGGTGTTTCCTGCTTGGCAGGGGGTTGGACTCGATGGCCCTTGTGGTCTCTTCCAACTCTATGATTCTATGATTCTATGATCTTGGGTTCCATGAGAATGCAACCAGAATGCATGTCCAACTACAGTCAGCTTTCCCTTGCCTCTCTATCATGAAACAGCAACAAGAACCCCCACATCATTCTAAAGGTCATCAATATTATTTTTAAAGCGCACATTTTATATGCACAAAATAAAATGGGATGGGTGGAGGATGGTGGTAGCACCAGGTTTAGGGCGGTGCAGGCAGCTCCCCGCACAGGACACTAACCCAAGGGGACACAAAATAATAATTATAAAATAATAAGGAATAAATAAGGAATTATTGTAAAAATGAGAAATGGGGGCGGGGGCAGATTTTGTCCTCTCTGAGGGCTGCACATTACCAAAATCCATCCCTGATAGTGGCAAGACTCCCAGGTCAAAGGGAATTTGTCACAGCAGCAAGCTCACCCTACCTAGGTTCCTTTGCGCCCTGGGAAGGGGGTGTATCTGCCGCCACTCAAAATATCACTTGACTGCAATGGCTGCTTTAGAAATTGTTACGTTTCACATGTCCCACATACTCAAAACACTGTCAAGCTTCATAGACTGGAGCAGAGGCTGGGTCCTTTGCTAACTGAACTATTTTGGGGTGCAGTTTGTTTATTTTTAAAAAGCAAATGTTCCAGTGAGCGTCAGTCCAAAATGCTTGCACAGTAACAGCCCTTGCACACCCCATTCGAGATATTGGGCATGTTGTTGCTATACATATGCGGTAAAGGCAAGAGAAGGGAGGGGACTGTGCTGCCAGGAGGGGGCTCCCTGTGCCCCTTGGCTCCTCACAGGAGCTGCTCCCTGCTGGCTCTTGGGCAAGGCGCTTCCTGGTCCCCTTGGCAGGCAGCACCCCCAGAGTGGGGAGCACAAGCCCTTCTAGGAAGCTGCCATCTACTGAGTCAGAGCTTGGGTCCATCTAGCTCAGCATTGTCGGCACTGACCAGCAGCAAAGGAGCCTCTCCAAGCTCTGCCTGGAGATGCTGCCAGTGGGGACTAAACCAGAGACCTTCTGCTGGCCAGGCAGACACGCCACTGCTGTACTTCCCCAAGCCTTTGCAGAGCAACATTAGCAGCAAAAGACAAAGTCAAGGGAGAGAGGAAAAGAAAGGAAATGCACAAATGTATGTACAACTGACTACAGGAAGAACGTGGGTGGCAGCAAGGAGAACAGCTGTTGTAGCATACATAAAAAAAGTTCTGTCCTTCTTTGCCACCACTTGGCCAACCATGCCCAAGAGAAAGGCCTCTGGTTTCTTCAAGAAGGTATATTTAAATACCTTTTTCAATTCATTATATATCATTTCCCAGAAAGCCTTAATCCTGAGGGAACGTCCACCAAAGGTGAAAGAATGTACCTTCATTTTCCTTACATTTCCAACATTTGTTGTCGGGCAAATGATAGATTTTTGCAAGCTTGACTGGGGTCATGTACCACCTGTATATCATTTTCATAATATTCTCTCTTAAGGCATTACATGCCGTAAATTTAATCCCGGTGGTCCACAACTGTTCCCAGTCAGCAAACATGATATTATGTCCAACGTCTTGTGCCCATTTAATCATTACAGATTTAACCGTCTCATCCTGAGTATTCCATTTCAGCAGCAAGTTATACATTTTTGACAAAGTCTTAGTTTTGGATTCTAGCAATTCTGTTTCCAATTTAGATTTTTCCACCTGGAAACCAACTTTCTTGTCCAAATTATAAACCTCCATTATCTGGTAATAATGAAGCCAATCTCGCACTTTATCTTTCAGTTTCTCCAAACTCTGCAATTTCAGTCTGTCCCCTTCTTGTTCCAAAATTTCCCAGTATTTTGGCCATTTGGCCTCCATGTTAAGTTTTCTCTGAGCCTTAGCCTCCATTGGTGACAACCACCTTGGAGTTTTATTTTCCAATTGATCTTTATATCTAGTCCAAACATTAAACAGTGCTCTCCTGACAATATGATTTTTAAAAGCTTTGTGTGCTTTCACCTTGTCGTACCACAAATATGCATGCCACCCAAAAACATTGTTAAAACCTTCAAGATCCAAAATGTCTGTGTTCTCAAGAAGCAGCCAGTCTTTCAACCAGCAATGGAGGGCCAAGTTTGACCATGCCTGGGTCACTAACAGGAAGAGGTATAAAACCACAGAAACAAATCAGGAGGGATTCAGAATGAATGCTCATTGTGGAATAATCACCCCATAAAGAAACCAAAACAAATGTGCAATAAAGACAGGACATAGTCTAACCACTGCATAAGCTCTGTGCAATTGGCATGCATAAGGATGAATGCTCAATAAAGTGGTCTCAGTGAGCCTTTCCTTACAGGACTTTGGAATGTTCTACATTTCCCAGATGTGTGAGAAATGGCCTGAAACCAGAAATGTGATATTGGATAGTCAGACCTCAAGCTGAAGTGCTAAATGTTTTATATATTGAGGTAAAAAGGTAAAGGATGCAACAAGTTTATTTAGTATTGTGAGCTGAATGGCAAAATGCACAAAAGTTAATCATGCAGATAATTTCATAAGGCTAAAACAACAACTAGTGCCCTATTTACACCAGCTTGTGTATGGGGATAACAGACCACATATGTAGAGTGAATCTCAGATAGTGCTCTTATGGAAGCCATATAAGCCTCCTTCTTTACACATGGGCTCATATCACCCCATTTCATTGAATAACTTTGATGCCAAGTTGTTTACCTTTGCTTTTGCTAAAAGACTAAACATCTTTATTGGAATGTCAGAAATTCAGGGTTCATTGCCAGAAGACATATTTCTGACTCCATTATTATATTTCATGCTATTACATGGTATTTCAAACATATGTTACCTTAGGTCTCTCTTATCAATAAAGAGACTTGAGAAGGCTGCCAGGGTGTTTGTGCATCCTTGCAAATTTGTCAGAATGTTACAGGGGGGGAAAACACCACTTTTAAGCAAGATAATGCAATGACCTTGGTGTTTCAGGTAAAACTGTACTCACCTGGAGTGACCCAAATAGTGCCTGTCAAACAAGTTTTGGAGAGAATAGAAACCCTTTAACCACAACATCTCTCTCTCATAAACAGCAAAACTACAGAGCAATGAAGAAATAAAACTGGGAGGAGGGACATGTCAGAGAGATATTGTCAGGCTTCAGTGTGGGGGAAAAAACCACCTCTGAGGTCTCACGGGTACCCTTGACCTATATTGTTCTTGGGAAAACTAGAAGACTCTGAGAAAGGGAGTTTTGTCCCAAGGCGAAGAAAGAGTTCCCAGAGAACAAACAGAGGTTGTAAGAAGAGTCACATTAAAACTGCAGCACGAAAGCCACAGCAAAAGTGCAATTTCCTTCCATGCGACAATGAATTCACTTTTCTCTCAATTGAATGAAGGTGAGTTGTGTATCCCACTGGGTCCAGAACCAAAAGTTGCACAACAAAATTTAAGATGCAAACATGAGAGGGAGCAAATATGTTAATTTCCATTTTGTTTACATGTAGATTTTTCATTTGGAAAAACTCTAGTCATGTTCCATATGAACCTGGGTTATTTAGCTCAGTGCTGACAGCAGCTCTAAAAAGACAGGTAGAGAGATGGGCCTGTTTCTGAAAGCCATTTAATTGGATTTGCCAAAGACTGGACTGCATATTGTTGTTTAGATCTGGAGGGTAGGCTAGAATATTATTTATTATTTATCATTCCTCTTACTTGTGTGAGATTAACATTTAGTTAGCAGAATTTAAAATTGCCATCCCTTTGCAGCATAAAGTGTGGAAACATCTGCAACAAGGTTTCTTTTTTTTAATAAAGATATTTATTAAGTTTCCAATTTTATACAAACAAAAAGCAAAAAGCAAAAGAAAAACACATACAATTCTGAATACTTAATTTTCTATGACATATTTCCCTGACCTCCTCATACCTCCCCTTCTTGTATTCCAATTCAAATTATTTACTCAGCAAATCCTTATCTCATAACATTACAGCTGGAAACCCCTTAATTTCAATCCAACATCATTCAACATTCTTTAATTTTACAATATTTCTGTAAATAGTCCTTAAATTTCTTCCAATCTTCTTCCACCGGCTCTTCTCCCTGGTCACGGATTCTGCCAGTCATTTCTGCCAATCCCATACAGTCGATCATCTTCATCTGCCATTCTTCCAGAGTGGGTAAATCTTGCGTCTTCCAATACTTTGCAATAAGTATTCTTGCTGCTGTTGTAGCATACATAAAAAACGTTCTGTCCTTCTTTGACACCAATTGGCCGACCATGCCCAAGAGAAAGGCCTCTGGTTTCTTCAAGAAGGTATATTTAAATACCTTTTTCAATTCATTATATATCATTTCCCAGAATGCCTTAATCTTAGGGCACGTCCACCAAAGGTGAAAGAATGTACCTTCTGTTTCCTTACATTTCCAACATTTATTATCGGGCAAATGATAGATTTTTGCAAGCTTGACTGGGGTCATGTACCACCTGTATATCATTTTCATAATATTCTCTCTTAAGGCATTACATGCCGTAAACTTCATACCTGTGGTCCATAACTGTTCCCAGTCAGCAATAATAATATTATGTCCAACGTCTTGTGCCCATTTAATCATAACAGATTTAACCGTCTCATCCTGAGTATTCCATTTCAACAACAAATTGTACATTTTTGACAAAGTCTTGGTTTTGGGTTCTAACAGTTCTGTTTCCAATTTAGATTTTTCCACCTGGAAGCCAACTTTCTTATCCAAATTGTAAGCTTCCATTATCTGATAATAATGAAGCCAGTCTCGCACTTTATCTTTTAATTTCTCAAAACTCTGTAATTTCAATCTGTCCCCTTCTTGCTCCAAAATTTCCCAATATTTTGGCCATTCGGCCTCCATGTTAAGTTTTTTCTGAGCCTTAGCCTCCATTGGTGACAACCACCTTGGGGTTTTATTTTCTAGTAAATCCCTGTATCTTATCCAAACGTTAAACAATGCTTTCCTGACAATATGGTTTTTAAATGCCTTATGTGCTTTAACCTTGTCGTACCACAAATATGCATGCCACCCAAACACATTATTGAAACCTTCTAAATCCAAAATGTCTGTGTTCTCAAAAAGCAGCCACTCTTTCAGCCAGCAGAATGCTGCTGATTCATAGTAAAGTTTAAGGTCTGGCAGGGCAAATCCACCCCTTTCCTTTACATCAGTTAATATCTTGAATTTTATTCTGGGCTTCTTGCCCTGCCAGACGAATTTAGAAATGTCTTTCTGCCACTTCTTGAAACAATCCATTTTGTCCAAAATTTGCAGTGTTTGAAACAAAAACAGCATTCTAGGCAGTACATTCATCTTTATAGCTGCAATTCGACCCAACAAGGAAAGCTTCAAATTTGACCAAATTTCTAAGTCTTTTTTCACTTCCGTCCAACATTTTTCATAATTATCTTTAAATAAGTTCCCATTTTTTGCTGTCATGTTAATCCCCAAGTATTTCACTTTCTTAACCACAGTCAATCCTGTTTCATTCTGAAACTTCTCTCTTTCAATCGGTGTTAAATTTTTCTCAAGAACCTTAGTTTTTAACTTATTCAATTTGAACCCTGCAACCTGACCAAATTCTTGAATTAATTCTAAAACTCTTTTAGTACTAGATTCTGGCTCCTGTAGTGTCAAGACTAGGTCATCTGCAAATGCTCTCAATTTATACTGTTTAGCTCCGACCTATATACCTTTAACCATCCGGTCCCTTATGATCATATTCAGCAAGACCTCCAGGACCGATATAAAAAGCAAAGGGGAAATTGGGCATCCCTGTCGTGTCCCTTTTTCTATCTTAAATTGTTCCATAACCACATTATTTACAATTAATTTGGCCGTTTGTTCAGAATATATTGCACCTATACCATTCTCAAAGCCATGGCCTACCCCCATACCCTGTAAATTCTTTTTCATAAAGCTCCAAGAAATATTGTCAAAGGCTTTCTCCGCATCCACAAATATCAGAACTGCTTTAGTGTTTATATTCACTTCTAGCTTTTCCAAAATGTCAATTATATTCCTCAGATTATCAGATAGATGTCTTCCCGGTAGAAAGCCCGCTTGGTCCTTATGAATCTCTTCCATCAATACTTTTTTCAGTCTCTTAGCCAAAATATCAGCAAAAATTTTGTAATCCACATTTAGTAGAGATATGGGACGGTAGTTCCTAAATTGAGTCTTTTCAGTCTCTCTTTTTGGTATTAGTGTAATATAGGCCTCTTTCCACGATTCTGGTGCCCTTTTCCCATCCAAAATTTCATTACAGACTTCCTTCAAAGGTTGTAATAGCCACTCTTTCAAAGATCTATAGTATCTGGAAGTCAGCCCATCCGGTCCTGGAGACTTGCCTAGTTGCATATTTTGAATGGCACCTTCTATCTCCTGGTCAGATATTTTACATTTCAACATTAATTTACTTTCTTGTGGAATTTTTTGTAATCCATTTATCTTCAAAAATCGGTCAATGTCCATTTCATTCTGTGGCCCTTGTGCATATAGTTGCTTGAAATACTTCTGGAAGCAATTTCTAATCTCAATTGGATTATGTATGTCTTTTCCTTCTACTTCTAAGTTTGTGATGGTATTTAGTTTTTGTCTTTTTTTCAATTGCCAAGCCAGTAATTTCCCACATTTGTTCGCTGATTCAAATGTCTTTTGTCTCATTTGTTTAATTTTCCATTCTATTTCCTGATTCATCAATTCCATATATTGTACTTGATATAGCTTTATTTCTTTAAAAATCTCCTGCGACTTTGGCTTTACTCTCAGTTTTTTCTCTCCTTCTTTTATTTTTTCCAAAATTTTATCCTTTTTCTCATTTCGGCTTCTCTTTTTTATTGCATTCTGTTGAATCAGGAACCCTCTCATCACAGCTTTACTTGCATCCCAGATTACTCTTTTTTCAACATTAGTAGTCATATTTATTTCAAAATAGTCTCTCAAAGTTTTTGGGGCCTTTTTATATACTTCTTCATCTCTAAATAAAGTGTCATTCATCCTCCATCTAAAGGAACCGGGTGTTATTTGCTTCATCTCCATCTTTACAGCGTTATGGTCTGAGCAGGTTTTAGGGCAGATTTCCACTTTCTTTATCTTTGGTGCCATTCCTCTAGTAATCCAGATTTGGTCAATTCTAGTCCATGTCATCTTAGCTTCAGAGAAGAAAGTTCCCTCTCTCCCCAGAGGGTTCTTAGTTCTCCAGATATCAATCAAGTCCATATTGTCAGTCAATTCAAAGAAAGTTTTTGGTAGTCTACCATCTTTGGTGACTACCTGTTTTTGTGACTTATCCATATTTGTAGATACAACTCCATTCATGTCCCCCATCAAGATTATATTATAGTCCATATAGTCCAGAAGAACCTCATGCAACTTCTTAAAAAATTCAGATTTCCCCTCGTTCGGTGCATACACCCCTACAATCAAAAATTTCTCTCCTTGAAATTGGATTTCAATAGCCAAATATCTTCCTTGTTCATCTTTAAAAATTAGTTTCGGTAAAAATTTCTCCTTTGCATAAATCACCACACCTCTCTTTTTAACCTTATCAGACGAAATAAATTCTTGTCCCAGTCTCTTATTGATAAGTATTTTCCTGTGTAACCTCATTACATGTGTTTCCTGTAAACAAATCAAGTCCAATTGTTCTTTTCTTAATATATGAAAAACACCTTTTCTCTTTCGAGGGGAATTAAGTCCATTACAATTCCAACTTAGAAGTTGCAGAGCCATGATGGGTTACTTATTCTTCCCTCCGACTGCCCCGAGTTGTTGTTCTTCTTCTGTCAGTGGTATGTCTTTCCCTGGTCCAAAAAGTTCAAATGATAAATTTGCTATGTCTGCAATTCCTTTTCCTGATGCAGTTGGTTCCTCTCCAGCTTCCACTTCCTTCTGTAAGTCCTCCTCGTGATCATTCAAAAATTTGTCTTTATCATTCACTGTCCTTATTCTTATTTTTCTTCCTTTATATTTGAAAGATAGGCCTTGGGGAAATTCCCATCTAAAAAGTATTCTATTTCTTCTCAATAAACCCACAAGATCTCTGTAGTGGGCCCTTACATCCAAAATATGTTTGGGTATATCCTTGAAGATCTCCACAAATGAATCTTCAATTTCCAGAGTTCTTTGATAGTGCAAATTTAAAATTTTGTCTCTTTCTTCCTTTGTTCTTAAGGTAATCAAACAGTCTCTTGCTCTGTTCTTTCTTTGTCTTCTACCAAGCCTAAATGCACTCACTATCTTGAATTCTTCTTTCCCCAGGTCCTGTTGCCAAAAATCTGTAAATTCCTTTGTAAGGAAGTCTGCCAGGTTGTCTTTCTCACTTTCCGGTACTGCTCTGAGTCTTAAATTCCTCTCTTTCCCTTGTAATTCAATCATAGATAGTGTCAAATCATGATCCTCAAGTTTCTTATATACCGGTGGTATCTTCTCTTGGACAGCGGTTGCAATCTCCTTAGCTTCCTCAGCTAACTTCCGAGTCAAGGCCGATTCCTCCAATAATTTTTCAATAGACTTTGTATTAGAATTCACCTTCTTTCCCAGTTCATTTATACTTGTAGTGTTCAAATCAATTTTTGCTGAGGCCTCAGCTACTTGTTTATTTGTCTCTGCAACCTGTTTAGCTAAGTTTTCCAGAGATGCATTAATTTTACCAAGTGCCTGAGCCAATAAGTCTTCTGATGACATAGCTTTTAGCTTACCTTGCGAAGCAGCAGCTCCTACTATGCCTGCTGCTCTGGATGTTGAAGCCCTTCTCTGATGTGTAGTGTCAGTTTTGTATTGTCTACCAGACCTGGTAGTCTTTTCCTGTGTCAGCTCTATCTTCCCTTTCTCATTTGCCATAGCACTCCCATACAAAATCCAAGGTCAGTCTCACGCCTGGTAACTTTGTTTTGAAAAGGAATTTTCCAGGCTAAGTTGCTTAGTAGCTTAATAATTGTTACAACATAATCTCCTCTAGGGGGACACACTTCCAACTTCACTTGCAACTTTTAAAACAAATATAGTCCTTATAAGTCCCCCTTATCTCTTAAAAAGCCACAGTTTCAATTAAAAGTTACTTTTTGGTCCAAATCAGTTCAAAAAACAATTGTATCCTTTCACAGAGTATCAGTGTTCTTTACCCTTAACGTGTTGACAGCTGTCAAAGGCAGTCCGTTCCCAGGTTTTGGAGGCAGCAGATATAACTTTACTTCCCTCTTTCCTTGCAGGTAAATAATGCTCAAATTTCTCCCCTCCACCCCTGCAAACAGGAGGGGGATCGCTTTTTTGGTGTTGGATTTGGAATCTTTAAAAGACGTCTTTCAAAGTTACAGCTTTACAATCTCTTTGCTTTGATCTATTTACAAGCCGGGAAGGCAGACTTCCTGTTTATACCTTTCCCGTTTCGGTACCAAATTTACTCAATTTTTCTTCAATTTTTATTTCTTGCTCCTACTCACGGGTAGTTGCTTTGAGTCCCAATTGTCCAGAAATAAATCAGCGCTCTCCAACCACGGCTTGCGGCTTCACTCCGCGAAGTGGGTAGACGACTCTCAGCTCTGCGCCGCTCACCCCCCGTTCCATTCGGAAGCCTTTAAAAAGGCTCCTTCGCAGTAGTGGGGGGGCGCAAATGGAGCCCGCCGAGTCTCCGTGCTCACAGGCTTCACCGCCTGTGATTTCTTCGGGTCTCCACTTCGCCGCAGCAGCCAGACCCAGTCCTCACAGAGCCGGTTCCCTCCGGAGCTCAGAGGGAACCCGCCATTAGTCGCTGGCGCTGACCGGAAGTCCTGCAACAAGGTTTCTTAACCTGATTAAGAAATCCGGATGCTTTAGCCAATTGGATCTTCTTTCTTTCTTTCTTTCTTTCTTTCTTTCTTTCTTTCTTTTTTGGGCTTTTGTGATGGGATGATGAGCTGCTTGTGCGTGAAATTCCTAGTCCCTCAGAGTTTGGCTCAGTCCACAAACCTCTGTCTGTAACGGAGCTCCTTAAGCATGGCTCCGTCAGTCGCTGGTAGAATCCGACAGTGGGCGTTTACGGAATTTCTTCCAGCATAAAAGCTCCTTAACGGAAACGTGCCTTCTGGACTCTCGGCGCGACAGTTTCCGGCGAGGAGTGGGTGTCCCTATAGGAGGTCCTGAAACCTCCCCACTGTTTTCGCTGGAACTGTCTCTGAGCCATCCCTCCGCCTCACTTTCCCTTGGAGCTCCTTCTCTCCCCCTGCTGGTTCCCTCCTCAGCTGATAAGTCTCTCCCAACCTCTGTGAGCCCTTTCACCTCCTGTTCTTCCGATGGCAGTTCCCTGACATCCACCTCCCCTCCAGGGCCCCCTTCACCCCCTCCCCTCCCCTCCTCTGCGGGCGGCGAGGGAGCAAAACCCCTGAAAGAACCTCCCTCATCTTCCGAACTCTCGAACATTTCCCTCCACCGGTTGCTGTTTCTGGTTTCTAAGTACTCCTCCTCATCGGAGTCTATTCCTTCTTCCAACTCCGATTCCGTGAATCCTTCTAGTTCCTCCTCCTCGTCGGTGGTGCCAAAGTACTCCCTCCGGAACCTCGCTACTGACTGAGGTTTCCTGGGGAACCTTTGATGGAACGTTTCGATCAAGATCTCGTCATTGACCTCCTCTGCCGTCACCCAGGCATTTTCCGACTCCGGTTCCCCTTCCCACGCTACCAAATACTCCACCTGATTACCCTTCCACCTGGAGTCGATGATTTCCGCCACATGGTTGCTGCTTTCCCTCTCTTCTAAGACTGGTCCCCGTGTGGAAACCCCTTCACCTTCCCCCCTATACGGTGACAGTAATGACCTGTGGAATACTGGGTGCAGTTTCATGTGGTTCGGTAACTGGAGTCTGAAAGCCACTGGGTTGACCTGTTGAATGACCTCAAATGGTCCCAATCTTTTGGGTCTCAATTTCTTGCAACCCCCCTTGAACGGCAACCCTTGGGTTGACAGCCACACCTGACTCCCCACCCTTATGGTTTCACCTTCCCTTCTGCTCTTGTCTGCCTGCCTCTTATATTCTTCTTTGGCCCTTTCTAAGTTGAGTTGGAGTTGACGATGGATCGCTTCCATTTCTTCTACAAAATGTTCGGCGGCCGGGACGCTCCATCTCTCCCCTCCTCCCCCTGGAAATGCCCTGGGGTGGCACCCATAATTAGCCAAAAAGGGGCTCATCCCGGTGGACACATTCTCCGCATTATTGTAGGCAAATTCCGCTAGCGCCAACTTTTCAACCCAATCATTCTCTCTGTCATTGACATAACACCTCAGGTATTGTTGGAGGATACCGTTTGCTCTCTCCGCCTGCCCGTTGGTTTCGGGGTGCCTGGCAGTCGAAAAATTGACCTCTACGTGCAGTAAGCTCATGAGGTTCCTCCAGAACCTGGACGTGAATTGTTTGCCTCTGTCTGAGACCACCCTCAAGGGGGCGCCATGCAGCCTAAAAATATGTTCTACAAACAATTTCGCTGTCTCTTCCGCCGTGACTGCATGTGAGCAAGCTACAAAGTGGCACATCTTAGTTAACAGGTCTACTACGACCAGGATGGCGGTTTTCCCCTTGGATTTCGGCTGATCAGTCATAAAATCTATCGATACCGCCTCCTACGGTCGTTCTGGTGTGGGTAACGGTTCTAATAACCCCGCCGGCGCCCGCCTTTCTCCTTTGGCTCGCTGGCATTGGTCACACCCTCTTACATACTCCCGTACATCTTCCCTCACCTTGGGCCACCAAAATTCCCGGGTAACCAACCACATGGTCTTGTGTTGCCCAAAATGCCCCGCTGTGGGGCTGTCGTGCAGCTGTTTGAGTACTCTCCCTCTCAATTCCCCTTCGGGTATATATAGTGCCCCTTTGTAATACAATGCCCCGTTTCTTTCTTCAAAACCTCCGGGGTTTTCTCCCTCTCTCCTTAGACATCTGAGCTTATTCTGGGCGTATTCATCATTCTCCGTTCCCTCTACCAGTTCCCTTTGCCCCACCAATGCCGCCCCACACACCCAGCGGTCCTCTGGGATGATATGTCTCTCTTCGGGTGCTCCCTCCCCCTCCAAATATTCAGGTTTGCGTGAGAGAGCGTCCGCCCTGACGTTTTCTGGACCTGGCACATAGCAAATTTCAAAATGGAATTTGGAGAACTCCTGGGCCCACCTCACTTGTCGTTGGTTGAGCACTCGTGCCGTTCTCCAATACTCTAAATTCTTGTGGTCCGTGCACACTTGCACCTTATGTTGGGCACCAATTAGTAAGTGTCTCCATCTCCGGAACGCTTCGTGAATGGCAAGTAGTTCTCGGTCATATACCGTGTAGTTCCTCTCGGATTTGTTAAGCTTACGTGAGAAGAATGCACACGGTCTCCACGCCGACTTACTCTTCCCCGGCTGAAGAAGCACCGCCCCCACCGCCCGGTCTGATGCATCAGTTTCCACCCTCATTGGTTTTTGTAAATCCACATGCAGGAGCTGTTCTTCCGAAGCGAATGCCTTTTTCAATTCCTCAAATGCTTGCTCCACCTCCGCCGTCCAAACAAATTTCTTCTTGCTACTGAGACAGTCCGTAATGGGAGCCGTTAAGTGGGCAAAGTTCTTGATGAACTTACGATAAAAGTTCCCAAACCCTAAGAATCTTTGCACATCCTTTTTCGTTTTCGGTGTCTTCCATTCCAGCACCGCCTGGACCTTGCCTGGATCCCTTGTCTGACAAGCGGTACCCCAGGAATTCCACCTCCTTGGTGTGAAACTGACACTTCTCCAATTTCACCCACAGCTGGTTTGCTTGCAGTTGGCTCAACACTTCCCTGTTTATAAGCCATCAACTGTCTGCACACCACTCCCTGCTCAATGTCGCTGGAAAACATCAGATCCATGGCGCGAAAAAACTTCCTCGTGTCCTTCAGGACGTCATTATTCCCTGCCATCAGGGGTCTAACCCAGTCTCTCGCCCCCCCCTTCGAGATGGCCAACCACAAACGCCACTCGCGATTCCTCGTCGGGAAAGTCGTCAAACTGCAGATTGAGAGCATACTGCATCTCTGTCCTAAAGGCTTGATAGTTCCTGGGATCCCCCCCCAAACTTCTGCACCAATCCTGGCATCTTTCTTGCCAGTGGGGAGCCTTTTGCATTTTCTGCATCCTGCGCCCTCCTCTCCTCGAGCCTCGCCGTTTGCAGCGCTAGCTGGACCTCCAACACCCGGTACCTTTCTTCCAGGCTTGGACCCGCTCCAGCTCCTCCCGCTTCTCCGGTTCCGGCTGGGTTGCTCATGATGCCTCTCTGCACAAGCTGCCTTCAGGGACTGTCGGATTGCTGTGATGGGATGATGAGCTGCTTGTGCGTGAAATTCCTAGTCCCTCAGAGTTTGGCTCAGTCCACAAACCTCTGTCTGTAACGGAGCTCCTTAAGCATGGCTCCGTCAGTCGCTGGTAGAATCCGACAGTGGGCGTTTACGGAATTTCTTCCAGCATAAAAGCTCCTTAACGGAAACGCGCCTTCTGGACTCTCGGCGCGACAGTTTCCGGCGAGGAGTGGGTGTCCCTATAGGAGGTCCTGAAACCTCCCCACTGTTTTCGCTGGAACTGTCTCTGAGCCATCCCTCCGCCTCACTTTCCCTTGGAGCTCCTTCTCTCCCCCTGCTGGTTCCCTCCTCAGCTGATAAGTCTCTCCCAACCTCTGTGAGCCCTTTCACCTCCTGTTCTTCCGATGGCAGTTCCCTGACAGCTTTTAAATGCATTCTTTAATCTGTATTATACACAAAAGAAAGGAGTTGTGTGTTGGATACAAAAAAAAGCCATTCACCTTTGAATGAAAAATTAGGATAAAACACCCCCCCCAAACACACATACTTGGAGCACAAATGGAACAACATTCATTCCAAAAGCCAACCGAATAACAGTATATAAATCCAGACACAAACAGGAAAGGATACCTTTAGTACATAGAAAAAGTCTAGTAACTTCTTCTTTCTTTTATCCTTCTAAACAAAGGAACCACACTGAAGTATGTAAGGTAACAATAAAAATTGTAATATAACAAGACCAGATTATACCAGAAAGCAGCAGTGAAAATAAGATGGTGAGAATCTACTTTTAGATTACAAAATCTTATATTTTTAGATTACAAAAGTCATCTGAAACACAAACCTAAACACTTACAAGATTACAGCAAAGAGAAAGAAGACACTTGACACCTCCAGAGGTGAGACATTTCACTTGGATTCTGAAGAGAAGTCACCCTCATGAGTGTGGACATCTGCTTTTATACTTTTCTAAACTGTCTTAGGCCAGCCCCCCATTCACAATGCCCATCTTTTAGGGATCATGACTGGGCATCCAGTCCATCTAAAACAGCCACCATATAGGCTGACTGAAACTCACAACCCTCTGATTAGATTCTACACACAAGCAAAGTAGTTACTGGCCTTGGCAAGTTTCCAGACTCAGCACTTCCTCATGTCTTATGAACATCTGCAATTACCTCATACTGTTAAGAGTACTTCTGAAATGTTAGCTCATAATAGTCTCGGTACTCTTCCACCATTGAGGCTGATGCCCTGTCACCTAGTTATATCATCAGGCAGTACCAAGATTGACTCATCCCAGTTTGTTGATCCTCAGGAAACATCTGGTTTCATTTCTGTTGGCAATTCAGCCTGTTTGCAACTTCTAAGCAGCTTGATGGTAAAATTAATCTTTTCCTTTGCAACAACTTAAAGCTGTAAGCATTTGAAGTAATCTAACAATCCTTAAATAGTCATTGGTCAAATTCCCCCCTCTTTGTGACTCCCCCCAGGTATGTGGTATATAATGTCTTCTACCACCTCTGTAAGCCGGCTATCCTGCATGCTGGGCACAACAGATCCATGTCTGCCCAAGGATGCTGCATTCCTCCTACAATGCCCAGCAATAGTCCTGGATTCCAAGCTGTCCCGAAAGGCTCAGGTGACCTCAAGGATGAGGCATGCGTATGTCTAGCTGCAACTGGTATTGGGCAAATATATCGTAGCTGCAATTATCCATGCCCTGAGGGTCCATAATACTTAACACAGCAGTGAGACTGATATACAGGTTTCTGAGACTGAAAAATGGAATCATGCTTCTGCCTATACACTAGAAGGGCCAAGTTTAAAATTATTACTGTATATAAAGCCCTCAACAGCTCAGCCTCTCCCCAATATGCCTCTCAGCCCATGCTATGAGCTCAGCAGAGGAGGTGAGCGAGCAACATTCCACAGCTGTGCAGGAAAGGGTCTTCGCTTTAGTGGTGCCCTGACTATGGAATGTCGTATTCTGACAGTTATTATTTCTAGTATATATTTATTTATACAGTACTCTGCCTTTTCCCCTGATGGTGACTCAAGACAGCTTACTGTCTGTTCATTCACACACACACACACACACACAATGACTTTTAAAGTGACTTTTATCAAAAGCGGATTTAGGGGAACATGGCCGGCTTGGTCGCTCTGGGTGAGGAACCATAGAGACACTGCGGGAGGCGCCACAACTATTAAGTAGGATGGAGTGAGAGAAGCTGGGGAAGCCCCAAATTTTGGTGTTGCACAGGGTGCCACTGAAATTGGAGACCCCAAGATCTGCCGCTGCTTTTATCCACACAGCTTTGGGGCAGAGCTGACAATGGGAGGTTTGCTTGATATTGTCCCTGAGGCCTTCTGCTGTGTATGTCATTTTAATATTAGTTTTAGATTTTGTTGCTATTCAGTTTATTTTTATTCTGATTGGATGAAGGGCAGGATAGGAAAAATAATACCAAAAAATAGATAAAACAAATGCTGGGAACTCTTTAAGAAATGCTGCACACCAAGATTCTGTTACCAGGCTTATTTCTAGCCAAGGAGTCTTTGTTGTGTCAGAAGGCATGATGCCTCTCTGCTCCAAAGAATACTACTTTGGGATGGAAAAGAGAAGCCAGTTGCCTCATTCCAAAGAACAGGGAGGCTGTAAGGACATTGGCATTTGCAGCAGGATATTCCTTGTGGGGCCAGCTGGCTCAACAAGTTCCTGCTGTGGCAAGGCAGGATGTCCGATGTGGTGACATCAGGCTTGGAGGTTTGCCCAGGTTACATGTGTGGCTGTTAGGCTGCACAGATTCTGGGAAGCGGCAACACTTACTATGCCGAGAGAATGATGGAGAAGGATTGTGAGAGAAGGTGGTGCTCCTTTTTTCTTGTTCGCTTAAGTCGGGGCTTCCCAAAAGGTGCGGTGCCCCCCCCCCCCCGGTGGGGCAGGAGAGGGTGGCAAGTGTAGCGGGAAGATTCAAGAGCAAACATTTGAACATTTCAGTGCAGTATAGTATAGTATTGGGGTTTTTGTAATTTGCAGATTATTGATAGATATGCTCTTTTCAAAATGAGAGCCAGAGCATCAAGTGATACTGAGAACAATCCTGGTTGTGATTCAGAATCACCATTCAAACAGAGCACTGGCTTTTCTTCTATAGTTCCCCTTGACTTCTTGTTGTGAATGGGAATTGTCTACTCTGACAAATGTGAAAGATCATCAAAGAGAAAGGACTCAGCTATACAGCTACAAATAAATGTTTTAAGTGTGTTGTAAAGTGCAATATACAAATGTGACACGAGATGGTGATATTGAGCTATGGCAAATTCAATATATTTTTCAAAACTTTTTTAAAAAAGCATTTTCACAGCTTTTTTTTATACATATGTAAATTCCACCAAAGTCTTATTTGTGTTCACAAGGAAATGAGAGTTTGTTTGCCTCAGATTAGACCTAATAATTGGCAAAAGCAAGCTCACACCTCTCACTGAGTTTGTATACATCCTTAAGGTACATATGTAAGAGGCTCATTTATAATTATATTTTGGGAATGAATCATGTTCTTATGTAGCTGAATTATTTTATACTTTCTAGATGCCCCACGATCATATTATAAAGTACAGTGGTACCTTGGGTTACAGACGCTTCAGGTTACAGACTCCACTTACCCAGAAATAGTACCTGGGTAAGAACTTTGCTTCAGGATGAGAACAGAAATCATGCAGCAGCAGTGCAGCGGCAGCAGGAGGCCCCATTAGCTAAAGTTAAGGTTAAGAACAGTTTCAGGTTAAGAACAGTTTCAGGTTAAGAACGGACCACCAGAACAAATTAAGTTCTTAACCCGAGGTACCACTGTAGTCGTGTTTTGTGTTATAAATCAAGCACTGCTGGGAGTTTTTTTCTTTTTGTTTTCCAGTATATTTCTTATCAATAAAAATTTCAGTGTGGCACAGGAAAAAATTTATTCTGAAAGTGTGGCCCAGAGAAAAAAGTTTGAGAACCATTGCTTTAACACCACAATGGTCAATGATTCCCTTTCTGGCCCTTTTTTTCCAGTCAGATATTTGTACATTCGTACCTTGGAAGTCAAACAGCTTAGTTTCTGAACATTTTGACTCCCAAACCTGGAAGTGACTCTTCCGATTTGCAAACTATTTTTGGAAGCTGAATGTCCGACGGGGCTTCCAATTGGCTGTAAGAGCTTCCTGCAGTCAAGCCATGCTTTGGTTTTCAAACATTCTGGAAGTCGAACGGACTTCCGGAATGGATTCCGTTCAACTTCCAAGGTATGACTGTATTTGAATTGCACCTCTGTGTGCAGACAATCACATGTTCAGATTGGTGGGGCTTGGGTGCTACTGCCATAGAATCATAGAATCATAGAATCATAGAGTTGGAAGAGACCACAAGGGCCATCGAGTCCAACCCCCTGCCAAGCAGGAAACACCATCAGAGCACTCCTGACATATGGTTGTCAAGCCTCTGCTTAAAGACCTCCAAAGAAGGAGACTCCACCACACTCCTTGGCAGCAAATTCCACTGTCGAACAGCTCTTACTGTCAGGAAGTTCTTCCTAATGTTTAGGTGGAATCTTCTTTCCTGCAGTTTGGATCCATTGCTCCGTGTCCACTTCTCTGGAGCAGCAGAAAACAACCTTTCTCCCTCCTCTATGTGACATCCTTTTATATATTTGAACATGGCTATCATATCACCCCTTAACCTCCTTTTCTCCAGGCTAAACATGCCCAGCTCCCTTAGCTGTTCCTCATAAGGCATCGTTTCCAGGCCTTTGACCATTTTTGTTGCCCTCCTCTGGACACGTTCCAGTTTGTCAGTGTCCTTCTTGAACTGTGGCGCCCAGAACTGGACACAGTACTCCAGGTGAGGTCTGACCAGAGCAGAATACAGTGGCACTATTACTTCCCTTGATCTAGATGCTATACTCCTATTGATGCAGCCCAGAATTGCATTGGCTTTTTTAGCTGCCGCGTCACACTGTTGGCTCATGTCAAGTTTGTGGTCAACCAAGACTCCTAGATCCTTTTCACATGTACTGCTCTCAAGCCAGGTGTCACCCATCTTGTATTTGTGCCTCTCATTTTTTTTGCCCAAGTGCAATACTTTACATTTTTCCCTGTTAAAATTCATCTTGTTTGTTTTGGCCCAGTTCTCCAATCTGTCAAGGTCGTTTTGAAGTGTGATCCTGTCCTCTGGGGTGTTAGCCACCGCTCCCAGTTTGGTGTCATCTGCAAATTTGATCAGGATGCCCTTGAGTCCATCATCCAAGTCGTTGATAAAGATGATGAATAAGACCGGGCCCAAGACAGAACCCTGTGGCACCCCACTAGTCACTCTTCTCCAGGATGAAGAGGAACCATTGATGAGCACCCTTTGGGTTCGGTCAGTCAGCCAGTTACAAATCCACTGAGTGGTAGCAAAGTCAAGACCGCTTTTTACCAGCTTCTTTACAAGAATATCATGGGGCACCTTGTCAAATGCCTTGCTGAAATCAAGGTAGGCTACATCCACTGCGTTCCCTTCATCTACCAGGCTTGTAATTCTGTCAAAAAACGAGATCAGGTTAGTCTGACATGACTTATTTTTCAGAAATCCATGCTGACTATTGGTGATCACAGCATTCCTTTCTAGGTGCTCACAGACTGTTTGCTTAATGATCTGCTCCAGAATCTTCCCTGGTATTGATGTCAGACTGACTGGGCGGTAATTATTTGGGTCCTCTCTTTTCCCCTTTTTGAAAATAGGGACAACATTTGCCCTCCTCCAGTCTGCCGGGACTTTGCCTGTTCTCCAGGAATTCTCAAAGATGACTGCCAGTGGTTCTGAAATCACATCTGCTAGTTCTTTTAATACTCTTGGATGCAGTTCATCTGGCCCTGGAGACTTGAATACAACTAAACTAGCCAAGTATTCTTGTACTATCTCCTTAGTTATTCTGGGCTGTGTTTCCTCTGCTGAATCATTTGCTCCAAATTCTTCAGGTCGGGCATTGTTTTCTTTATCGGAGAATACTGAGGCAAAGAAGGCATTGAGGAGTTCAGCCCTTTCTGTGTCCCCTGTTTGCATTTCACCATCTTCTCCTCTGAGTGACCCCACTGTTTTTGTTGCTTTTAACCTCTCTAGCAAGCCTGAGTTCATTCTGTGCTTTAGCTTTCACATCTACAGCACGTATCAACTGGTTTGCATCAGGCTTCCTTTCTGTGCTGCCAGGCTTTCTGTTGTGTTTGCATGGTGGATTCTGCATCAGCTGCGACCATGGACCTCCCGTTTCAACCAGGTCCAGTGCCAATGCAGAGGGGCCAGTTTGTTCAACTGGTGCTTCCATACTGATGGTGAAAATGTTCTGGAAGGCCTGCAAACACAATCTTGGTAGTCATTATAACCCTGGGACTAATTGTTACTTGCTGCAATAATGAGTTCATATATGCATATCTGCTGGCTTTGGAGTTTTGAAGCCTTAGTTTTGGTTTAGCTAGTTGGGAAAGGGGAGGTTTCTCACGGTGACGTCCCCAACTGTGGGTCAAACCTCCTGCGTACCTGAGCGCTTCCATGCCTTAGTTGTAAATGGGGAAGAGCTCTGACCTGAAGCTCATAACTGTCACAATGTTAGGTAGCTTCTCTGCTGGCCCTGAGAGCTTCCAGGAAGATACGAAGCTTTGGGTAGCTGGTATTTTGGGATCACTGGCCTTAATTGCTTGGCTGGTCTGAGTCTGACGAGGCATATCTGGGATTTTAAGATACGATTCTCTGTGAGATCTTCACTGAATTTAGTTGTGCTTCCTATGAAGGAGGCTGTCATACCATAGCAAAACTGTCATTGAACACTGCTTGTCATACAGCAAAAATATCAGAAGTTTCAGTTTTCAGATACCATGAACACCTATTGTATTCTACTTTGCACTGAAAATTCAGATTTTGACCAAAAACCTGAGAAAAGGAAATATTTTTGTTATTAATCAGCTAATCAGAGAAAACAATTCCCTAACAATTCTGGAGGAAGAATAGAGGGAATTTGGTCCACCAAAGATCTACTAGGTGAAGTGAAGTGAGGGCTGCACCTCACAACGGTTGGTAGGAATGTTTTTGCAAAAAATCTCAGAAACCTCATCAGGAGGGCTTTAAACTGACTAATGTGGGGGAGGGAGACAGTGCTCCTGAAGGTAGGCTGGGCCAAAGCCGAAAGGACGCTCAGTTGCGGATATGCCTGGAAGCGAACGGAAAGTCCAATGCTGTAAAGAAAAATATTGCATAGGAACCTGGAATGTAAGAACCATGAACCTTGGTAAGTTGGATGTGGTCAAAAATGAGATGGCAAGAATAAATATTGACATCCTGGGCATCAGTGAACTAAAATGGACGGGAATGGGCAAATTCAGTTCGGATAACCATCATATCTTCAGCAGCAGCTGAAGAAGGAGCAAAAAGGGTTTTCTTGTGTGTGTGTGTTTCTTTGTGGCTGATTAGCTGCTCTCCCTGTGCAAAGGTCAGAGGGGGCAGGGTTTCTGTTGAGGCAGGTGATTAGCTGTGGGAGGAGCTTATCAGAGCTTGCAGGGCTTTTATCCATCAGAGCTTGCAGGGTTTGATCCATCTTTTAGATTTAGGGGAGCTAGTCTCAAACGTTTGTTGGGGGAGACCTAGGTTTTTTGAGGGGGAGTTATTTGTCCTGTCTTCACGCTTTTTATGATGGAGGACCGCTGTAGCCACCCCCAATGACACGTTCTCAAGATGGAGGGGGAGGGAACAGCTGCAGTCGCCTGCGGTTCCTGCGCAATGTTTGCCATCTTGCCAAAGGTTGCAGGCAGCTTTACCTGCAGCAATTGCATGTTGATTGCCCTCTTAGAAGACAAAGTCCAGCAACTGGAGGAACGTGTAGCTACGCTCCAAAGAATTAGAGAGCTGGAGCTCTTCTTGGAAGCAACAGAGCACACCGTCTCCACCAAGGAGGAGACAGGGGACTCCCCTGAGAAGGAGGCTAGTTCACCAACACATGAGCCAGATATATGGAGAAACATGACTCAAAGAAGTAGGAGGCCCAGGGTTCGCTCTGATTGTTTAGAAATACACAATCACTTTGAGGTCCTCTCCCCTAGCATGGAAGACGAAGAGCAGACTCCATTTGAGGATCTCTCCCTCATTACAGTCGATCAGGTATATGAAGACGAGCAGCAAAGTCAGTCCTCAGGGAATGTGCAGGCAACCTTGGAACGGACAGCTCATGGAAGAACCCCGACCAAACCTAAGAGGAGGCGTGTAGTGGTGATAGGGGATTCCCTACTGAGGGGAACAGAAGCAGTGATCTGTGGGCCTGACAAGATGTATCGGGAAGTGTGCTGTCTCCCCGGGGCTAAGATCCAAGATGTAACTGAATGACTGCAAGGAATCATAAAACCCACTGACAAATACCCCTTCCTCTTGGTTCATGTGGGAACCAATGACACTGCAAGCAATAGCCTCCAGAATATCAAAAGAGACTACGAGGCTCTGGGCAGGAAATTGAAGCAATTAAATGCACAAATTGTCATCTCATCTGTCCTCCCAGTTGAACGACGTGGCCCGGGGAGAGAGGGAAAAATAGTGGAAGTGAACAGCTGGCTTTGCAAATGGTGTAAACAGGAACGGTTTGGATTCTTAGATCACGGACTGCAGTTTCTTGAAGATGGATTTCTGGCAAGCGATGGGCTGCACCTCACAACGGTTGGGAGGAATGTTTTTGCCAAAAATCTCAGAAACCTCATCAGGAGGGCTTTAAACTGACTAATGTGGGGGAGGTAGACAGTGCTCCTGAAGGTAGGAGTCTATCAATTGATGAAGATGATCATCCAAATGTCATAGACCAAATGGAGCAAACTGCACGCAGACCTAGTGGTGGGAGGAAAAAATCCTTAAATAAGAGACACGGGGGAATGATTAATGGACTTCAATGTCTGTACACTAATGCGCAAAGCATGGGAAATAAACAAGATGAGCTTGAGCTCTTGGTACAGCAAACTAAATATGACATAATAGGCATCACTGAAACCTGGTGGGATAAGTCCCACGATTGGAATGTAATAATGGAGGGATACAATCTATTTCAGAGAAACAGACCAGACAAGAAAGGAGGAGGAGTGGTGTTATATGTCAGGGATGTGTATACCTGTGAAGAGATCCAAGATTTAGAACCTCAAAGCCAAAGTGAGAGCATTTGGGTCAAAATTAAGGGAGAGAAGAATAACAGTGACCTCATTGTGGGAGTTTACTATAGATCCCCAAGCCAAACAGAGGACATAGATGATGCCTTCCTGGAACAGATGGCCAAGCATGCAAAAGGAAGGGAGATAGTAGTAATGGGGGACTTCAATTACCCGGATATTTGTTGGATGTCAAACTCAGCCAAGAGCATAAGGTCAAACAGATTCCTCACTGGCCTTGCAGACAACTTCATTGTCCAGAAAGTGGGAGAAGCAACAAGAGGAACAGCCATTTTAGATCTGGTCCTAACCAATGTTGATGACCCAGTTAGTGGGGTAGAAGTGGAAGGATCATTAGGCACGAGTGATCATGCTCTTCTGAAGTTTACTATACAGCGGAAAGGAGCAGCCAAGCATACTAGGACTCAATTTCTCGACTTTAAGAAAGCCGACTTCATAAAACTTGGGGAAGTGCTGGGTGAGATCCCATGGACAGTAATACTAAAAGGAAAGGGAGTTCATGATGGCTGGGAGTTTGTTAAGAGGGAGATAGTAAAAGCACAACTTCAGGCAATACCAATGAGACGGAAACATGGAAGGTGCCTAAAGAAGCCAGGGTGGCTATCTAAAGAACTTTTAACTGAGTTAAGATTAAAAAAGGATGTGTACAAAAAATGGAAAAGGGGGGAAACCACCAAAGAGGAATTCAAACAAATAGCCAGCACATGTAGACACAAAGTCAGAAAAGCTAAAGCACAGAATGAACTCAGGCTTGCTAGAGAGGTTAAAAGCAACAAAAAAGGCTTTTATGGGTATGTCCGTAGCAAAAGGAAGAACAAAGAAACAGTGGGGTCACTCAGAGGAGAAGATGGTGAAATGCAAACAGGGGACACAGAAAGGGCTGAACTCCTCAATGCCTTCTTTGCCTCAGTCTTCTCCGATAAAGAAAACAATGCCCGACCTGAAGAATTTGGAGCAAATGATTCAGCAGAGGAAACACAGCCCAGAATAACTAAGGAGATAGTACAAGAATACTTGGCTAGTTTAGATGTATTCAAGTCTCCAGGGCCAGATGAACTGCATCCAAGAGTATTAAAAGAACTGGCAGATGTGATCTCAGAACCACTGGCAGTCATCTTTGAGAATTCCTGGAGAACAGGCGAAGTCCCGGCAGACTGGAGGAGGGCAAATGTTGTCCCTATTTTCAAAAATCGGGAAAGAGAGGACCCAAATAATTACCACCCAGTCAATCTGACATCAATACCAGGGAAGATTCTGGAGCAGATCATTAAGCAAACAGTCTGTGAGCACCTAGAAAGGAATGCTGTGATCACCAACAGTCAGCATGGATTTCTGAAAAATAAGTCATGTCAGACTAACCTGATCTCGTTTTTTGACAGAATTACAAGCCTGGTAGATGAAGGGAATGCAGTGGATGTAGCCTACCTTGATTTCAGCAAGGCATTTGACAAGGTGCCCCATGATATTCTTGTAAAGAAGCTGGTAAAATGCGGTCTTGACTATGCTACCACTCAGTGGATTTGTAACTGGCTGACTGACCAAACCCAAAGGGTGCTCATCAATGGTTCCTCTTCATCCT
This sequence comes from Podarcis raffonei, assembly GCF_027172205.1. Taxonomy (NCBI): domain Eukaryota; kingdom Metazoa; phylum Chordata; class Lepidosauria; order Squamata; family Lacertidae; genus Podarcis; species Podarcis raffonei. The sequence continues at coordinate 60,403,312 of NC_070613.1, read as the reverse complement.
GGAGAAGAGTGACTAGTGGGGTGCCACAGGGTTCTGTCTTGGGCCCGGTCTTATTCAACATCTTTATCAACGACTTGGATCATGGACTCAAGGGCATCCTGATCAAATTTGCAGATGACACCAAACTGGGAGGGGTGGCTAACACCCCAGAGGACAGGATCACACTTCAAAACGACCTTGACAGATTAGAGAACTGGGCCAAAACAAACAAGATGAATTTTAACAGGGAGAAATGTAAAGTATTGCACTTGGGCAAAAAAAATGAGAGGCACAAATACCAGATGGGTGACACCTGGCTTGAGAGCACTACATGTGAAAAGGATCTAGGAGTCTTGGTTGACCACAAACTAGACATGAGCCAACAGTGTGACACGGCAGCTAAAAAAGCCAATGCAATTCTGGGCTGCATCAATAGGAGTATAGCATCTAGATCAAGGGAAGTAATAGTGCCACTGTATTCTGCTCTGGTCAGACCTCACCTGGAGTACTGTGTCCAGTTCTGGGCACCACAGTTCAAGAAGGACACTGACAAACTGGAACGTGTCCAGAGGAGGGCAACCAAAATGGTCAAAGGCCTGGAAACGATGCCTTATGAGGAACGGCTAAGGGAGTTGGGCATGTTTAGCCTGGAGAAAAGGAGGTTAAGGGGTGATATGATAGCCATGTTCAAATATATAAAAGGATGTCACATAGAGGAGGGAGAAAGGTTGTTTTCTGCTGCTCCAGAGAAGCGGACACGGAGCAATGGATCCAAACTACAAGAAAGAAGATTCCACCTAAACATTAGGAAGAACTTCCTGACAGTAAGAGCTGTTCGACAGTGGAATTTGCTGCCAAGGAGTGTGGTGGAGTCTCCTTCTTTGGAGGTCTTTAAGCAGAGGCTTGACAACCATATGTCAGGAGTGCTCTGATGGTGTTTCCTGCTTGGCAGGGGGTTGGACTCGATGGCCCTTGTGGTCTCTTCCAACTCTTTGATTCTATGATTCTATGATATCTACTACTGTGAGCAAGAATCCCGTAAAAGAAATTGAGTGGCCCTCATAGTCAACAAAAGAGTGGCGAGAGCTGTACTGGGATGCAATCTCAAAAATGATAGAATGATCAATACAAATCCAAGGCAGACCGTTTAATATCACAGTAATCCAAGTTTATGCACCAACTACTGGTGCTGAAAAAATGAAATTGACCAATTCTATGAAGACTTACAACACCTTATAGAAGTGACACCAAAGAAGGATGTTCTTTTCATCATAGGGGATTGGAATGCTAAAGTAGGGAATCAAGAGATAAAAGGAACAACTGGCAAGTTTGGCCTTGGAGATCAAAATGAAGCAGGGCAAAGGCTAATAGAGTTCTGTCAAGAGAACAAGCTGGTCATCACAAACACTCTTTTCCAACAACACAAGAAACGACTCTACACATGGACATCACCAGATGGGCAGCATCAAAATCAGATTGATTATATTCTCTGCAGCCAAAAATGGAGAAGCTCTATACAGTCAGCAAAAACAAGACCTGGAGCTGACTGTGGCTCAGATCATCAGCATCTTATAGCAAAATTCAGGCTTAAACTGAAGAAAGTAGGAAACACCACTGGGCCGGTAAGATACAATCTAAATCAAATCCCTTATGAATACACAGTGGAAGTGAGGAACAGGTTTAAGCATTTAGATTTGCTGGACAGAGTGCCTGAAGATGGAGGGTCGCAACATTATACAGGAGGCAGCAATGAAAACTATCCCAATGAAAAGGAAATGCAAGAAAGCAAAGTGGCTGTCCAACGAGGCCTTACAAATAGCGGGGGAGAGAAGGCAAGCAAAATGCAAGATAGTGAAAGATACAGGAAATTGAATGCAGATTTCCAAAAAATAGCAAGGAGAGACAAAAAGGCCTTCTTAAACGAGCAATGCAAAGAAATAGAGGAAAACAACAGAATGGGAAGAACCAGAGATCTGTTCAAGAAAATTGGAGATATGAAAGGAACATTTCGTACAAAGATTACCATAATAAAGGACAAAAGTGATTAGGACCTAACAGAAGCAGAAGATATCAAGAAGAGGTGGCAAGAATACACAGAGGAATTATACCAGAAAGATATGGATGGGTCGTGGTTGCTGACCTTGAGCCAGACATCCTGGAGAGTGAAGTCAAATGGGCCTTAGAAAGCACTGCAAATAACAAGGCCAGTGGAAGTGATGGTATTCCAGCTGAACTATTTAAAATTTTTAAAGATGATGCTGTTAAGGTGCTACACTCAATATGCCAGCAAGTTTGGAAAACTCAGCAGTGGCCAGAGGATTGGAGAAGATCAATCTACATCCCAATCCCAAAGAAGGGCAGTACCAAAGAATGCTCCAACTACCGCACAATTGCACTCATTTCACATGCTAGCAAGGTTATGCTTAAAATTCTACAAGGCAGGCTTAAGCAGTATGTGGACCGAGAACTCCCAGAAGTGCAAGCTGGTTTCCGAAGGGGCAGAGGAACCAGAGACCAAATTGCAAACATGCGCTGGATTATGGAGAAAGCTAGAGAGTTCCAGAAAGACATCTACTTCTGCTTCATTGACTATGCAAAAGCCTTTGACTGTGTCGACCACAGCAAACTATGGCAAGTTCTTAAAGAAATGGGAGTGCCTGATCACTTCATCTGTCTCCTGAGAAAGCTCTATGTGGGACAAGAAGCTACAGTTAGAACTGGATATGGAACAACTTATTGGTTCAAAATTGGGAAAGGAGTACGACAAGTCTGTATATTGTCTCCCTGCTTATTTAACTTATATGCAGAATTCATCATGCGAAAGGCTGGGCTGGATGAATCCCAAGCCGGAATTAAGATTGCCGGAAGAAATATCAATAACCTCAGATATGCAGATGACACAACCTTGATAGCAGAAAGTGAGGAGGAATTAAAGAACCTTTTATTGAGGGTGAAAGAGGAGAGCGCAAAATATGGTCTGAAGCTCAACATCAAAAAAACGAAGATCATGGCCACTGGTCCCTTCACCTCCTGGCAAATAGAAGGAGAAGAAATGGAGGCAGTGAGAGATTTTACTTTCTTGGGCTCCATGATCACCGCAGATGGTGACAGCAGCCACGAAATTAAAAGACGCCTGCTTCTTGGGAGGAAAGCAATGACAAACCTAGACAGCATCTTAAAAAACAGAGACATCACCTTGCCAACAAAGGTCCATATAGGTAAAGCTATGGTTTTCCCAGTAGTGATGTATGGAAGTGAATTGATGCTTTTGAATTATGGTGCTGGAGGAGACTCTTGAGAGTCCCATGGACTGCAAGAAGATCAAACCTATCCATTCTTAAGGAAATCAGCCCTGAGTGCTCACTGGAAGGACAGATCCTGAAGCTGAAACTCCAAGACTTTGGCCACCTCATGTGAAGAGAAGACTCCCTGGAAAAGACCCTGATGTTGGGAAAGATGGAGGGCACAAGGAGAAGGGGACGACAGAGGATGAGATGGTTGGACAGTGTTGTGGTTCGAGGACCCGACCCCCGCGAAGTGAAAAGAAGACACAAGGACAAGTGATATAAGGTTGATGGGCTAGAAAAGGCCACAACTTTATTGATTACAGCAATGAAAAGGTATTGGCTTAGGCATTGGATCGAAACAAGTGGGTTTATTCAACAGTAGGTGGAGCCTGTTGATGCTAATCCAACTATAGGCTCACCCCTGCTGTCACCGGGGGTCGTGCCATGGCCTCCCGCCAAGCAGGCATCGGACAGAATACACGACCGCCAGATTCCTTTAACGGAATACCCCTAAAAATTGAAGGCATAGGCGATGGCCACACCTAGCACTTCGACACACAACACATTATTCCAATGCCTAACCTACCCACCAATACCACAAAAGTTGTGACGATTGCTACGAGGTAGGCGAAAAAACCAAAAAGCCTAATGCCAAATGGAAAAACTCCTACCAGGCCCCCCGGGCAACCAGGGCGACCAACCTAAGGTCCATAGCAAGGCCAATGACCTAAGCCCTAACTAAAAGGGAGTGGAGGGTGGGTGACTTGCGATGGGATGCTGATGAGGAATGAGGCCAGGGAGAGGCTGGCACTGCAGCAAAAGGCTGCTGAACACGCCCCCTCCACGGCACCTGGTTGGGTGGCCATCGGGGGGGCGTGAGTGCCAGCCAGGTGAGCTGGAGGCAGGGGGCAACGCCCCCTGCTGGGCGGTGCTCGGGCTCCCGCCCACAACCACTCCCCTCTCTTTCAGGGAGGAGAGTCTTTCTCGAAGCTACCAGCATGAGTTTGACTGAACTGCGGGAGGCAGTGGAAGACAGGAGTGCCTGGCGTGCTCTGGTCCATGGAGTCATGAAGAGTCGGACACGACTAAACGACTAAACAACAACAAAATTGAGGCAATAGGTTTATTAGCGTGGAAAAAGTTAGAAAGGACGGGAAGTCAAATTTATGTACCAAATGTATTGTAGGAAGACTTACTTATTTTTTTTATTTTTTTACAAAATTGAATTATGTAATAAGGAAGATACATCTTTGATGTACTGATGCAATTATGGATAATTAAGCATAATAAAAAAAATGAAAATAAATAGTTATGTTAAGACAAAATGGAAGACAGAAGGTTTTAACATGATTTCATGGAAGATGAGCTTAGCACTAGCAGATAACGATGCAGCCTGCTTTCTCCCTCAGAGTGGGGGAATTGAACACTCTGAAGTAGAAAGTTGTCATTGGCAGCACCCTCCTGGAAATTAGAAAATCCATAAAAAGGAAAATGAACAAAACACCAGATGTCTTTGTGTTACAGCCAAAAGGAAAAAAGTTTCAATGGCATGAATATTTAAACAGGAACAACTTGACGGTGAGTTGACGTGTAAATGCGAATGTGCATAAATAATGCTCAGTTTGTATGCCTGCACTATATAATAAAATAAATCCTTAAAGGAACCCCTGCTGTCAATTGAAATAACAGCACAAGTCATAATCTGTGAAAACTGTTTCTGCTAGAGTCATTTGCCAGACGCATACATGTGTTATGCAAGAAGTAGATAGACCTTTCAGTTGATTTTACCTCACATGTTCCAATAATGTGGGAACTTCAGAGCAGGCAGGACCTGTCATACAGCACTATATCTATATCTATATCTATAATTTAAAAAGCTTGCATAGCTAGGAAAGACTCTTGCTTGAGACTCTGACCCGGAGTTTCTGGTTGGAGGAGACAAAACATGAATTGGTGTGCCAGTTGCACCACCAAATGGCAACTTGGTGTTTTAAATCCAGAGTGCCTAATCTTTTATGACCCAAGGCTGCAGGGAGGTTTGGTCAGCCCTCCAAGGACCCTCTGCCCGCCATGGGTGTGGCCAAAGTGGAACTGGCCAGCAATACTAGTCAATTTTGCTATATGAGCCCATTCACCTCCTCTCACTGTCCAATGTAATATAGGAAAAGTCCCCCCCCCCGCCCAGTCCTAGCATACTGCTATATGACCAGCTGTAAAAGGAGAAAGTAACTAAATAAAATTATGAATAGTTCTAATGGTAAGTCATCCTGTTATAAGTTCACTAACTAGCTATAGTTCTCCAAAAAACATTATTTAATAACATGAGAAAATGATGTGAAGGGCATCGGCAGCCTGTGTCCCACTCTCTAGATGCCCATCTAACAATGAAGGTGCTAAGTACCAACAAAAAGGTTAGCTTACAGCAACATCATTTTAAATGAGAGCATGGTCTGTTGAGAGATATGTTGCCAGTTTAATTCCCATACTCGTTCCAGGATGTTTTGTCTTAAGTCTTTGTCCCAGTTATTTTTAGATGTATTTCTAGTTACTGGCTTCTCAAGGTTTTGGCTAAGTTCAAGTGAAATTATATTTTTATGTGCTAGTTTTCACATTTAGCCTAGGGCTTGCCGATCAGAAGTTCGGCGGTTTGAATTCCTGCGACCGGGTGAACTCCCGTTGCTCGGTCCCAGCTCCTGCCAACCTAGCAGTTCGAAAGCACATCGAAGTGCAAGTAAATAAATAGGTACCACTCTGGCGGGAAGGTAAATGCCTTTTCTGTGCGCTGTTCTGGTTCGCCAGAAGTGGCTTAGTCATGCTGGCCACATGACCCGGAAGCTGTCTGCAGACAAACGCCGGCTCCCTCGGCCAGGAGAGCAAGACGAACACCGCAACCTCAGAGTCGTCCGCCACTGGACGTAACGGTCAGGGATACCTTTACCTTTAACATGGTCTTTCAGATGATCTGCAGACAATCTGTTTGGCATTAAAAATCAGGAATTATTGTGAATTGCTCCACATTCCTTCCTATGGTAGAAGGTGGGAAGTCAAATAAATTAATTGGATATATAGACATATAAATACATACGCATTGTGGAATCAGACATCTAAAATCTGTTGGGAAAATCTATTTCTAATAACATCAGGCTAATTGCTAATTTCCTCGCATGATATTCCTATGTAGTAGCTGGTAAAATATGGGCTTAGTTGAAGTTAGGTGGATTTGTAGCTGGATGACCTGCTGTGCCCACTCATAATCTTTGGGGAAAAGAACAAGTGGGGTTCTATCCTGGGCCTGTCATAAAGTTATTCCTGGTGTTCAGTTGGAATCTCTTTTCTTGTAACTTGAATCCATTGGCTGGGGTACAAATAAATTGTTGTTATTATTATTACCCTCCATAACAGGAGAAAACAAGAGGGACTTCCATGTGACAGCCCTTGAGATATTTGAAGATGGCTCTCATATCTCCTTTCAGTCTCCTCTTTTCCAGGCTAAACATACCCAGCTCCTGCAACTGTTCCTCATAAGGCTTGGTTTCTGGACCATTGATCATCAACCTCATCTGCACACCTTCCAGCTTGTCAATATCCTTAAATTATGGCGCCCAGAACTTTACAGAGTATTCCAGGTGGGGTCTGACCAAGGCAGAGTAGAGCGGTATTATTACTCCCCTTGATCTGGACATTAGACTTCTGTTGATACAGCCTACAAGAGCACTAGCTTTTTTTTGCTGCTGCATCACCCTGTGGACTCATGTTCAGCTTGTGGTCTACTACCTACCCCTCCCAGTTTGGTGTCTGCAAACTGGATGAGCATCCCCTCAGTTCCTTCATCCAAGTAATTTATAATAATGATGAACAAACATAGGTAACCACAAAATTTTGGCAACAAAGTGTTATATAGAATTTTATCCACACAACAACCCTTTAAAGTACAACCTACTGCGGTTTTAGCCAAAGAACCAAGAGCACTAGCACCTTTATTACAGCACAAGCTCTTTCTTGGGCCAGAGTCGCCTTCATCAGATATCCTACAGCTGGAGACAGCAATTCTTCTGCATGCCAGTTGCTGGAATTCACAGGAGGGGAGAGGGCTCTTGCACTCGGGTCCCACCCTCCTGCCCCCTCTCCACAAAACCCGCCTCATCACAGTCCAGGTGTGTCAACACAGCTGGAGCCCCAGCTGGCCATTGCGGAAGAGGCAGTAGCCCCAGCCTCCAAGGAGTGGCTGCCACTGCTCTGCCACCCCTGGGAATGCTGCCGCCTGAGGCAGCCACCTCACTTGGTCTTACGGCTAATCAGTAAAGGCAGACCAAGCCAGCTGGACCAACAGATGGACGAATTACAAGCCTGGCAAGTCTTGGCAACTCGAGTGCACAAGGGCACTGCACGCCCTAAAATATTTCTTAAAAACAAAGCATAGACAACACTATACCTAACCATTGATAAATCTTCTTCTCTTGGAACCATTGACTATCTCTCTCAAAAGACTCCTCAGAAATATTTCCAAATCATAGATATAATGGTTGTGCTGTTAGGAATTCAAAAATTTCCTTATGACACATGTATTTGTGAAACATTATTTTGCTCCTTCAGAAAGTCCCACTCGCATACTGTGAGATTTAAATTATGCCAAGAATCCAGTTCAGGACTGAGTATCAGTTCTAGCTAACACACAATGAAATTCAGCATATAACCAAGGAGGTTATATTTCATGCTAAAATATTGTTTACCAAAAGGTCTCCAGTCTCCAGTGTCTAATCCATACGATGTCCTACACTGAACCCCTAGGTTAATCTGTTAATCCCTTCATTGCATATTTGTATACTGAAGGCTCCAATCAGTCTTGCCTCTGTTTGTTAAAATAATAACCTGCTGGCTGGCTAGCAAACTGGAGTTAGCTGTGTTTACATAACAATTTTACATAAGTAAGCAATTCGTCTCGCCGCCACCCCAGAATGCATTGAGGTCAGCAGGAGATCAGACTGCATGGCATGGCTCTAAGATGCAGCTCGCTCTTGCCATAGCCATGCATCTTCAAATATAGGCTACCCTAATTTTCAGAGAGGAAGACTGTGCAGGTGTGTGCTTTTGAAATAGCTGTCCAACATTTACTTCCAGTTATTTAAACAGCTTTGTCTTCCTTCATGGCCTTTGCAAACATCTTTTAAGAACTTTCCCTTGATGGATTAAACCAGTCACAGCCAGTCTGGTGCCTCTAGCCTCACTAGTTGGGTATGAAAGTAACTGCTTTCTCCCATCGCTAAGGTTGGCAGTTTGAATCCACTTGACAGAATGAGCTCCTGTTGCTCTGTCACGGTGTGACATTACCCCAGAAGCAGTTTAGTCATGCTGGCCACAAGATCCGGAAAGCTGTCTGCAGTCAAACACCAGCTTCCTTCGCCTGAAGCAAGATTAGCACCGCACCTCATAGTCATCTTTGACTGGTCTTAACTGTCCAGGGGTCCTTTACCTTTACCTTTTACTACTCAAAACTTGGGATAATGTCTCACCCTACATGAAGGCTGAATTTGGCAGTCATGGCCAACTGCTATTTGCAGACCATATTCACATAATTTTACAATATAATGCCTATTTAAATAACATTTAAATACAGTGCTACCTCGGGTTAAGTACTTAATTCATTCCGGAGGTCCGTTCTTAACCTGAAACTGGTCTTAACCTGAAGCACCACTTTAGCTAATGGGGCCTCCCGCTGCTGCCGTGCCGCCGGAGCACGATTTCTGTTCTCATCCTGAAGCAAAGTTCTTAACCTGAGGTACTATTTCTGGGTTAGCGGAGTCTGTAACCTGAAGTATATATAACCTGAAGCGTATTGTAACCCAAGGTACCACTGTAGTAGTGGCTGTTACTACGTTTAACAAATGTGCATTATATTAGTTTATGTGTTGTTTATTTTCATTTGTCCTGAACCTACTGCCAGTCCATTTCATGGGTTCCACTATTAGAAGAAAGATTCCCTACTGCCCAGATCCCAACCCAGAGATGTATAGTTTCAGAATGATGACTTTGAGCATGGAGATGCAGTTTGATTTCTGCAAAATGTAGGATCTCTTCTCACAGTGAGGAAAGCTTGTAAAGATACTCTCTGGTGTTCTCATTTGATTCAGTGGGTTTTGTAAGCAACTTGACAAATAAAAATCACTTTGGGGGGATCTTAAAAATGTGCTGTCAGCGCTGCCCAAGGTCCCAGCTCACACAAGACCAACGCTGCTTCTTTCTCTAGTATAAAAGTCTTTATTGAAGTTCAGTTTCACTTCCAGACGCGTAGCGCGCAACGCTACGTCTATACCTTAGACCGTCGAAGCTCCATCTGAATCTCCTCCCCCCTGACACCAGTTTAAGATTCTAGCCTTACTCCACCTCTTCCTCTGTTCCTTCCTTCTCTGGGTCCGCCTGCTAGTCGGAGTCTCAGCCCTCCTAGACTCCTCTGACGCTGAGTCCCCTGACTTTTCCCCCTCCCTCCTTCGAGCTTTAGGACCTGGCTCCCAATCCAGGTTTTCTGCTGTCCCGCGCTCCTGCACATTTGAACTTGGCGCGCGCGCGCAGCCTCCCACTTTCCTTCTGACCGTTACACTTGTGTCACTGCTCCCTCTTTCGGGGAGGCTAGCTGGACCTGGCCTTCCCTCCGTTTCCCCACTTCCCGATGGGGGCGTGGTTACCCCTGACTCATCTTCTCTCCCCGCTGGAGGAGAGGCTGGTCCTGACTCATGTGACTCTTCCCCCCCCCACTGTGCTCTGGTGGGGGAACTGGTCCTGATCCTCCGCTGCTCCCTTGGGAGTCCCCGCTGGTCCCTTGTTTCTGGAACGTCCCCCCTGGGACCCCCCTTGCCCTTACCATAGGCGCCCCCTTCTGGGAATCTTCTGATTCGCTGGAGAAGCTCATGGAATCTCTCAGGTCACTGTCATATTCCCCTACGCTCCCCTCTGATTCCTCTCCTCCGCTCTCTATTTGCTCTCTCCCCTGCGCTTCTGCTCCTGAGCCTCTGACATGTGCATTTAGAAGTCATGGAATTATAGAACTGACCAACGGCCATTCAACCTCTGCTTGAAAACTTCCAGGGAAGGAGCGACCACCACCTCCCAAGGGAGACCACTCCACTATCCAACAGCTCTTCCAGTCGGCATCTCCTTTCTTGGAACTGGTTCCGGTTCTGCTTCCTGTGGTCTACCTACCACACCTTTGTGTCTTCTGCTGCAGAAGAAGGTGGCTGCTGCTGCTGTTGCTGTGTGGGCACTATGGGGCTGCCAATGGGTCTGAGGTGAGGGACCCTTGGCTAGAGGTTTGACTTGCTTTACCAACATGTCCCTTTCAGATTATTCCCTGTAATGCAATTGATAAGGACAGAGTATAGATTTATGGGATGGAGTATTTCCCCCACATACTTATCTGTGTGAGTGTCAGAGGAGGAAAGAAAGAGATAATCTATACAGTGACACCCACAAGGGCAGAATAAAGCAAACCTTTTATCCAAGGGTTTTCAATTTATTCCACGGCTGGTGAAACATCACAGTTTATGTGATCGTTATCCAGTCCCTACATGTGGTACAAATCACACACAAAAACAAAAGCCACCCACACAGAGAGAGAAGAATCAGTTTGGAAACCAAATAAGTCCTGACCTTTTCCATGAAAAATGCCAAAAGATGTTCCATCCTGTGGGAGATGGAATTTTAAATTCCAGGACTTACATGCCTTGCCACATAAGTTCTCACCAAGCTAAAGTTTGAGACAATTAAATAATAGCTTAAATATGGATGGATGAATATGAATAGGGATGATTCACACAATATACTTTTCATTCCTGCAAACGCCGCTGAGATATCAAGCAGAACTAGGAAACAGCTCTCACCTTTGTCCCTAGCCCGCCGGAGATCATCAACCGGTGCGACCAAGGCAGTTTCAGTCCCATGATGAGGCATGAATCCCGACTGGAAGGGATCCAAATAGTCCGCTTCTCCCAGGCGTGCCTGGAGTTGTTCAGCAACCACTCGCTCAATCACCTTGCCAAAGGATGGAAGATTTGAGACTGGGCGATAGTTGACCATCGTGGCTGCATCTAAAGATGGTTTTTTTAAGAAGCGGTTTAATAACTGCCTCTTTCAGCAGGTCTGGGAAGGCTCCCTCACAGAGAAAAGCATTCACCACCCCGCGAAGCCCATCAACCAGCACTTCCCGGCTAGCTTCTATAAGCCAGGATGGGCAAGGATCAAGGAAACAGGTGGTTGGTTTCACCCGTCCAAGCAGGCTGTCCACATCCTCGGGGGTAACAGATTGGAATTGATCCCACACAACTTGACTAGACAGGACTCTAGCACTCTCCCGCCCCGGCCCTGCTCCCCTCCCACAGTGGAGTCTACATCTTCTCGAATCTGAGCGACTTTATCTGCAAAAAAACTTTGCAAAATCATTGCAGGAGGTCATGTGGCCCGTGCTGGGCCCTGATGGAGCAGGTGGTTCCGTTAAATTGCGAACCACCTGAAAAAGTCTCCTGCTGCTGTTTTCTGCAGATGCAATAGAGGCGGTGAAGAAAGTCTTCTTCGCCGTCGCTATCGCTACTTGGTAGGCTTGACATTGAGCTCTAACCCGTGTCCGGTCAGATTCAGAATGGGTTATCTGCCCATTAGAACGCTCTAAAGCAGTCTTGGCTTACCTGGCATCTTCTGGCTTGGGAGCACAACTCCCCTCAAACCCAGCAGATGGGAGTTGTCCTCCAGAGCATCTGGAGGGCAGCAGATTGGCAAAGGCTAAAGTGCTTTTAAAAAGAAGGAGCAGGATGTGGTCAATGCTACATGCCAACCCTTGTCTTGCTCCCAGGAACCACATACCTGCTTCCCACTCTTGAATTCCTTCTGCTCCAGACTGGGTTGCTAGCTTTACCAGCCTAGGCTAACAAGTCACTCCTGCCGGATTTGTGCATTCATACTTCTCATATGAGAAGAGTCACACAAGTGAGAGTGGGGTAACATACTTGCTCATTTTTTTCTTGCAGTGGCCTTGCATAAACTCGGTTTGTTTTGGTCCAGAGCTCTTAAAATGCATGTCGGCTTGGCCCATTTGCATATTTTGCAAAAATGACTTAATAGACTTGGATTCTCCAGGATGTGTTGTGAGAACTCTTTCACAATGGATGTTGCTGTTTGCAGTTCTGCTACTGATCATCCTTTTCCACCACCACCAATAATCCATTTGCACACCCCCAAGGGTGCTGTGATTAGTTTGCCTTTTGATGTCTTTGTTCTCATCTTGGCTGCTACTGCTCTGCCTCGTGAGTCTTGGGGAGGACCGCTCCCCCTTGAAGCCCATTTTCCACCTTGGGCCTGGGGGAGGCCCCATACTCACCACCACAGCTTATAAGACTCCAAGGAGGCCTCGGGTGTGGGGGGTGGGATGGATGTTTAGTTGAGTTTGGGAATTTGTTTAATTTTGGTGTGTTTGTAACTTTTATTGTGTTTTTTTTAATATAGGTTTTAATTAGATTTTAAGGGCAGGGGTCAGGGCTGCCTGGGAGTGGGTCCCAGCCAACAAAATGGCTGGGGCAGGTTCCACAGGGGGGATACACTGGGACAACCAATCTCAGTGATCATGGGTAAGAGGAGGAGTTACGCTAAGACCAGACCATGTCACTACTGAGGAGGCAGCTTTAGTTGTTGTTTGAGCACTATCCCTACCTCCAGGTCTGGTCTTAGTGTAACTCCTGTTACACATGCCAGGTCAATGATTCATAAGACCACTGCCATCCATGACTTGATCGTGGATGGAGGACTTGACCTGGCATGTGTAACAGAGACTTGATTAGATGAAGCAGATGGGCCTGTTCTTGCAGCTGCTTGTCCACCAGGTTTCTCTTACACACAGCAACTCAGGTCATATGGGCGGGGAGGGGGGGTTGCAGTGATTTTTAGGAAGTCATTAGTTTGCACCAGGCATCCTATTGGGATGACCCAGTTTTCCAGTTTGCACCAGGCGTCCTATTGGGATGACCCAGTTTTCTGAGTGCATGTTCTGGAAGTTGGGCAATAGAGGCAGTACAGGATTCCTTTTGGTGTACCGACCTCCCCAAGGATTCCCTGCCCGAGCTGCTTCAGGTCATAGTGGATGTTCTCCTGGAGACACCTAGTTTGGTTGTCCTAGGGGATTTTAACATCCATGCTGACACGACCTTACAAGGGGCCACCTGGGACTTTTTGGAAAGCATGGCCTCCATGGGGCTGTCCCTGAATAAGTTTGGCCCAACTCATAGCCGCGGATATGCCTTAGACCTGGTGTTCACCTCTATGGATGTTAGCGAACTGACACTAAGTAAAAGCGAAACTAAAGAAGTGCCGTGATCAGATCACTTCCTGGTGCAACTGGACTTCTCTGTGACCCTTCCCCTCTGCAAGGAGGTGGGACCAATTCGGATGGCCCACCCCCGCCACTTAATGGATCCAAATGGTTTCCAGAGAATGGTAGGGGATGTTTTATCCCACATTGATGGCCTTTCAGCTGATTCCCTGGTGGTCCGTGGAATGTGGAGTTAACCAGGGCTATTGGCTGTTTGGCACCGAAGCGCCCTCTCCGATTGCATGGAGCCAGGACAGCCCCATGGTTCTCCACAGATCTGAGGGCAATGAAACAATCGCTGAGATGGCTAGAGCGCCGGTGGCGGATAACTCATTCTGAATGTGACCGGACACAGGTTAGAACTCAATGTCGAGCCTACCATGTAATACCACTGAATGTAATAATGGAGGGATACAATCTATTTCAGAGAAACAGACCAGACAAGAAAGGAGGAGGAGTGGCGTTATATGTCAGGGATGTGTATACCTGTGAAGAGATCCAAGATTTAGAACCTCAAAGCCAAAGTGAGAGCATTTGGGTCAAAATTAAGGGAGAGAAGAATAACAGTGACCTCATTGTGGGAGTTTACTATAGATCCCCAAGCCAAACAGAGGACATAGATGATGCCTTCCTGGAACAGATGGCCAAGCATGCAAAAGGAAGGGAGATAGTAGTAATGGGGGACTTCAATTACCCGGATATTTGTTGGATGTCAAACTCAGCCAAGAGCATAAGGTCAAACAGATTCCTCACTGGCCTTGCAGACAACTTCATTGTCCAGAAAGTGGGAGAAGCAACAAGAGGAACAACCATTTTAGATCTGGTCCTAACCAATGTTGAGGACCTGGTTAGTGGGGTAGAAGTGGAAGGATCATTAGGCGCAAGTGATCATGCTCTTCTGAAGTTTACTATACAGCGGAAAGGAGCAGCCAAGCATACTAGGACTCAATTTCTTGACTTTAAGAAAGCCGACTTCATAAAACTTAGGGAAGTGCTGGGTGAGATCCCATGGACAGTAATACTAAAAGGAAAGGGAGTTCATGATGGCTGGGAGTTTGTTAAGAGGGAGATAGTAAAAGCACAACTTCAGGCAATACCAATGAGACGGAAACATGGAAGGTGCCTCAAGAAGCCAGGGTGGCTATCTAAAGAACTTTTAACTGAGTTAAGATTAAAAAAGGATGTGTACAAAAAATAGAAAAGGGGGGAAACCACCAAAGAGGAATTCAAACAAATAGCCAGCACGTGTAGACACAAAGTCAGAAAAGCTAAAGCACAGAATGAACTCAGGCTTGCTAGAGAGGTTAAAAGCAACAAAAAAAGCTTTTATGGGTATGTTCGTAGCAAAAGGAACAAAGAAACAGTGGGGTCACTCAGAGGAGAAGATGGTGAAATGCAAACAGGGGACACAGAAAGGGCTGAACTCCTCAATGCCTTCTTTGCCTCAGTCTTCTCCGATGTAGAAAACAATGCCCGACCTGAAGAATTTGGAGCAGCCATCCGGGTACTACGCAGGCTGTTTGCAACCCACAGGCTCCCTGACACTCTCGTCTCAGACAACGGGACCACATTTGTGTCAGGAGAATTCCAAACCTTCACAGCGCAGAACGCCATCCGCCACATCCATTTGGCGCCATTCCACCCTGCCACCAATGGCCAAGCAGAACGCATGGTGCGGACCACCAAGGACACCCTCCGACGCATGACGCAAGGGGATTGGGAGTACCGCCTTGCCAAACTCCTTCTAGCACAGCACAGCACACCCAGCTCAACGACTGGCCAGAGCCCCGCTGAACTACTAATGGGTCGGCGCCTTGCAATCAGATTGGACCGGCTTCACCCCGATAGAGCTCAGGATGAGGTAGTGGTGGGGGAAGGCAGGAACCCCCAGACCTTCGAGGCCCAGGACCCAGTGTACGCAAAGAATTTTGGGGCAGGCCCAGCATGGGTCACTGGCCCTGTGTCGTACGAGGTGCTAACGGATGGGGGGCAATGCTGGCGCCACCACTGCGACCAGATACGGCGACAATTCCCAGGAGAAAACCAGGAGGAGGACAGGTCAGAGGAGTCCCAAGGGAACAGTGGGGCAGTAAGGCCCGTAGAGTAGGAGGGGCCAGCAGGGGAGGCAGAATCAGTAAATACAGAGAGGACACACGAGGCCGAAAGGACACCGGAACCAGAACCACGACTGAGTGAGCAGGTTGCACCACACCAAACGGCCCCATCACTGCCAGCATCCTTGGAACACAAGCCAGAACCTGAACCCCGGAGCAGGGAACACCCCAGGCTGCAACGCACACGTAGCCCGCCGGCATACCTTGAGGACTATGAATGCGACCTTCCGGGCAGGACTGGAACTTAGAGGAGAGGGGTGTTATGTACTGAGTTGAATAGGATCCAAACTGCAGCAGTCTGATTGGTCCTAGAACAATAGGATTCAGAATGCAGCACTCTGATTGGTCCTAGAACAATGCAGCAGTATGATTAGTCGGCAGGAGCCACCCAATCCAGCTCCAGATAGAAGTGAAAGAGGCGGTTATCAAACCACTTCTTAAAAAAACATCTTTAGATGCAGCCACGATGGCGAACTATTGCCCAGTCTCAAATCTTCCATTCTTGGGCAAGGTGATTGAGCGAGTGGTTGCTGAACAACTCCAGGCACGCCTG
Source organism: Podarcis raffonei (assembly GCF_027172205.1). Lineage (NCBI taxonomy): Eukaryota > Metazoa > Chordata > Lepidosauria > Squamata > Lacertidae > Podarcis > Podarcis raffonei. Next base: position 60,387,034 of record NC_070613.1, on the reverse strand, counting down.
GAAGAAGTGGACCATTTGGATTCCTTCCAGTCGGGATTCAGGCCTCATCATGGGACTGAAACTGCCTTGGTTGCACTGGTTGATTATCTCCGGCGGGCTAGGGACAAAGGTGAGAGCTGTTTCCTAGTTCTGCTGGATCTCTCAGCGGCTTTTGATACCATCAACCATAACATCCTTCTGGACAGTCTGGAGGGGCTGGGAGCTGGGGGCACTGTTATACACTGGTTCCGCTCCTTCATCCTGGGCTGTGTACACAAAGTGGTGGGGGGGGGATGAGTGTTCAGACCCCTGGTTGCGTTTTTTTGGGTTACGGACCACTGAAACCCGGAAGTACCGGAACGGGTTACTTCCGGGTTTCGGTGGTCACGCATGCGCAGAAGTACTAAATCGTGCTTTGCGCATGCACAGAAGTGCCGAATCACAACCCGCGCATGTGCAGAAGCCCCACTGCGGGTTGCAAACGTGCATCCAGCAAAGATCACGTTCGCCACCCGAGCATCAACTGTAGTGGCACCTGCCCTGTGGAACACCCTCCTACCAGATGTCAAAGAGAACAACAACTACCAGACTTTTAGAAGACATCTGAAGGCAGCCCTGTTTAGGGAAGCTTTTAATGTTTGACAGACTATTGCACTTTAATATTTTGTTGGAAACTGCCCAGAGTGGCTGGGGAAGCCCAGCCAGATGGGCGTGGTACAAATAAATTATTATTATTATTATTATTATTATTATTATTATTATTATTATTATGATGATGATGATGATGATGCAATACCAGTGGGGGTGAACGGTCCTGTCCCTTTTAAATTACATCTGCAAATAGGTTCCCCCCCCCCTTTTAAATTTGGTCTGCAGGCAAGCAATGCACAGAACAATTCAGAGGTGGCTGAATTTTTCTGTGATACTTAGTAGTAGTATAAAAGCACAACACAGTAAGGGTGGACCCTAACCTGATATACTTGGAAGTAAGCACTATTGATTTAAACAAGACTTACTGCAGAGTAGACATGGTTAGGAATCGATTTCTGGCTAACCTGGCAATGTATATAAATTGTATTATTTTTGTATGGCATGGTGAACTGTGTGTTTGTCTGAGTGTACAAGACTTAAAAATAATAATCAAGCTGCTCAGTTAGTGCAGACCACAACCTAGTACCATTTTAGCAAAACAACAAAGCAAACAGCAACAGCACTGTCAACAAATCTGTTACAGCAGAAGCTGCCTTTGATTAGAGTCCACTTCACTGATGCAACTTTCTTGGTAATCCATGAAAACATTTGCAACAATACATTTGCTAGCCTTTTCAGTGATAGTGACTATTGATTCATTTCTGCTGAAAGCCATGGCTAGTTATCTATCCCTTTGACTGAAAGTAATGTGGTCAGTGGCAGAGAGGAGGATTTTTAAATTACGCCTCTGGTGATCTGTTTTGTACATTGCAGACTTGCTAATGATCCAGGAGTGTACACAATAATTTCTAAAGGGCATTCAGTTATTTCCAGATTAGTATGTAGATTTGATTTATATATTCTCCTATGACTGTATACACATACATACACCAGGCATCATAGGGCATCAAAGCTGTGCTTGAAAAATGGGTGAGTAAAAATGTTAATTTGATTATAACACACTTTGGCAGTCTTAACGCTACAGATGTCTGCTACACTGGGCATTTTCCAACACAAATTTGTAGCAATTGTTTTGATAGTATTTTACATGATGCAACTGCTCCAATGATAACCAGATGTTTTTCTGATAGGATGGAAAATTGCAAACAGAACATGTGCAGTACAAAGTCTGCTGATAAGGACAGATATGCCATAGGAAGCTGTCACTGTCTGATCAGTGGTTGCGTGCGATCCTCTGAATATAGGGAGAGCTATCTGAGAAGCCATATCACTTCATTGGTGACTACAGTGCCTACTGCCACTTCTTATATAAATATTATTAAGCAATTAAATCAGTGGAAAACATTCTGCATGATTACAGAACAATCTTTTATGGCCGTCCCTGAGACAAAATGCTGTATGTCAGCCAGCTCTGCTAGTCAGTCCAATGTCAGTCCATGGCTTGATCATTGTTCTCAGCCTTATCCACACCATTTGTTTTTGAAGGCAAACTGAATGAGCTAAGAAGGGTGCACTGGTGATCCCAACAGCATAATTTCTAGTGATTTGTGCATCAAGTGGCAAACATTTACACAGAAACGTTGGTAGCCACTGCTCAGGTCTTGGCACCGGCCTGAGTCACTCACTTGTGCTCCTTTTCTTAACCTGTTCTTAACCTGAAACTGTTCTTAACCTGAAGCACCACTTTAGCTAATGGGGCTTCCTGCTGCCGCTGCGCAGCCGCTGCACGATTTCTGTTCTCATCCTGAAGCAAAGTTCTTAACCCGAGGTAATATTTCTGGGTTAGCGGAGTCTGTAACCTGAAGCGTCTGTAACCTGAAGTGTATGTAACCCAAGGTACCACTGTCTTTTCACTAATTTTACAATATGTTGTGCCTACACTATTTCCAAGGAATAACACAGGAGTAATTTCCTCAAAATCTCCTTTGGGCTAGGGCCCCAGAATGTTAGAATTAACATTCTGATTAATAGCTCTGATTGAGTTATTGGGAGTACATGTCATGCAGCAAAATAAGCAAAGGGCCTGGGAATAAGCTGTTGTGGGGTGAAAATAACTGATATTCAAAATAGGACAGAGCTGTAAAGAAGAACCTGAAACTCAACCAATACAAATCTGAAATATTCCACACATGTACCCAAGAAGCATAATAATTAACTGAAAAAGCATTAGCATGTTTAAGGGGTGAGAATTACAAGTGGTTAGAAAGGGGGGAGAATTATCAGTTGCATTATGACAAAGGCCATATTGAGCTCCATTGTAATAACTGCATCAATCAAAATAATGGCATCTCCTTCCAATCAGAAGTGATAAAATTTTAATACAAGCATGACTATAGCAATTATGTTGTAGGGAGATATATCAGCAAGCAAGTGAAAAAACCCCAAGCACCTTCCTAATACACAAGCATCTGGGCCAAGCAGGGTGAGCCTGCAGCAATTCTAGTGCTGTTGTACTACAATTCCCCTCATCCCTGATCATGGTGACTAGGCCTCCTCATCACGGATTTGGGCCATATCCTCACACAGGAAGAACTAGGAGAAAGGGCCAAATGCAGAAGAGAGCATCTTTCTAATGGGTTTCAGTTTAAATAAACCAGATTTAAATTCAACATTTAGAAATATTAGAGTGATGAAACATATTTCCAGGAAAGTTGCTATGTCATCTTTATTAGGAACAAATCATAATAAGCAAAGCTATATTGTGGTAGTGGGTTTCTTTTCATGCTCAGGATCTGACCACCATGATTGGTGTTGGGAAGGAATGTCCCATCAGGTCAGGTTGGCCAATAGTCAGAGAGAAATTTTCCTTTCCTTGTAGCCGAGCCATCTGGGTTGTTTTATTCAGCTATTTGTTACCAGCAGGACACATTGAATACTGTGTACATTTCTGAGCACCTCACCTCCAAAAGGACATTGCAGAGCTGGAAAAGCTTCAGAAAAGGGCAGACAAAATGCTCAAGGGGACAGAGCAATTCCCCAATGAGGAACGGTTGCAGCACTCGAGGCTAAATAGTTTGAATACAAGGTAAGTAAGAAGAGATATATTGATGTGTAGATGTTGTGGAACAAGAGGATAGAAGAAATGTCACCCTCCCCCTTGAAATATTAGAACTCATGGCATCAAATGAAGCTGAATGTTGGAGGATGTGGGGCAAACAAAAAGCAGGTTCTGCTTCACATAATGCATAGTTAAACTGGAATTCTGTTTCCCGTGAAGTAGTGATGGGCCACCAACATGGACGGCTGTCAAAGAGGATTAGACATGATGGCTGTACTCTGCCTCCACAGTCAGAGGCAGTATGCATCTGAATGCCAGTTGCTGGGAATCCCCCATGGCAAAAGAGCTGCTATGCTGAGGTCCTGCTCTGGGGCTTCCCAGAGGCATCAGATGGGCCACCATGAGAACAGGATGTGGACTAGATGAGCTGCTAGCTTGGTCCAAATGGTAAGTGATAATTAATCCTATATATCCACATGTGTGGGCAAACAGCAAAGGAATCAGCCTACTGCCTGTATTCAAAGCACAGGGTGGAGGAGAGGCCCTAGCAAAGTTATGCAGCTTAGTGAAGCATAGGAAGATAGACCATTAAACCTTCTTTATCCCATTTCAGCTGTGTGTGGCAGCTGACCTCTTTCTACCCCACTCTGCAATGAACAGACCACACACTGCTAAGCAAGTTTAAAAATTATTTACTTAAAATTTCTAGAACTCAATCATGCATTGTCTTACACAGCAATAATAGATAATGCAGGCAAAATATTCTTGGGCAGAAATATAGAAAGGTAGCTTCAGATACATGGCTAGAACTGGGAGCTAGTGTGAGACACATTCTCCCTCCATGGCTTACATCATGAAGAAGAGAGTGAGGGGAAAAAAGAGAAGAAACACATTACTTCCTCCCTTACCAGGGGCGAGGGGCATGACTTCACTGAGCCTACACTAGCAATTAGAACCCAGGGTTGTTAGTTATGTTTGACTGCAAATCTCTCACACTTTTCTCATGCACTTAATTGCTGTAGCTTCTGCTGGAAGTCAGCTGATCCCATACATTTTCAATTCTCTCTCTCTCTCTCTCTCTCTCTCTCTCTCAGCTGTGTACAGTAGCCTTTCAAAATTCTCCACCCTATTTGCAGGAAGAAAAAACTGGGGAGACAATTTAATGAAATTTCTCCAGGAAAAGATATTTAGGGGTATAACTTGCCATTAGCAGCAGCATAGCTTCCTTCTTACTGTAAGTGTCGGCAGCAGCAATGGAGTTGGCATCCAGGCCACCATTTTGCATCCTCAAAAATGCTGTGTACAAAACATCTTTCTGTGTAACACTGTGGGAGAGAATGGTGACTGCCACCAAAAAAATTAAAATGTTGGAGAAGATTTGGAGAAGATTATGCAAAGTGAACTCCTTTTTCAGCAGGAGGGTAGGGAGAAAAAGGAAGCTCTCTGACATCTGAGAATTTTTGGCTGAGCCCTAGCTTAAATTCCCATGAGCCACGTTCATCCAGGGCTAACCTTTTGCTTTTTATTGTGCAGTAGGGCATATCCAGATAAAGGTAAGTCTAATTGATTCCAATTGAATAGATATTTGTTTATCTATTTTATAACAAGGTCACCATCTAACTTGCTGCAGGTGACAGAGACAGAGGTGGGAGCAACTGCTGACATGCCTCCCTCTAGGTTCCTCTCATGTGATTTATCAACCTGGGAAGCAAAACCCTGGAAGTGGGCTTTGGCTGCACTTTGCTGCTGGAAAATGAAATGTGGGCTTTGAGAAGAGATTTGGAGGAAGGAAGAGGGATGTGGAGGAGAAGAAGCCTCGAAAACATTTGGTAATATGAGAATTTCATTTTGAAGGTTTAGACATTTCATTCATTTTTTGTAACATTGCATAGTTGCACCTGTACATAGGCTTGTGCACAATTCAAAAATACTCAAGAATAGGATTCCTGCATATGTAAAGCACTTAAGGAAAGCAAAGGAAATGGCTCTAATGCGTTGACTCGTTGAACAGAGTCTGTTAGATGTTTCTATCATTTGAAAAAGCCCATGGTGTCCTCTTGGAGAGAATGGAAAAACTGCTTTCCATCCAAATGTCTGAGTCTTTTGGCTACTGCCATAATTATAGAAACCCAAATACCACAGGGAACAGCATTTTTGTGGAGTTTCAAATGGAAATATTGCCAGAGAGCGCTTTGTTGTGGCTTTTTTTTCTTTTCACTGAAGACAAGTTGGTAGTTAATGCATTTTCCCTGCAGAGCACAATAAAGTTGTTCTGGTTTTGTTTTCAAGTTCTCTAAATAAATGATGGGTCTGGTGACAATCATGTCAAAAGCAATCAGCAATGACAGTCCATATTCATGAGAGTTAAAATTTACCCTAACTGATAATTTCTTATTTTTTATGGAGGGGAAATGTCTTCATTTTAAAAATCCAAATGGGGATTGATACGCCGCACCACAAAAAACCCCAAGTCTCAATTTTGCCAGTTATGGAACATTTGCTTTCGCAGGGGCTGGGTGTAGTGGGGGAGCCAGGGACCTTCTGTCAGGCTCTGCCCCACTGGTGTGGGTGGCATGAAGTGCAATAGCAATGAATATCCCAGACTAAAAAAGCTGTAGCATGTGGATGCCAGCCACTAATTGTAGGAATTATATTGAAAAAAACAAATTCTAGCCTGAGAATAAAACCTTAATTACTTTAAATTCTGTGCTCGGTGAATTTTTGGTGGCAGCTCTTGTCACTGTCTGAAAGGGTTGAAGACTAGGATTAACCCTGCCAAACTGCAAACAGGTATATTGGATGGGGGGGGGATCCTTAAAAAAAAAATTCAAAAATGCCACAGCAATAAAACTATGTTGAAATTAATAACTGATTACTAAAAACAATAAGAAACTAATAAGAGACAGGGAAGAGACAGCACAAACATATACACACGTTAAAGAATGGACTGCATTGGATTGGGAAGAATCAAAAAGAATTGAGAGAAAGCAAACAAGTAGAAAGGCTGGCGTAGATACATAAAAGAGTAGATTAATCAAAATACTACCAAGAAACTCCATGTAACATTCAGAAAACTAGCCAAAGAGTAAGGAAAAATGGTGGTGGGGAAATTATATAGAATCAACTTCCATCCCCACTTGGCACACTTGGAGTGGGGGCTAGCCTTGGGGAGGCCTCACCTCACTCCAAATACACCCTCATTGTTTGGTATTTTGGGTTCTGACAAAACAGTTCTATGTGCATCTATATCTTAGTATATAATAAAACTGGAAGGATGTTGTCATACCATAGTTCATGTGGCTGCCAGGCAGGCAGGCAGGCAGAGCAAGCAGAATGAGTGAGCGGCACAGGTGCCACATGACCCCCAGTGGGCTACTGAGGCAGGAAGGGACAGCTTCCCAGCAACCATCATCATGGCTGGTGGTGGAGAGCAGAATGTGAGGGGAAGGGGGTTTGGTTCAGGTGCAAAGGAAAGCAGAGGTTTTTTTTTTAATGAGGTGTAAAGGAAGGGGATTTGGCAAAGGGTGGCATCAGCATGACATGAACACAGGAGCACCCCTTACACACACACACACACACACACACACACATTCTTATGTACTGAGTTGAATAGGATCCAAACTGTAGCAGTCTGATTGGTCCTAGAACAATGCAGCAGTCTGATTGGTCGGCAGGAGCCACCCAATCCAGCTCCAGGTGGAAGTGAATCCACATCCTGATTGGCCTACAGGAGAATCCCAGAATTAGCCAATCACGTGCAGCCCATTGTGTAAATAATGTATATAAAGCAGATACTTTGAGGAGACTTTCATTCCCTCCTCACCACTATGAGCTGAATAAAGAGAATGAAATCCACTCTCGACTCTGAGTATATTTCACTGGCGACGAAGGTGGGATCCCGCTGAGCTGACTGCCACACACAGCACCGTAGCACCGCCACCTGCCGCACTGCTGCCTCGCACCGTGTATCCAGGCTTCAGCTCCGGGACCCAAGGAACTCAGAATGGCAACCAACAGCAGCTTCTCGATGTTCAACCCAGCATCCGGAGACTGGGAAGCATACACCTCCCGTTTCACCTTCCTCCTAGAAGCCAAAGGGGTCACCAATGAAGAAGATGCCAAGAAGAGGGAGATATTCTTCAGCGTCTGCGGAGAGGAGACGTTTGAAATCGCCCAGGCAATCTTTGCGCCTGAAGATGTCACTACTGTTCCATACAAAACAATAATGGAACGGCTGAAGGGGCACTTTTCGCCGCAGCCCTCAGTGGTGGCTCGTCGAAATGCCTTCTAGGCAAAGTGGCAAGCCCCTGGGGAAACCATAACTGGGTTTGTGACCTCTCTCCGCCAAGCCGCCCGGTTCTGCAACTTCTCAGAGTTGGAGAACATGCTTGGTGACCGCCTCGTTGGTGGCCTGAAGGATGAGAAGCTGCAATGGCGCCTCTATGCTAAGAAGGACCTAACGTTCCAGGTCGCTCTGGAGGAGGCCCTGGCAACGGAAGCTGCCGAGAAGTCAACGCAAGAGGCACGGCCGAGCCTGCCATCCCAACCGAGGGTCCACCACGAAGACCTCACCGACGACTCAGGATCTGACAGGGAGGAGGTACACCGAGTACAGCAGCGCACTCAAGCAGCGCACAGACCACAACTGACTCGACGAGAAGGAGGGAACTGCGCAAGCTGCGGGGAGAGTCACGAGAGGAGGACCTGCCGTTTCCGCAATGCAGAGTGCAGGCAGTGCGGAAAATTGGGACACATCGCCCGGGTGTGTCGGGCTTGGCCCACCCGACGCCAGGCATCAGATGACCGATCCAAGAGCCCCAGGTCCCAGGGCCCAACGCACCAAGGCAACTCGACGGAGCTCACAGACTTCCAGGTATACCAGTTGCCCCACCCCAACGTAGGGAAAATTTATGTAGAGGTACAGATAGAGGGGGCCCCGTGCTGCATGGAACTTGACACTGGTTCAACTCTATCCATAATCTCGGCAAGCACCTTAAGGAAACTGTGTCCTAGTGGGGGTCCCAAACTCAGGCCGGCCCCATTCACCCTCCGGGACTTCCAGAAACATAAGGTCCCCACAATGGGGGTGGGGACCTTCAGGGTGCAATATCGAGGGCGGACGCGGCAACTGGACTTGCTTGTGGTCAAGGGCCCCTACATTAGCTTACTGGGATTGGCATGGTTTGGACCACTGGGGCTAGCCGTCACCGTGGTGAACCGCATTAGCTTACAAGTGGACGTGGATGCCATATGCAAGGAATTTCCAGGGGTTTTCGATGGGAAATTGAGACAGTATACGCCCCCCCCATTGCTCTACAGCTTGACCCCGCAGTACGACCTGTCAGGCTCAAGGCCTGCCAGGTCCCGTTCACCCTGAAACCCCGTATAGACGAGGAATTGGACCGGCTCGTGGAGCAAGGAGTGCTGGAGCTGGTGCCTAATGCCCCCTGGGAAACCCCAATCGTCATACCCGTCAAGCCTAATGGTTTGGTCCGCATCTGCGCAGACTACAAATGTACCATAAACAAGGCCCTCACGGCCCACACATACCCAGTGCCAGTGGTCAGCCATGTCCTTGCCACCCTGGCTGGGTCAAATGTTTTTGGCAAGCTGGACTTGGCCCAAGCATATCAACAGCTGCCAGTAGATGAGGCCACAGCAGAGGCACAGACGATAGTGACGCACAGAGGAGCGTTCAGGGTAAAGCGGCTGCAATTTGGTGTCAGCATGGCACCAGGCATATTCCAGAATCTAATGGACTCTCTCCTTAAAGGGATTCCTGGCGTCACCCCCTTCTTCGATGATGTGTTGATTGCTGGGCCCACACCAGAGGAGTTTGAGGACAGCCTCCGCACCGTTCTGCATCCTTTCCAGAAGGTGGGTCTCAAGGTGAAGCGGGAAAAGTGTCTACTAGGAGTGCCTCAGGTGGACTTTCTGGGATTTATGGTGGATGCAGAAGGGGTCCACCCGACTGGGGACAAGGTACGGGCCATTTGTGATGCCCCAGCGCCCAAGAGCAAGACTGAACTTCAGGCCTTCTTGGGACTATTGAACTTTTACCATTCCTTCCTCCCCCACAAGTTAGCGGAGCCCCTACACAGACTCCTGGACAAGCGGGCCCCTTGGGTGTGGGGCCATTCCAGGCAGTGAAGGACTTGCTCGTCTCAAACTCGGTCTTGGCACACTTTGACGAGAGGCTGCCGGTGGTGCTAGCTTGCGACGCCTCACCCTATGGCATCCGCGCTGTCCTGGGACACCAACTCCCGGATGGAAGAGAGGTACCGGTGGCATACTTTTCCCAGACACTCAACGCAACCGAGCGGAACTACTCGCAAATTGACAAGGAGGGTCTGGCAATCGTGAAGGGAGTAAAAAAATTCCATGATTTCTTGTACGGGCGGCCCTTTCCCGTGGTGACTGGCTTGTTTACCCCCGAAAAGCAGACCCCCCAAGTGCTGTCTCCTCGCGTCCTCAGGTGGTCAATTTTCCTTGCCAGCTACCAGTATGCACTGATTCACCACTCTGGGAAGGCGATGGGCCATGCGGACGCCCTCAGCAGGCTACCACTACCGGAAACAGGCCCCGACCCAGCACCTGCACAAGAGGTTATGAGCCTGGAGCTGCTTCCCGACCGCCCCATTCAAGCACAAGAAGTTGCATACCATTCCAAGAAAGAAAGGGTCATCTCCCGGGTCCTGGACTCGGTGTGGAGGGGATGGCCCAGCAGCAGCCCCGGACCAGAATTTGCCGGCTACACAACCCGCAAACATGAACTGTCGGCCCACAGGGGGTACCTGTTCTGGGGAAGCAGGGTCGTTGTTCCCCAGCCCCTCCGCAAAAGGATCCTCACAGCCCTACACGAGACACACCCAGGGGTAGTGAGAATGAAGGCCCTTGCCAGGAGTTATGTGTGGTGGCCGGGGATCAACGGAGAGATAGAGGCCTGCGTCAAACACTGCCAGGCCTGCCAAGAATCCCGCCCAGATCCCCCAAGGGCCCCAGTCCAGTCATAGAATCATAGAGTTGGAAGAGACCACAAGGGCCATCGAGTCCAACCCCCTGCCAAGCAGGAAACACCATGAGAGCACTCCTGACATATGGTTGTCAAGCCTCTGCTTAAAGACCTCCAAAGAAGGAGACTCCACCACACTCCTTGGCAGCAAATTCCACTGTCGAACAGCTCTTACTGTCAGGAAGTTCTTCCTAATGTTTAGGTGGAATCTTCTTTCTTGTAGTTTGGATCCATTGCTCCGTGTCCACTTCTCTGGAGCAGCAGAAAACAACCTTTCTCCCTCCTCTATGTGACATCCTTTTATATATTTGAACATGGCTATCATATCACCCCTTAACCTCCTCTTCTCCAGGCTAATCATGCCCAGCTCCCTTAGCCGTTTCTCATAAGGCATCGTTTCCAGGCCTTTGACCATTTTGGTTGCCCTCCTCTGGACACGTTCCAGTTTGTCCGTGTCCTTCTTGAACTGTGGTGCCCAGAACTGGACACAGTACTCCAGGTGAGGTCTGACCAGAGCAGAATACAGTGGCACTATTACTTCCCTTGATCTAGATGCTATACACCTATTGATGCAGCCCAGAATTGCATTGGCTTTTTTAGCTGTCGTGTCACACTGTTGGCTCATGTCAAGGTTGTGGTCAACCAAGACTCCTAGATCCTTTTCACATGTAGTGCTCTCAAGCCAGGTGTCACCCATCTGGTATTTGTGCCTCTCATTTTTTTTGCCCAAGTGCAATACTTTACATTTCTCCCTGTTAAAATTCATCTTGTTTGTTTTGGCCCAGTTCTCTAATCTGTCAAGGTCATTTTGAAGTGTGATCCTGTCCTCTGGGGTGTTAGCCACCCCTCCCAGTTTGCTGATCAGGATGCCCTTGAGTCCATCATCCAAGTCGTTGATAAAGATGTTGAATAAGACCGGGCCGAAGACAGAACCCTGTGGCACCCCACTAGTCACTGTTTCTTTGTTCTTCCTTTTGCTACGGACATACCCATAAAAGCCTTTTTTGTTGCTTTTAACCTCTCTAGCAAGCCTGAGTTCATTCTGTGCTTTAGCTTTTCTGACTTTGTGTCTACATGTGCTGGCTATTTGTTTGAATTCCTCTTTGGTGGTTTCCCCCCTTTTCCATTTTTTGTACACATCCTTTTTTAATCTTAACTCAGTTAAAAGTTCTTTAGATAGCCACCCTGGCTTCTTTAGGCACCTTCCATGTTTTTGTTGCTTTTAACCTCTCTAGCAAGCCTGAGTTCATTCTGTGCTTTAGCTTTTCTGACTTTGTGTCTACACGTGTTGGCTATTTGTTTGAATTCCTCTTTGGTGGTTTCCCCCCTTTTCTATTTTTTGTACACATCCTTTTTTAATCTTAACTCAGTTAAAAGTTCTTTAGATAGCCACCCTGGCTTCTTGAGGCACCTTCCATGTTTCCGTCTCATTGGTATTGCCTGAAGTTGTGCTTTTACTATCTCCCTCTTAACAAACTCCCAGCCATCATGAACTCCCTTTCCTTTTAGTATTACTGTCCATGGGATCTCACCCAGCACTTCCCTAAGTTTTATGAAGTCGGCTTTCTTAAAGTCAAGAAATTGAGTCCTAGTATGCTTGGCTGCTCCTTTCCGCTGTATAGTAAACTTCAGAAGAGCATGATCACTCGCGCCTAATGATCCTTCCACTTCTACCCCACTAACCAGGTCCTCAACATTGGTTAGGACCAGATCTAAAATGGTTGTTCCTCTTGTTGCTTCTCCCACTTTCTGGACAATGAAGTTGTCTGCAAGGCCAGTGAGGAATCTGTTTGACCTTATGCTCTTGGCTGAGTTTGACATCCAACAAATATCCGGGTAATTGAAGTCCCCCATTACTACTATCTCCCTTCCTTTTGCATGCTTGGCCATCTGTTCCAGGAAGGCATCATCTATGTCCTCTGTTTGGCTTGGGGATCTATAGTAAACTCCCACAATGAGGTCACTGTTATTCTTCTCTCCCTTAATTTTGACCCAAATGCTCTCACTTTGGCTTTGAGGTTCTAAATCTTGGATCTCTTCACAGGTATACACATCCCTGACATATAACGCCACTCCTCCTCCTTTCTTGTCTGGTCTGTTTCTCTGAAATAGATTGTATCCCTCCATTATTACATTCCAATCGTGGGACTTATCCCACCAGGTTTCAGTGATGCCTATTATGTCATATTTAGTTTGCTGTACCAAGAGCTCAAGCTCATCTTGTTTATTTCCCATGCTTTGTGTATTAGTGTACAGACATTGAAGTCCATTAATCATTCCCCCGTGTCTCTTATTTAAGGATTTTTTCCTCCCACCACTAGATCTGCGTGCAGTTTGCTCCATTTGGTCTATGACATTTGGATGATCATCTTCATCAATTGATAGACTCCTACCTTCAGGAGCACTGTCTCCCTCCCCCACATTAGTCAGTTTAAAGCCCTCCTGATGAGGTTTCTGAGATTTTTGGCAAAAACATTCCTCCCAACCGTTGTGAGGTGAAGCCCATCACTTGCCAGAAGTCCATCTTCAAGAAACTGCAGTCCGTGATCTAAGAATCCAAACCGTTCCTGTTTACACCATTTGCAAAGCCAGCTGTTCACTTCCACTATTTCTCCCTCTCTCCCTGGGCCACGTCGTTCAACTGGGAGGACAGATGAGATGACAATTTGTGCATTTAATTGCTTCAATTTCCTGCCCAGAGCCTCGTAGTCTCTTTTGATCTTCTGGAGGCTATTGCTTGCAGTGTCATTGGTTCCCACATGAACCAAGAGGAAGGGGTATTTGTCATTGGGTCTTATGATTCCTTGCAGTCGTTCAGTTACATCTTGGATCTTAGCCCCGGGGAGACAGCACACTTCCCGATACATCTTGTCAGGCCCACAGATCACTGCTTCTGTTCCCCTCAGTAGGGAATCCCCTATCACCACTACAAGCCTCCTCTTAGGTTTTTTTGGGGGGGTCTTCTGTGAGCTGTCCGTTCCAAGGTTGCCTGCACATTCCCTGAGGACTGACTTTGCTGCTCGTCTTCATATACCTGATCGACTGTAATGAGGGAGAGATCCTCAAATGGAGTCTGCTCTTCGTCTTCCATGCTAGGGGAGAGGACCTCAAAGCGATTGTGTATTTCTAAACAATCAGAGCGAACCCTGGGCCTCCTACTTCTTTGAGTCACGTTTCTCCATATATCTGGCTCCTGTGTTGGTGAACTAGTCCCCTGTCTCCTCCTTGGTGGAGACAGTGTGCTCTGTTGCTTCCAAGAAGAGCTCCAGCTCTCTAATTCTTTGGAGCGTAGCTACACGTTCCTCCAGTTGCTGGACTTTGTCTTCTAAGAGGGCAATCAACATGCAATTGCTGCAGGTAAAGCTGCCTGCAACCTTTGGCAAGATGGCAAACATTGCGCAGGAACCGCAGGCGACTGCAGCTGTTCCCTCCCCCTCCATCTTGATAACGTGTCGTTGGGGGTGGCTACAGCGGTCCTTCATCATATAAACCGTGAAGACAGGACAAATAACTCCCTCCAAAAAAACCTAGGTCTCCCCCAACAAACGTTTGAGACTAGCTCCCCTAAATCAAAAGATGGATCAAACTGGGCGCACCGCTAGGCGCGTGCCGCTGCCCTGCAAGCTCTGATAAGCTCCTCCCACAACTAATCACCTGCCTCAACAGAAACCCTGCCCCCTCTGACCTTTGCACAGGGAGAGCAGCTAATCAGCCACAAATAAACACACACACAAGAAAACCCTTTTTGTTCCTTCTTCAGCTGCTGCCCTGCAAGCTCTGATAAGCTCCTCCCACAGCTAATCACCTGCCTCAACAGAAACCCTGCCCCCTCTGACCTTTGCACAGGGAGAGCAGCTAATCAGCCACAAAGAAACACACACACAAGAAAACCCTTTTTGCTCCTTCTTCACCTGCTGCCCTGCAAGCTCTCCCTGCAAGATCAGTCTTGGGAGTCCGCCCGAGCACCATGGTCACGCCTGCATGTGGACTTCTCTGGCCCCTTTCAGGGGAAAACATTCTTCATAGTGGTGGACTCCTACACCAAATGGCTGGAAGTTGCACTGGTACCGTCCACTTCCATGTCTGCAGCCATCCGGGTACTACGCAGGCTGTTTGCAACCCACGGGCTCCCTGACACTCTCGTCTCAGACAACGGAACCACATTTGTGTCAGGAGAATTCCAAACCTTCACAGCGCAGAACGCCATCCGCCACATCCATTTGGCGCCATTCCACCCTGCCACCAATGGCCAAGCAGAACGCATGGTGCGGACCACCAAGGACACCCTCCGACGCATGACGTAAGGGGATTGGGAGTACCGCCTTGCCAAATTCCTTCTAGCACAGCACAGCACACCCAGCTCAACGACTGGCCAGAGCCCCACTGAACTACTAATGGGTCGGCGCCTTGCAATCAGATTGGACCGGCTTCACCCCGATAGAGCTCAGGATGAGGTAGTGGTGGGGGAAGGCAGGAACCCCCAGACCTTCGAGGCCCAGGACCCAGTGTACGCAAAGAATTTTGGGGCAGGCCCAGCATGGGTACCCGCCACAGTCACCAGGGTCACTGGCCCCGTGTCGTACGAGGTGCTAACGGATGGGGGGCAATGATGGCACCGCCACTGCGACCAAATACGGCGTCGATTCCCGGGAGAAAACCAGGAGGAGGACAGGTCAGAGGAATCCCAAGGGAACAGTGGGGCAGTGAGGCCCATAGAACAGGAGGGGCCAGCAGGAGAGGCAGAATCAGTAAATACAGAGAGGACCCGTGAGGCCGAAAGGACACCGGAACCAGAACCACGACTGAGTGAGCAGGTTGCACCAGACCAAACGGCCCCATCACAGCCAGCATCCTTGGAACACGAGCCAGAACCTGAACCCCAGACCAGGGAACACCCCAGGCTGCAACGCACACGTAGCCCGCCGGCGTACCTTGAGGACTATGAATGCGACCTCCCGGGCAGGACTGGAACTTAGAGGGGAGGGGTGTTATGTACTGAGTTGAATAGGATCCAAACTGCAGCAGTCTGATTGGTCCTAGAACAATAGGATCCAAAATGCAGCAGTCTGATTGGTCCTAGAACAATGCAGGAGCCACCCGATCCAGCTCCAGATAGAAGTGAATCCACAACCTGATTGGCCTACAGGAGAATTCCTGAATTAGCCAATCACGTGCAGCCCATTGTGTAAATAATGTATATAAAGCAGATACTTTGAGGGGACTTTCATTCCCTCCTCACCACTATGAGCTGAATAAAGAGCATGAAATCCACTCTCGACTCTGAGTATATCTCACACATGCTCTCCGCATCACACTTTTTTTTTTTTATCAACTTCTACTTGGAACTTCACTGTGTTTTGCTATTCCCTGTCCACTTTAAACAAAGCCATTTTGCATCCAGATTGCCTTTCAGATAACTAAGATATTTCCAGGCTGGACTGATTGACGCCACATGGAAGAAGATTAAAGGTCAGCTACATACTAACCAAGGAGGGTTTGACAGGGAGTTCTGCTTATTCGTTTAGTTTTCCAGTCCACACATTGATGCTTATCAGTATCTACAGCCACATGAAGGGGGAGAACTATAAAACCCTCAGATGCACATTGTTCTATGACAACAGTGGAGGCCATTTATTGACCATGTCAATGAAAAGCCCTAAAACCTAGCTCTTTACCTACTCACACATCTCCTTTAAAAGTCTGTGTAGAAATTGCCTATCTGCTGCGGTTTCTAAGAAACCAGAAGACCAAAGAGAACAGGTTGATTCCTCACTGAAATGTACCGTATTTTTTGCACCATAACACTCACTTTTTTCCTCCTAGAAAGTAAGGGGAAATGTCTGTGCGTGTTATGGAGCGAATGCCTACGGATGGCGGGGGAATCTGCTGCAGTCGTGAGCAGAGGATCCATGGTTCCCCTTCCTTCCCTCCTCCGTGGCTCGCTTTGAAACAGCAAAGCGGGAGAAGAGCCGCTGAGTGGGGAGGAGAGAGGGACAGAGAGCCTGCTTGCTTTAAAGGAGCAAAGCGGGAGAGGAGAGGAGCCTTCTCCTCTTATACCCCTCTTCTTCATTATTAGCAGCATCCTTCTCCACCCACCCCACGCGTGTCCCTTGTCCCTTGAGTGCTTTTCCTTCCCTCCCCACTCAAAACGTGGTTACAAAGCACAGATCCACATGGATCCTCAGGATTTTTGCACTGGGTCACCCCAAATTTACCATCAGATCACATAGCATGTCCATGGCTACAGCTTGCACCAAAAAAATCACGCACCCACTGTTGCCTGGGGCCACAGTGGTACAAAAACGTGGTTACAAAGCATGGATTCAGATGGATCCTCAGGATTTTTGCATTGGGCTACCCCAAACTCACCGTCAGATCACATGTCTGTGGCCACAGCATGAACCTCAAAAATCATACATCCGCTGTTTCGTTAGAATATTTTTTTTCTTGTTTTCTTCCTCTAAAAACTATGTGCGTGTTATGGTCGGGTGCGTGTTATAGAGCGAAAAATACGGCACTTGTATCAGGAACCTGCAGATCAGGATCATTAGGCGTTACTGACTGCTTTTAGAGGGAGAAATTGTAGGACGGGTATCCTGTATTTTCAGGGGTGGATAGTTTGGTACAAAATACAGTCTTTGAGAGATCCCCACCCCAAATACCTTCTTGTTATTGTTCACTCTCCTTCCAGATGTGATTTCAGTGCCATTAAGAAAAGAAAATGGTGCTTACTCTCCACTTTGTGGGAATCACAAACTTTATTAGTTTTGTCATTTTACTTTTCTAACTACAATGAAACACAATATACTAATCCTAATATCTAGCTGTTTGAGGAAATATTCTGGTCTTGAGGCAATTCTTACTACTTTTACAAATACCTTCTGCCATAGGACCCAAGTCCTAGGGGCTGAGGGGTTCCCCCCCAATAAAATATTTAAGGGGACTGTCCCCCCAATTGATGGGCATTGCCATTTTGAATGGTGTGGGTGCACCGCATCATGTGGTTGATTATGCGGGGTGGAGCTCCCCCCCCCCATATTTTATTCAAGCTCCTGTGCCCTCTGGCATAGGAGCTTCCTGAGCTTTTTTGGCCTTGAGGGCACTTTACACCTTCCTGCTCACAATTTATAGCTGTTTGAGCATCACCTTGAAGTTGTGGTCAGGCAAAGGTACTTGCAAGTCACCTTCCCTTGCCACCCCCCTGCTCCCCGCAACACCACAGGTCCTGGTTTCATGGAAAGAAATGGCAACAGGCTTGCCACAAATGAGCTGCATTTATGTATGTGGTTTAGCTATCTGATGGCGTGTGGGCTTCTAGGTTTCCTTCCCCAGCATCCAGCCACCAGGAAAATTGGCATGCACCTTTGCAATAATAAGTCTGCAAAAATAACAAGACTGCTTCTGGGGCTGAAGAACATAATCAGTTAGCAGGGTGGGGGGTAAAATAACAAAGAAGCAAAAGGTTCTTCCCAAACGATGATTCAGAAAGGAATATTATTAAATTCCTTCTTGCTAAGCTGTAAACTATACATAGTCGTAAAGTTATAATATTTATTCACTTTAGTTTATTTTACTCATATAATTAGTCCTGATATTATTTGCTCAGTCCACTTAATTTTCTAGGCTGCAACAAGAGAAATACAGTGTCCAGATCAATAGAGGTAATAGTACCACACTGTTCTGCCTTGGTCAGACCCCGCCAGTGCCCATGAAAACCTGGAGCTCTCCCCATGAAAACCACCTTCAGCACCCAATCCAAGCAAACCTCAATCTGCTGAAAGCCTGAATTGGCGTCTGTGCCAATCTAATGCCAAAGAGCAGGTCCGCACAGGGAAAGCTTAAGATTTCGTCCCTTAGATTGCCTAAACTTGAAATAACGCACACCTTTTTCTGCATGTGCTGGCATAATTTTTTTATCACTGGCATTTAGACAAAGTAAAACAGGAGAGGACTTGAGAGATCTTGGAACAGTATGATTATGCAATAAATTCAGAACATTATTTAAATGTCCAATGGTTCCTTTCCAGTTATCTTGTTATTTACTTCTCTCTTTAAATGAAATCATATCACATCAAATGTTGATTGCAATAGGGATAAAATTAACTTCCTGTAGGGGGTAAGAAATAACTTTCTCTCCATTGCACACACATTCCTTTGCACCTCCTAACACCACACAGAAACATGTAGCCCCCCAATGTGGGAAATAATCTTACAGCCAAAATAAGAATTTCAGGTTTTGCTAGATAAGTTAAGATACATGAAGTTCCCCTGTAAATTCCTAAAGAAGATGCTCTGTGAGATCATATCCCCTGCTTGCCCTGGTGGGAAAAGTAACAAAGGAAAATAATCCTTACTACATCAGAGTTCAGTCTCGCCATGTAGCAGAAAAGAAAGGAGGCTTGTTCTGTGCTCTCCTGAGCTCAGACTCCATTTTTTATCTTTTAGATTTTGTAATCTAAATGTAGATTCTGTCCATCTTGTTTTTAGTACTGCTTTCTGCTGGAATCTGGTTTGAAAGTTTATGTAAGTAAACAAAAAAATTATTATTACATTGCCTACTTGTTTGTGATCCTTTGTTTAGAGAGATAAAAAGGGAAAGATCCAGTCTGCTAAAGCTTCCTGGGTGATTATTAATAAGGTTAAGCAGCTATGTCCAAGACTGCAAAAGGGTGATGACTTTAAACTCTGCTAACTAGATGTTAAACTCCCACAAGTGAGTAAAAGGAAGTAAAAATAATAAATAATATCTGAAATATACTCGGTCGAGTGTGGATTTCATGCTCTTTATTCAGCTCATAGCAGTGAGCTTGCGCAGTTCCCTCCTTCTCGTCGAGGCAGCTGTGGTCTGTGCGCTGCTTGAGTGCGCTGCTGTACTCGGTGCACCTCCTCCCTGTCGTATCCTGAGTCGTCGGTGAGGTCTTCGTGGTGGACCTTCGGTTGCGACGACAAGCTCGGCCGAGCCTCTTGCGTCGACCTCTCAGCAGCTTCTGTTTCCAGGGCCTCCTCCAGAGCAACCTGGAACGTTAGGTCCTTCTTGGCGTAGAGGTGTCGTTGCAGCTTCTCATCCTTCAGGCCACCAACGAGGCAGTCATGAAGCATGTTCTCCAATTCTGAGAAGTTGCAGAACCGGGCGGCTTGGCGGAGAGAGGTCACAAACCCAGTTACGGTTTCCCCAGGGGCTTGCTGCTTTGCGTAGAAGGCATTTCGACGAGCCACCACCGAGGGCTGCGGCGAAAAGTGCCCCTTGAGCCGTTCCATTATTGTTTTGTAAGGAACAATAGCAATGTCTTCAGGCACAAGGAGAGCCCAGGCGATTTCGACCGTCTCCTCTCCGCAGACGCTGAAGAATATCTCCCTCTTCTTGGCATCTTCTTCATTGGTGACCCCTTTGGCTTCTAGGAGGAAGGTGAAACGGGAGGCGTACGCTTCCCAGTCTCCAGATGCTGGGTTGAACAGCGAGAAGCTGCTGTTGGTTGCCATTCTGAGTTCCTTGTGTCCCGGAGCTGAAGCCTGGATACACGGTGCGAGGCAGTGGTGCGGCAGGTGGCGGTGCTGCGGTGCTGTGTGTGGCAGTCAGCTCAGCGGGATCCCACCTTCGTCGCCAGTGAAATATACTCAGAGTCGAGAGTGGATTTCATTCTCTTTATTCAGCTCATAGTGGTGAGGAGGGAATGAAAGTCTCCTCAAAGTATCTGCTTTATATACATTATTTACACAATGGGCCGCACGTGATTGGCTAATTCTGGGATTCTCCTGTAGGCCAATCAGGTTGCAGATTCACTTCCACCTGGAGCTGGATTGGGTGGCTCCTGCGAACCAATCAGACTGTTGCATTGTTCTAGGACCAATCAGACTGCTGCATTCTGTTTTTTTTTTATAAAATAATATTACTTTTCCAACAATTTAAACAAAACAAAATAAACAATACAATACAAAAACACTACATAATATAACATAAAAACATTACATAACCCTAGCACATTGAACTAACAAAACAAAATAAGAACAATTTAAAACACACCAAACAATTTCAATCTCTTATCTTTCATTCACTTATTTCAGCCACCTCCTCACACCTCCCTTTTTGTATTCCACTTCTATTAATTGTTTCAGCAATTCCTTTCCATCTTCCTCTGTTTTCTATCCTATAATTATCTTAACATTTCTAACCTTATTTTTTCCTTTAATACTCTAATAATCTAATTATACTTAGTTCCTTATAACATTTCTACTAAAGCCATATAACTTCATTTCCACATTTTTCTAAGATTCATTAATTTTACAGTATTTCTGTAAATAGCCTTTAAACTTTTTCCAGTCTTCTTCCACCAACTCTTCTCCCTGGTCTCGGATTCTGCCAGTCATTTCCGCCAGTTCCATATAGTCCATCAACTTCATCTGCCATTCTTCCAGGGTGGGTAGATCTTGTGTCTTCCAATACTCCATGATAAGTATTCTTGCTGCTGTTGTTGCATACATAAAAAAAGTTCTATCCTTCTTTGACACCAATTGGCCGACCATGCCCAGGAGAAACGCCTCTGGTTTCTTCAGGAAGGTATATTTAAATACCTTTTTCATTTCATTATAAATCATCTCCCAGAATGTCTTAATCCTTGGGCATGTCCACCAAAGGTGAAAGAATGTACCTTCAGTCTCATTACATTTCCAACATTTATTATCGGGCAGATGGTAAATTTTTGCAAGCTTGACTGCTGTCATGTACCACCTATAAATCATTTTCATTAAATTTTCTCTTAAGGCATTACATGCCGTAAATTTCATACCTGTGGTCCAGTCAGCCATCATTATGTTATGTCCAACATCTTGTGCCCATTTAATCATAGCTGATTTTACCGTTTCATCCTGAGTGTTCCATTTCAACAGCAAGTTATACATTCTTGACAAATTCTTAATTTTTGAATCTAACAATTCTGTTTCCAATTTTGATTTCTCCACCTGGAAACCAATTTTTTGGTCCAAATTGTATGCCTCCATTATTTGATAATAATGGAGCCAATCTCGCACTTTATTTTTCAATTTTTCAAAGCTCTGCAGTTTTATTCTGTCTCCGTCTTGTTCCAAAATTTCCCAATATTTCGGCCATTTGGCCTCCATATTGAGTTTCTTCTGTGCCTTCGCTTCCATTGGTGACAACCATCTTGGGGTTTTCTTTTCTAACAAATCCTTATATCTTATCCAAACATTAAACAATGCTTTTCTAACAATATGATTTTTGAACGCTTTATGTGCCTTTACCTTATCGTACCACAGATATGCATGCCAACCAAATGGATTATTGAAACCTTCTAAATCCAGCATGTCAGTGTTTTCAAGAAGCAACCATTCTCTCAGCCAGCAAAAAGCAGCTGATTCATAATAAAGTTTAAGGTCTGGCAGGGCAAATCCACCTCTTTCTTTAGCATCAGTTAATATCTTAAATTTTATTCGAGGCTTCTTGCCCTGCCAGACAAATCTGGAAATATCTTTCTGCCACTTCTTGAAACAGTCCATCTTATCCAAAATTTTCAATGTTTGAAACAAAAACAACATCCTTGGCAACACATTCATTTTTATCACAGCAATTCGGCCTAACAATGATAACTTCAAATTTGTCCATATTTCTAAGTCCTTTTTCACTTCGATCCAACATTTTTCATAATTATCCTTAAATAAATTCACATTTTTGGCAGTCATGTTAACCCCTAAGTATTTCACTTTCTTAACCAATGTTAGTCCTGTCTCCTCCTGAAACTTCTCTCTCTCATTCACAGTTAGATTTTTCTCTAAAACTTTAGTTTTCATCTTATTCAACTTAAAACCTGCTACCTGTCCAAATTCTTGAATCAATTCCAGTACCCTTTTGGTACTAGATTCTGGCTCCTGTAAAGTCAATACTAAGTCATCAGCAAATGCTGCATTCTGCTGCATTCTGACTGCTGCATTCTGGACCCTATTGCTCTAGGGCCAATCAGACTGCTGCCTTTTGGATCCTATTCAACTCAGTACATAACAATATCCTTTCCTGCCCTCCAAACCCATCCAACACCCATTGCATACTCAATTTCATTCTCTCTCTTATTTCTTCATATATCAATGCCACCCACACACTAAATTGCTCTCCTTTTATTCCACATTTACAATTCACCCTGGTGCAACCACTCAGCCACCAATTTGCACTCCTAATTTTCTGTGCTGCTAGGAGCAATAATTTTATCATCAACCACTTCAGACAAGTAGCTAACAAATCATAATAGTCCTTAGCAGATGTCCCTGCTTCTGAATAACACATTTCTTTTTTCTTAGTAGACGTAGGAATGGTCCTGGGATTGCTCAGTTTCTAAACCAGGTCTGAACTCATAGTGGATCTAGATCAGGGGTCAGCAAACTTTTTCAGCAGGGGGCCACTGTCCTTCAGACCTTGTGGGGGGCTGGACTATATTTTTTTGGCGGGGGGGTGAACAAATTCCTATACCCCACAAATAACTCAGAGATGCATTTTTGATAAAAGCACACATTCTACTCATGTAAAAACACCCTGATTCCCGGACCATCCGCGGGCCCAATTTAGAAGGCGATTGGGCTGGATCCGGCCCCCGGGCCTTAGTTTACCTACCATGATCTAGAGCATCATTCTCATTCAGGAATACCTGCAGCTGCTTTTTCCCAGAAAGCAGCATTGGTGACCAGTCTAGAGTCATACTCCACTGGGTCTAGCACAGGCTTTTTGACAAGAGATGCACCTCTGGCACTAAAGGCAGCAGGCAAAATTTCATCCATTTATCCCCTCCACTGCCTTCAGTCACTCCACCCAGGCTAGCTTACATAAGAGAAAGATCTCATGAGCAGGTGGTTGGATCCTGTTTACACCATCAGGCTGCATTAAGTGGAACTGGTACCACAACACTGTCACAAAACAGCATCTATATCACTACGGAGCCAATGAACTTCATCCTCAAAGCGTTTAGCTATCCGGTTACTGTTAGTCACTGTGTTTGCCACCCTGGTGAGGTGTAATATAATCAAATGATATAATTCAGTGTGATGCAGAGCAAATTACCACACAGAGAGGGAACACAAATGCAATATTCAACCTGTTTGCTAGGGAATATTTCAATTCACCACTTTCCTGTTGATAGTGGTATTGAGGTTGGAAAGCCATGTTTCAAGCTAAAAGTTCTTTCTCTGAACTGCTTAGAGAAAAACTCTGTGAAACATTCTGGTGAAACAATCTGGTTTTGTAGCCTTTGCAACATCAGCAGGTCTCTCTTTAGCTAGGTCTTTGCAACATCTGCAGGTCTCTCTTTAGTTAGGTCTCTCTATAGTCTATATTTTGTGTCTCAAAGAAGGGTTTAAGCTAGATATAGCAGCAGCAAACACCCTCTCTAGCTTGCTCCTCCTCAAAGTGGTTCTGCTTGCATGGAAATTAGTATCTTGTATACTGTTCAAATATTCTGGCAGGGACAAAATAGAATAAAATAAAATAAAATATAAGACTGTTAACATGGGACTGCCTTATCTCCATCTTGATTAAACTTCATACTTTTGGTGGGTATTGCACAAAATCTCCATTGTGTTTGGAAATATTCCTATCTTGAGAGGTTTTGTGCATTTTGGGGGTAAAATGCATAGTCTGGGAGACATATTACATACATGCACTGGCAGAATTATATTGCTGCATGACACCCCAACCTCTGAGACCCTTCAAAACTCTGTGGAAGTTGATGTGGTGTGTGGAAGGAGCAGGTTGTCCAAGATTGCCTCCATTTCTGGCTCCATTGGATCAGTGAGCTTTCCAACAGTGGAGAGACACCAGCATTGACTGGAGAATGTGAGGATTGACCAGGCAGTGTACTTAATTCTGCCAGTGTGTCTTGGAGATTATGCATATTACCCAGAGAATGCATAAAACCCTGTTGAAACATGCACATGTTCTAGGGCCTGTAGGAGGTTAATGCATAATATCCAGGGGATGTATAAAAAGCAGTCAACATATATACATTCCTCAAGGCTTTTTGGAGTTGTAGATTATACATAATGCCCATAGAATATACAAAATACATAGGAAATTTGCATATTTCCCAAGGTCTGTTGGAAATTATGCATAGCACAAAGAGAATATTTACAATTCTCTCTTAATGAATAGATTATGTGCACATCCTCCATGAGGCATGGTGACTCACATAGGAGCCAATCCTAGGGGTCAAGGTCATAGAATCATAGAATCATAGAGTTGGAAGAGACCACAAGGGCCATCGAGTCCAACCCCCTGCCAAGCAGGAAACACCATCAGAACACTCCTGACATATGGTTGTCAAGCCTTTGCTTAAAGACCTCCAAAGAAGGAGACTCCACCACACTCCTTGGCAGCAAATTCCACTGTCGAACAGCTCTTACTGTCAGGAAGTTCTTCCTAATGTTTAGGTGGAATCTTCTTTCTTGTAGTTTGGAACCATTGCTCCGTGTCCGCTTCTCTGGAGCAGCAGAAAACAACCTTTCTCCCTCCTCTATGTGACATCCTTTTATATATTTGAACATGGCTATCATATCACCCCTTAACCTCCTCTTCTCCAGGCTAAACATGCCCAGCTCCCTTAGCCGTTCCTCATAAGGCATCGTTTCCAGGCCTTTGACCATTTTGGTTGCCCTCCTCTGGACACGTTCCAGTTTGTCAGTGTCCTTCTTGAACTGTGGTGCCCAGAACTGGACACAGTACTCCAGGTGAGGTCTGACCAGAGCAGAATACAGTGGCACTATTACTTCCCTTGATCTAGATGCTATACTCCTATTGATGCAGCCCAGAATTGCATTGGCTTTTTTAGCTGCCGTGTCACACTGTTGGCTCATGTCTAGTTTGTGGTCAACCAAGACTCCTAGATCCTTTTCACATGTAGTGCTCTCAAGCCAGGTGTCACCCATCTGGTATTTGTGCCTCTCATTTTTTTTGCCCAAGTGCAATACTTTACATTTCTCCCTGTTAAAATTCATCTTGTTTGTTTTGGCCCAGTTCTCTAATCTGTCAAGGTCGTTTTGAAGTGTGATCCTGTCCTCTGGGGTGTTAGCCACCCCTCCCAGTTTGGTGTCATCTGCAAATTTGATCAGGATGCCCTTGAGTCCATCATCCAAGTCGTTGATAAAGATGTTGAATAAGACCGGGCCCAAGACAGAACCCTGTGGCACCCCACTAGTCACTCTTCTCCAGGATGAAGAGGAACCATTGATGAGCACCCTTTGGGTTCGGTCAGTCAGCCAGTTACAAATCCACTGAGTGGTAGCATAGTCAAGACCGCATTTTACCAGCTTCTTTACAAGAATATCATGGGGCACCTTGTCAAATGCCTTGCTGAAATCAAGGTAGGCTACATCCACTGCGTTCCCTTCATCTACCAGGCTTGTAATTCTGTCAAAAAACGAGATCAGGTTAGTCTGACATGACTTATTTTTCAGAAATCCATGCTGACTATTGGTGATCACAGCATTCCTTTCTAGGTGCTCACAGACTGTTTGCTTAATGATCTGCTCCAGAATCTTCCCTGGTATTGATGTCAGACTGACTGGGCGGTAAGGTCACTTCAACCCCACCAATAAAATAATTGAGGGGGCCAGGGCCCCCCTAAGTTGATGGCCATTGTAATTCAAATGTGTGTGCACTGCATCTTGTGATCAGTTATGCAGGGTGCACCTTACCTGCCCCCCTCCCAATATTTTATTCAAGTTGGCACCCCTGCGGAATCACCTTGAGGAACTTCAAGAATTTCAAGAATCCACATCTTTCAGGGATGTAAGTCTACATGTTAGCTCACATGAGTCTTTCAAGATGAGAAACCACCCTGAAAACAATGGTCATTATACAGTAATTCTGAGGGTTTGCCAAACTACAGCAGTACATTAATTTAAAAGAAATAGCAAAGTATGTTTGGTTGGGTTTTTACTGCAAAGGCATAAGTAGGGATCTCACAGAGAAGCATGGTTAGATTAGCTAGGATGTAACACCCAGCCTTTTATATCAGAGGCTAGTGATACTTTAATTCAACAAAGTGATTACACCAAGATGAAAGTACATCTATTTATTCAGGTGATCCTATAAGTATTTGGAACCTCTACAACAATGTTGAAACATCAGCTGGTCTCAGCTGGATACAAGGAGTGGGAAGATCTGTTGCTTCACTGATCATTGCTTTAGGAGTAATACCATAAGAATTTAATCTTTATGGACACCTAAAATGTGGTGGTAGGTATTGCTTTAACTGTATAGTTACATGCCACCTCAGTCTCTGAGAGGTGCAAGATTCCTGAGGTTTCAGGCGCTTACCCGGGGTTCATGTTTCCTTTTGGAAATGAGGCACAGCCGAGCCTGTGGTATCATTAGGATATATGCTTTATTTACACATATATCCAACCTGAGGCATTCACAGCAGTAACACCTCAAGATGGTCTTGTTTCTTCCATAGCCACAGCCTTGGAATCAAGCAGAGCTGCGGCATGGCACACACACACACACACACTCTCCTCACTGCTTTACTTGTAGGTCACATCACAGCAACTCCACTCTAAATTCAAGTTTGTTTCCCTTAATGGCCCATCACCCAGGCGATCACCCCAAAACAGGAAGCTAGCCTGGCTTATATTTTAACACTTGCTGGATCCAGGGGTTAGAAGGATCTCACCTACAGCCTACTCATAACAATATCAAGCGCAAAGCCTGGGCAAGAATTCAGGGAACAAGAATGCTCTCCCTAGGGAGGTTCAGCTGGCACCTTCATTATATACCTTTAGATACCAGGTGAAAACATTCCTCTTCAATTTGGCAGACTAACATCCAATGCCCTTTTAAGGGTGTTGTGGGTGTGGGGATGATCAGTTTTGTTTTGTTCATATTTTTATTACGTATTTTGTGTTTTTTATATTGTAATTTTATGTTGTGAACTGCTCTGAGATGAAGGGCAGTATACAAATAGAAGAAGAAGAAGAAGAAGAAGAAGAAGAAGAAGAAGAAGAAGAAGAAGAGTGACTAGTGGGGTGCCACAGGGTTCTGTCTTGGGCCCGGTCTTATTCAACATCTTTATCAACGACTTGGATGATGGACTCAAGGGCATCCTGATCAAATTTGCAGATGACACCAAACTGGGAGGGGTGGCTAACACCCCAGAGGACAGGATCACACTTCAAAATGACCTTGACAGATTAGAGAACTGGGCCAAAACAAACAAGATGAATTTTAACAGGGAGAAATGTAAAGTATTGCACTTGGGCAAAAAAAATGAGAGGCACAAATACAAGATGGGTGACACCTGGCTTGAGAGCACTACATGTGAAAAGGATCTAGGAGTCTTGGTTGACCACAAACTTGACATGAGCCAACAGTGTGACGCGGCAGCTAAAAAAGCCAATGCAATTCTGGGCTGCATCAATAGGAGTATAGCATCTAGCTCAAGGGAAGTAATAGTGCCACTGTATTCTGCTCTGGTCAGACCTCACCTGGAGTACTGTGTCCAGTTCTGGGCACCACAGTTCAAGAAGGACACTGACAAACTGGAACGTGTCCAGAGGAGGGCAACGAAAATGATTAAAGGCCTGGAAACGATGCCTTATGAGGAACGGCTAAGGGAGCTGGGCATGTTTAGCCTGGAGAAAAGGAGGTTAAGGGGTGATATGATAGCCATCTTCAAATATATAAAAGGATGTCACATAGAGGAGGGAGAAAGGTTGTTTTCTGCTGCTCCAGAGAAGCGGAAACGGAGCAATGGTTCCAAACTACAAGAAAGAAGATTCCACCTAAACATTAGGAAGAACTTCCTGACAGTAAGAGCTGTTCGACAGTGGAATTTGCTGCCAAGGAGTGTGGTGGAGTCTCCTTCTTTGGAGGTCTTTAAGCAGAGGCTTGACAACCATATGTCAGGAGTGCTTTGATGGTGTTTCCTGCTTGGCAGGGGGTTGGACTCGATGGCCCTTGTGGTCTCTTCCAACTCTATGATTCTATGATTCTATGATTCTAAGAAGAAGAAATAAATCTGGATCTTCTATGCTGCAAAACTAAGAGCCAAACTGCACAACCTCCAGAATCAAGTGGTGCAGCTTTTTGTGAACATTTTTTTCTGGCCCCCTACTAACAAACTTTCAGTACATGGAAAATGAGGGCTAGATGAATCCTTGGTTCTCTTTGCCTTAGCTCAATTCCCCCCTAATACATTCTGTGTGCCCTGCCCCACCCCACGAAAAAACAACTGGGGAAAACCTAGTAGAGTTTGCAAGAAGAAGAACTCTCTTGCACACCTGAACCAAGTAATATTGAACTCCCCATGTAACAGTTGATGCATGGAGAGTTCATTCCTGCTTTCTGCCTCCACCAATTACTCTGTTGGATCATCTGCTGGGACAGGCTGATGGGTCATCTTTTCTAGCAGAACACTGTGCCTTTGAGAGCATGAGAAACTAATTTGGTATCCTACCCTCCAGCGTCCAGCCTGGACACAGAGGTCCACCTCCGAGAGTCTTTTGGACGTTCCCTCCCTGCAAGAAGGAAGGTTTTAGGGAGCCAGGCAGAGGACCTTCTCGGTGATGGCACACACCCCATGGAACATCCTCAAGGAGCTAAAGAACCACACAACTTTCAGAAGACATCTGAAGGTACATGGAAGTTTTTAATGTTTGATGTTTTATTATGTTTTTATATCTTCTAGAAGTTGCCCAGAGTGACTGAGGCAACCTTACTACTACTACTACTATGTCAGGATTGAAGAACCCTCATGTCCAAAATCTGTGGCTGTTAGAAGAGCACAGTCCAGCAGCAGCTGAGGAGGGAGAGAATGGAATGCAGGTTGCCAAGGAAACAAGCAGACAAGATCTAGGTGAAGGGTGGAGCAGTAGAGCAAGGGAACCCGCTACCTGTCGATTTCACATTATGCTTGTTCTTTACTGGTCCTACTCACATCTTTTATGGTGAGAGGCTTTGAGTTTCTATTGTAAGAAGGTGTCAGGGAACTGCCATCGGAACTAGAGGAGGAGGCGAGGCTCCACAGCGATGCTGGAGAGGGGCCAAGCAGGGAGAGAGGCAGGTCTCCGGTTGGGGAAGAAAATCAGCGCAACACCAGGGATAGAGGGGGGCCAATGGGGGAAGCAGAGAGCAGGCTCCAGGACTCTTCACAGGAGACCAGCGAGGAGAGCACAGGTCCTCCGCTGCCCACACCCACCCTGCGCAGAAGACTTCCGTGCAGGGAAAGTAGGCGGCGACTTGGCGTCAAAGAACTTCTTTGCTGGAAGAGGTTCAAGAAACGCCCACTGACAGATACTGCTAGCGACTGAACAGCCACAGAATGGATGGCTGTCCAGAGAGAAATGGTTTAACCAGGCAACCTAGCCCAGAGCGGCGGTAACTTACGCACAAGCAACCCCTAAAGCCATTACAGAAGGGCAGGGATGTACTTTTAAAAAATAAATTTAATTAGCGACATGAATACTAAAAAGTAAGTCCTGGTACCTGAATTGCGAAACGATAGGGAAAACACAAGAGTCTTTTGCCAGGAAACAAAGAAGCAAAATGGATGCCATTCAGATGGCAAGAAAAGCTGTCTTTGCAGAGGAAATGATTGTTATGTTTAACAAAGCTGGCCACCATCCCTGTCTGGCCTGCAATGGGAGGCATCATTGAAGGTGAATTTTGCTGAGTTTTGTGCTTGCTGAAACCTCCACTCTGCACAACTGGATTGCAGCTATTTGCTTTGGTTTCATTTTATTTATTTTTCGTTAAAAGCTTACTAATGCTTTCAAACACTCGCCTATTGCTCAGATTTATTGCTCAACAGTTTCTCGTCTCCTCACTAATCCCTTTTTAAATCTTTACGTTTACGTTCATTTTCCTCTAGTTTACAGCCTCTTCTTCTTGCTAAGAACAGCTCTGAGAACCTCCTTGTTGTGTCTCTTCTGCCACCACTGGAGGATTTCAGGGTTCATAGTCCATTAAGATTTCTCTCGGATTTTTGTACTTCTCCTTAGTCAGCAGAGGGTGGTGTTCAACTGGTGTTTTCCACCTTCTTATTCCTTCCTCAAACCTACACCTTCACCTGGCCCAGGTCTCAGCTGCTAAACATGAAATGAGAAGGCATGCAAGGCATGGGGCCAAGTTCAGTAGTCCTATGCCAACACTGCAGACATCCCACCCCCGACCCCCATCCACTGTGTATATAGAATCAATGTCTGTAGGGAGGCAGCCTTTGTGAGTATAGTTCAGTGCTTGGAAAGTTGATTTTAAAAAAGAGTTAGTTCCAGTTCCCATTCACCCCACTAGTTCCAAAAGGAACTGGTTCCATTCCTGTTCAATTAATAGTTTGTCCACATGGCCCCCACTTCCAGCCTTGAAGTACAACATATGCTTAAGAAGACTAAAAAAATATCAAAACATGAAGTGTGGTGTGAACTATAGTTTTAGTTATGTTTTTCCAACCATTGTGATCTTTAATATTAAACAACAGCATCACTTTTCAGAGATGCTGTGGAATGGGGTGGGGTGGAAGGGGGGAACCCCCACTTATTGTAAGGGAACCCCAGTGAAACCTGGCTGCAGGGGAGCTGCAGAAAGCTGCAGAAAGAATGTGGAGGGCATGAATGTGTACTGAAATACGCCATCTTTTGACTTAATAAAACATTGTGCAGGTGAAGCTAAATGCTTAGAGAGATTGAGGCTACATGTGTGTGGAAGCCCATCTAGTCTGCAAAGGCTGAGGTGAAGATTTGAAATAAGAGCTGCTTGCTCCTTTTAAGTTGCTCACAACTTAATTTTTTAACTACTAAAACAGGAATGGGGAACTTTTAGCCCTTCAGATATTGCCGAACAATAAGCCCCCCCCCATAAGCCACTGGCCATGCTTGCTAAGACTGATGGGAACTGTAGTTTAGCAGCCCTGGAAGGCCAAAGGTTCCCCACACCTGCACTAAAGCACAGGGGACCAACTGGAATAAAAGATTGGGTGGCCCCAGGTAAGCTCCTCCCTGCATAATCGATCACATGAAGCGGGGCATGCACACCATTTGAATAGCAATGCCATCAACTTGAAGGGGGGCTCAAATATTTTATTGGGGTAACCGAAGCCCCCGTGGCCCCTAGGAGTTGGCTGCTATGCTAAAGCAACATGCAGAACATTATGTCCAGGATGTAGTACAGACTGCGGATATTTGGCTGACCACAGGCAGAGAGTGCCTCTGTAGCAGTGTGAAGAAGACACCTTGTGGGTCGTGGTCTCCAGTTCTGGCATTTGGGGTTATGTGAAGAAACTGAGAATGAAAGAGTGGCCTTGCAGAACAGGGCAGGGGGAGATATGCTAGTGGTTGGGGAGTTTGGCTGCCAAACTGTGGCTTGTCATAGGGTACATAGAGCCTTTGATGAGATCTTTCTGCACGATTTTGTTTAAAACTCAGTTCCCCATAAGATCCCTGATAAGGTATGGCATCAAACCACTCAGCGGCATTAATCCTGAGCAGACATCTTTTCATATCTTGATAATTGTCCCCAAAGTCTGCTGTTAAAACTACTTCCTCACTCCCAAACCATCTGCAACAGAAATGACACTAATTTGCTGAGGTTGAAGTTGGGGCAAAATACCTGACTTGGCTCTCTCAGAGATCAAGCACAGCATTGATAATAAAAATGATAAAATTGGCATTTCCCCATTCTGTTTTATCTTCAAAGGCTGCCTTAGAGATCACTGGTGTACACGATTATCCTTCCTAGAGGCCGGTGTCTGCCCACAATTTATGTTAACTTTACTACAGTCCCTCTGCCACCCATGAGATAGGAAGGAGAGGGGGGTGGATTAGCATTCTATCTCCCAAGGACACACGATTCAGAAAATAACAAATGACTTGTAAAAGGAGTGGGTTGAATTTGTATCTTAAAACATAACAAGACTGAGTGTCTGAAGACACTTTGTATAAAAATAGCTTGCTGTTTGGCTTTGTGAAATGAGCTCCCTGCCCACGTAATGCTAACATTTGTAAAATGGGATTGAGATGCCATAACTGTGTGTGTAAATCATACCTAAGTGAGACTGTGTTTTTCTTCAGAAAAGCCTCCAGACAGTTTTATTATTATTTCCATTTTAGATAGTTGAAAAAATAAAATGTTTTATATTTATCTGTCATTCTATACTGCAGTTTCCAAAGGCCTGTGTGTCTGCATTTCCTTGTCAAATCTTTTGTGCAGTTATGTAGGGAAATTATTTTGGGTAACCGGCTTTCTAAGCCCCTGATTTTCATATTTATTTATTTTTTAATTAATTTTCACATTTAAACATTATCATCATATAAACCATAACAAACAAATACATCTAAAGGCAGCCCTGTTTAGGGAAGCTTTTAATGTTTGACAGATATTGTACTTTAATATTTTGTTGGAAGCTGCCCAGAGTATCTGGGGAAACCCAGCCAGATGGGCGGGGTATAAATAATAAATTATTATTATATTATTATAGAAAATAGAAAATAAAACATTTTCACACCATATTCAATCCCTATTTTGGGATTACTCAGATTCCCTTGACTTCCCTCCATTTCCTCCCCTGGTTCTTTTATAATATCTTATATTATACATGTCTATAATTTCTTTATCCTTAATTATTTCCAATTTTAAACATTCTCCTTAATATTACAAGTGTTTTTAAAAACCTGCTATTGTATTAACTTCATTACAATGCTTTTGTAAATACGCAATAAACATTTTCTATTTTTTTTATATTTGTTGTCTTCTTGATTTCTTAGTCTACCAGTTAATTTAGCCATTTCAGCATATTCCATAAATTTAAGTTGCCAATCTTCTTTAGTTGGGACTTGTTCTTTCCAATGTTGAGCTATCAATATCCAGGCAGCTGCTGTTGCATACATAAACAAATTTTTGTATTCTTTCAGTATAGCCATTCCAGTTATACCTACTAAGAAAGCTTCTGGCTTTTTAACAAATGTTATTTTTAACATTTTTTTTCAATTCATTATAAATCATTTCCCCAAAACTTTTTATAACCTTACATTGCTACCACATATGGTAAAATGTACCTTTTACTTCCTTATACTTCCAGCACTTATTATCTTTTGTCTTATGCCTTTTTGATAATTTAACCAGAGTTAGATACCATCTGTACATCATTTTCATATAATTCTCCTTAAGAGCCGTACATGCTGTAAATTTTATATCATTTTTCCATAATCTTTCCCAATCTGTCATCTGTATATTATGTCCCACATCTTTCCCCCCTTTTATCATAACACTTTTGACCTCTTCGTCCTTTGTTTCCCATTCCAACAAAATATTATACATGTTTGATAGTAGTTTATAGTCACTTCTATTATTTCTCTCAGAAATTTTAAAATTTCATATGCAAATCCTTTCTTTTTATCATTTTTAAATGTTTCATTTAATTGAAAATATTGTAACCAAATCTGTTACCTTTTTTATTTTGTTATATTCCTTTAATTTTAATTTATTATCCATTTCCATTAACAGCTCTCTATATGTTGCCCAATTGGGTTTCATGTTTACTTTTCTCAATGCTATTGCTTCCAGTGTCTAAAGCATAAGTCTAAGCCCCGTATTTTCAGTGAACTCAGGCATTTCCCATTTAGGTGACATTAATATTTATATGAAGTTGTGCCTCTGTGTCTTCACAAGCTCATTCATATAATAATTCTACTTCTCATATTGATTTTGCTTTTCTTTTTAGTACTCTAGCTTCAAATCATTATATTTTCACTAAGTATTTTTTTTCAGGTGCAAGGCAGGCAATATAAACACAGCAGATAGGGAATCCTGTTAAACAGAGAGGGTTAGCCAAGCAACTTCTGTAGGTTACCTGTTGCGGAGACTGAAGACTAGCTGCAGAGATTGAAATCTTTGAACAAGGCAGATCTTAAGTCCTCATCAACTGGACAAACAACTAAGTAGTGGAGTACTGACATGAACAGACTTCCTCCTCACCCCTAATCCATTGGTAAAGGTAAAGGTATCCCTGACCGTTAGGTCCAGTCGTGGATGACTCTGGGGTTGCGTGTTCATCTCGCTCTATAGGCCGAGGGAGCCAGCGTTTGTCCGCAGACAGCTTCCTGGTCATGTGGCCAGCATGACTAAGCCGCTTCTGGTGAACCAGAGCAGCACACGGAAACTCTGTTTCCCTTCACGCCGGAGCGGTACCTATTTATCTACTTGCACTTGACGAGCTTTTGAACTGCTAGGTTGGCAGGAGCAGGGACTGAGCAACGGGAGCTCACCCCGTCACGGGGATTCAAACCCCCGACCTTCCGATCGGCAAGCCCTAGGCTCTGTGGTTTAGACCTCCTTGAATCATTTAGCTTGTTATCACCAAGTTGGGCATGCTTTCCTTTTGGGTGAAGATAGAGGCAAAGGAGGTGTTGAGCAGTTTTGCCTTCTCTCTGTCACCCAATAGCATTTCTCCACCTTCTCCATGCAGAGGACCGAACACTGGCTTGTTCTTCCTCTTGCTTTGAACATAGCTGAAAAAACTGTTGTTATTATTATTATTATTATTATTAGCCTCTCTTGCAAGCCTGAGCTCTTTCTGATCTTTATCCAGCCTGACCTTCACCCTGCAACTGTTGGCTACTCGTGTAACTCGCAAAGGACCCATGGACAGTTAAGTCCAATCAAACTTGACTCTGGGCTTGCGGTGCTCATCTCACTTTACAGGCTGAGGGTGCTGGCATTTGTCTACAGACAGCTTTCTGGGTAATGTGGCCAGAAGGACCAAACCGCTTCTGGTGAAACAGAATACCATGACAAGTGCCAGAGTTCACAGAAATGTCGTTTACCTTCCCACTGCAGCCATACCTATTTATCTATTTGCACTGTTTAATGAAATTTTGGAGGGGAAAAGGGCACCAGAATCGTGGAAAGAGGCCTACATTACACTAATACCAAAAACAGAGACTGAAAAGGCTCAACTTAGGAACTACTGTCCCATATCCCTATTAAATGTGGATTACAAAATCTTTGCTGACATTTTAGCTAAGAGATTGAAAAAAGTACTGATTGAGGAGATTCATAAGGACCAGGCGGGCTTTCTTCCGGGTAGACATCTTTCGGATAATCTAAGGAATATAATTGACATTTTGGAGAAGCTAGAAGTGAACATAAACACTAAGGCAGTTTTGATATTTGTGGACGCGGAGAAAGCCTTTGACAACATTTCTTGGAGCTTTATGAAAAAGAACCTACAGGGTATGGGGGTAGGCCATGGTTTTGAGAATGGTATTGGTGCAATATATTCAGAACAAACGGCTAAACTAATTGTAAATAATGTGGTTACAGAACAGTTCAAGATAGAAAAAGGGACACGACAGGGATGCCCAATTTCCCCTCTGCTTTTTATCTCGGTCCTGGAGGTTTTGCTGAACATGATTAGAAGGGACCGGATGGTTAAAGGTATACAGGTCGGAGCCAAACAGTTTAAATTAAGAGCGTTTGCAGATGATCTAGTTTTGACACTACAGGAGCCAGAATCTAGTACTAAAAGAGTTTTAGAATTAATTCAAGAATTTGGTCAGGTTGCAGGATTCAAATTGAATAAGTTAAAAACCAAAGTTCTTGAGAAAAACTTAACACCGATAGAGAGAGAAAAGTTCCAGAATGAAACAGGCCTGACTGTGGTTAAGAAAGTGAAATATTTGGGGATTAATATGACAGCTAAAAATGGGAATTTGTTTAAAGACAATTATGAAAAATGTTGGGCTGAAGTGAAAAAAGATTTAGAAATTTGGTCGAATTTGAAGCTTTCCTTGTTGGGTCGAATTGCAGCTATAAAGATGAATGTATTGCCTAAAATGTTGTTTTTGTTTCAAACTTTGCAAATTTTGGACAAAATGAATTGTTTCAAGAAGTGGCAGAAAGACATTTCTAAATTTGTCTGGCAGGGCAAGAAGCCTAGAATAAAATTTAAGATATTAACTGATGTAAAGGAAAGAGGTGGATTTGCCCTGCCAGACTTCAAACTCTACTATGAATCAGCAGCATTTTCCTGGTTGAAAGACTGGCTGCTTCTTGAGAACACAGACATTTTGGATCTTGAAGGTTTTAACAATGTTTTTGGGTGGCATGCATATTTGTGGTACGACAAGGTGAAAGCACACAAAGCTTTTAAAAATCATATTGTCAGGAGAGCACTGTTTAATGTTTGGACTAGATATAAAGATCTATTAGAAAATAAAACTCCAAGGTGGTTGTCACCAATGGAGGCTAAGGCTCAGAGAAAACTTAACATGGAGGCCAAATGGCCAAAATACTGGGAAATTTTGGAACAAGAAGGGGACAGACTGAAATTGCAGAGTTTTGAGAAACTGAAAGATAAAGTGCGAGATTGGCTTCATTATTACCAGATAATGGAGGCTTACAATTTGGACAAGAAAGTTGGTTTCCAGATGGAAAAATCTAAATTGGAAACAGAATTGCTAGAATCCAAAACTAAGACTTTGTCAAAAATGTATAACTTGCTGCTGAAATGGAATACTCAGGATGAGACGGTTAAATCTGTAATGATTAAATGGGCACAAGACGTTGGACATAATATCATGTTTGCTGACTGGGAACAGTTGTGGACCACCGGGATTAAATTTACGGCATGTAATGCCTTAAGAGAGAATATTATGAAAATGATATACAGGTGGTACATGACACCAGTCAAGCTTGCAAAAATCTATCAGTTGCCCAACAACAAATGTTGGAAATGTAAGGAAAATGAAGGTACATTCTTTCACCTTTGGTGGACGTGTCCCAGGATTAAGGCTTTCTGGGAAATGATATATAATGAATTGAAAAAGGTATTTAAATATACTTTCTTGAAGAAACCAGAGGCCTTTCTCTTGGGCATGGTTGGCCAAGTGGTGCCAAAGAAGGACAGAACTTTCTTTATGTATGCTACAACAGCAGCAAGAATACTTATCGCAAAGTATTGGAAGACGCAAGATCTACCCACTCTGGAAGAATGGCAGATGAAACTGATTGACTGTATGGGACTGGCAGAAATGACGAGCAGAATCCGTGACCAGGGAGAAGAGTCGGCAGAAGAAGATTGGAAAAAATTTAAGGATTATTTACAGAAATATTGCAAAATTAAGGAAAGTTAAATGGTGTTGGATTGAAATTGAGTGGTTTCTAGCTGTAATGATATAAAGGAACATAGATGGGAAAAAAGGGTTTGAAAAATAAGGTAATGTTATAAGCTGTAATGCTTTAAATGAAGGAATTGCTGAACAAATAACCTTAATTGGGATACAAGGAGGAGAAGTATGAGGAGGTCTGAGAAATTTGTTATTTAAAAGTATGATTTATGAACTTTATGTCTTTTTTAATGTTTTTGTTTGTTCTCTTATTGTTTGTTTGTTTAAAAAATTGGAAAATTTAATAAATATTCTCTATTTATCTATTTGCACTGTTGTGCTTTTGAGGTGCAAGGTTGGCAGAAGCTGGGACAGAGCAACGGGAACTCGCCCCATCACGGGGATTCGAACCACCGACCTTCCGATCAGCAAGCCCAAGAGGCTCAGTGGTTTAGACCACAGCGCCACCCACTCCTCCTTTGTGATTTCCCATTTCTTCCATTTTTTATAAATGCCCTTCTTACATCTCAGCTCATCTGTAAACTCCTTATGCAGCCACACCGGTTTCCCTAGATGCCTTCCACTTTTCTTCGTGTTGGAATTGTGTGCATTTGAGCCTTCAACATTCCACCTTTAAGAAACTCCCATCCATCTTGGGTTCCATGAGAATGCAACCGGAATGCATGTCCAACTACAGTCAACTTTCCCTTGCCTCTGTATCATGAAACAACAACAAGAACCCCCACATCATTCCAAAGGTTATCAATATTATTTTTAAAGGGCATCAAACATATATGCACAATATAAAATATTTACATTTTACACAAGTTGCCTTCAGTGTGACCATGGAGGAACCTAGCTGTTAACCAGTCTGGTTATGAGAACTCTGTCACATTTTTAAAAGACTTAAATTCCACATTCTTCTTTCTCCCCCCTCCCCACAAGATGTAGTCTGGGCTGACATCCCTGTGTAGGATGGTTCAGAGTTGAAATCAATGGAAGGAATCTAGCTTAATCTGGATCTAGGTATCACTATGAAGTCCCGGCATCAGCATCAATCTTCTATCAATAGAGGTTTTATTTACTTAATTTATCCCAAAGATGATCACAACTGGTCGTCAAAAGCTGCTGAAAAATCAATAAATGCCACTAATAAACTTCTGTGCTTCAATTTTACAAACTTATGTACCGGGGGGAGAGAGCAAAGCAGCAACCAACTGTTGAATGATTGCAGCAGAAACCCAGCTCTTCTTCTGCAATCATCTCACTAGATTCAAGCCAATATAACCTTCAAGTCTAGCCAGGGGAGAAGTATTATTGATTATGTGGCTGTTTGTATTTGATCTGATTCCCCATTAGTAGCTTTGAAGTGTATTGCTATCTGAAGACTGATCATTTCCCAATTTGCTTGTCTCTGATAGTGACATCTAAGCAGGGTCAGCCCAACAAAGGTCAACAACTCAGGGCAGCACCTCAGGGCAACCACAACTCTGCCTGCCTGCCAAGTCAAGATCTAAATCAGGAGCAAGGTAGGGGGAATAAAGATCTATTCTGGGATCCTGCTATCCGAGGCAGACACCTCACTTTGTCTCCTGAGTGGGCCTGCCGTGCATCTGAGTTGCTTCTCATAAGGGTTCCATTGCATTTGGCTGGGGGTTTCCCCCACACATGTTCAAGTCGTCTCCCAGCTTGTTTCCTTGCCCAAAACTCTGGAGTATATCAGGGAGCCAAACAGACTCCACAAAGTGGGAGAGGGCACTTGGGGCAATTGTGTCAATGACCTGAGCCATTTGGTTGTTCGAGAGATCGGCCCGGGCTTTGACAGGAGCAGCAATCGTATCAGCTGGGAAATCCTGCAGAGCCATCAGTCACCAAGGGCGGACCATCGTCTGAAACAGGGAAAAGGTGCTGAGAGCCTAAATCTCAACAGGAAGTGATGTGACCATGACAAGGGACCGGTCCCAGGGGCTCCTGTCCAGCTTCTTTGAGCACCACAAACTCATCCTCTGTGTTCAGCCAGTGGGCTGCATGTGGGCGACTCTGCCATCCAGGAAGGCTCTTTCTAGTGGTGGAAGTGAAGACGGTGTGGATTCCCCAGGCTGCCTCCCATTGGAAATCCCTCATGGTGACCATGATACTCCTGTGGCACCAGCAGGTGAGCTATGAGCACGGGCACAGAGAGCTCACACTGGCAAGGCTATGGTGGCAATGGGAAAAGGTATTCATGAAAACTGCTTCTAGATTGTCATACAATCAAGCAGTATATAGTTTTTTTTATATAAATAAGGAGAATTACAGTTCTACCTTGGATCCCAAATGCATTGGTACTCAAGACGTTTTGGCTCCCAAACACTGCAAACCCGGAAGTGAGTGTTCTGATTTGCGAATGTTCTTTGGAACCCAAACATCTGGCGGGGCTTCCATGGCTTCTGGTTGGATGCAGGAGCTTCCTGCAGCCCATCAGAAGCAACGCTTTGGTTTCCAAATGTTTTGGAAGTCAAACAGACTTCTGGAACAGATTCCGGTCGACTTCAAAGGTACGACTGTAATGAACGGTGCCAGGCACATGAAGTGACATGCTGCCTTACCTTGCAGCACTTTGTGGAAGGGAAATTGGCACTGTGAGCACCAGCTGGGCTACGGTTTCCTCTCCTGAGCTCCCTCCTGCCTCTGCCAGCTTCTCAAGCTCAGCCTAGGCCACCAAGCAGGCTTCGAGGTCCTGGACAGTTCCCTGTCTTGGCAAGGTGCCCCAGGAGCTGTCCAGAGGCTGAACTACAAGCACCAGCTGCTGCCTAGAATGTCCCTGGGTGTCCCTCCTCCGGTCTTTGCTTTCTTGCCCAGACACTCCCTGAGGGAAGTGTCCTGGCTGGCCAGGGAGGGTAGGATTCCTCTGCACCCCTGGTCTGCAGGGGCCTTGTGTTCTTGAGGTGCTCTATGGAGGCCTCTTGTTTGCTGGGGCATGTAAGTAGTAGCACAGGACAGGGGCTGGACTTGCCCTTTCCCAAGGTGGTGCCATGGTGTGATAGGGTTGTTTACTGGACCCAGTGGATCACTTTGGACCTGTCCTGGATGGCACAGTGGGAGCCAAGCTTGTGGCCCAACAGGGAGGGTTTCCTTTACCAGCTAGCTGTAGAAAATCCAAACATGAGACACCACTTGTATGTGGGTGTTTAAGCAGTGGCATCAGAAGCAATTAGCTAGTGGTCTCCTCAGTCAAACTCACACAGTGGGGATGGATGACAGCCAGTTTATCCATGTTGACCTACCAGCAAGGACAAAGGTGGTTCCAGTGACAGAACTCAGGGTCATGCTAGCCAGCAAGCAGCAAGCTGACCCTCCAGCTGTGCCTGCAGAGGCCATGCCTGCCAGGGGTTCTGCATGACCACATTGTGTGTCTGCTTCTGTAGAGTGCTGTGTTCCTCCTCCTTAGTTTCCTGAGTATGGGTGACAAGGCTTGTGCTGCACTTGAGAGCCCAATAGATCTGTCATTTCATGGAATCATATAATCATAGAGTTGGAAGGGACCCGAGGGTCATCTAGTCCAACCCCCTGCAATGCAGGAATCTCAGCTAAAGGATCCAGGACAGATGGTCACCCAACCTCTGCTTAAAAACCTCCATGGAAGGAGAGTCCACTACCTCCTGAAAGGAGTCTTATCCACTGCTGAATGCCTTACTGTCTGAAAATTCTTCCTGAAGTTTAGTTGGAATCTACTTTCTTGTAACTTGAAGCCATGAGTTCAAGTCCTGCCTACTGGAGCAGCAGAAAACAAGTTTGCCTGACCTTCCATGTGACAGCCCTTGAGATATTTGAAGATAGCTATCATATCTCCTCTCACCGTCCTCTTTTCTTTTGTAATATAATTTTTAATTAAATTTCCCAAACATTTTCACAATAATCCTCATGTCAAATAGTTACATTGTTTCATAAACTGACTTTCCTCACCACCACTTCCGCAGTGTTTTGGCTCAACTTTTCTACTGCGTTATATCTTTATAGATATAGAGAACACAAAGGTTCTCTATTACAACTATTTTATCATTTTTCTTCCACTACTTTTATCTTGAGTCCTGCCCGTGATTTCATTTGACTATAGTATTTTTTTTAATAGTGCACAAAAGGCCTTCATTTTCTACAAAAAGTTCATCATTTTGCTCTCTTAATTTCACTGTGAGCTTTGCCATTTCTGCATAGTCCATTACTTTCTGGTTTCCCAGAACCAGAAGAGGCATGAAAAGGGTGGGGGAGAGGTTGGATGCACCCAGGCATCATCTCTGATTGCTTGGGGAAAGCCCTGGAGAGGAGGGAACATAGATGGCTGTGGGGAGGCAGGGACTTTCGGTCTCAGCAACTGATCCATGGAGCAAGACCTACTGGGAATGAGCTGCTGGGCTCATTAGGCCTGACACTCTGAGTTCTTGCTAATAAAGAGTTAACTCCGGCTTTAATGGTGTGATTTACTGCTGGCTTGCTCTTGTCAGGATTACCCGTTTGCTTCCCTTGGCTTCTAAGCATATAAATGCTTGTGCTGTTTTCATAGTTGGTGTGACACTACTTGCTGGTTGAGGTTGTGACACATCAGTTTAGTCATGCTGGCCACATGACTCAGAAAAGCTGCCTGCAGACAAACACCAGCTCCCTCAGTCTGAAAGCAGAGATGAACGCCGCATCCCATAGTCAAATTTGACTGGACTTAACCATCCAGGGGT
Source organism: Podarcis raffonei (assembly GCF_027172205.1). NCBI lineage: Eukaryota > Metazoa > Chordata > Lepidosauria > Squamata > Lacertidae > Podarcis > Podarcis raffonei. The sequence continues at coordinate 60,344,598 of NC_070613.1, read as the reverse complement.
CCTTTACCTTTACACCAGCCTTGCAACACCTATATAAACATCCTGTTTGACTGACAATTGGAGTCTGGATTTTATTGGCCATGCAGGCTGAACCCACAGGGTATTGTGCAATGAATCCAAATATTTCCTGAACATTTAACCGAAAGAGGGAGAAGTGAAAGGAGGAAGCAGCCAAGTGTGAGCCAGGAATCACTTGGCCTGCTAAGAGAGGGCATTGATGCCTTGTTCCAGATTGAGTGTGGCTTTTGCCAGGCAGAAGAAGCCAATGAGAATCCCCAAAGGGAGCACTTCAATGGAGTTAAGACCAATACTGCCAAAGTCATCCAGCATCAGCAGGAGGTTGCCCAGGGGTTGCCCCCCAAGCACTGCCACCTTTAATGCCTGAGGACTAAGGAAGCACAAACTTCAAGCAAAAGTATTGGGTGCATAACCTGCTTTGAAGCCTCCCTGAGCCATTTCTGTGCTCAGAAGGATGGGGGGGGGGTTCTGCCTTTTGCCCCAGACATTATTTCCTTTCAAACTGGACAAAACAGTCAATGAGTGCTGCCAATACCAAAGCAGCCATTGGCACCCAGATTTAAATTGCTCCAAGGACAGAAATGCAAAACCCAGTAATTTTTCTTTTAATAAATAATAATAATAATAATTTACTTTGGGCAAAAAAAATGAGAGGCACAAATACAAGATGGGTGACACCTGGCTTGAGAGCACTACATGTGAAAAGGATCTAGGAGTCTTGGTTGACCACAAACTTGACATGAGCCAACAGTGTGACGCGGCAGCTAAAAAAGCCAATGCAATTCTGGGCTGCATCAATAGGAGTATAGCATCTAGATCAAGGGAAGTAATAGTGCCACTGTATTCTGCTCTGGTCAGACCTCACCTGGAGTACTGTGTCCAGTTCTGGGCACCACAGTTCAAGAAGGACATTGACAAACTGGAACGTGTCCAGAGGAGGGCAACCAAAATGGTCAAAGGCCTGGAAATGATGCCTTATGAGGAACGGCTAAGGGAGCTGGGCATGTTTAGCCTGGAGAAGAGGAGGTTAAGGGGTGATATGATAGCCATGTTCAAATATATAAAAGGATGTCACATAGAGGAGGGAGAAATGTTGTTTTCTGCTGCTCCAGAGAAGCGGACACGGAGCAATGGATCCAAACTACAAGAAAGAAGATTCCACCTAAACATTAGGAAGAACTTCCTGACAGTAAGAGCTGTTCGACAGTGGAATTTGCTGCCAAGGAGTGTGGTGGAGTCTCCTTCTTTGGAGGTCTTTAAGCAGAGGCTTGACAACCATATGTCAGGAGTGCTCTGATGGTGTTTCCTGCTTGGCAGGGGGTTGGACTCGATGGCCCTTGTGGTCTCTTCCAACTCTATGATTCTATGATTCTATGATTCTATGACTTATACCCCGCCCATGTGGCTGGGTTTCCCCAGCCACTCTGGGCAGCTCCCAACAGAATATTAAAATGCAATAGTGCGTCAAACATGAAAAGCTTCCCTAAACAGGGGGGCCTTCAGATGTCTTCTAAAAGTCTGGTAGTTGTTTTTCTCTTTGACATCTGATGGGAGGGCATTCCACAGGGAGGGTGCCGCCACCGAGAAGGCCCTCTGCCTGGTTCTCTGTATTTTGATTCTCGCTATGAGGGAACCGCCAGAAGGCCCTCAGCACTGGACCTCAGTGTCCAGCAGAACGATGGGGGTGGAGATGCTCCTTCAGACTGCACTGGCAGTCATCTTTGAGAATTCCTGGAGAACAGGCGAAGTCCCGGCAGACTGGAGGAGGGCAAATGTTGTCCCTATTTTCAAAAAGGGGAAAAGAGAGGACCCAAATAATTACCGCCCAGTCAGTCTGACATCAATACCAGGGAAGATTCTGGAGCAGATCATTAAGCAAACAGTCTGTGAGCACCTAGAAAGGAATGCTGTGGTCACCAATAGTCAGCATGGATTTCAGAAAAATAAGTCATGTCAGACTAACCTGATCTCGTTTTTTGACAGAATTACAAGCCTGGTAGATGAAGGGAACGCAGTGGATGTAGCCTACCTTGATTTCAGCAAGGCATTTGACAAGGTGCCCCATGATATTCTTGTAAAGAAGCTGGTAAAATGCGGTCTTGACTATGCTACCACTCAGTGGATTTGTAACTGGCTGACTGACCGAACCCAAGGGGTGCTCATCAATGGTTCCTCTTCATCCTAGAGAAGAGTGACTAGTGGGGTGCCACAGGGTTCTGTCTTGGGCCCGGTCTTATTCAACATCTTTATCAACGACTTGGATCATGGACTCAAGGGCATCCTGATCAAATTTGCAGATGACACCAAACTGGGAGGGGTGGCTAACAGGATCACACTTCAAAACAACCTTGACAGATTAGAGAACTGGGCCAAAACAAACAAGATGAATTTTAACAGGGAGAAATGTAAAGTATTGCACTTGGGCAAAAAAAATGAGAGGCACAAATACAAGATGGGTGACACCTGGCTTGAGAGCACTACATGTGAAAAGGATCTAGGAGTCTTGGTTGACCACAAACTTGACATGAGCCAACAGTGTGACGTGGCAGCTAAAAAAGCCAATGCAATTCTGGGCTGCATCAATAGGAGTATAGCATCTAGATCAAGGGAAGTAATAGTGCCACTGTATTCTGCTCTGGTCAGACCTCACCTGGAGTACTGTGTCCAGTTCTGGGCACCACAGTTCAAGAAGGACACGGCCAAACTGGAACGTGTCCAGAGGAGGGCAACCAAAATGGTCAAAGGCCTGGAAACGATGCCTTATGAGGAACGGCTAAGGGAGCTGGGCATGTTTAGCCTGGAGAAGAGGAGGTTAAGGGGTGATATGATAGCCATGTTCAACTATATAAAAGGATGTCACATAGAGGAGGGAGAAAGGTTGTTTTCTGCTGCTCCAGAGAAGCGGACACGGAGCAATGGATCCAAACTACAAGAAAGAAGATTCCACCTAAACATTAGGAAGAACTTCCTGACAGTAAGAGCTGTTCGACAGTGGAATTTGCTGCCAAGGAGTGTGGTGGAGTCTCCTTCTTTGGAGGTCTTTAAGCAAAGGCTTGACAACCATATGTCAGGAGTGCTCTGATGGTGTTTCCTGCTTGGCAGGGGGTTGGACTCGATGGCCCTTGTGGTCTCTTCCAACTCTATGATTCTATTCTATGATTCTAGGTATACTGGACTGAGGCCATTTAAGGCTTTAAAGGTCAGCACCAGGACTTTGAATTGTGCTCAGAAATGTACTTTTTTTACATCATATTGCAATATAAAATGAACCTATTTGAACTAATTAACACACAAGCAGAAGTGCTTAGCCCCAACAGGCCTCTTTTTTACTCATGAAAAGCCTCAGTACAACATGTGCACACATTCCTTACACAGATGGTACTCAAAACTTTAATAAATTTAAATATATAATTTGGATGCAAATTAAATATATCCCAATTTCAGCCAATCCTACTTTCACAATAGGATCTGCTCCATCTCCTTTTTAAAACTGTTATTTAGCCTTTAAATATTGTGTAGCATAATACTACTACTACTGCATTTATGTTGATATTAATATGAAAATGTGCATCAAATTCATTTTTGAAATTAATGCCAAGGAGGGAGAAAGGGGAATTTGCTTGGAGACAATTCCGTTTGTATCATGATGAAAAACCTCCAATCAAATATTTTTAAATTAATGCCCTGAAATTGAGAGTTATATTCATTTCTAATTTCCAGGGTTATATTCATTTCTAATTTCCAGCATTAAAAGGTAAAGGTAAAGGACCCCTGACAATTAAGTCCAGTCACAAACGACTCTGGGGTTGCAGCACTCATCTCACTTACTGGCATCAAACTAAATTGTATTTGCTTGACAGAAGACAGAAGACCCTGACAGGACTCACATTTCAAAATGTCTTTTCTTCCAAAGATGTCATTCTTGGGATCAGTCAGGTCCTGTCACTGGAGGAGAGGGAGATGGAGGCTACTGAAAGTTGTGTTGAGTGCCAACTGTAGACATCACAGATGTTCCAGCCATGTCTGGAGGAGAGGCCTAAATTCTCCCGTCTAAAAACATCTGTTGGGCAAGACTCAAGAGAATCACTAATTTAGACTTAAAAGAGATCCACTCAAGGGTGGTGTGAGCATTATTTGGGTAGAGTAAGAAAGACAGGGGGCAGCTTAAGCAACAGGAACAAAGTGGCAAGTGGCCATAGCCAGCCCAAGACCTTTGGGCACCTGAGGCAAAGCACAAAATGGAGCCCCCCTCCCCCATCGACAGTGAACAAGGGGGGGAGAGGCAGTGGTGTCGCAACGGGGGACGGGGGCAGTGCACCCCAGGTTCCATGTCTGCGGGGGTGACAAGAAGTCACCCCATGGGGGTTCGGGGCGGTGCAAGCTGCCAGCACACAGCCGCATGTGGAGGATCCTCCATTTGCGGATCCTGGCACCGTCCATATGGCACTGGAGCGGCGGCGCCAGCAAACCACTATGTACAGCGCATGTGCGGCATCGCTACGTACAGTGCATGTGTTGTATGTAGCGACGCCACACATGCCACACATGCGCCCTACGTAGCGACGCCTGCCCCGGGTGTCATGATGCCTTCCTTTGCCCCTGGGGGGAGGGAATCAACACAGGCAAGAGGGGGAGGGAGGAGACCACCAGCACCGTGGTAGAGGCAAGATATGGGAGGTAGGGGTCGAGGAGGCAGCCTCTCTGGCCTCCAAGGAGTCAGCTGCCTAATTGGTCCTCCTAATGAAAGAGCAGTGGTGGCCAATGCATTCCTTGGAGGCCTGACCTGTGGATCCTTGCCTCTCTTAGTATTTCACGCCTCCAATGCCGCAGATGAGATTGGTATAAATCACATGCCTGTCTGGGAAGAGTGTGGGAATGGAAGACAGTCTTATCTCTTCCGCTGTATGTAGTTATTGTACAGTGGTGCCCCGCAAGACGAATGCCTCGCAAGACGGAAAACTCGCTAGACGAAAGAGTTTTCTGTTTTGGAGGTGCTTCGCAAAACGAATCTCCTATGGGCTTGCTTCGCAAGACGAAAATGTCTTGTGAGTTCCTGCGGGTTTTTTCCCCTTCCCCCCCTTTTTCTAAGCCGCTAAGCTGCTTATCCGCTTATCCGATAAGCCGCTAAAAGCCGCTAAAAGCTGCTAATAGCGCTAATCCGCTAATCCGTCAATGGGCTTGCTTCGCAAGACGAAAAAACCGCTAGACGAAGAGACTCGCAGAACGGATTCTTTTCGTCTTGCGAGGCACCACTGTACTGTACTTTTGCTTTTACTTCTGCCTGTTTCTTCTCTCAGAGTTAGAGAGAAAGGACGCCATGAATCCTTTGTACAGTGTGTAAATAAATACGTAGATTAGCTCTACGATGTCTCACACTTGATGTTATGCTAGAAGATTAGTATGCATACATCATTTGATATACTTCGCTGAGGAGCACTGGAGAAGAAAGGAAATGCCTTTTCCAGAGCTGTACATACCAAAGGACGCTCGGAGTTTGGGGGCTGCAGGGGCACCCCAGGGCATTTTCCAACAGCCTCATGGGCAGGTTAGCTGGCCCTGACTGTAACACTGACAACACAATGAATGAGGAGGTGAGAGTTGACCCTTTCCATGACTGTGGCAAGAACCACTCCCTGCACTGCAATTAACAAAAAAAAAGAGCACCCACTAGCACCAATGGAAGCTAACTGCAGCCCAGTTTCCTCTCCTTTGCTGCATGGGTCTACCAAAGCATTTCTTAAGGTTCCACATATCTTAAGGTCATAAATGCACTTTAAGTGCAGGTGCTCTCCAAGCCCTTTTCCTAAATTTGCAAGAAAAGGGCACCCTGTGCACACCACATCCTGTGAGCCCTCAACTGTTGCTTTCCACTTTGAGCTTTTGCAACCATGACCAGAAGAGGCATGACAATAATAAGAATAAGCATAAGTATATGCCACCCATCTGACTGAGTTGCCCAGCCATTCTAGGTGGCTTCCAGCAAAATATAAAAACACATTAGATGAAGTTTGAATAAAACATGGGGCCACATTTATTTACATTTCACACAACTTGCCTGCAGTGTGACTGTGGAGGAACCTAGCTGTTAACCAGTCAAGCTATGAGCACCCTGTCACATTAAAAAAAAGACTTCAATTCCACCTGCCTCCTCCCCCCACCCCCCGCCAAGATATAGTCTAGGCTGACACCCGTTATGAATCTCTGCAAGCTTGTCCCTCATCTTGTTTTCTTTTTGAAACCACTTCGTCATTTCTTCATGGCTCACTCTCAATTCCAGTGCATTAGATGCCGTCTCTTCTTGTCCCCACCACAGCGATCTTTCTAATGGGAGTACTGGCTCCTCCAGGTATCCCTTACCTGATTCAGGGATTGCAATGGAGCCTCAAATTCTGCCTATTTGATAAGCTTGTTGCTGTTCACTCAAGCTTGGGGCAGGTGCCATGCTGCGCTCCAGCCCCACCCTTGCTGGACAAAGGAGCTGCTCAAGAGGCTTAAAGAAAGAAATCTCTCCACCTCCCACATTCCCTGCACAGGAAGTCAGAAAGAAATGCAGGGTGTTAAGCACAATAGCAGCTCCAGGGTGAGAAAGGGATCAGATTGTTTGGGCCAAGGCATGGGTCCTGTGGTTAGATCCACCACCATCCCCGCCAGTGCAGCTCAATTTGAATCCTAACCTCCCCCACCAACCCACCCACCCCAGCTGCTTTTAGAAGAAGAAAAAGAGGAGGAAGAGGGAGATCAAGACACAGGACAAGTTCGGCTGTTGGGCTCGATACCTACAATCAGCTAGCCACTCACCTATCCTTGGTTTCCCATAAGATTTTCCAATGTACTTTGCAAATATTGTGGGAAGAGTCTTAAAGCAGATGTTTTGCTCTAAGAATATGCAAGCCTGGAATAGTGAAAAAGAGTTCCATTAGCTGTAAAAACCTTTGTATATTAAAACCTGATTTTCTTTCAAGATAAATTGTAGCAGATGAATAAAACTTGTTTACAAAACATGAAGCAATGGAAACTTCTTTGGGTTTAATTCTTAGCAACACATGCCAACAACAAAAGGCGTGGGTTTTTTCTGCCAAGAAGAAAGACAGATTTTCTCTTAGTATTATTCTGACTAACCCAAATTCACTTATTGTGTATAAAATGCAGGAAGGTTGGTGAGTAGGCAGTAAGAGTCAAAGACTAGCAAAAGAAAACTCTCACCTGGAGACTATTTAGCGGACAATGAAGCTCATATTCACAGTTTGGCTTGAGTCCAGTTCCTATAAATGAAAAAGAAATGAAACATCTATTGGATAATCTGCAGAGAAAGTGTAACACCTGCCTCACTCGTTAAAGCCAATGGTTTGTGTAAATTCTACCTCTCATAATAGCTACAGAGATGCTCCATTCTAGGAAGGAAGATCTGCTGGCCTGTATTTTAGAAGTACTTAATTGCCAGTCAGGGACAGTATATACACAACTTATGTAAGGGTTCAACGTGCTCAGTTTCCATAGTAAAACTGCCCAAGCCATATTGCATTGTGTCATATTGTGGCCACGAGCTCCTCAACTCTTTGGGCAAGTCAGACTTGGTCACATCCTTGGAAATACTTTTATAGCACTCCTGTTTTTGTGCCTTAGGTCTACCTTGTATACGATGTTCATTCTTCCACAGCCAGGGCACACACAGCCAATGGATGTAAACATTTTCTACAGGTGGTCAGGCTCTCCTTTGCCCTTAGGAGCCTCTTCGCTCCAGCACTGTGACATCTGGCAGAAAGTAGGCGGGCAAGGCTCAGAACAGGTGCTTTTGTAAGTCAGTGACTCTGCAAAGAATTTGACCTTGTCCCTCAAAGCTGCAGAACACACCTGCTCAATGCCCAATATTTCATCAATGAAAACAGATTTCTTTATTTATTGCTTTCCTGGAAGAGTGCCAAGGTCACCATTATCCTTCCCCACCTGCACACAAACACAAGATAGGGGCTTCAGCTGGGTAGGAGAGGCAGAGGAAATCCAGTTAGTGAGCCAGTTCAAAGAATTATTACTAATTATTAATCCCTTTCAATTTTGCTCACTAAACTCCTTCTAGGCAGGCCTTTCAGACTGATGAAGCCCATCTGTCATTCTGCTTCTTCCCAGGGCAAGGCAGAGATGCAGGTGAGTTTGGCCTGTGCTTGCAAAGCCCCCAGCTCTGTATACGCATGCAAGGGTCCCTGCAGAGGGTGGCAGCAGGGCTCATAAACCTTCTGGGCAGCCCTGCAAAGCAGACCATGGAGCTGCTGAAGGCACTCCTCCCCCAGAGCATCCCTTGATCCTGGGACCAGCCCTGGGGGTGACAGCTGGGGCTGGCGCCAGTTGTTCTGCACCACTGGTAACTTGGTGGTGGGCACTGAACTGCATGAACTTGGATGCAACCTGTCTATATATATTTATAATGTAAGCACTTTAACTTTTCACTAGACCAGTCCACACACAAGTACATGCTTTTATTAATGAAAAAGTATATTAAGTACACGCTTTGGAAAGAAGTACCAGCATTTTACCAGTCCAGAGCAATTGCACTATTGTTCCTGCCTAAACAATATGAGGGAGTATGACTCCATGCTTACTTTTTACCGCATGCTTTCCAGGCAAAGGTCCACACTTCAAAGCACCTTGTCCAATCACTCTTTTTTCTTTTTCGCCTTGGTGTTTTCCCTGCAAAAACCTGCTCTCTAAAGCTGAAGTGCAACAAACAGCTATTCAGGATTTCCACAGGCTGGTGTTTGTGCCGGTTGAGCTTTTAAGAGCAGGCTTTTGTGAGGAAAGCTCCAGAGCAACAAAGCAGACTTGGACAAGGAGCCTTAACGCGCACAGCTGCACCTGGAAAGCATCGGGCAAAAGGCAAGTGTGGGCAGGCCCTGAGTCTTATGTGTGCATGTTCTTAATTTTCTTCTGCATAGCCCTGCTGACAGCAAAATCAGATTGAATTTCACATTAACTAAGATCTACTCTACTGGGAACTTAGAATGTGTATGTGGGTGCTGTTCTTATTTTAATGCATTTGAATTACTACCTAAAACACCCATACCCCCCCCCACGATTTTATATTTAAACAAAATCAACCTTGGGAATCTGCTGATGTGGGCAGAGAGGGAGGCTGCCTAACCCTTTGCCCCCTGTCCACTTGGCAACTCAAAATCCCCGTCCAAGCTACTTCTACCCACTTTGGGGCAGATGAGATGTAGGGTTGTGCATCACTCCCAGGTAAGTGAAAAAGATTCCTTGGGCCAGAAAGAAAAAGGTTAAGCAACCCTACCTCACAGTCATTCCTCCTTCCAAGGTTACACTTGCTTTAAAAAAAGCACACCAACTTTCCAGTGGAGGGGGAGGAGAGAGACATACAACTGTTTTGTAAACTGTGGGCTTACAACTTCAATGGGATGTATGGAGTGTTAGGGATAGTATCTCTGGTGGGGGACACATGGTCCTCCTTCTGGGGCAGTTTGTCCACCTTTGGTCCCCACACTGCACTCAGCTCTCACCTGTGGCTCCTAGAAGCTGTCAGCATGTGACAGCGGACACACCCCGGGAATGGCTTCGACTGGCCGGCTAAACCAGGTGAGGAAAGCCGATGGGTCTCAAACCTTTGGTGAGTTAGGGGCTTCCTCTGCATGCAAAGAGGCTCTGGCAGATGGAGCCAAGACCAAACGTGGGTCCAACGGTCAAGAAAGTAGTTTCTGCACATGCTGTAGAGGGAAGTGAGAGGCAGGTGGGGCATGTCAGCCTGGGAAGGGAGCCCCTTGAAGAGAAGGAAAACTCTGATCCTAAACTTCCACAGATTTGAAGAATATCTTCAGAAGAAGAAAAGGGCTAAGGAGAAAACCCTACACTAATCTGAAGTGGAGTCCCCTAGGCAGTTGGATGGGTCATTGTACAGCTCCTTCCAGCAACTCCTGCAGCATATGATGCATACTTGGACGTGAGACTAGATTAAGTTATTTATAATGCAGGAGCCACCAAGCTATACTTGTAGGGCTTTTGCAGATGGATTGGGGAGACAGCATTAATCCTAGGAGATGGCAAGGTGGGGTGCAAATCTGTTCACTAATTTCAAAAATGAATCAAGGCCAGTGTGCATTCTAAAGCTGGGAAAGAGGGATCAACAATCTTCAAAGGATAACATCTAATGTAACATATAATAAAAAATAAATTAAGACACACAGTGCAGTGCCATTGTTTTCAAGAAGAAGCAAAAAGTTTTGATTTGACTTTAAAATTTCCAAGGGGGATTCTATCCTGGTGTTGTGATTATCACTGTTGGAGATGCCATGGGCAGGAGAAAGCACTTGCATACTTCACAAAACTGTATTATTATTATTATTATTATTATTATTATTATTATTATTAAAAAACAACCCTCAGAACTAAGATAACTCATAGTAAATATTAATTCTGATCCCTGGTTAACATGGATTAGTCTTTTAAGACCTAAAGAGTGGCCGCCGAGACCATATAACACTGTCCTGAAAGATCTTCATTGGTTCCCAGTACGCTTCCGAGCACAATTCAAAGTGTTTTTGTTTTTTTAAATGATATTTATTAGAAGTTTCAAAAATTACAGAAAAATGAAAAAAAGAAAACAACAAAAATTTTTACAAAACATACATAACAATACATCAAAAAAAGGAAAAAAGAAAAAGAAAAAAAACATAAAAATCAATACAACAATAAGAATAAAAAAACACACACACACATACAATATTCCATATCTTTATCTTTCATTTACTTGTTTCATCGACCTCCTCACACCTCCCTTTTTGTATTCTAGTTTAGTTATTTGTTTCAGCAAATTATTTCCATCTTTCTCAATTTTTATTGAGTAATTTATCTTAACAGTCTAACCTATTAATTAACTCAGCAAATCCTTTCCATCTTTCACTATATTCTGTCATTCAATTTACCTTAATTTATTTTAACCTGATCTTACCATAAAATACCTTAAAGCTTAAAACTTAATATTTATTTGTACATAATTCCTTATATCATTTCTACTAAAGCCAAATATTTTCATTCCAACATTTTCCCTAATGCTCATTAATTTTGCACTAATTCCCAAAATAAGTTTTTTAAAAGTTTTCTTCCAATCTTCCTCCAACGTCTCTTCTTCCTGGTCTTGGGTTATGTCAGTCCTTACTGTCCATTCCATCTAGTCCATCAACCTGGTAATCTTATGTCCGAGGCTCTTAAGTCTTTTCCATGTCCCTTCTGCAGATCTTCTTATTGTTTGTACCTGCACTTTACCTTGTCTTTTGTTGATCTCTTTCTTAATTTCTTTTCTTTCTCGTTGAGGAGTAGGTCTCGGGGATACTCCAACTCAAAAATAACTCCGTCTCTCCTCAACAGATCAGCCCATTCCCCACAGTCCCAACACATTTTTATTCAAGGTCAGAGTCTGGTCCCACGATCTTAATCTCCACAGCTGTGAAATCCCCAGATCGACTCCAGCAACAATTTAACCAGCTCCCTCTAGAGGAGACAATTTCTATTTGTATCCATCTTTTGAAAGCAGGTCCAACAAAAGAGAATTACTTTCATTTTTCAAATTCTTTGTTTCTTTTAAATGCAAAAGGCAACATTGGAATCAATTTGTTTCTCTTCTTTAACTATCTGTCAAAAGGCATTCCATTCACAATCAATGAACTTCCCCAAAAATCTCTGTCTCTGACACCCCATTCCCAGGTTTGAGATGGTGGAAATTTTTCTTTCTTTACTCTCTCTCCTGCAGGCTTGAACAATCAGAATTCCCCCTCTTTACTCCTGCTTCCAAGAGGGGTTTTGGTGGTTAAAACTGGAGGAATTTTAAACCTTTATATACAACTTTCCTGACTTTAGCTTGGACAATTTTTGCTTCAGTCTATTTACAAAAGCGGGAGGCGGACTTCCTGTTTAGAACCTTCCCGCTTCAGTGCGGGAAATGTTTCTTAATCCAATTTTCCATTCTACTCACGGGTACTTGCTTAGAGTCCAATTGTCCACAGGAAAAAGTCAGCGCTCTCTGGCAACGGCTGTGCGGCTTCACTCTGTGAAAATAGCGGTCGATTCAAAACACCACGCTGCTCACCCCACGTCGCTTCGGATCCCCGAAAAAGGGGTTTCCTTGTGAGTGGGGGGGGCGCTCCTGGTGTCAGCCGAATCCCACGTTCCCAGGCTTCCTCCGCCTGGGATTTTTAAAGGGTCTCCGCCTTCGCCGCGGCGGCAAGACCCGATTTTCGCGGAGCGGGTTCCTCTTGATCAGAGGAATTCCGCCATTGCCGATGGCGCTAACCCGGAAGTCCAAGCACAGTTCAAAGTGTTGGTGCTGACTTTTAAAGCCATGTTTTATTGCTGATTCAGTATTTTATTGTTGATTCAAATGTTTGAAATGTGCCATGAAATCTCACAACCAATTTGCAAATAAATCTTATTATTTTTATTCTGACAAAGTAATAATAATAAATAGAAATAAAAATGTACACCCCACCCCTGAGAATGTCATGTGACAAAGACACATGAGAGCAGAAGCAGCAAAGGAGGCTGGGAAGTGCTGGGACTGCACAGTCATTTGGGCCTACTGAAGTTATTCAGGCCTAACTGTTAACTGTTGAGTCACTCTGACATGCGACTTAGTAGCCACTTTCACTTTGTGCTCTCTGTAAGATGTCATTGAGAGTCTGTCTGCTTCAGTTGTGAACAGAGGCAGTATGTAATCTCAGTCAAACTGTTTGGAAACATGTTCATGAAGAAGTTTATTTTAATTCAGTAAAGCTTTTTTTCTTTAAAACTCTGCATTATTAATTTATGCTGCGTGTCAGGTTATGAGGCCCAGTGTTTTATGGATGGTGAATTGCTAAAGCTGGAGAATCAGGGTGCTGTTGGTGAGGACCTCGAAGAGACTGAAGGTCCAGTGGTGAGGCCGCGTACCGAAGAAGCAGACCCGGTGCAGCAAGGAGCAGAAGCCATGTCAGCTCAGCAACCTGAGCAGTTTATTAATCTTGGCAACACTGCCCAGATGGAACGTCTGAATGGTAAGAACTACCTGACTTCAGCTCTCAAGACTGAACTTGTTCTAAAATGTTAAAGACTTTGGCACTGTGTGGAAACTGCTTTGAATCCACAAAACCCTCTGAGCAGGAACGTGAAGAGGATGCCAGAGCGCACATTTTGTTGGCTCTAGAGGAACCACAGGTCCTTCACATTGCAGATTTGGACTCTGCCAAACAATATTGGGATCGTCTACATCAGATACACCTGTCTGACAGTGCTGGTTCAATAATTGGACTAACTAGGAGACTGTATAGAACTGTGCTACCTGAAGGTAGATGTTTAACCACACACCTCCAGCCTTTACACATGTTATTCCTCCAGTTGCAAAGGAGAGGTAAAAGATTTCCAGACCTGGATCAAGTTTATATCCTGCTATCCAGTCTCCCACCAAGCTTTAATATTGTGATAGCCTCTCTTGAAAGCATGAGGCAAGAAGATTTATTGATGGCGTATGTAACAACCCGTCTACAGGAGGAATCTGAAAAAACTACAGGAGGAAGCATGGAAAAACTGAGTATGAAGGCAGACCAGAGGAGTATGAGTCACCCTGCTAACCAGAAACCCAGATTCTCAGGAGGAGATGGGACTGAAGAACGCCCCATGGATCAAGCCATGTTGGCAAAGAAATGCTATCGGTGTGGCAAGCTCGGGCACATGAAGAAAGATTGCTGTGTGAAAAACCCAGGAAAAGCGAGCGATCTACATGAGACAGAAAAGCAGATGCATGTCGTCTCGGCAGCTGCAAGAAAAGAAAAGAAAATTCCTCCAGACAGCTACATTTTGGACTCTGGCTCTGCCAGAATCATAATGAACAACAACACTCAGCAAATTGCCAAAAGGCAAGGACAGCATTTGTCTAGCTGATGGGTGACATTGTCCAATCTCAGGTATAGGTACGTGTTATTTGCCATGCCTAGATGCAGAATTGAGGGATGTATTGTTTGTTGAAGAACTAGAATTTTCTTTATTGTCAATTTCATGCCTTACCAATGTTGGTTTTGAATTTATTTTTGAGACTGATGAATGTTTTATTAAGAAGCAGGGCAAGGTAATTGCTTCTACAAAAATGGTGGATGGCTTGTACCCTTTACAGCATTCTCCGCCAAGTGATGGGGTCTGTGATGGGATGATGAGCTGCTTGTGCGTAAAATCCTAATCCCTCAGAGTTTGGCTAAGTCCCCAAACCTCTGTCTGTGATGGAGCTCCTTAAACATGACTCCATCAATCGCTCGTTGAATCGGACAGTGGGCGTTTACGGAACTTCTTCCAGCATAAAAGCTCCTTAACGGAAACGCGTCTTCTGGACTCTCGGCGTGACAGTTTCCGCCGAGGAGTGGGTGTCCCTACAGGAGGTCCTGAAATCTCCCCGCTGCTCCCGCTTGAAGTGTCTCTGAGCCCTCCCTCCGACTCACTTTCCCTTGGAACTCCACTTCTCCCCCTGCTGGTCCCCTCCTCCGCTGAATGGTCTCTCTCACCCTCCATGAGCCCTTTCACCTCCTTAGTCTCAGATGGCAGTTCCCTGACATCCACCTCCCCTCCAGGGCCCCCTTCACCCCCTTCCCTCCCCTCCTCTGCGGGAGGCGAGGGAGCAAAACCCCTGAAGGAACCTCCCTCATCTTCCGAAGTTTCGAACACTTCCCTCCACCTTTTGCTGTCTCCGGTTTCCAAGTACTCCTCCTCATCGGAGTCTGTTCCTCCTTCCAACTCCGATTCCCTGAATCCCTCCAGTTCCTCCTCATCGTCGGTGGTGCCAAAGTACTCCCTCCGAAACCTCGCTACTGGCTGAGGTTTCCTGGGGAACCTTTGGTGGAACGTTTCGATCAAGATCTCGTCACGGACCTCCTCTGCCTTCACCCAGGTGTTTTCCGACTCCGGTTCCCCTTCCCACGCGACCAAATACTCCACCTGATTACCCTTCCACCTGGAGTCGATGATTTCCGCCACATGGTTGCGGCTTTCCCTTTCTTCTATGGCTGGCCCCCGTGTGGATACCCCTTCACCTTCCCCCCTGTATGGTGACAGTAATGACCTGTGGAATACTGGGTGCAGTTTCATGTGGTTCGGTAACCGGAGTCTGAACGCCACTGGGTTGACCTGTTGGATGACCTCAAATGGTCCCAATCTTTTGGGTCTCAATTTCTTGCAACCCCCCTTGAACGGCAACCCTTGGGTTGATAGCCAGACCCGACTCCCCACCCTAATTGTTTCACCTTCCCTTCTGCTCTTGTCTGCCTGCCTCTTATATTCTTCCTTGGCCCTTTCTAAGTTGAGTTGGAGTTGACGATGGATCGCTTCCATTTCTTCTACAAAAAGTTCCGCGGCCGGAACACTCCATCTTTCCCCTCCTTCCCCTGGAAACGCCCTGGGGTGGCACCCATAATTAGCCAAAAAGGGGCTCATCCCGGTGGACACATTCTCAGCATTATTGTAAGCAAATTCCGCTAGTGCCAACTTTTCGACCCAATCGTTCTCTTTGTCATTGACATAACACCTCAGGTATTGTTGGAGAATACCGTTTGCTCTCTCCGCCTGCCCATTGGTCTCAGGGTGCCTGGCAGTCGAAAAGTTGACCTCTACGTGCAATAAGCTCATAAGTTTCCTCCAGAATCTGGACGTGAACTGTTTCCCTCTGTCGGAAACCACCCTCAAGGGGGCGCCATGCAGTCTGAAAATATGTTCTACAAACAATTTCGCTGTTTCTTCCGCCGTGACTGCATGTGAGCAAGCTACAAAGTGACCCATCTTAGTTAACAGGTCTACTACGACTAGTATGGCGGTTTTCCCCTGGGATTTGGGCAGATCAGTCATAAAATCTATCGACACCACCTCCCACGGTCGTTCTGGTGTGGGTAACGGTTCTAATAACCCCGCTGGTGCCCGCCTTTCTCCTTTGGCTCTCTGGCATTGGTCACACCTTCTCACATACTCCCGTACATCCTCCCTCACCTTGGGCCACCAAAACTCCCTGGTCACCAACCACATGGTCTTGTGTTGCCCAAAATGCCCCGCTGTGGGATTGTCGTGCAGCTGTTTGAGTACTCTCCCCCTCAATTCCCTTTCAGGTATATATAGCGCCCCTCTGTAATACAATGCCCCGTTTCTTTCTTCAAAACCCCCGGGGTCTTCTCCCTCTCTCCTTAGACCTCTGAGCTTGTCCTGGGCGTACTCATCATTTACCGTTCCCTCTACCAGTTCTCTTTGCCCCACCCAGGCCGCACCACACACCCAGTGGTCCTCTGGGATAATATGTCTCTCTTCCGGCGCTCCCTCCCCCTCCAAATATTCAGGTTTGCGAGAGAGAGCGTCCGCTCTGATGTTTTCTGGACCTGGCACATAGCAAATTTCAAAATGGAATTTGGAGAACTCCTGGGCCCATCTCACTTGTCGTTGGTTGAGCACCCGTGCCGTTCTCCAATACTCCAAATTCTTGTGGTCCGTACACACTTGCACCTTATGTTGTGCACCAATTAGTAAGTGTCTCCATCTCCGGAACGCTTCGTGAATGGCGAGTAGTTCTCGGTCATATACCGTGTAGTTCCTCTCGGATTTGTTCAGCTTACGCGAAAAGAAGGCACACGGTCTCCATTCCGACTTATTGCTCCCTGGCTGAAGCAGCACCGCCCCCACCGCCCGGTCTGAGGCATCAGTTTCCACTCTCATGGGTTTTTGTAAATCCACATGCAGGAGCTGTTCTTCCGAAGTGAATGCCCTTTTCAATTCCTCAAAAGCATGCTCCGCCTCCGCCGTCCAAACGAATTTCTTCTTGCTGCTTAGACAGTCCGTGATGGGAGCCGTTAAGTGGGCAAAGTTCTTGATGAATTTACGGTAAAAGTTCCCAAACCCTAAGAACCTTTGCACATCTTTTTTCGTTTTCGGTGTCTTCCATTCCAGCACCGCCTGGACCTTGCCTGGATCCATGGCTAATCCCTTGTCTGATAAGCGGTACCCCAGGAATTCCACCTCCTTGGTGTGGAACTGACACTTCTCCAATTTCACCCACAACTGGTTTGCTTGCAGCTGGCTCAGCACTTCCCTGACATCCTTTACATGCTGCTCCTCATTCTCTGAATATATCAGCACGTCATCGAGAAAGGCCACGCAATTCTTGTAGAGCAAAGGTCCCAGTACGTGGTTCATGAGCGATTGAAAACAGGCGGAGCCTGATTGTAATCCGAATGGCATAACGAGATATTCAAACGCCCCCAAAGGGGTGAACATGGTGGTTTTCCATTCATCCCCCTTCTTTATTCGTATCAGGTTGTATGCTCCTCTCAGGTCCAGTTTCGTGAATATCTTTCCCTTCCTCACCCTGGTCAAAATGTCATCAATCCTGGGCATGGGGAAAGTCACTGGTTCTGACACGGCATTTAGGGCCCGGTAGTCCACGACCAATCTCGGTTTATCCGTGTTTTTTTTGTCCACAAAAAACACTGGGCTCCCCCCCACCGCTCTGGACTCTCTGATGAAGCCCCTCTTCAGGTTTTTATCAATAAACTCCCTTAACTCCTGCATTTCCCTGTCTGACATGGCGTACAGCTTGCCCACGGGGAGCTGGGCCCCAGGGACCAGATTAATTTGGCAGTCAAAGTCTCTGTGCGGTGGTAATTTATCTGCTTCCCTTTCACTGAAGACCTTGCTCAGGTCAGCGTATTGTTTGGGCACCTTCCCTTTGTCCGCCACTTCCGTCCCTGCTAGAGAGGCTTTTGCCCCTTCTGGCACCTTTCCCTCTCTGCAGTGTTCCAGACAATGTGCTGACCCAAAGGAGACCACTCTCTGATGCCAGCCCACTAGCGGGTCATGCAACGCTAGCCAGCTCATTCCCAAAATGACTGGAGCCCCTCCCAGGGTGGCCACATTGAACGCTATCCTCTCAGTGTGCCTGGCCACCCTCATAACCATTGGGACGGTTTGTAGGCTGACTTCTCCTCCCAGCAGCTCCCTCCCATCGATCGTGGTGACCTGCAGGGGGTTGCTTAAAGGGAGTGTCTGTATCTGGTGTTCAGCTGCAAACTCCTTGCTCATAAAATTACAGGAGCTGCCTGAGTCCAGCAGCGCCTTAGTCTTTAGTGGGTATCCGTTTGCCAGCTCTAGCAACACCTCTATTACTAGGGCTGGTCTTGGAGGTTCCGGAGTGGGCACTTTTACTGCTCCTTGGCCTGTCTGCAGTGCCCTGACAGAGGCAGACAGGCGTTGGCTTTTACTGGCTCCTGGACTTCCTCCTCCTTCCCCCCAACAGCTCCCGCCATCCCTTGCCATTCCTTTCTTTGCGGGCAGACTCTGGCAAAGTGACCTGGCTGCTGGCAGAGATAACATTTCTTGGCGCTCTTTCCCTCCTTCTTCCTCCCTTCACTGGGATTTGAAACTGCGCGCGCGCGCGCTGTTCCAACTTCCATCGGCTCTCCTGGCGGGAAACTTGGTTCTGGAATCTCTGGAATGCGGAAATCCCTCCAACGCTCTCCTTTCCCCTCCCGCTTCTCCAAGGCTCTTGCCTCCTGGCGTGCTCCAATGGTCAGCGCTGATTTGGTCAGCTGGTCCATAGACTCCGCCCTGGGCGCCCGGGAAAGTTCATCTTTCACCGCCGAAGAAAGCCCCTCTTCAAAGAGCATTTGAATGGGTTCCGCCGAAAGGTCCCACCCCAATCTATGTATCAACATTGTAAACTCAGTCCAGTACTCACGAACCGATCGGCTCCCCTGTTTGCACGCCATCAATTGTCTGCGCACCAGCCCCTGTTCAATCTCGCTGGAAAACATCAAATCCATGGCGCGAAAAAACTTCCTCGCGTCCTTCAGCATGTCACTATTCCCTGCCATCAGGGGTCTGACCCAATCTCTCGCCCCTCCTTCGAGATGGCCAATCACAAACGCCACTCTCGATGCCTCATCGGGAAAGTCATTAAACTGCAGTTCGAGAGCATACTGCATCTCTGTCCTAAAGGCTTGGTAGTTCCTGGGGTCCCCCCCAAACTTCTGCACCATTCCTGGCATCTTTCTTGCTAGTGTAGCGCCTTTTGCCTTTTCTGCATCCTGCGCCCTCCTTTCTTCTAGCCTCGCCGTTTGCATTGCTAGCTGGAGTTCCAACACTCTGTACCTTTCTTCCAGGCTTGGACCCTCTCCAGCTCCTGCTGCTCCTCCGGCTCCGGCTGGGTTACTCATGATGCCTCTCTGCACAAGCTGCTTTCAGGGACTGTCCGATTGCTGTGATGGGATGATGAGCTGCTTGTGCGTAAAATCCTAATCCCTCAGAGTTTGGCTAAGTCCCCAAACCTCTGTCTGTGATGGAGCTCCTTAAACATGACTCCATCAATCGCTCGTTGAATCGGACAGTGGGCGTTTACGGAACTTCTTCCAGCATAAAAGCTCCTTAACGGAAACGCGTCTTCTGGACTCTCGGCGTGACAGTTTCCGCCGAGGAGTGGGTGTCCCTACAGGAGGTCCTGAAATCTCCCCGCTGCTCCCGCTTGAAGTGTCTCTGAGCCCTCCCTCCGACTCACTTTCCCTTGGAACTCCACTTCTCCCCCTGCTGGTCCCCTCCTCCGCTGAATGGTCTCTCTCACCCTCCATGAGCCCTTTCACCTCCTTAGTCTCAGATGGCAGTTCCCTGACAGGGTCACAGAGAGACCTAAAGCTGGGGAAAATGATGTGTTAATAACTGAACTATGTCAACAAAACTCTAATTGCCCACATAAAAACCGCATCCATGTTTTGCACAGAAAAATGGGGCATGCAAGTTTCAAATATCTAGAGAACATGCAAAAAATATGTAAAGATTTAAATGTTAACCAGTGCAGCACATACCTTGATTGTGCTATTTGCAAGCAAGCAAAATCAAAGTTGCAACCAATACCAGGTAAAAGTGGTAGAATTTCTACACATGCTTTGCAACTTGTTCATTCTGACTTAATTGGTCCTTTTCCAAAGAGTGAGGGAGGATGTAGATATGGCCTAATTATTGTGGATGATAAAACAAGGTTTTCGTGGCTATATCTATTGAGAAACAAATCAGAATGTGCTGATGCTTTTAAGTCCTGGAAGGTATGGGCAGAAAGACATTTTCAAAGGCCACTTATTCAACTCCAAACCGACCGAGGAGGCGAATATTTAAGTAATCATTTCCAGGCATGGCTTAAACGCCATGGAATAACGCCAAATAGTTCCTGGCAAAATGGAGTTGCAGAGAGACATGTGGGTGTCATACAAATTGTAAAGGACAGCTTGTTAACTGATGCTGGATTGCAAAATGATGCAAAGCTCTGGGGAGAAGCTCTCTTGACTGCTATTTTTTTAGTGAACCGTACTTTCACTACTGCCACGGGTGATATTCTCTACAGAATGCTTTTTGGGAAGGAACCGGATTACGCAGGTTTACATGTGTGGGGGAGTTGGGCTTTTGTTCATATCCCCAAATCTCTGAGACACAAAGATGAGCCTAAAACCAGAAAGCTACGTTTCATTGGCTATCAGGGCTATTCTAGCAGGCATTATCATATTGCTTTGGGACGTGGCCGAGTAGTCATTTCACAAAATGCTGAATTTGCTGATCAGGATAGGTGGGAACAGGTTCATGCCAATCCTAGTATTTTAATTCCTCTCTCAGTACAGCCACAGGAGCCTCTCAGCCAGCCAGCTGCTGAGGAAAGGCTAGAAAGTGGGAAAATTTTGCCCTCAGACACTGACACTTTGCAAAGTGCCACAAGCAGTGAATCAGAGGAACAACAAAATGATGAACTGGAGGAGCAACAAGAGAAGGAAAGCCCAGTGGTTATTCCTAGGAAGTCCACACGGACTACCAAGGGTATTCCCCCTGATAAATTGACTTTTGGTGCAACATGTAGAATTGATTGCAAAGCTGAATCGTGTGGGCAAAGTATATGAATAAGTTAATTTTTCATGTTTATACTTTTGCTCTCTAGGTCTTTGGGGGAGTGTCATGTGACAAAGACACATGAGAGCAGAAGCAGCAAAGCAGGCTGGGAAGTGCTGGGACTGCACAGTCATTTGGGCCTACTAAAGTTATTCAGGCCTAACTGCTAACTGTTGAGTCATTCTGGCATGTGACACAGCCAGTTTCTCTTTTGTGCTCTCTGTAAGATGTCAGTGAGAGTCAGTCTGCCTCAGCTGTGAACAGAGTCTGTATGTAATCTCAGTCAAACTGTTTGGAACCATGTTGTTTATGAAGAAGTTTATTTTAACTCAGTAAAGCTTTTATTCTTTCACTTTAAAAATTCTGCATTATTAATTTACGCTGCGCGTCAGAGAACATTCCATTGTAACTATCCAACCTCCCAAAATTTCAACGCCTCTTGCAATGGTTCGACCCCTTTCTGTTTTAACAGTACAAATTCTACAAATACCTTCCATTCCATATCTCCTCAAAATAATTTCCCCACACCTCTTTATACCATTTTTCCATTTTATATTCTGCTTGCCCCTTCCACTTCCTAGCTATAATAACCCGCGCAGCTGTCAATAAATTTGTGAGCAAACCTTCTACCCCATTGTAAATTGCTATCTCTGGACTTTTGGTCAGCTTTAACCCTGTGATTTCTGTTATCTTCTTAAACATTCTTTGTCAAAAAATTGTACATATTTACCACATGTGAACATAAGTCCCAGTTTCCTGGCATCCCCTCCAACATAAAATCAAATATTCCTTGTTTATTTGATTTAATCTGACTGGTGTTAAACACCATCTCCAAACTAATTTATCATAGTTTTCTTTTATCCTTATAGGCATTTCTCCCATATTTTCCCCAGGTTTGACTATCTGCCCTGTTGTCTCCTTTTCCCACACCTCTTTTAATTTATCTTGTTGATCCTCCATTTCTGCTAATATTTTATAAATTTCACTTGGTTCCCCTTTTATATAATATACAAAATATAAAAATATATAACTATATTTTCTTCTTTATCTCCCCTTTCTATAAACATTTTTTCCAAATTTTGTGTATTCTTTGCAGTTCTTGTTCTCCCTTAACCACTTCTTTGTCCATTGCTCCAGTTGTATACAATTAAACCAAGTTATTTTACTTCTGGTTAGAGCTTCTCTTATTTGTTCTTTGCTTCTCAATTTATCCACCCATTCCTTTATTTTATTTTCTTCTTTTTCGCTTCTTTTTCAAATTCCTTTTTCAAATTTACTATCATCACCACTAGAATTAGTGGGGAATTTACTGGTTTCAATTTTCCTTTATATTTTGCCCATATCTTAGTGATGCTTCTTAATAAGGGATTTTGCCTATTTGGTTTGATAAAAAAAAATCACTAACTTCTTCCTCATTTCCTGTGCACCACTCTCTAACCATTCTAACTCTCCTTCTTCTGTTATCCCGTCTATGATATATCATAACTGATTTGTTATATAACTTGGGGACCCAGTCCACCTGTTTTCTGGGGTTTATACCATCTTCTTTTATTAATTCTAGGTTTTTTATCCCCATTACAAAATTTATTAATCATACTTTGCCAACCCTTTATCTCTGTCTCTAATATCTTAATTGGTAACATTCTAAATAAAAAATATTATTCTAGACAACATTTTCATTTTAATTATCACTATTCTTCCAAACCATGAAAGCTTAGTTTTCTTATATTCCTCCAGTTTTGAAATGTTAAAATGATTGTAAAATTATTGAAATTTATAAACCTGAAAATCATAAATATTTTTTTAAAAAACAATTCTTCAGCTTTTCCTTAATTTCCCTCTTTAATTTGCTAAGATTATCTTGTTCCAAATTTTCTAGATTTCTTATTATATTTATTCCCAAGTATTTTAATACATTTCTTAATTTTATATCTATTTTTATTTCCTTCAAAAATCTTCATTTTACATCTCCATCATGGTTAAATATCCTCATCTTTGATCTGGACCAATTAATTCACAACCCTGTTATTTCTCAATTTTTTCCTAAATGTGCCTCTATTACCTGCATATTTTCCAGAGAACCAGTGTGGTGTAGTGGTTAAGAGCGGTAGTCTCATAATCTGGTGAACCGGGTTCGTGTCTCCGCTCCTCCACATGCAGCTGCTGGGTGACCTTGGGCCAGCCACACTTCTCTGAAGTCTCTCAGCCCCACTCACCTCATAGAGTGTTTGTTGTGGGGGAGGAAGGGAAAGGAGATTGTGAGCCGCTTTGAGACTCCCTAGGGTAGTGATAAAGCGGGACAGCAAATCCAAACGCCTCTTCTTCCAACGAATTTTCAACTGTTAGCAAGCTATCATCTGCAAATAAGTTTATTTTCTCTTTTCCATTATTGCTTATTCCTTTTATATTTCCATCTTCTCTAATTACATTGGCCAGAGTTTCAATGACCAATACAAATAAAATTGGGGAAAGGGGGCATCCTTGTCTTGTACCTCAGGCTAGTGTTATTTGTTCTGCTGTACCATTGTTCACTACAACATATGCCTTGTTCCTCAAGTATAATTGATTTATTAATCCCTTAAATCATTCTCCAAACCCTAAGCTTTCATTTTTAAAGACAGCCATTCTACACAGTCAAAAGCCTTAAAAATATTCAGTGCTACTATACCAGCTTTCAATCCATTTCTTCTTATAATATCTATTTTATTCAACACTCTTCCTATTAAACTAGACATCTGTCTTTCTGCTACAAAGCCACATTTATTTTTATTGCTCAGATCCTGAAGGGCCCTGCCCTGCCTCTCTCCACCTAGCTTGGGGCAGGGCCTGAAAAGCCCTATAAAGGATTGCTGCTGCTGCTACTTGGCAAAGAGGGCTCCTCTTTTTAATTGTTTAAAAATTGTATTTTATCTGTGGAATTTTAAATGGTGGGGTTTATGTGTTGTTGTGTTTCTCTGTTGTGGGGTGGGGTGGGTGTTCGGGTGGGGATTGGTTTAATTTTAGTATAGTTGTGAATTGTTTTTATTAGTAGTAGTTTTTGTTCTTGTTTTTGTTTTTTGTATAACTGGTATAGTTTTATATAGTTTGTATAGTTCTGTTCTTAAGAGGAGAGGGTCAGGGCTGCCTGGGAGTGGGCCCCAGCCAACAGAATGGCTGAGGCAGGTTCCACGGTGGGGAGGGGATGCACTGGTACATCTGATCTCAGTGATCACAGGCAGGAGGAGGAGTTACGCTAAGACCAGACCATGTCATTACCAAGGAGGCAGGCTTAGTCGTTGTTTGAAGACTAACCCTGCCTCCAGGTCTGGTCTTGACTGGAAGGATACTGGAATCAACAAGGGAGACCCACATGACTGTAAGGTGCTGCTGTGCAATTCCAGGTCAATGATTCACAAGACGGCTGTCATCCACAACTTGATCATGGATGGAGGACTTGACCTGTTATGTGTAACAGAGACTTGGTTGGTTGAAGTGGATGGGCGTGTTCTTGCTGCTGCTTGTCCACCAGGTTTCTCTTATGCACAGCAACCCAGGTCACAACTTTCCTTCTTCAGTCCAAGCCGGGATCCAATCCTCAAAATCTGACTTTTGCTAGATTCAATCATGGAAGACCTCAATTTATAATCCTCAATTTGCTTCTGAAAAACTAAGGATCCCGCTTGTACTACTTTAGGTTTCACAACAACAGCTTTCTCCTTTTCCTCCACCATTTGTCCTGCCAAGGTATATTCCTGTGCCAAGTCCTGAATTGTTTCTGTGTTGGTACTCACTTCTTGACTCAAATTAGTCACTTTCTGTTCCAAGTTATCAATTTTAAAGATCGTGTCATCTGTCTTTTTATGAAGCTGTTCCAGCGAGTAGTTTATCTTATATAATACAGTCACAATAGCTTCTCCTATCAACATTTTGAATAGTCCAAGGTCAATCTCTGGTTCTCAGAATCCTTATCTTGCAGCTGGAGATCTCCCTGTTACACTCCTGTAACAGTTTCACATGCTCCCTCTAGAGGGAAACAGTCTCCACTTGTATCAGTTCTTTCAAGCACGACTCGAGCAAATAAAAATAGCTTTGATTTTCAGTTACTTTTTCCTCCTTTTTTGAACGCAGAAGAGGACAATGGAAACAGTATCTTTCTTATTTTAACTAGCTGTCAAATCCGTTCTGTCAATGAACATTCCCCAAACGTCATCTGGCAGCCCTTTTCCAGGTCCAGAGCAGTGGTAATTTGATTTTCACTCTCTCCTGCAGGCTCACTAGGTCTAAAACTCCCCCCCCTCTTCTCCTGCTTCCAAGGGGGGTTTTGTATTTTTGACCGATGGAAATTTAATCCTTTGTCAAAAGCTTTCAGAGACTTTAGCTTGTAGCGTCTTTGCTTCAATCTATTTACAAAAGTGGGAGGTAGACTTCCTGTTTAGAACCTTCCCGCTTCGGTGCCAAATTAAAGTATTTCAAGATCCAATTTTCCGTTCTACTCACGGGTAGTTGTTTAAAATCCAATTGTCCACAGGAAAAAGTCAGCGCTCTCCGGCAGCAGCAATGCGGCTTCACTCCGTGAAAGAAGCGATCGATTCAAAGCACCGCGCCACTCACCCCACGTCACTCCGGATCCCCAAAATAGGGTTTCCCCGTGAGTAGGGGAGGCGCAAAGGGTGCCAGCCGAATCCCAAGTTCACAGGCTTCTCCCGCCTGTGATTTCAATGGGTCTCCGCCTTCGCCGTGGCGGTCAGACCCTGCTTTTCACAGAGCAAGTTCCTCCTGATCGGAGGAGCTCCGCCATTGCCAGAGGCGCCAACCCGGAAGTCTGGAGACACCTAGTTTGGTTGTCCTAGGGGATTTTAACATCCATGCCAATAGGACTTTACAAGGGGCCACTTGGGACTTCATGGAAAGCATGGCCTCCATGGGGCTGTCCTTGAATAAGTTTGGCCCAACTCATAGTCATCAACATGTCTTAGACCTGGTGTTCATCTCTATGGATATGAGTGATCTGACACTAAGTAAAAGTGAAACAAAAGAAGTGCCATGGTCGAATCACTTCCTGGTGCAACTGGACTTCTTTGCAACCCTTTCCCTTTGCAGGGAGGTGGGACCGATTCGGATGGTCCGCCCCACCACTTAATAGATCCAAATGGTTACCAGAGAGTGGTAGGGGATGTTTTATCCCATGTTGATGGCCTTTCAGCTGATTCCTTGGTGGCCTGCTGGAATGTGGCCTGGCTCCGAAGCACCCTCTCCGATTGCATGGAGCCCGGACAGCCCCATGGCTTTCCCCAGAGCTGAGGGTGATGAAACAATTGCTGAGATGGCTAGAGCACCGGTGGCAGAAAGCTCACTCTGAATCTGACCAGACATGGGTTAGAGCTCAACGTCGAGCCTACCAAGTGGTGATAGAAACAGCGAAGAGGACCTTCTTCACCACCTCTATTGCATCTGCAGAAAACAGCAGCAGGATATTCTTTCAGGTGGTTCGCAATCTAACGGAACCACCTTTGCCATCAGGGCCTAGTAAGGACCCCAAGATCTCCTGCAAAGATTTTTTGCAGATAAAGTCACAGATTTGGGAAGAGGTAGACTCCACCATGGGAGGGGAGCAGGGCTGGGGCGGGAGAGTGCTGGAGTCCTGTCTAGTCAAGTTGCATAGGATCAATTCCAATCTGTTACCTCCAAGGATGTGGAAAGGCTGCTTAGACGAGTGAAACTGACCACCTGTCTCCTTGATCCTTGCCCATCCAGCTTCATAAAAGCAAGCTGGAAAGGGCTGGGTGATGGGCTCTGCAAGGTGGTGAATGCTTCCCTCTGTCCTTCAAATCTTTTCCTGGTTTTGGAATTGAGATAATTATTTATTGTTCCCATGACAGAGGGATTCTCTCACCCTCTAATTCTGAATTGTATAATCCTGTGTGTGTGTGTAATTTTTCTAAAATTTTCACAGATAGTAAACAATAAAATAAGGATACAAAAATCAAACCACAATCTAACATTTGAACTTCTAATAAGGAATCCTACTATTTTAGAAGCCTTCTTTTGAGATTCTTTAAACCTCAATACTTCCTTCCACCCTCTTCTATTAGTTCTTTACATCTTACATCATTCTCAGCATTTTGTTATCATTTTTATCCAATTGTTACTCCTTAACATTTTCTGGTTCCTTACTGCTTACAAGTGCTTAATCCAAACCTGCCAAAGTACCAACTTGTTTACAATATTTCTGCACATAAACAATAATTTGTTTCCATTCTTTTTTAAACTTCTTATTGTCAGAGTCTCTGAGTTTAGCTATCAGTTTTGCCATTTCTGCATATTCCATAAGTTTTATTTGCCATTCTTCTATTGTTGGCAACTGTTCTTCTTTCCATCTATGGGCTAACATACGGACTGCTGTTGTGGCATACATAATTTCTTCTGTTCTTTGGGAATTTCTGTTCCTGTTACACCTAATAAAAAAGCTTCTTTTTTAAAAAAAGTTAGTTTAAACATTATCTTCAATTCATTATATATCATTTCCCAGTAGCTTTTAATAACCTTACATTCCCACCACATATGATAGAATGTACTCTCTTTTTCTCTGCATTTCCAACACTTATTAGAACTTGTTTTATATATTTTAGCAAGCTTTACCAGTGTTATATACCATCGATACACCATTTTCATATAATTCTCTTTAAGTGTGGTACATGCAGTAAATTTGAGATCCACCTTCCACAGTTTTTCCCAATCATTCATTTGTATATTATGTTCCAGATCCTTTGCCCACTTTATTATTACACACTTAACCTCTTCGTCTTTAGTTTCCCATTCCAACAGCAAATTATACATTTTTGACAGTAATTTTATATTATCTTCCTCTAGTTCTCTTTTCTCTTTGAAAACTTGATATGATGTAACTAAATCCTTTCTTTTTGTCATTTTTAAAAGTTTCATTTAGTTGAAAGTATTGTAACCAATCTATTACTTTCTCTCTGATTTCCTCAAAATCTTTCAACTTTTAATTGATTTTCCACTTCTGTTAACAGCTCTCTGTGTGTTGGCCATTTAGTCCTCATGTTAACCTTTTTTTACTGATATTACTTCTGTCTGTGGGATCCACCATGGTGTCTTTTGTTCTAATAAATCCTTATATCTCTCCCATACTTTAAAAATTGCACTTCTTATCATGTGGTTTTAGAATCCTTTGTGCACTTTGGCTTTATTATACCATAAATACACATGCCAACCAAATATATTGTCATGTCCGTTTATCAGTTTATCACCCTCCTGAAATTGCAGAGTTTTGAGAAACTAAAAGATAAAGTGCGAAATTGGCTTCATTATTATCAAATAAGGGAGGCTTATAACTTGGACAAAAAAATTGGTTTCCAGGTGGAAAAATCAAAATTGGAAACAGAACTGTTAGATTCCAAAACTAAGATATTATCAAGAATGTATAACTTGCTGTTGAAATGGAACACTCAGGATGAAACGGTTAAATCTGCTATGATAAAATGGGCACAAAATGTTGGACATAACATAATGTTTGCTGACTGGGAACAGTTGTGGACCACAGGTATGAAATTCACAGCATGTAATGCCTTAAGAGAGAATATTATGAAAATGATATACAGGTGGTACATGACACCAGTCAAGCTTGCAAAAATATATCATTTGCCCGATAATAAGTGTTGGAAATGTAAAGGAAATGAAGGTACATTCTTTCACCTTTGGTGGACGTGCCCAAGGATTAAGGCTTTCTGGGAGATGATATATAATGAAATGAAAAGGTGTTTAAATATACCTTCCTGAAGAAACCAGAGGCCTTTCTCCTGGGCATTGTCGGCCAATTGGTGCCAAAGAAGGACAGAACTTTATTTATGTATACAACAACAGCAGCAAGAATTCTCATCGCAAAGTATTGGAAGACACAAGATCTACCCACCTTGGAAGAATGGCAGATGAAAGTGATAGATTATATGGAACTGGCGGAAATGACTGGCAGAATCCGAGACCAGGGAGAAGAGTTGGTGGAAGAAGATTGGAAGAAGTTTAAGGACTATTTGCAGAAACATTGTAAAATTAATGAATGCTAAAATGATGCTGGATTGAAATGAAGTGGCTTTAGCAATAAGGTTAAAAAGAATATGTAAAAATGGACTGATAACTAGATGAAAATATAAAGTTACAATATGTTAAGATATAGAATTAAGATAAAAACAAAGAGGGAAAGGATTTGCTGAATTAACTATGTGAATTGGAACACAAAAAAGGGAGGTGCGAGGAGGTCAGGAAACAAGTAATTGAAATATAAGATACGAAAAGATTGATCTGTTTTTAATTGTTCTTTATTCTTTCATGTATTTTGTATTTTTCTTTGTATTTTTGTATCTTTTTTCTTTTTCTTTTCTTATTCTGTAACTTTCTTTTGTTTGGAAAATTTCAATAAATATCTTTAACATATATATATATATTGTCGTGTCCTTCTAAATCTAAAAGATACATGTTTTCTAATTTAATCCAGTCCCAAATCCAACAGATATAGGATGCTTCATAATATATCTTTAGATTTGGTAGGAAGAAACCTCCTCTAACTTTAAGATCTGTAAGAAGTTTATATTTTATTCTCAGTCTTTTCCCTTTCCAGATAAATCTCATAATATCTTTCTGGCATTCTTTGAAGCACCTCATGTTGCTTATCACCAGGACCGACTGAAGCAGAAATAACATTTTTGGCAATACGTTCATTTTAATCACCTATATTCTTTCCAAAATGACAAATTCACCTGTCCCCAAATCTCTAAATTCTTTTTTATTTCTTTCCATACCTTTTCATAGTTATCTTTAAATACATTAAGATTGTGTGATACTTTTAATTTAGGAACCAATATATTTTTAAATAATTTATAATATTCTGTTCCCAATCCATCTACTCCTAGGGCTTTCCCCCCTTTTAACTTCCTCTATTTCTTTTTCTGAAATTGGTTGTTCCATAACCTCTCTATCTCTACTTTCTAGCTTTATCATCCAGTGTGTCTCAAAATATTCTTTCATTTTCCCAATAGAATTGCCACCTGCAATTCTTAAAACTTAACCCACCAATGGTTAACCCATCAAACAGGCAGGAGGGTTGAAGTGAAGGGAGGAGGTCGCCAAAGTGACAGCGGTGCAATGTCACACAGAATAAATATTTTCTTTTGAAATGTAGAAGCTGAGGGAGAAGGAGGACTCCATGAGCTGCTTTGAAGGCCAGAACCATCTTTGCAGGCTGGCTGCAGAAGAGATGTCTGGGAATCCCATGCTGGGCTGTTGTGAAGGATGGGCTCCTCCTGAGATGTGAATGTTGTGAACTCTCTCCAAAGTAGCCCCAGGTATAAACACCGTATGTGTTCAATAGACCATGATTCATAAAGACACTAGTCTCCATTGTGCTTTGATTTCTCAAAGAAAACACAGCGTGAGGGCCTGGAACCCCTGGATTCTTGCTACCCCTTGGTAGAGATTGGGGGTGGCACACACCCATTGTAACAATATGCAGATGGACCAACACAGGAAGATCATGGGTTGTCTGCCTGTGGTTTACATGTAAGCTTTACTCATTCAACTACATTTGGCTCAAAACCCAGCTCAAAAACAAGATTTGCTGTCTGCTGGGTTTTTCTTCTTAACCTGAATAGAACCTGTGCTGTCCAAAGGCAGCATTCCTGCCAAATAGAAGAACTTGAGAACATAAGAAGAGTCCTGCTGGATCAGGCCAATCGCCCATCTGGTCTTAGCATCCTGTTTTCATAGTGGCCGCCCAGATGCCTGAAAGGCAGACCCTCAAACAGAGCAGGAACCCAAGAGCAGCAGGGTTTCCCAGGGTTTCCAGCAACTGGCATTCAGAAGCACTGCTGCCTCCAGCTGGAGGGAGAGCACAGCCATTCTGGCCAGCCACCATGTTGAAATTTCAGCTGCTGTTTCTTTGATCCCTCCCTATATTGCAGGGGTGAAGAGCCTTTATGGTCCAGAACTTTGGATAATAACCTACTCAGAGTAGTCCCACTAAAATTAATAGGCATGGCTAACTTAAGTTCATTCATTTCAGTGGGTCTCTGAGGAGAACTTAGTTGGCCACAGGCCAACTATGAGAGTCATCGGATATCATAATGACATTGGGCAATTTCTATCGGCCAGAGCCCTGGGCAAAGTTCTTGGCAAGCTGTGGGCAAGCCCTGTTTCCAGGCACAGGGCTTCTGAAGCAACAGGCAATGTTGACCAATTGCAGTGCCTGCAAAGCCCCTTTTAGCCAAGGTGGGTATGACTTGGCCAAAATAGCCTTGTGGGACAAATGGGGAGGCCCACTGGTTGGAGGTTCTCCAGACCCCGTACATTATCCTTTTGTACCTTCATCATATGTATAATATACCAAATCTATGTTTCCTTTTAAATACAATCCTCTTAAAATTTCAATCAAAATTAATGGTTAGAAATGTTATATATTTGTATATTCAGAGCATTATTTTCACATTTAAGTACTTTGTACATAATTGTGTTAAACTGTGTTAAAGGAGAGGGGAATTTGTGGAAAAGGTCTGAGATCATGCAGATGAAATGGTGTGTTGCATTTTTTTTAAACACACAACACACATACACACACACACACCCAAGATTCGATAAGCCACCTTGTTCTGAGGTTTGAATGGTTGTTTAATATGCTGTTTGTCTCATTTAGAAAACTAAGTAAACTGCTATGGTATCAAATGTGTCTTTTTCCGGGACAGAAGGGCTGAGTCACCTCTGCTGGGATTAGGATGTGTGGTTCCAGGGAGTCTACTTATTCATAACTCGGGGGCTTAAACGATTTAGATAAAAAGAGACCACCAAGGAGAAGGGTGGAAGGACGTGTATAAACTCATTACATATTTTCCACAATATTTAAATTGCTACAAATATGCATGCTTTGTTAATGAAAATACAGCTATCATTCAGAGTTATATTTAGAACCATATATTTTGTGGATGGAAA
The DNA here is from genome assembly GCF_027172205.1 of Podarcis raffonei. Classification (NCBI taxonomy): domain Eukaryota; kingdom Metazoa; phylum Chordata; class Lepidosauria; order Squamata; family Lacertidae; genus Podarcis; species Podarcis raffonei. Next base: position 60,312,693 of record NC_070613.1, on the reverse strand, counting down.
AGAGCAGTCTATAAACAGACCAATATTGTGGTTAATAAAAAAAAAGGAGAGCCTACAGCACTACATACACAAGACACAATGTATCATAGAATTTAGCTGAATTTTCTATAGGCTTTTACTTTCAAACGTTATGAGGGAAAAGAAACTAGTGTGTTTTTTTAATGGAAGGGACATTTTGCTGAGGAACTAAAGGGGCTGGAAAGGAGGGAAGCAGTGAAAATGTTACATTTTGCATAAATCTCTATTATTTCAATGTCTAGGTTTACATACATTTCTATTTGGTTGTTCTGTTGCATGCACATTAGAGAATGCTGTGTTTGTTTATTTTTTAAATCCTAAGAAATGTACAAGTTGTTCTACAAGCAGCATTGCTGCAAGAACCCGGCTGTGCGCCTTAGTCGACCCCAATGCAGAGTGAGCATTCAGACTGTGCGCATGCATCTTGTTGACTGAAGCTGCGTTCAGACAGACACATAGACTGGAGAGACAGTCAAGAACACAGGCCTGATTGCATGGCATACAAGGCCTGTGGCCCCTCATGCTTCACAAACTTGCAGAACTGCAGAGTTGGAAGGGACCCCCGAGGGTCATCTAGTCCAACCCCCTGCAATGCAGCAATCTCAACTAAAGCATCCAGGACAAATGGCCCCCAATCTCTGCTTAAAAACCTCCAGGGAAACAAGTCCACCCCCTTCTCAAGGAGGCTGTTCCACTGTCAAATAGCTCTTGCTATCAGATAGGTTTAGTCAGAATCTGCTTTCATATTTGAATCCATTGGCTTGTGTTGTATTCTCTAGAGCAGCAGAAAACAAATTTGCTCCATCTTCCATGTTCAACGCTTCAGATATTTGAAAGTGACTATCATATCACCCCTCCATTTCCTCTTCTCCAGGCTGAACACACACAACTCTTTCAACTGTTCCTCAGTTCAGGAGCATCACGTACACCCAAGGTCTGTGTCATCTGTGGTCTCCATATTGCAGGTTGGTCACTGCTCACCAGTCACAAGGTTCTCAAAATGTATGGTGAGCAGGAGAATTGGCACATTGGGTATGAGCTTTAAGAGAATACCCTGAAAACCATTTTAGTAAGCAATGTCTGGAAGAAGCCACCAAGATGGTTCCCTACGGGTCACTGTCTGGGGTAGCTAAACAGGTCATATTAGCAAACTAAAGGGTTGCAACTGGCATGACGTACTGCGAAGGAGGACATGCTCTACTGTACACATCAAGAAGGCCAAAATGTGCTCTTTCTCCCACCCCCACACCAATGCAGCAGCGCGCGTGCGCGCACACACACACACACACATATATATATATATGAATGAGATAATGACGTCTATATTTGAGCAGAATAGTCTTTTGTATTGTGAATTCTGTTAAATTGCTTGTAGGGCTTTATTTTCTGTGAAATTTTTTTTCATTATAAAACCACAATCAAATGCCTGAGGTAAAACTGAGTTGTCTGCTGCCTATAGAAAAAAGAAGACATTGCAGCATATAAAGGCAACAGACACTTCCTCTTAATATTTAAGCATTTAGTGTGTAATCAAAGCTCACATTAACCATAATATTCCTGCAGAGACGATGTAAGACTACATGTAAGGGGGAAATGTGTTTGAGGCATGCCTCTCTCAAAAACAAGCAACCCCCCTTGAACCCTGTTTCTCCTTAACCCTTGAAGCTCCCCTTGAAGCCTGTTGAGGGAGCAGGACCCAGTGGCTCCAGGGTAAGGTCCATCTTTGTGGGAGGGAGGGATCCCGGTTATCCTGAGAGAGGCAGTGACCTGAGCACTCCTTTAAAAGCCCACTCTGGACCCACTGGTTTGTGACAACTGTGGAGAAAGAATTTCCTAGCCTTACAATGTCTTGTATGATCAACAATCATGTTATCTTCTTCTTTTTCTTCTTTGGCGATCACTTGTACCCAAATAAGAAATATTAATGGCCCAAATGCAGACAATTCCGACAAGAAAGAAAAGTGGGAGGAATCTAAAGAAACCAGTTTGGCTGCATAAGGAGCTTACAGATGAGTTGAGATTTAAGAAGTACATGTATAAGAAATGGGAAAAAGAGGAAATCACTAAAGAGGTGTATCCACAAGTAGCCAACAATTGCAGGGTGAAGGTCAGGCAGGCTAAAGACTGCTCACTCATGGCTTCTCATGTGGGGTGCTGCAGGGTTCTGACACCAAACTGGGAGGGGGAGCTAATACCTCAGAATCAGACTAAAGACGACCTTAACAGGTTGGAGAATGGGGCCAAAACTTACAAAATGAATTTCAGTAGGAACATATGTAAGATTCTATACTTAGGCAAGAATAACCTGATGCACAGATATAAGATTGGAGACACCTGGTTTGTCTGTAGTACACACTTCAATGCTTTTGAAGAAGTGGTTGTTGTTTAGTTGTGTCCAGCTCTTCAGGACCCCTGGACCAGAGCACGCCAGGCACTCCTGTCTTCCACTGCCTCCCGCAGTTCAGTCAAACTCATGCTGGTAGCTTCGAGAACACTGTCCCACCATCTCGTCCTGTGTCGTCCCCTTCTCCTTGTGTCCTCCATCTTTCCCAAAATCAGGGTCTTTTCCAGGGAGTCTTCTCTTCACATGAGGTGGCCAAAGTATTGGAGCCTCAGCTTCAGGATCTGTCCTTCCAGTGAGCACTCAGGGCTGATTTCCTTCAGAATGGAGAGGTTTGATCTTCTTGCAGTCCATGGGACTCTCAAGAGTCTCCTCCAGCACCATAATTCAAAAGCATCAATTCTTTGGCGATCAGCCTTCTTGATGGTCCAGCTCTCACTTCCATACATCACTACTGGGAAAACCATAGCTTTAACTATACAGACCTTTGTCAGTAAGGTGATGTCTCTGCTTTTAAAGATGCTGTCTAGGCTTGTCATAGCTTTTCTCAAGAAGCAGGCGTCTTTTAATTTTGTGACTGCTGTCACCATCTGCAGGGATCATGGAGCCCAAGCCCAAGAAAGTAAATTTTCTCACTGCCTCCATTTCTTCCCCTTCTATTTGCCAGGAGGTGATGGGACCAGTGGCCATGATCTTAGTTTTTTTTTATATTCAGCTTCAGACCATATTTTGCGCTCTCCTCTTTCACCCTCATTAAAAGGTTCTTTAATTCCTCCTCACTTTCTGCCATCAAAGTTGTGTCATCTGCATATCTGAGGTTGTTGATATTTCTTCCGGCAATCTTAATTCTGACTTGGGATTCATCCAGTCCAGCCTTTCGCATGATGAATTCTGTATTAAATAAGCAGGGAGACAATATACAGCCTTGTCGTACTCCTTTCCCAATTTTGAACCAATCAGTTGTTCCATATCCAGTTCTACCTGTAGCTTCTTGTCCCACATAGAGCTTTCTCAGGAGACAGATGAAGTGATCAGGCACTCCCATTTCTTTAAGAACTTGCCATAGTTTGCTGTGGTCGACACAGTCAAAGGCTTTTGCGCAGTCAATGAAACAGAAGTAGATGTTTTTCTGAAGAAATTAGATAAATCATTTGTATGGCTGCTTTTTCAATGATGTTGCTGAGAAAGTCCTGAGCCAACAACATGAGAAAATAATTATCTCCAAGCATATATTGTTTAAGCTGGTTGACTGACCAAACCCAAAGAGTACTCATTAATGGTTCCTCGCCATCCTGGATAAAAGTGACAAGTGGGGTGCCGCAGGGTTCTGTCTGGGCCCCTTGTTCAACATCTTCATAAATGATACAGATGAAGGAATTGAGGGGGTGCTCATCAAATTTGCATTGACACCAAACTGGAAGGGGTAGCTAATGCTACAGAAGAGAGAATCAGAATTCAAAATGACCTTAACAGATTGGAAAATTGGGCCAAAGCTAACAAAATGAACTTCAGTAGGGTAAAATGTAAGGTTCTGCAGTTAGGCAGGAACAACCCACTACACCAATATAAGACGGGAGGCACCTGGCTTACTAGTAGTACATATGAAAAGGATCTTGGGGTCTTAGTGAACTACAAGCTTAACGTGAGTCAACAGGGTGATGCAGCAGCAAAAAAAAAAAAAAGCTAATACTATTCTAGGCTACATCAACAGAAACATAGTGTCCAGATCAAGGGAAGTCATAGTACTGCTGTATTCTGCCTATTCTGCCACACCTGGAATACTGTGTCAAGTTGATAAGCTAGAATATTTGCAGAGGGGGACAATCAAAATGATCAAGGGTCTGAAAATCAAGCTTTATGAGGAACAGTTGAAGGATCTGGGTATATTTAGCCAGAGGGTGGGTGAGAGGAGAGATGACATCCATCTTCAAATATCTGAAGGACTGTCACATGGAAGGGGGAACAAGCTTGTTTTCTCCTGCTCTGGAGGATAGGACTCAAACCAATGACTTCACATTACAAGGCAGCAGGTTACAACTAAACCAGGAAGAACTTTCTGACAGTAAGAGCTGTTCAGTAGTGAAACAGACTCCTTCAGAAGGTGGGTTCTCCTTCCCTGGAGGTTTTTAAGCAGAGGTTGGATGGCCATATGTCTTGGATGCTTTAGTTGAGATTCCTGCATTGCAGGGAGTTGGACTAGATGACCCTCAGGGTCCCTTCCAACTCTAATATTCCATGATTATGATTATGTGAAAAGAGCAAAATCTTATTGTAAGTGGAGACCCAGGTTCAAATTTGCCGTAGTTGGTCACAATCTTGGGCCAGTCACTATCTCCCATCTTCCCTCATATAGGATAAAAGGGTTAACTCCCCTGAGTTTGTCGGAGATAAGGGGAGATACAAATGCAGTCAGTAAATTAAGAAGCTAACATAATGTGTGAAGAGGCCTAAAAGCTGCTAGTGAAAGGTTTCAGAAACATTATCTGCACAGACTCCCCATTCTTCCAGAGTTTCTCATGAAATAGAGGAGCCCTCTGGTTTATAATAATTCCTTGCATATCTACATTCTGTTCTGTAACAATGCAGAGGAAACAGTTCCCATTATGTAACTACAACCTTTAGCTGCTTCATCTTGACCTAAATCAAAGGAACTATTTACTTGACAGAATTCTGGCAGATGAAGAAAGATTAGGAAAATAAGATAATGGAATAATCATCCTTAATTAAAAGTAGCACTGTAGGAGTTGCGGAAACTTCCTTCTAAAACAAACAGCATATTTGTGAGCTTTGGCAATGCTTTTATTAAAGCTGTTGTTTGTTTGTTTGTTTGTTTGTTTGTTTTTTTAAAAAAGTCTAGCGATGTTCTGTCTTCTCTTATTCGTCCTATCATATTTCCATGTTGATATTCACCCATCTTCCAATTACATGGTCAGGAACAGTTCCCAAGGATGGGGCTTTTCTAAGGGGTGGGGAGGAATGCAACTTCTTCATACCTGATACCATCAGGCATAGGCAAACTCGGCCCTCCAGATGTTTTGGGACTACAACTCCCATCATCCCTAGCTAACAGGACCAGTGGTCAGGGATGATGGGAACTGTAGTCCCAAAACAGCTGGAGGGCCGAGTTTGCCTATGCCTGTGGTACCATGATAAGAGAGGCGGGGGTAGAAATCCAATACAATAACTTTCCAGACTTCAGATAAGGGATACACATCTTTGAAACCTCCCTTATGTCAAGAGGAATTGCTTGTTTATTTATTGAAAACATTTTTACCCTATTCTTCAGCCTGAAAAGCTCCCTCAGTGGGAGGTCAGAGGTAAAGCAGCCTCTGCTCTCAGGCTTACGGTCTAAAAGAGGCAATGCAATGTCAAAGTAGCAATGGCCTTGCCAACCTGCCATGTGGAAGAGGGATTATGCGGCCATGTGGGGGTCCCAGTGGCCAAAGGGAGAGGTCCATTCTCCCACTGGAGAGCTCTCAGGGCATCTGTTTCTTGCACGGCAGGCTGGGGTCTCAGGAGGCGGTGGGAGAGTGAGTCCCATGCATGCTGGGTGACCAGTAACTAACTGAACAAACAAACATTAATTCTAGAATAGCATCAACATGTTGGAGGGGTTGAAATTTTATGGGGTCAAACTTTGTGGTGGGGCTGCCTCAGCAATACAGTTATTTTGGTAGAGAAAACATTCAGAGATTTCTAATATTATATGGAAACAAATTGTTTTACCCCACTCTCACTCTTGTTTTTAACGCTCACTCTTTCAAGAGCCTGCTAAGTACGTTAAGACAAGAGATCTCCTGATATTTTTGCTTATTACAGTGAAACCACCTATTGCCCAAACATGATATACCATAGGTTTACTCTCAAACCCTGTAGGTTATAATAACAATGAAAGCTGGCTGTAGCTGAAAAAATAACCTAATATAATGGTGCTGAAAGAATAGGGGGGAAATGACACATTGTATGCCCTTTCATAGTTGATTACCATATTTTTGCTCTATAGGGCGCACCGGACCATAGGGCGCACCTAGTTTTTTGGGAGGGAAATAAAAAAGAAGAAAAAATTATCCCGCTGGCTGTCTTGGCTTCCTCTTTAGCCATGCACAACCTCTCCAGCCAGGAGAGGCTGTGTGCGGCTTTGGCAGAAGCCAAGACAGCGAGCAGGATGGATCCTGCTCGCTGTCTTGGCTTCCTTTTTAGCCGTGGGGCTGGGGTGGGGGAAGCCCGAGCTTCCCCCGATCCCAGCCCCCAGAACGGGTCCAGGAGCGGGGGCGAGGTTGTGTGCAACCTCGCCTTTGCTCCCAGAGCTTGCTGCTATCCACAAGCCTTCGGAGCCCGGCGGGAGTTCCTGTCGGGCTCTGAAGGCTTGTGGATAGCTGCCCAAAGCCCGGGGTGCGCAGTGCTGTGCTCCCCGGGCTTTGGGCTGCAGGCTGCTATCCGCAAGCCTTCGGAGCCCGGCGGGCACTCCCGCTGCGCTCCGAAGGCTTGTGGATAGCTTCCCTCTCGCTCTCCAGGCTTCAGCGAAAGCCTGCATTCGCTCCATAGGATGCACACACATTTCCCCTTCATTTTTGGAGGGGGGAAAGTATGTCCTATAGAGTGAAAAATACGGTATTTCATATACTAATAAAAAGGGTCTTCAAAATATGTCATCAGCTACATCTCTACAAATTTGCTTGTTGTGGTCATGTATACTTACTAATACTTCAGTTGGAGAAGATGGCCTCACTTTGGATAGATGCTTCCAAACAATCCTGACAGAATTATATAAGAGAATCCTGTAGAAAACCCAAAAGAGGAATGAATGTTATAAGACATGTATACTTATGCAGCAGCTGGTAGGAGTTGGGGGGGTAGGGGAGAGATGTTATGATTATATTTTGTTGTCTAGCTATGTTTTTTATGCACATGTGAAAACCAATTTAAAATACTTGCAAAAAAGACAACTAATTCTCAGCTGAGCTGAGAAAAGAGATTAGCTCATTTCATAGAATCATAGAGTTGGAAGAGACCACAAGGGCCATCGAGTCCAACCCCCTGCCAAGCAGGAAACACCATCAGAGCACTCCTGACATATGGTTGTCAAGCCTCTGCTTAAAGACCTCCAAAGAAGGAGACTCCACCACACTCCTTGGCAGCAAGAGGTTTCCTCTCAAGAGGTTTCCATAGTCTCACAAGTCGCCTTTCTAGTGGCTAATCTGGTTCGTTTTGTGAAGAAAGTGACATAGGTTTCTCAAAAGCTTAACTTCTTCACCATCTGGTTGTTCCTGACTGGAGTTCCTTCTCTCTGCCAGGCTGCCACTTGTTTCCCTGAGCATGTTGGGAGAATACGCTTCCAGGTGGAACCACATCTGGTGTGAATGGGCCCCAGCTTACTTTGTTTCTCTTTCAAGTAATTGCTCCTCAAATGGAAAGATGAGCGTCATTAAACTGATGCCTCACAAATGGCAGAAGCCAGCAGCACAGTGTGCATGGAAAGATTTGCATCAACCTTCAACTGCTATGCATGTGCTCTTCAAAATTATCTTTTTTCTGATGCCAACAGTGAGGTGAGTGTTGTGTGTGTTTGTTTGTTTGTTTGTTTGTTTGTTTGTTTGTTTGTTTGGTTGGTTAGTTACTGGTCATCCAGCATGCATGGGACTCTGAGCCAAACTCAGCCCACCAGCCATGCATGGCTGCTGGCCAGGTGCTTGACCACCCCGCACCCCCGCCTCCCCCATGGCTGTTGCAGTTCAGGCAGGCGCTACAGTGCAGAGGTTAGCCAAGCTCCTGGTGGGCAAACATGCACAGTTAATCACTATGTCTGGCTTGGCTGGATGGGCAAACGCATCTCCTTTGTTGTGCAAGGGCAAATGGAGTTCAAGGCTTTGTCAGATGTTAGCTTTCAGTTGTGTGAGCACCCCATAGTCATTTTGTAAGAGTGCAACAAGGCATAATGAAACATTTGGCATGCTGAGTTGTAGAAGAGCACCAGGGGAGTAACATAGATTTGCCAAAAATCAGTTTAATCCAAGGAAACCTTATTTCTATCATTGATGCATGGGGAGGGAAACAAGCTGGAGCCACACACAATATTGATCTGATGATTGGTTGATTAATTGTATCAATTTATAAATTTTATTAGGAGATTTTTATTGTATGACAAGTACTGGGATGACCGCTCCACACATCAAATGGGAGCGCCTTTTGTGTGGTTGTGCGCAGCCCCCCGGATCCCAGTGCGACTCCTGGTAGTTCAGGCTGGCTTCATCCTCTCCAGGCTGGATACGTGGAGGTCTCTGCCTACCTCAGCCAATCGCCCAATCCCGTCTGGGGAGCCATTGCCAGGGTAAGGGGAGGGACCACCCTGACCACACAACAGAAGGCGAATCTTACCTGCGAAGCATCAGTTGGCTCCAGAGCTTCTCCCACCCTGCCCTCCCTCAGTTAAGTCTTCTTTTGCAGGTTAACTTCTTTTCCACAGGTCCGCAGGTGCTGCTACATCAGGGTCGCTGTTAAAGGGCCAGAAAGGAATTTTCCTGCATTGTCAGGTTTTGCCTTTCCCATAGCAAAATGTCACAACTTTGGCGGTTTCAGGCCTTGGGCGGAATCCATTAGTCTAGCTTCCTAAATGGGGGGGCATGAAACGGTGACCCATACCCCCCTTGCGGCGGTGATCTCAGGGTTCCCCGTTAAAGGGTTGTCACTACTCTCCCCTCCAACGGTGGTGAAATGGAAGGGGTGGGCTCTCTGCTTGAACATATGTTCTCCAGAGCCGGCCCAATCCCCACACATTCTGGATAACCCTGATGTCTCCCAGATCCCCGGCTGGGGACTGGGAAGGATAAACGCCCAATGCCTGAGCCAAGGTCTCCCTACATCTGAAATTTAATGAAGTTGTGGCCAATTTTAATCCCATAGCACAATGTCTTGAGTCATTATTCTGCTCAGGGGTTGCCTGGGGTTGGGGGGACTCTGCCTGTCCACGCAAATAACTAAAAACAATGCTCATGAGTTACCATCTCCCCATCGCCTACTCAGTTTGGGATCTACTAACTTACTAACTGGGATCTACAACACTAAAGTGATTCTTGAAGAGGCATGAAAGTTGCTGGGCTCCATTCCCTTAAAAAAAAAACACCCACATAGGTCAAGTAAACTAGATTAGGGTTACGGTTTAGAAGTCTAATCTCTGTATGCTTATCCAGAAGCAATCCTATCCCATTCAGTGGGACTTACTCCCAAGGAACTTTGCATAGAAATGCAGTCCGTATCTGACAGGATGTGGGCAATGGAAGGAGGGCTCTTTCAGGACACAGACAGGAACGTTTGGCTGGTAGTTCAAACAGAAAACAAGCCATCCTGAGCTTGCCTCCTCTTTGTGTCCTTGTTGTTACCTCATGCCGTTGCAGAATCAGTGGAGAGAAGACCAACCATTAAACAGAAGAGGACAAGCAGAAATGCACCACAAACCTTATCGTGAGCAAAGCAGTCACTCCCCCAGCCAGTGGTGGTTGCTATCATCAGTGCCCTGGGACTCAGGATTTGTGCTGGGCTGAAAGTAGCCATGCAATTTCTCAAAAGTTTTCTCTCCCCAGTAAGGAGATATTTTTGCTTCTCTGCCTTATTCTCAAAGCCAGAGGACAGGATCACACTTCAAAACGACCTTGACAGATTAGAGAACTGGGCCAAAACAAACAAGATGAATTTTAACAGGGAGAAATGTAAAGTATTGCACTTGGGCAAAAAAAATGAGAGGCACAAATACAAGATGGGTGACACCTGGCTTGAGAGCACTACATGTGAAAAGGATCTAGGAGTCTTGGTTGACCACAAACTAGACATGAGCCAACAGTGTGACGCGGCAGCTAAAAAAGCCAATGCAATTCTGGGCTGCATCAATAGAAGTATAGCATCTAGATCAAGGGAAGTAATAGTGCCACTGTATTCTGCTCTGGTCAGACCTCACCTGGAGTACTGTGTCCAGTTCTGGGCACCACAGTTCAAGAAGGACACTGACAAACTGGAACGTGTCCAGAGGAGGGCAACCAAAATGGTCAAAGGCCTGGAAACGATGCCTTATGAGGAACGGCTAAGGGAGCTGGGCATGTTTAGCCTGGAGAAGAGGAGGTTAAGGGGTGATATGATAGCCATCTTCAAATATATAAAAGGATGTCACATAGAGGAGGGAGAAAGGTTGTTTTCTGCTGCTCCAGAGAAGCGGACACGGAGCAATGGATCCAAACTGCAGGAAAGAAGATTCCACCTAAACATTAGGAAGAACTTCCTGACAGTAAGAGCTGTTTGACAGTGGAATTTGCTGCCAAGGAGTGTGGTGGAGTCTCCTTCTTTGGAGGTCTTTAAGCAGAGGCTTGACAACCATATGTCAGGAGTGCTCTGATGGTGTTTCCTGCTTGGCAGGGGGTTGGACTCGATGGCCCTTGTGGTCTCTTCCAACTCTATGATTCTATGATTCTAAGCAGGTTGGGATTTCAGTGGGTGGTGGTAATAGAGGGGCTGAATCTACCTTATTGTTGTGAAGTGTCAGGTGCTTTGAAGCCTCTGCAGCTCACTCTGCTGCCTCATCTGGAAAAGTTTTGTGTGCCCAGGCGCAGAACCCCACCTCTCCAGGAGGCAGTCCAAGAGCAATGAATTACACACGACAATGTATTTTGGGATTTGAAATAGCCACAACTTTCTTAACCGTTTCAGATGCAGAAAACCTTGGCTTAGGGCCCAGGGGTCGGCAAGGTTCACCTCGCCTGGGCCGGTTCACTCCAGTGGAGATCCCTCTGTGGGCCAGATTGCGCACGCACATGAGCGCGTGCGCCCACAATTTCTGATATCTGTATCTGCACAAACGTGATTTCCGGCATGTGATTTTCGCACAGAGTTGCCAAGCGGATGGCTCGGTTCAGGGGCGGTTCTGCCCAAGGATTCTGCCCAAGGCCTAAAACCGCCACCCGAGACCACAAAATCGTGATCTCACTGCCAAGACTACCTACAACTGAAAACCCGCTAGCAGTTCACTGGAGAGCCAGCGTGGTGTAGTGGTTAAGAGCAGTGGACTCGTAATCTGGTGAACTGGGTTCGCGTCTTCACTCCTCCACATGCAGCTGCTGGGTGACCTTGGGCTAGTCACACATCTTTGAAGTCTCTCAGCCCCACACACCTCACAGAGTGTTTGTTGTGGGGGAGAAAGGGAAGGAGAATGTTAGCCGCTTTGAGACTCCTTTGGGTAGTGATAAAGCGGGATATCAAATCCAAACTCCTCCTCTTCTTCTTCTTCTTCTTCTTCTTCACCAACCATTACTCCAGGCAATGCCTGACATCATCCAGCCAGTGTTCATTCCCTAAGCTGGTCCTGTTGGGTTTAAAGTCAGTATGGTTTACCACTCAGCCACCGAGACGCATAATCACAGAGCGGACGGCCCTGTTAATTTTGACCACCTTGTAGTTCAGTCTGGAAGGCTTGAGGGCGTCACATTATGGTAACATTAGGGTGAGCAAGTATTCTCATGACATATTCTCCTGAGCTGTTATCTCTCTCTCAGGGCAGGGCAGGGCCCGAAATGCTGAAATGCAACAGAATCATAGAATTGTAGAGCTGGAAGGGACGACCAGGGTCATCTAGTCCAACCCCCTGCAATGTAGGAATTTTTTGCCCAATGTGGGGCTTGAACCCATGACCCTGAGATTAAGAGTCTCGTGCTCTACCAACGGAGCTATCCAACAATAACAACTAAAAACAATAAATGATAACAACTAAACTAAAGCAGAAGGGGACCAGGACTTAGATCTAGGTGAGCCCAGGCTCCAAGGAAATGCCCTTTGTCTGCACAGGGTCTGCTCCAAATCTGAGAAGCACAGCTTCTGAGCAGTTTACAGCCTTTTCAATGATCTCAAGACCCCAAAAGGGGAGGCTCCATGCCATGTGTGGACCTGCTCATCACCCTACCCTGCTGAGTTCAGGAGCAGCAGAACCATAGCCAGTTTTCTGGCTAAGGTCACTCCTGTTCTTGAAGGCATGAATGAAGCTGGTAGGTTTGATGTGCTTCTTCCCACAGACGTGTGCACAAATATAGAGTCAAATAAAACCCCACATAATTCAACAGTTCTGAGTCGTCTGCCTGTGGAGACAGCCCAAGTGTGTTTCTCTTCACCTGTAGGTTTGCGGCAACCGGTATTTGGAGCAGAAATGTTATTTCATTCCAGGAGAGGGAAGCAGTCTGACTGGAGCCCACAGCAAATTCTGCAGATAATTCACCCAAGAGCATAACAATGAAACAGCATAAAAATCAAACATAACAAGCAAAAGGAAGAGGCCAGGTGGTTGTAGAAGTTGCCAACAAACTGATGAGGTCAGCTGTTGGGGGGGTCCCTATTTATGACAAGGGAGTGGACCAGACTCAGTGAAACCTTCAGTCTGACCCAAGTCCAGTGGCCTAAGAAAACCTTCTATTGGCTCCCAGAGGGAGCAAGCTCTGCCCCCTCCCTGTGTGGGGAGCCAAAATGCCATGGCAGTGAGGACCGAAGACTTCTGCCCACATGGGAGCACCAGTTGGGAACTCTGGTAAGTCATGGACCTGAGACGTCTAAAACAACATTACTAGCTATGCTGTTTTAAATAATGGCATAAGTTTAAGTAAAGTGGGAGGGCAGGTACACTGAGAGGAGTTTATTTTTTAAAGTCAAATCCTGTGAAGCCCCGGCAGCCATGAATTCTTCATCAGTTCTTACATTTCACCAACCTGCAACCTGAGGGCAAACCCCACAGTAAAAGATGAACGTCCCCTTCCCAAGGTGACCCCTGTGCTCAGCCAGCACCGGAGCCTCTCAGCCAGCTGGTTTTGCAGTGCCACCCAGGGGTCTGTCCCCTGGCAGCAGCGGGGGAGGGAGCAGAGGAGGCTGCTTCGACATCAGCAAGAGCAGTGGGGGCTGGCTGGCAGGCTGGCTGGCTGCTGATTGGCCGGCTGTCCCTTCTGACATCACAGCGGCATCATGGTCCTACCTCTGGGCATCTGCTTCCGGCCTCCCCTCCCCTCTTCATCTGGCCTGAACAGGTAAGCAATGGAAATGCCTGTCAATACGCAAATGGTGAGCTTAGCAACCTGTGTTTGCTTTGGGAAAATGTTGCAACTGAAAATACAATAATTATTATTGATTTATATGCGGCTCAATAACAAAAAGGTGTGATCTAAGCTCATATTTCAATGTAAGCAAAGTAATAGGCTTTGTATTCACGTTTAGAATATGCAGACACTGCACTTATGCTGAAATGAAATTGGAGTCATTCATAATTTAATGCGTGATCTGCCAAAAGATATGAAAGAGGAAGTAAATTGACTCAAATGTGGTAATTTTCAAGAGAATGAAATAAATTACATTCATTATCAATAATTTGTAATATTATGCGATAGGTGTCTTATACTCAAGGTCTTTGTGACCTTGACCCCACGAGACAATTGTAATTGTAGATGAATGGACTGCTAGTTACAAAACTTTTTTGTATTGCATGGATGGTTGAATACAGTCCCCACCCCACCCCCAAAAAGCCACTGTCTCATAGAATCTCATAGAATCATAGAGTAGGAAGGGACCCTGAGGGTCCAACCCCCTTCAGTGCAGGAATATGCAGCTGTCCCTTATGGGGATCAATATGCAACCTTGGCATTGTCAGCACCTTGGAGTCTGAATTTGTTTTCTTTTGAATTGTTTTATTTTATTCTTGAAGAAAAGTAACCTAAATATGTATGGGACGCAGGTGGCGCTGTGGGTAAAACCTCAGTGCCTAGGACTTGCCGATCGCATGGTCAGCGGTTCGAATCCCCGCGGCGGGGTGAGCTCCCGTCTTTCAGTCCCAGCTCCTGCCCACCTAGCAGTTCGAAAGCACTCCTAAGTGCAAGTAGATAAATAGGTACCGCTTTATCGCGGGAAGGTAACGGCATTTCCGTGCGCTGCGCTGGTGTTGGCTCGCCAGAGCAGCTTCGTCACGCTTGTCAAGCGACCCGGAAGTGTCTCTGGACAGCGCTGGCCCCCGGCCTCTTAAGTGAGATGGGCACACAACCCTAGAGTCGGACACGACTGGCCCGTACAGGCAGGGGTACCTTTACCTAACCTAAGTATGTATATGAACCAGAAATGCTCCAGCATATCCAAGTATCCAATTACAAGTTTCCAACTTGATATGTGCCTGGTGGAGGAAATGAGAACAGCCAAAACATCCATGTGGTCAGATAGCAGATGGCGCAAAGGAATTAGCGCAGAGTGCCTGTAGTGATACTGTTGTGGAGCACAACCCAAGGCAGTGCAAGCAAAGCCCCAATTAAGTGTTTAAATGTTGTCATACATGGCATCTCTTTTCAACACTTCTTTTTCTCCCATTCTGGCTTTGTATTCAAGTCACAAACCGCTTGTAATGTCAGCTTACCGTTTGTGCTTCCGTTCCGGATGCAACTTCATTAGGGCATTTTTTCTGTCCATAGGTTAGATATTACCAAACCAACTAAAAGAAGCCCTAGGAATTCTCAGGCTCTGTTTCCCAAACTCTCATGGCAGGTTGGGAACCTATCAGTAAGTGGAAGACGCTTTGGGCTTATCCCCACTGGCCTTTCCTCCGCTCTTTCCAGGCACAATATGTGATTTTAAGCTCTGTGTCAAAGTGTCTACTATTTTGCTCCAGAGCTTTCCCTGTTAAAAGCCACTGTTTAAAATCTCAATAAGAGCAAACGCCAATCCATGGAAAACCCAAATTGCCATTAGCTCCCATTCAGCTTTAAATAGCGGGTTTTCATGGGGAAAGCTCCAAAGCCAAAAAAAGGGGGGGAGATATGGAGTGTTAAAGCAGGGACCTGCACCTAGAAAGAGCAGAGCAAAAGGTATTGTCAGGGAACTGCCCTCGGAGCCTAGGGTGGAGGTAAGGCTCCCTGACGATGCAGGAGAAGGAACCAGCAGGGAGAGAGAGCAAGCTTCCTTTGAGGAAGGAAATAGGAGGGACACCAGGAAGCAAGAAGAGACTGCGGAGGGAGGGCTCCGAGACTCTTCCACAGAGAGCAGCAGGGAGAGCCCAGGACCTCCGTTGGGCACGCCCACTTTGCGCAGGAGACTTCCGCGCAGAGAGGCTAGGCGGAGACTTGGAGTGAAGGAATTTTTATGTTGGAAGAAGTTCAGAAAACGCCCACTGACGGATTCTGCCAGTGACTGAGACAGTCATGGAGAAAGGGCTGTCCAGCCAGGGAAAGGTTTATCCAGGCAACGTTGCCTAGAGCTGCAGCACCCTTTACGCACAAGCAACCCCCAAGTCCCTTTACAGCAATCCGTCAGTCTCTGACGTTGCTTGTGCACAAAGACAAGACAGGCAGCATCATGAGTCAAACCGGAGGAGCGGGTGCCGGAGAGGCGGGAGCGCCAGCGCCAAATCTGGAGGAGAGAAACCAGGATTTGGAACGGCAGGTGGCTCTGTTAGCGGCGCGGCTAGATGAAAGGAGGACTCAGGATGCCCAGGGGAAGCACACCCCCATCGCAAGGAAGGTACCGGGACTGGTGCACAAGTTTGGGGGAGACCCCAGGGATTATAATGCATTCAGGACTGAGGTACAGTACGCGCTGGAACTGCAGTTTGACTCCTTTGCGGATGATGGGGAGAGGGTCGCTTATGTCATCGGGCATCTTCAAGACGCTGCCAGGGAATGGATCCGGCCATTAATGGCAACGCAGAATGCTGCCCTAAAGGACATTAGGAAGTTTTTTGGCGCCATGGACGCCATGTTCTCAAGTGGGGTTGAGGAGAGTGTGGTTCGCCAGGAACTGATGGGTTGCAAGCAAGGGAGCCGGTCAGTTAGAGAGTACTGGTCGCGTTTTGCTATGCTTATCCATAGACTGGGGTGGGAACTGGGCTCGGAACCAGTGCAAATGTTATTCGAGGAAGGCTTATCCCCCTCAGTGAAGGACGAACTCTCCCGGGCGCCCCGTCCTCAATCGATGGATCAGCTGACCAAGACTGTACTTGCGATTGGAGCGCGCCAAGAAGCCCGCGCTTTAGAGAAGTGGGAGGGGAGAGGAGAACGTTGGCATGACAACCGCATTCCTGAAATACCGGACCAACCTTCCCAGCCAGTGGAACCAATGGAGATTGGGGGAGCGCGCGCAAGCGGGGCTTCTAACTCCAGCGAAGTTCGAAAGAAGGAGGGAAAGGAGGGGGAAACTGCCAAGAAGTGTTTCCTCTGCCAACAGCCAGGACATTTTGCCAGGGTCTGCCCTCAAAGGAAAGCATGGCAAGGAATGGTGGGGGCTGCTGGGGGTGAGGAGGGGGGCGAGGAGGAGCAGGGAAAAGCCAACGCTTGGCTGCCGATCACCGGGCACAGCAGCCAGGCCAGCAACCAGTAAAAGTGCCCAAGCCAGACCCCCCCCAAGCAGCCTTAGCCTTAGAGGTGGTGCTAGAACTCCCCAATGGGCACCCAATCAAGGTTAAAGCACTGCTGGATTCAGGTAGTTCCTGTAATTTTTTCAGCAAGGATTTCGCCCTGGAGCACCAGCTGTACCTCCTGCCTCTAGACTGTCCCTTGCAAGTAACGACCATTGATGGGAGAGAACTCTTGGGAGGGGAGGTGACGCACCAGACTCCCCCCATGAGAATGAGGGTTTCCAGGCACACAGAGACCATTGCCTTTCACGTAGCCACACTGGCAGGACCACCCATCATACTGGGAATGAGCTGGTTGGCACTACATGATCCAGTAGTGGCATGGCACCAGCGGACAGTTTCTTTTGGGTCAGCTCACTGCTTGGAACACTGTCACGGGGGGGAAACCCCGAGGATGGCTGTAGCCAGGGTGGCAGGGATGGCGGTAGGGGAAAAGGGGAAGGTACCGCCACAATACGCTGACCTGCAGGATGTCTTCAGCGAGAAGGAAGCGGACAAACTACCCCCCCCCATAGACCCTTCGACTGTCAAATCAACCTACTCCCAGGGGCTCAGCTGCCAGTGGGTAAACTGTATGCCATGTCGGACAGGGAGATGCAGGAGTTGCAGGAGTTTATTGACAAGAACCTGAAAAGAGGTTTCATAAGAGAATCAAGGGCGGTGGGAGGCAGTCCGGTGTTCTTTGTGGACAAAAAAGACACCAAACAGCCCAGATTGGCCGTAGACTTTAGGTCCTTGAACCTTGTGTCGGAACCAGTGACCTTCCCAATGCCCAGGATTGACGATATTTTAACCAGGGTGAGGAAGGGGAAAATTTTTACTAAGCTGGACCTTCGGGGTGCGTACAATTTGATTAGGATGAGGGAGGGGGACGAATGAAAAACCACCATGTTCACCCCCCTGGGGGCCTTTGAGTACTTAGTTATGCCATTTGGATTACAGTCGGGCTCCGCATGCTTTCAATCTTTCATGCATCACGTGTTGGGATCCCTGCTGTACAAGAATTGCGTGGCCTTTTTAGATGACGTGTTAATCTATTCGGACAACGAGGAGCAGCATGTCAGAGACGTCCGGGAAGTGCTAAAGAGGCTACGGGAACATCAGTTGTGGGTCAAACTGGAGAAGTGCCAGTTCCACGCCCGAGAGGTCGAGTTCCTGGGATACAGGCTGTCGGACAAGGGCCTAGCTATGGACCCAGGAAAGGTGCAGGCGGTGCTGGAATGGAAGACCCCCAAGATCCAGAAGGACGTACAGAGGTTCCTGGGGTTTGGGAACTTCTACCGGAAGTTCATCAAGAATTTCGCCCACTTGACAGTGCCCATCACAGATTGTCTCAGTAGCAAAAGGAAATTCGTCTGGACGGAAGATACACAGCAGGCCTTTGAAAGGCTGAAGAAGGCCTTCGCTTCGGAAGAGCAGCTCTTGCACGTGGATCTGCAGAAGCCAATGAGGCTGGAGACAGACGCGTCAGACCGAGCTGTAGGGGCGGTGCTACTCCAGCCGGGAGACCAGTCCAGCTGGAGACCGTGCACGTTCTTCTCGAGGAAGCTGAGCAAGTCGGAGCAAAACTACACGGTCTATGACTGGGAACTGCTTGCAATTTATGAAGCCTTTCGACGCTGGAGACATTTGTTAATAGGGGCGCAGCACAAGATCCAGGTGTGCACGGACCATAAGAACCTGGAATACTGGAGGACTGCACGAGTACTCAACCAGCGGCAGGTGCGATGGGCTCAGGAGTTCTCCAAGTTTTTCTTCGAGATTCGGTACGTACCGGGAGAGGAAAACGTCAGAGCAGACGCCCTCTCCCGGAAGCCGGAGTATATGGAAGGGGAAGGACCACCAGAAGCCCGACATGTGATCCCCGAGAACCTATGGGTGTATGTGGGGGTATTAGTAGAGAGACGAGAACTAGCCGGGCTGACGAAGGACGACGAGTTCGCACAAACCAAGATCAGGGAACTCAGGAGCACGGGGGGAAACCATGGGGGTTTTGAGGAGAAAGAAGGGGTACTGTATTACAGGGGAGCACTGTACGTACCAGGGGATGACTTGAGGAGAAGGGTGCTCAAACAGCTCCATGATAACCCGACGGCGGGGCATTTTGGTCAACACAAAACCATGTTGCTGGTAACCAGGCAGTTCTGGTGGCCAAGGGTGAGGGAAGATGTACGGGAGTACGTACGAGGGTGTGACTGCTGCCAGCGAGCAAAGGGGGAGAGGGCGGCGCCAGCGGGGTTACTAGAACCCTTACCCACACCGGGAAGACCATGGGAGGTGGTATCCATAGATTTTATGACCGATTTGCCCAAGTCAAGGGGGAAAACAGCCGTCATGGTAGTTGTCGACCTGTTAACAAAAATGTGCCACTTTATCGCTTGCTCACATGTGGTGACAGCAGAGGAAACGGCTAGGCTGTTTGTGGAGCACATCTTCAGGCTGCACGGCGCCCCCTTTAGGGTTTTGTCAGACCGAGGGAAGCAATTTACTTCCAGGTTCTGGAGGAAGCTCATGAGCTCGCTGGAAGTCGAGGTAAGCTTCTCCACGGCCAGACACCCGGAGACCAACAGGCAAGCGGAAAGAGCGAACAGTATACTCCAACAATACCTACGCTGCTATGTCAGCGAGAGACAGAACGATTGGGTAGAGAAACTAGCGTTGGCCGAATTTGCGTACAATAACGCGGAACATGTGTCCATGGGAATGAGCCCGTTCATGGCCAATCATGGGTGTCACCCCAGGGCCTTCCCAGGGGGAGGGGAGGAGAGGTGGAGTGTGCCGGCAGCGGAGCAGTTTGTGCAAGAAATGGAGGCCTTACACCAACAACTTAAGATGAACTTGGAACGGGCCAAGGAAGTGTATAAGAGGCAGGCCGACAAACACCGTAGGGAAGGAGAAACCATACGGGTAGGGGACCGGGTGTGGTTGTCGACTCAGGGGTTACCGTTCAAGGGGGGTTGCAAGAAGTTGCGGCCAAGGCGGCTGGGACCTTTCGAGGTGACACAGCAGGTTAATCCCGTGGCCTTTAGACTCAAGTTGCCGACCAGTATGAAACTATACCCGGTGTTCCATAGATCCCTACTCTCTCCGTACAGGGAGTGACTGGAATTGCCGGGGCAAGAGAGAGTGGTCCCCATTAATCCACACGTGGAGGAGAGGGAATTCAGTAGTCAAGTCATGGAAATACTCGATTCAAGATGGCGAGGGGGGGCAAGTGGAGTATTTGGTGGCTTGGGAGGGGGAACCAGAATCGGAAAACACGTGGGTTCCTGTGGAAAACATCAGGGATGAGTATCTCCGGGGAGAGTTTCACGGCAGGTTCCCTAGGAAGCCCAAACCCACATCGAGGTTCTGGGAGGAGCAATTTGGCACCACAGATGAGGAAGAAGATTTTATGGGGTTTCCGGCCTCCGAAGAGGAGGGAGGAGAGGTATCCAGGGGAGAGGAATCGGATGGGGAAGAGTACCCTGTGCGAAGAGATAGCAGCAGGTGGAGAGAAATGTTTGAATATTCGGAAGAGGGAGAGAGCTCATTCCGGGGATTTCCCGCATCACCGTCAGGGGAAAGGGAGGAATTTAGGCCAAAGGAACGGAACGGAGGTGAGGGGGGTCCTGAAGGGGAGGTGGATGTCAGGGAACTGCCATCGGAGCCTAGGGTGGAGGTAAGGCTCCCTGACGATGCAGGAGAAGGAACCAGCAGGGAGAGAGAGCAAGCTTCCCTTGAGGAAGGAAATAGGAGGGACACCAGGAAGCAAGAAGAGACTGCGGAGGGAGGGCTCCGAGACTCTTCCACAGAGAGCAGCAGGGAGAGCCCAGGACCTCCGTTGGGCACGCCCACTCTGCGCAGGAGACTTCCGCGCAGAGAGGCTAGGCGGAGACTTGGAGTGAAGGAATTTTTATGTTGGAAGAAGTTCAGAAAACGCCCACTGACGGATTCTGCCAGTGACTGAGACAGTCATGGAGAAAGGGCTGTCCAGCCAGGGAAAGGTTTATCCAGGCAACGTTGCCTAGAGCTGCAGCACCCTTTACGCACAAGCAACCCCCAAGTCCCTTTACAGGTATTATAACCACATCTGCTGCCTGCATCTCCCTCTCCCTCCACCCACCACCCACGTTGCTCCTGACCACATGTTTAAATAGAGTTTTAAACCTGAATTAAGCAGCACACAAGAGTCTCCGCTTGGGGCATGAATCCAGGTTGGGTTGGTACTGGATCAACCCTCGTCAGACTGGGGACATCTCAGAGGACCAGACTCAGATGGGGGTGGGGGCACTACTCTTGAAAAACATCGGAAAACTTCAACTAGTGCAAACTGCAGCAGCAACTGGCTTGCTGATGGTGTTGGGAATTTTGAGTCTACAGTATGACACAGCCTTTGTGTCAACTGCAGTGGCTGCTAGTTTGTTTTCAGGCTCAATTCAAATTGCTGGCATTATCTTTTAAAGATCTTAACTGTTTGGGACCTGGGTACCTTAGGGAGCACTTTCTTCCATAGGAGTCTCTTTACATGCTCCAATTGTCCCATGAAGCTCTGCTCCAGACCTTTCAACACTATGAGGCGCTCAAGCCTTTCCTGGAGTGGCCTCCTCCCAGGAGAAGGCCTTGCCAAATGAGTTCCATCAGGCCACCTCACTTACCGCTTTAGACCACTATCAAAGATATTTGACTGTGTATTCCCCTTTCTAGTAGTTTTATGTTTTAATTCTGATGGCTGTTTTGTAACTATTAATGTACCCTTAACAGGATAGTCTTTATGTTTATTTTTCATTTGCAGGCAAAAAAAACCCACCTTCTTTCCTCTTCAACCTTTCTTCTAACTAAGCGGGGGGGGGGGAGTATTTTTGCTTGCAGTTTATGCACATCATTATATAGTTGTAAGTGTAGTGAAATGTTTAAACTAGCCCAGAATGTCATTAATGCAGAACTGGAATACCCGAGGTCACAGCTATGCAAAACATGAACCAACAAGTCTTATATATCTCCAAGCATCAGAGAAGCTGTTCCTATGTGGATTGTGAATCATATCATATGTTATCAGAGTGAGTAAGAGAGTTTTTCGCATTACAAGATGTCCTAGCCTAGTGATATGATTGTAACAGCCCCAGGAAAAAAGTTGATTTTTCTCTCTCCTTTTACTTCACTCTTTTTTTTTAATGATCAAACTCATTTTCTTGACAAACTCACAAGTTTTTTGCAATTGGGTGAAATATTGCTGATCATCAAAAGACTTCAAAACTACAAGAGCGCAAAAGTAAGATATGCGTCGATAGAAATCATGTAGTGGCATCTTGTACACCTCCTTTTGGTACACCTCCTTTTGGCAACTTTTGCAACCAAGCTGGTGCCAAATGTATTGCTCTGCTTCCTTTTGGACTATATTAGAGAAGCTGAAGGGGGGTGTCTTGTCATCTGGGCAGTCCAGGACCTCCAGACACACTGCCCAGGCTTGTGCATCTGCAGCACCACAACCAGACGCCTTCCTCTGCCCCAGCTGCAACAAAACTGTCTCTCCTGCATCCCCTGTCTCTACAGCCACAGCAGGCGCTGCAACCATCAAATGGATGCCAAGAACAACAAGTGATAACTGGAATCTCATGGCACATGTGTACATCAAATTTTGTCCAACTACTGATACTGAATATCAGCTAGCATTACTGGTAAAACAATGAGCACCAAGTTTAATTAGCTGTTACAGTTTATCAAACAGTGAAGATCCAGTACTAAATATATATAATTTACTGTCCAATATCAACAGGTGTCAAATATTATGTACTGTATCAAGTCAACAGTCAAATTTCAAATAGCGGATGTTAAGAGTCTATTACTTTCACCAACAAAGAGCAGCGCTAGACAGTCCTTTTATATACAAATGTAGTGGAGTACAATAGATTCTAAATATTATTTTGTATTGTAGAAGTCTTGGTTTAGTATTTATTTGAGATGTAATAAGGATACTTCCTCTTTGAAGCATATGTTCTTACAATGACTTTTTCTCACTAGGTTTTGGGAGAAAGTGTTGAACTGTACAAATCTGACTGTATGGAAAAACTTGAAAATTTCAGAAGAAAATATTCTTTTGAATTGTATACCTGTTATATGGAAGTTGACAGCTGGACAACAAAAATGAATTCTACATGCCCCAACTATGGCCAAAAGACTGGTATTGATGAACTGGAAGAACAAAACTATGGTTTCCTTTAACCCAGTGATGGCCAAACTTGGCCCTCCAGCTGTTTTGGGACTACATTTCCCATCATCCCTGACCACTGGTCCTGTTAGCTTTAACTAATGGATTGAAGACATGACAGCACTCCCAACATATGAACAGATTGCTTATAGACACAGACTTTGTTCAGATAAATATATTGACATTTGTAACAAGTTTATACAGAATATGGTAGGTTACTAATAATTATATACGTATTCACACACACACATACAGGGTGAGTCCTTTAAAAGAGGTCCCGTGGATACAAAGTACACATGTTCCACAGGGCCTCTTTTAAAAGACTCACCCTGTATATTGTGGGATGTAAAGGTGCAGTCAAGTGCAACATTCCGACAAAGGATTAACGGCCTCCATGTTGCTGTGACAACCAGTTCATCGGTTGCTGGTAGTTTTGAAAGATAACTGCTCAGTTGCAGTCACCTCAGGACCAACTTCCCTCTGGTATAGTTTATTTGCTTGTTATGTAACCTAAGCCTGCCTTCAGGTACAGCTCTGTAAACCTGAATAAATCTGAGAGATCAGATTTGTTTGTGTATTCTTTAAGAAGGATTCAAAGGGATTTTTAACCAGGAAGGCATCTTTATTAGTAGAACTCAGACGAGTCAGCAACAAGGTGATCACTGCATAAACTTATAAAGGGAATTGTTTAACTCTGCTAAAGTAAACCTTCCCACAATGGATTATGGGCCCAGAGTTGCGTAATTTTTTTTTTTTTACTTCCTGGTTATCCAGTGGGGATTAAGCAACCCCCTCCCTTCCCTCAGAGGTTACAGTTACCTAAGGCAGTGAATATCTGTTTTATATTTTTAAGATGGCTAATGTGATGGCTAGTTGATAGTGATCTAGGCCGAGGCCTGCCTGTGCTAAATGAACATAATTTTGCGCACTGGAAGCAACACTTAATAGCACTTCTAGATGCAAAAGGAGTCCTGGATGCTATAAAAAGCCTACAAACACAGATGAGAGTGATTTACCCAAGATAAGAGCTTGGGAAGAAAAGAACAGTAAAGCCAGATTCATCATTTTGCATGGGCTTCATGATGAACACCTCTCAATGATAAATTCTGAAGATAGTACTGTTAGGATATTTCCGTTCCACCTTAAAAGGGAGCAGGATGTTTGTATAACAGCCTGCGCATTTCCTGTCTCACAGGATGTTTATGTTGTCTGTTCCTTTCGTTTTCTGCTGTTTTGCCTGAGCAGTCGGAGCAGACGGTCATGTCTTCTTTTGTTCTGACCTACGCCGAATAAACTGTAAATATGCTGTCTTGCTGTGCAACTTTGCTGTGTGAATTCTGCTGTTAGAGTGTGCACGAAGCCTGAGGCTTCGTGTCGCTAAATTGCTGGTACTGCGTGACTACGGGAGGTCGATGGATCGTCCGGCAAGGAGCTTGGGGGCTCAGATGGACTTTATCTCCCTGGCAGTATCCCAACAAGTACGTCTCAAATTTTAAGTGATATAGAGCGCATAATAATAATAATAATGATAATAATGATAATAATAATAATTTATTATTTATACCCTGCCCATCTGGCTGGGCTTCCCCAGCCACTCTGGGCGGCTTCCAAAAAATGTATTAAAATACTGTAATACATCAAACATTAAAAGCTTCCCTAAACAGGGCTGCTTTCAGATGTCTTCTAAAAGTCTCGTAGTTGTTGTTCTCTTTGACATCTGGTGGGAGGGCGTTCCACAGGGAGGGCGCCACTACCGAGAAGGCCCTCTGCCTGGTTCCCTGTAACTTGGCTTCTCGCAGTGAGGGAACCGCCAGAAGGCCCTCGGCGCTGGACCTCAGTGTCCGGGTAGAACAATGGGGGTGGAGACACCCCTTCAGATATACTGGACCGAGGCTGTTTAGGGCTTTAAAGGTCAGCACCAACACTTTGAATTGTGCTCGGAAACATACTGGGAGCCGATGTAGGTCTTTCAAGACCGGTGTTATATGGTCTCGGCAGCTGCTCCCAGTCACCAGTCTAGCTGCCGCATTCTGGATTAGTTGTAGTGTCCGAGTCACCTTCAAAGGTAGCCCCACGTAGAGCGCATTGCAGTAGTCCAAGCGGGAGATAACCAGAGCATGCACCACTCTGGCGAGGCAGTCCGCAGGCAGATAGGGTCTCAGCCTATGTACCAGATGGAGCTGGTAAACAGCTGCCCTGGACACAGAATTGACCTGTGCCTCCATGGACAGTCATCCAAAATGACTCCCAGGCTGCGCTCCTGGTCCTTCAGGGGCACAGTTACCCCATTCAGGACCAGGGAATCCTCCACACCTGCCCGCCTCCTGTCCCCCAAAAACAGTACTTCTGTCTTGTCAGGATTCAACCTCAATCTGTTAGCCGCCATGGCGACGGCTTAGCAAGCAGGCTTCGGAGCTCCGCAGATAACAGGACTGTAATTAGCATTGACTGCCACCCAGGGAAGTAATTTTTCCTTTTTTACTTCTCTACTTTTAAACTTACCAACCTACTGAGATTTAACAGCACCTTCTTGTCTATGCTATGAGAAACATCCTGGGCAAGTTCTGTGAAGCATCCTGGGCAGACCGCCAGCTGCTACCTATTAACCGCCAACTCCCTTCTATATTTTGTTCCTGAAAACTCCTGGCAGTCTCCACACAGAGAAGCTCTTAAATTGAACAAACTGAGCACTTTCTATTTTTTCCTCTCTTTTTTTGTTGGGGGAACCTCTCCTTGTTTACTCCCCACGGTGACGCTATGCCTGCTAGTAAACGCCACAGGGACCCAGAGGATGTAGCTCTCTCACCAGTTCCCAAACAATCTAAAATAGAGGACTTCTTTAACAAATCTGCTTTTATAGTTCCAACTATAGTTTCTCCTCTTGAAGATGATTGTGAGTGTGGGGAGAGTATTCAAGGTGAGAGCGTGGAACTGGATCCAGCAATGGGGCAAGTTGATCCTGTGCCGCTCAGAGAGGAAGGAATAACAAGTAGGGAGAGCACCCAATTAACTCTAATTGCAAGAACAGTTGAGCATATCTTCCAACAAATTAGAGGTATTGCCTCTCAAATAACCCAATTATCCAAATAGGTCCACAGTTTATCAGTTAATAACAAGCAGGCATCAACAGAACACCATAGTACCAAAGGGAATTGGCGACAACAAGAGCAGACCCCTAAGTTCAACATAGAACGCGCAGAGGCTCTTAAAACAACTTCTTCTTATTTAATCTTCCAACCAAAAAAGATCTGCATGACAATTTGTGGAAGGCCAGATCAATCTCCTAGCTGGAAAGGTGCCCAGCGTTCCAAACGACATTTATCAGACTTACTTGGCATTGGACTTACAGAGATCGACCTCGTTAGGACTGAACTCTTGAATACCATAAATCAAAGCCAAAAAATTATGTTAACTTTTTCCTCTACTAGACTGCCCTCACTGATTCACAAGCTGAAATTCAGATTGTCAAGCAGAGGAGTTTTTCCAACCCGGGTATTTCGCAATTCTATTGTTGCACCCTTATGTAAGATGAGGACTGGTGCTTCAGAGGGGCCCACAAAACCAACGCCTGGATCCCCAATGGAAGTAATGACATCACAAAAAAACTTGACAGGTGGGGAGGAAACAGACATGCCTGAGTTGAATTCGCAGGATCATGCCCAACATCAAAATAACCAGGTGAGCCAAAAGGAACAGCCAATTCCTCTAGATAATCATCTTCAGGAATCTGAGCACTCTGTAAATCCTTTGGAAGAGGATTTTCTCAGCTCCTTTAGGAATCTCCCTCAGGAAGAGCAACAAACAGTTATCAAGAGGCTTGATCTTATGAGCCAGACATTGAAAGAGATTAAAGAACCGGAGGCAGAGACTGATAATAGACCCAATGGCCACAACAGAATGATAACTATAGAACCACCGGAGTATTGGACAAAGGTGAGATATTTAGAAGAGGAGGAGTCAGGAAATTCACCCAAGGAATCCCCATTGGCAAGCAATTTGCAAAGAAAAGGCCCAGTGATTGCAAATGTGAGTACTTTATGTACGACGACTGAATCAAAGGCAAAAGATCCATGACCTCATTGAAAGCATGCAGATGCAAGTTGCAAACACAGTTGCTACACCCATGGCCACTGACTTCTTAAAGAATCAGGAGAATTCAAACCCGTTGCCAGACAACAATGAGTATCAGTCAATGATTGGTAAACTTTTGTATTTAGTTACCACATGCAGACCTGATATAGCCAATGCAACAAGCTGATCACTGCATAAACTTATAAAGGGGATTGTTTAACTCTGCTAAAATAAACCTTCCCACATATATTCACATATTGTATTATGTTTCTTCTCTTTCTTTTTTTCACTTTATTTTGTACAACTGAAAAACTGGGTATCAGATACTGATCTTAAACAATATACATGTATAATACATATGAACCTGGAAGTCCATGGATGTCAGGGAACTGCCATCAAGAGAGGGGAGGGAGGCAGGAACGTACAGGCAGCCTCCCCCCTTGCTGAGCAGTAGCACTTCGTCAAAGACTGGTGAAGGCGACACCTCAGGAGGAATGGAAGAAGAGACAAGGGGCGGTGGAATTCACAGAGGCTTCTGTGAGCCACAGCACCGATCCCAGGCAAGAAAGGGAGAGTGACGTGCAGCTTCCATTGCATAGTTTTCACAAGGGAATTAAGCGTAAGGAAAAGAGGAGGAGAGTGGGGGTGCCCCGGTTTTTATTCTGGAGGGGAAACCGGAAGAACCCACTCTCGGAATCTGCTAGCGATTGAGGCAGACATACATTTTGGACTTCTGCACTGTACATAGTTTTGCACACAATAAAACCTGTAAAAGGCAGGTCAGACTCCTGGGCTGTTTACTTCGTGAGCAACCATACACATTCCTGACAATAGTGAAAAATTTTATAGTGGCTTCATAAAAATAAATTATTTCCATTCCAGCATGATTCTAATCCAAGGGCAGGCAGTTCCCTTACGCTGGGTTTGGGGTGTTCATTTCTAACCCTCTAAGTTTCTCTTCCCATTAATTCCTGTATGAAACACCAAAATATGAGAATCAAACATCACCCCTAAGTATTTTGCTGCCATTCATATGCATTTGCATTTCCCTGGTGGAAAAGCACTTATGAAATTCTTAAAACTTTCTGTAACAAAGGCCAAAGTCAAGCTAAAAATAGCGGGAGCATGTTTATTCATGGTCCGACAGCAAGCAGGATTGATAGGAGAGGGGAAAGCATGAGGTCTCTTTCAGTTGACTCAGAGGACGATGCGATGTGAATTGCTTGCCAGAAAATGAGTGCTGCTGAGCTCTCTTGGAAACACAGAGACACCAATTCCACGAGTGCATATTTCACTGACTTGAGAGAGCTTTGGCAATCAGAAGACTGACCAAACTGCTGCTTGGTTCATCAACAAGTCAATCATCTAGCTTAAAATATCATGTTGCACTGGGTCATAAATACCATACGGTTTCTTTTTCATGGAAACTTATGATTTGTCTACTAAATCAAGTTGCATGAATCATGTCTGAGCAAGCAGCATGTGATTCTCTGCCCAGTGGGATTGCACATTTCATCCCCCCCCCAAAAGAAAAACAAGATTGTCTAGATTTTGTGCTTTAAAAGGCCAAAAATGTTGTGATCAGCTCCCAACTTTTGAACCATTGCATAGTGCATCATATTTGGCCTAGCAGGCATGAAGTGACCAAGAAGTCAGCATGCAATCACCCAATCTCTCCTCCTACTGAATTTAGATAAGGTATATAAAGTTTTAGGAATAATTTTGTTGGGGCACCCTATCAATGAAATTCTCATCAACCTAGGCCTTTTTTGGGAGGTGGCAGATTGTTTCTTGGGAAATTTTATTTATTGCATACTGAAATAGCGTTAGGTTGTGAAGAGCCGCTTGGTAGGCCAGGGCACTTATCCAACCAATTTCAAAAAGAACTTTAGCAAGGAAAACAACAGAGTTGCTATTATGGGGCTCCAGACATGCCCCTCACAGGAGACCTTGTCAGCTAGAAGGGTGCAAAAACTGCCATACAAGTGAGTCTTCAACAAGGGCTCTGCATAGTGTGGAATTTTATCATAAAATTGCAATTTTGATGTTAGTGTTCCTTTGGTTTTCTAGTGAAACTGAGGCATCTGATCAAGATTTGTATTTTAAAATGAGCTTAAAAAAAATATATATTTGTAAATGTTTGTATCTCTCATGCCAGGCAGAAACCATACTCTGGCAGCTGTTTATCTTCTTGATCAAGTGCCCCCCTGATCTATAGCAGTGTTTCAGGGTTGTAAAAGGAAATTACAGGCTAGGAGCAAAAGGTCACACTGACCATACAAATTACAGAATAATCAAGTTGCAAAACACAATTAAGAGTTGGTAAATAGTAATAATTATTGTGCCTCCCATTAGAGACTTGAGCCACATTTTCATAAGGTTAAAAGGGCAAATAAACAGCAGCTAGACTAGGCAAAGCAGCTCTCTGAAACTGCTTTGAATCTTTAGAATTTAGAATTTAGCTTAGCTTTTACTAAGTTCCCTTTCTTCTAAAAAACTATATACGTTATGAAATATATTGGCTTAAATGTAATTATGCAAAGGATTTAGAAAGTAAGAAATGTTAGATTCTTATTTCATAGAATCATAGAATCATAAAGTTGGAAGAGACCACAAGGGCCATCGAGTCCAAACCCCTGCCGAGCAGGAAACACCATCAGAACACTCCTGACATATGGTTGTCGAGCCTTTGCTTAAAGACCTCCAAAGAAGGAGATCTTTCATAGATGGTGTGTGAGGAGGTGAACCCAAAATATCTGTTTAAGATAAAAATTAGAACCATTAGCCATCTGTTTTGCAGGGAATAGGGCAAGAGGGGCCAAAGGTTATCTGGTAATTAAGGTGCCTGGTCGAGGTAAATGTAAGATATATGACTACTTATTTGCCAATTATAAATAGAAGAAAATATAGCTCTCTGTCTCCCATAAAAGGTAATAGGAAATGGGTGTATCTTTTATGATTGGTTCTAGCAAACAGCCAATAGGAATTTCAACCAGGCTGATTGGACAGAGGCAGCCAAAGGGAGGAGAAAGGGGGCTGGATTGAGGAAATATAAGTGCTGGCCATAATGGCAGGAGGGCAGGCCAGAGCTTGGTAACCATATACCACTGTGCCTCTTATTTATTTGTCCGACAAATAAATTATTATTTTAATTTCTCTATTGCTGCGTTGAATATTTCATTCCAGCTAAGCGTTAACCACAAGCAGGGTGCTACAAAACGGGTTATTTATGTGGATTGAAAGGGGGAGACAGTATAAAAGGAGAATCCCCTGGGTGCACTGGTGTAGCATGGAGGTGCTGGGGGGGCTGTTGCCCCAGGCACACAATGGGGAGGGGGGTGCAAACCAGGCACACATACCCAGCAGAGATCTCCATTGTGCAGGTGGGTGAGTGCCTGGTGCATGAGTGCCCGCCTGTCAGCAGCGAGGGCTGGGTGAGGCACAGACAGTGCTCTTCACCCTCCACTTACCCAGCCTTCACTTCCGACAAGCGGCTGGGCTGCAACTGGCAGCCCCGCTCCTGGGTCAAGCCTGACCCAGGTGCAGAGAATCAACAACAGCGTTGCCACCCCTCTCCTCAGCTGGGCGACACCGAGCGAGGATGCTTCCAAGGCAGCCTTCTTGCGCCCAGCCAGGCCAGGTGCAGTGGGCTCCCTCCATGCCCCACCCCCCTCAGGGGCACACGCTGCTTGCCCGCCCCTGCCTGGATGCCAAGATCCAAGTTTGGGGCCAGCGCTCTTTGGTGAAATACAGAAGGGAACAAGGCAAGGATGCCCATTATCCCTATAACGTTTCATTCTGGTCCTAGAAGTATTGCTTAAGGTAAAGGGACCCCTGACCATTAGGTCCAGTCACGGATGACTCTGGGGTTGCAGCGCTCATCTCGCTTTCTTGGCCGAGGGAGCTGGCGTACAGCTTCCTGGTCATGTGGCCAGCATGACTAAGCCACTTCTGGTGAACCAGAGCAGTGCATGGAAATGCCATTACCGCAGGAGCGGTACCTATTTATCTACAGTCATACCTCAGGTTGAATACGCTTCAAGTTGAGCACGTTCGAGATGCACTCTGTGGCAACAGAGCACGTTACTTCTGAGTTTCGCTGCTTGCGCATGCGCATGCGCAGTGAAAAGCAACGCTTGCATGTGCAGACATGCTGTCGATAGTTACGTTTACCTCTAGATGCGAACAGGGCTCCGGAACAGATTCCGTTCGTATCTAGAGGTACCACTGTACTTGCATTTTGACGTGCTTTCGAACTGCTAGGTTGGCAGGAGCAGGGAGTGAGCAATGGGAGCTCACCCCGTCGCGGGGATTCGAACCGCTGACCTTCTGATTGGCAAGCCCCAGGCTCTGTGGTTTAGACCACAGCTCCACACACATCCCTGAAGTATTGCTTAGAGATTCGAAAAACCATTCTTTTTGTCCAACTTAAATATTTCATTAATTTGATGATATTGTAGCCAGTTACTTGTTGCCCTAGCTCTCCAAACCTCTTTAATTTTATCTCTTGAGCTACTTGTGTTAATACGTCTCATGTCCCATCCTCCCCACTGATATAGCCTCAAGTGGGGAAAGCCACCACGGTGTCTTCCTTTCTAACAATTTTTTGTATTTATCCCATACCATATATAAATTCTTCCTAATAATGTGGTTTGTAAAACTTTTATGCACTTTGGCTTTCCCATACCATAAATATGCTTTCGTGGAAAATGCCAGGAAGACTGACACCAAGACCTTCTGCATGCAAGAGCTGAGCTAGGGGCCCTCCTGATTTGTTTAAACAAAATCCAGCATTCAAAATCAGGCATTCTAACAAGCATTTTGCCACAGGTTGCATGCATGCAGTGCATGACTGAGAACCCACCCGCCCACCTGCCATGAAAGACGGGTCATGTGCTCATCATTCAATACCTCACATCAGAATGTGTGAACCAATGAGCCTCACTGACCAGTACTGCATTTCAGGCGATGCGATTGATGTATGAGTTCTGTTTGGCATATTGGATCTCAATATTGTAGCCATTCAGTAATGAGAATGTCATTGCTGAGCTATGCGCACATCATGATACTCTGAGGAGAATTTAACTCTTCTAACTTTGGGTTTTCCCCTAACATAACTGGTGATAGCCTTTCTTTAAAAACAAATGCACATCCAAGCAGATGTTTTACAGAAATAATAAAAACAGCTATTTGTAATGTAAGGGATAAGCTGCTTGCCAATGTATCGAGAGCTTGCAGCTCCAAGCTAAATATTTAAAATGCTATGTGAACAATAGTATCAGCTTGAAGGTCATAAATTAAAATAGAATTATATCAGCAAAAACATTTGCTGGGTTCAATGTTAGGTTACTTTGCTGTGTCTAATCAACACAATTATTTCTTTGTTTAGTAACTTTTTTCCTTAGACATAACTGCTGCAAAAATATGTAAAAATAAAGTCTTAAACTTGCTTTGCTTGCTGAGCCATTGAATCTTAACCAAGGCCAAATGTTACTCATTGCTTTTAGCTACTGTAAACTAAACTGTTTTCATCAGAGGAATAAATTGGCTGCATTTAATCTGAAAGAGATGGGTGATTTATAGGACATGAGCTTGTGTTGTTTTTAGTTATGATTGTTTCCACCTACCCTGGCTGCTAAATTAAGGGATACAGTCAGCAATTCAGCAGTTTAGAATATTCCAAAGTTATAGGACACGGGGGGGGGGGGGCTATTCTATGGCCCTCAAGATGTCATACCCTCCAACATTTCTCCATTGAAAATAGGGATGTCCCATTCCATAAAGACAATTTTACTATTTATACCCCACACATCTTACTGGGTTGCCCCACTCTGGGCGGCTTCCAACATATATACAAATATAATAAAACATTAAACATTTTAAAAAAACTTCCCTATACAGGATTGTCTTCACGCAGCATAGGGGGACGGGGCGGATAACTCCATACCCTCCAACATTTCTCCAATGAAAATAGGGATGTCCTAAGAAAAAGCAGGACATTCTGGAATCAGATCAGAAATCAGGGCAGCTTCTCTAAATCAGGGGTGTCCCCGACTTCCGGGGTGGCGCCGTCGGTAATGGCGGACTCCCTCTGATCTGGAGGGACCGGCTCTACGGAAATTGGGTCTGTTCCGCTACGGCGAAGCGGGGACCCTTTAAAAAATCACAGGCGGTGAAGCCTGTGACCGTGGGACTCGGCGGGCACCTTTCGCGCCCCCCCAATTTGTAAAGGAACCCAATTGTGGGCTCCGGAGCGAAGCGGGGAAGCAGCGCGGTGCTGAGAGTCAACTGCTTCTTCCATGGGGCGAAGCCGCACAGCCGTTACCGGAGAGCGCTGCCTTTTTCCTGTGACAATCTGGCTACAAAAACAACTACCCGTGAGTAGGTTAAATTTGGAAATAAAGGAGACAATTGGACTTTAAACAATGACTAGTGAGCAAAGTGGAAAATCGGAAAGAAATTTCTTCTAATTTGGCACTGAAGCGGTAAGGTCCAAACAGGAAGTCAGCCTTCCGCTTTTTGTAGATAGATTAAAGCAAAGACACGGCAAGCTAGAGTTTAGAAGAACATTTGTAAAGGATCAATTTTCATCATTTAAAATTACTGAACCCCCCTTGGGAGCAGGATAAGAGGGGGGTTGTTTCTTTTTGGACTGTTTAAACCTGCAGAAGAGAGTGTAAAGAAAAGGGATTTTCCACCGTCTCGAACCTGGGAGCAGGGTGTCAGGATGGATGTTTTCGGGAAGTTCATTGACTATAGACAAATGCTTTTGACAAATAGTTAAAAGAAGAGAAACATAGTGACTCCATTGTTCCCTTTCATATTTAAAAGGAACAAAATTTCGACAAAACATCTGAAAAAGGAAACTTTGTTGCTAGAGTTGCTATATTAAAAAAAGAGAGAGAGAGAGAAGAGAGAGAGATGGATACAAATAGAAGCTTTTCCCCTAGAGCAGGGGTGTCAAACTCAAATTCATTGGGGGCCGCATCAGCAGTTTGGTCACCCTCAAAGGGCCGGTTGTATCTGTAAAAACAAGTGGAGGTTTCCTGAATGCATGTAAAGTGGAGGTTTCCTGTGTAGAACGGCCGGCGCCGCTAGAGGGCAGACGTTCTGTGGCTTGTAGGCTGCCATGCATGCGCTGAAGAGGCGGCTTTCTTGTGTCAAAAAAAAAAAAGCGAGAATAAAAGGTGAAGGCCGGCGGCGGCTACACGGGCCACATGACGAGGTCTGGCGGGCCGGATTCGGCCCGCGGGCCTTGTGTTTGACACCCGTGCCCTAGAGGGAGCTGGTGAAACTGTTATTAAATATGAGCTGGGGAGCTTCGCAGCTGCAACAGATTAAGATCATGGGACCAGACCTTGACCTTGTATAAGAATGTACTCGGAGGCTCTGGTGTGTGCTTTCTGTAAGACAAGTGCTATATTGGAACAGTTACATGAGAAGATGGACTTGATGACTGCTGCGATTGGAAACTTTGGACAGGCAGTGGGTATCTATATAGAACCCACCCAGGAATTAATCCAGGAGTCTGCTCTGACAGATCAGATGAGGGAAGGGACTGTGGCTGGACTTTGGGAGGTAGAGATGGAGGGAGCTGTGGCTCAACAGGAACATGAGTTGTTGGACCCGATGAATGAACCTGGAAAAAGCCAGATTTGGAGAGACAGAGTCGTGCTTGGTTTGGAGATGGGGGGTTGGATAGACCCTCCTATGCAGGGATGTCTTGACTTTTCAGGTCTGGCTTTGGGTCAGGAGGAGTTTGGGGTGGTGGGGGTCCTCAACGTTGGAGTGACTTTGAAATATGTTTTTAAATATCACATGGAGTTCAGTGTTGACTATGGAAAAGGGGCTGATCTGTCGAGAAGGGTCAAAAATATTAGCAAGCTGGAGTCTCCACGGGTAAAAAGAGCAGAAGACAAAGTAAAGTACAGGTATAAATATGAAGAAGTTCTGCGGAAGGGACATGGAAGAGACTTAAGGGCCTCGGACATAAGGTTACCAGGTTAATGAACTAGTTGGATGGGGTAGAAAGGACTGACAAAACCCGGGACCAGGAGGAAGAGACGTTGGATGAAGACTGAAAAAAAAAATCTATTCAGGAATGCTTTGTAAAATTAATGAGTATTAGAAAAATGTTGGAATGAAACTATTTGGCTTTAGCAGAAATGTTAAAAAGAATTATGTAAGAAGGTGCTATGGTTATGAGAAATGGGAATGAATAAGATTTAAGTCTTAAGGTTTTTTTTTTAAAAAAGGGTTGCTAATAGATGGAAATATAAAGTTATGATAAGGAATTAAGATAAAAACAAAGAGGGAAAGGATTTGCTGAAATAACCATTTGAACTGGAATACAAAAAAGGGAGGCGTGAGGAGGTCAGGGAAACAAGTAAATGAAAGGCAAGACATAGAAAGATGGATTTATTTTTTAATTGCTTTTATTTTCTATGTATTTTGTATTTTTTTTGTTTTTTTGTTTACTTTTTTTATTACCTTTGTAATCTTTTTTTGAAATTTTAATAAATATCATTATAAAAAAAAAAATCAGGGGTGTCCCTAGAAAACAACACTTGGAGGGTCTGAGGTGTTGTTGGACTCCAGCTCCCCGCCCCCCTGCCAGCATGGCCAGTGGTCAGCGATGGAGGGAGCTGCAGTCCAGCCACATCTGGAGAGGCACAGATTCCTCGGATCTGATGCAGGCTGACATGGGGTTAGCATACAATTCCTCTCCACGGGGCCTCCTGCGAACTGAAGTCTGCACATGGGGATGTCTCCAGCCCTTCTGCAGATGACTCTCTCCTTCCATGCCAGCAACCAGTTCCTCACACCAGTCTGCTTTTCGTGGGTCCCATCTGCTATACTGCATGTTCCTAAAAGGGGAGCGGCAGAAGTGGAAGCTTCTTGGATTGCCAGCTGTAGCTTCTAACCTTCATTCTTGTCACATTTTGCTTTCTTGGGTAAGATCAAAGGTCTTCCTGGCCAGGCCTCCATCTCCAGCCATGGCCAACCAAATGTCTCTGGGAAAGTCGGGCACAGTGGAGACAGTCATGCTTGGTCACTGGGAGCCCATTTGGCTCTCATGGCTAAGACCTTATTGGCATGAAGGCTATATTTTAGGGTCATCGGTGTAAGGGGCTGCCACCATTGATCACTATAATTCTAATAAATGGTGGTGGTGATGATGATGATGATGATGATGATGTGCTTTAAACTATTTTATTTTATACAAGGAAGCTGCTCTTTGTTTCTTCAGCTGCTATTTACTATTGGTTTTAATTATTATTCTATATTGTGCTGTTAGTATTTTATTGAAAATTGTCCAGGGTCTGTTTAAGGATGGGTGACTATACACTACCAAATTATGATGATGATTATTTCACCATACCTTATGGCAATAAATTTTCTGTTAACTTCTTAATGGGGGCAGCCATTCTGTGAGACTGCCCCAGGAGGAGAAATGGGAAGCAGGGCTCATTCCAACAGCTTTGCCAAAAAACCAGCTCCACCAGGCACCTCCTGCCCTTGAATTGTGACATTATAAGCTGGACATTATAAGAACTATTGTTTAAGAATTGGTACCTGAGTTTGATTTTTTTCTTCTTCCCTCCCTGTTCCTTTTCCCTTGTGTGTCTTTCTTTTCCTTTTTAAATTGTAAAGTTGTGGGTAGGGTCTGTCCTTGTTTCAACTGATAGTAAGCCCCTCTATGATACTTTTAGACCGAAGAGTAGGGTACAAATGTTCCAAATAAATAAATATTTTTTCAGCTGTCTGAAAAAAATTAATTCAACCTACCACAGACCAGTTACATTGGGAGATTCCAAATTCCAGCTCAACAACTCTTGCATCTTGCACCAGGCCCTGAGCTCCACTTAAGATTAAATCCAAGGTTGTGACCTTTCTGGTCAGTTCCATGATCAGCTGTTCTACAGCACAGCCAGTTATGTGGAAGAGAGCAGTAAAAATCCAACCATGCTAGTTGGTAAGTTTAGGGGCAAATGACCACACAGCAGTATTGCTGATAGGCAAAGACTCAGACCACAGAAATGCAGTTGGTAGAGAGGGCTCTGTGTGGTGTCATTTCCACTCCTCTTCTGGGAGGAAAGCAGCATATGTAATTTCCTGTTCCTCTCTCCCCACCTATTTCTCAAGCAGGAGGGTGTACATCTGCTTGCTCCTTGTGAGACATGCGCCTGAGACTGTTTCTACTGTAAATATAAGTATTTTATCTGCATAGCTTTTAGTGCTTCTATAGCTGGGTGCATGACCGTGAGTAACTGAATCACGTTTTAAGCTTACTTCCACAATCTGTTGTCTGATGTCCTTGTTAAATGAAAAGGGGAAGCCAGCTTGCTTCACAGCTGGGCTTAATTTAATGAAGGCCTTACAGCCTATTCCTATATGCTTTGATTTTGCTGCCAAGGGTGGGACTTTTAAACTCTGTTCAACCCACACACATGGGAACCTGGAGGGATAAATTTGCATCTGAGATATTTTCTCCTACCTATGTATTAAAAGCCATCCAACAATTTAGGGTATCTAGACATTTTGTCTCTTTGTTGTGACTGGAACACACCTTCAGTACTAACTTACTCTTGGGGCCCAGTGTCACCCAAAACATTTTTGGGCGAGGGGTCTGCCCCTTTTGGCGTTTCCAACTTGTTGGCAAAGAAAATGGCCCCACATCCTTCCTTAGCCTTCTTATTGAGCATGGGTTGGGAAACTTTTGACTACATGGAGCAGATCTTTATCTGTCCCCACACAGGCCAACTTTGGCAGGTGGGTGGGACAACCCACCTCTGAATCACATGGCATCCTTGTGACATGATTGACGAGCAATTTGTCCCACCTACTTTCCAACATCCCTTGCATGGGGTTCCTGAGCTCCTGAGAGCAACCTGGGTGTTTGGTTCTCAGGAACCGCTGTGCATTATTCCTGCATCGCAGGAGGTTGCATTAGATGACCCTCACGATATCATGGACTGGCTGGATGCAGAGGAGTGGTGGGAAGAATCGGCTGGGGAACCCCCAAGGGGAGAAGGCTCAGAGCCCCAGAAGTGGTGGTGGGACAGTGGTGAGTGGTCAGATGGAGAAGAGGGAGCAGACTGAGAAGATGGAAGAGGTGTTGGAACCTGAAGAGGTAAGAGGGTTCATTGAGCAGGAAGAGGCTGTGGCAGAGGACAGTCCAGAATCAGAAGCAGAGGTGGAGGCTGGAGAGGAGGGGGCTCAAGAGGCAGAGATGAGGCAGGCTGGTGAGGAAACCCGGGAGTCCTCCCCCCTGGTCTCCCAGAACCTGCAGATGTATGAAGAGGGTGGAGCAAAGGCTAAGAAGTCTCATATTGATTGGGAAGGACCTGGGGGAGGACAAGATCTACTGGAAAAAGTTGCTGTGCTCACTAGGCCTGCACTGTTTTGTGTAGTTGAGTAAAGATTTAACTACCCCAACACCTTGTGGGCTATTGCTGGCCTTCTCTTGACACCTGCTCTTGCACAGGGCCTCTTCCAAGTCTATGATTCTCTGCAAAGGGCACTCCCAGACCGATGACTGGTGCTTTGGATGGTTGGAGCCTGCGTTGCTCCAGGAGAGGGGAGCATCTGCACAAAAATCACTGTGGAAGTGGAAGAAAGCCTTGAATCCAACCACAGGAGCCATCAGGAGCTCACTTTGATCCTGCCGGATCAGGCCAGTGGCCCACCTGGTCCACCATCCTGTTCTCACAGTCGCCAGCCAGATGCCTGTGGAAACCAGCGAACAGAACATGAGCACAAGAGCACCTCTCCCCTCCTGTGGTTTCCAGCAACTGGTATTTGGAAGCCTTGCTGCCTCCAAGTGTGGAGGTAGAGCAGAGCCATCCTGGCTTCTAGCCATTGATAGCCCTCTCCTCCTCCTCCTCCTCCTCCTCCTCCTCCTCCTCCTCCTCCTCCTCTCCTCCTCACCTCCTCCTCCTCCTCCATGAATTTGTCCAATTCTCTTTTAAAAGCCATTCAAGTTGGTTGCCATCACTGCCTCCTGTGGGAGGGAGTTCCACAGTTTAACGATGCACTCCTGATTGTTCCTTTGAAGTCTGTATCCTCATGTATTATGCCAGGTGTGGGGCAAGCAGGTGTGGTTTGAGGAAGATAGAGCCGCAGGCCAAACTGAGACCCCTGACAAGCCATGTTTTGCCCTTTGCCCAGAGATTCCCTTCCCCGGCTATGGACTTTGTATCTCTCCATTACCCCAGGTTTCTGTTATGCCCACTCCACCTGTGCTTCCTTTCCAGATGGAGCACGCCAGCCCACCCCTCTTCGCTGGGAGGCTTCTAGCATTGATGCAGAAATCCTTACATGCAGACTCTCTCTCCAAAGGCACTTGCGCTTTAGCCTGGGGTGCTCTGGCCCCTGCACTCTCAATGCCTTGTGCTGCTCTCTCCCACTTAAATTATCTTATTTTTCCATCTTCGTCTTGGGATGAAGTTTTGTTCCAAACTGGACCCTCCTCGGTTCCTATTGGCCCTCTTTCCCATCGGTGTAAAAGCTAATCTTCCACCTTCTTGATCTTTGGTGCTAGCAGTCTACCTCCATCCCAGTTCAAGTGGAGCCCACTACTTTTGTAGAAGCTGGTCTTCTCCCAAAATGTCCCCCAGAGCCTAGCAGATCTAACCCCCACTCATCCAGCCATGGGGCAAGCTGTGCTTGTCTAACTGGCCCTTCATATGGAACTGGTAGTTCCACAGAGAGATCTTGGCTCTCAGCATCCCACCTGGCAACCTAAACTTCACTTCCAGGCTTCCAGGCCTTCCCCAGTTCATTGGTGCCAACATGCCCTATGCAACCACTGACTCCTCCCTGGCGCTCTCTACCAGGTGACCTAAATGATGACAATTCACTTTGCAGTCCGCACATCTGTAATGCACCCAGCTGTGTCTGTTCCTAAACCACCCACTTCCTGGACTCCTCCACCCCCAGGGGAAGAGCACAGGAGCTACGGGGGGTGGGGTGGGATTTAGCAACTCAGCAACAACAAAACTCGCTTGGCAAAAAGCAATGTAAAAGCAATGAATGAAAAACAAAATGTGAGACTTGTCCAAAGAACATTTTGTTTTTCTACAGCTTGCATTCTCTCATTTTTCTTTGTCAAGAGACAGTCACATGGACATGTGTGTTTTTAGATGTTCTCAAGCTTTGGTTTTGTTAAGAGGAGGGAGAGAGTGTGGCTTCTGAAAGAAGTTCAGATATTTTGCAGATGTTGCTCTTATATATTGAAAATAATGCAGGTCATTCCTTTAACTGACATCCAGATAACAGATTGACAAAGCCTTGTGAATGTTGATAAGCATTCTAACCCTGTGTTAGATCTGTTTGGGGAATGTTGAACTAGGCAGTGAGGTATACTGGTTAAAGTGTCAGAACAGGCCGGGGGACCCAGGTCCAAATCCCCAACCAGCTATGAAGTCCGTGGAATTCCCATAGGACAGTCTAAACTACCTCCCAGAGTAACCTATATATTGTTGTGAGTTTGGAGAGGGCGCCCATCTGCATGGTGTCCTGAGCCCCTTCTAATTCCGGGGGTCCTATATCAGGCAAGGGTTAAAATCTAATGGGGGGGAATCTATTGCTGAACTAGTCAGACAAGTTAATGCAAGGTAAGTGTCATACCTTGCCACTTAAGTACTGTCATTAGTCCCTTTGTTCAGGAAATGGTTGTGAATCAAGATGATGAGCACCAATGACTAGTGATGGTGCCCTCTGTGCCCATGCCTTCCCTCATCCTCACTTGGCTGGTACTTTCTCACTTGCTGGTATGACCTTTGTGAGCAAAGCTGTCGGAAGTCTCATACTCCCAGCAGGGTCACCCAAGGTGTTAAGGTCAAAGGGAAGGAGCTAGACAAAGAATGATCCAAGAAGTCCTCAACGGCAGAACAGGCGGAGGATAACAAGCGGTATGTTACAACGGCTGTGAAGGCAGATGAAGGCTGCAGCAGATAAGAATCTACCGGTTCTCATGCCAGAGGAACAGAGCCTTACTGTGAAGACTGTGCATTGGTCAGTGTGCACTGATCTACACACATAAAACAAATTCACACACAGGCATCTTTCAAAAATCCATCCCAATCCCAAACCCCTAAAAGTCCCATGGCAATCAGCAAATGGTAAAGGGGGCAGGACCGTGAAATCTGGAAGCCCCTAGTCATGAACCGGTACATGGGCAGTGGATACAGATTCAGTCTCTCTGACTCAAGGAATGAGGCAGTTGAGCAGCTCGGCAGCTGTATCCATGTCTGAGCAGCCCTATTTAGGATCCACTCTGCTCACCCCAAAAGGGGGAGGGGCTAGAAAAGGTGCCCTAAACTTAGTCTGCCTCCCTTTTCCCCTGACTGGATTACCAATGCCCAGTGGGGTCACCACCAGCAGTCATAAAAGACAATTGAACTTTGGAACATGAAATATATGGATTTTGTTGGATAGCACAGATAATAAGCGTTCCAAACGCAGAACTGCCATCATTGCAAGAGAGCTGTGACGTTTTCACATTGATATTGCAGCACTTCAAGAAACTCAAAGACCAGGTAAGGGACAACTGAAGGAAGAAAAATGAGGCTACACATTCTTCTGGAAAGGTGTACCTGAACAAGAACGTCAAATACATAGAGTAGTCTTTGCTATCAAAAATGATCTTGTAAAGCTCTTGTCAGATGTCCCTGCTGGCATTAATGAGTGACTTTCAACCTGTCGAAAAAAAACTTGCCAGAAACCAACAGGCGCTTCTGCACCAACACTGGATGCCAATGAAAACAGTAAAGAAAATTTTTACTCTCAGCTGGATACCATCCTATCAGAGATGCCTAAGGAAGATAAAATTATCCTCCTGGGTGATTTTAATGAAAGAGTTGGGTGAGATTCCGATCAGTGGCCTGGGACTATTGGGAAAGAAGGAATTGGTAACAGCAACCAGAACAGAATCTTACTTTTGACGATATGTGAAGCACAACCTTGTTATTACCAACATACCCTTTCGACAAAAAAATAAATTAAGAACATCTTGGAGGCAGCCTCGGTCAAACCACTAGCACCTCCTAGACAATGTAATTGTCCGAGCTGAAGATCGTCATGATGTGCTCCTTACCAGAGCTATGATGAGTGCCAATGAGTGCTGGACAGATCACTGATTAATACACTCCACAGTGGCTATCAATATTATATCTTAACACAGGGTTCAAGGAAGGAAACCAAGGCACAAAATGAACAGTCAAGCCCTTCAAGATCCTATTAAGCAAGACTGCTCCCAAACAACTCTTAAGAACTATCTGCTTTCGGAATTCCCTGATAACATTGAGGAACACTGAACCAAGTTAAAAACATCCATTATTGCAGCTTGTGAACAAACTATTGGATACCAAGCCAAGAAACACCAGGACTGGTTTGATGAGAATGACAGTGAGATTGAACGCATTATATTTGACAGAATTACAAGCCTGGTAGATGAAGGGAATGCAGTAGATGTAGCCTACCTTGATTTCAGCAAGGCATTTGACAAGGTGCCCCATGGTATTCTTGTAAAGAAGCTGGTAAAATGCGGTCTTGACTATGCTACCACTCAGTGGATTTGTAACTGGCTGACTGACTGAACCCAAAGGGTGCTCATCAATGGTTCCTCTTCATCCTGGAGAAGAGTGACTAGTGGGGTGCCACAGGGTTCTGTCTTGGGCCCGGTCTTCTTCAACATCTTTATCAACGACTTGGATGATGGACTCAAGGGCATCCTGATCAAATTTGCAGATGTCACCAAACTGGGAGGGGTGGCTAACACCCCAGAGGACAGGATCACACTTCAAAACGACCTTGACAGATTAGAGAACTGGGCCAAAACAAACAAGATGAATTTTAACAGGGAGAAATGTAAAGTATTGCACTTGGGCAAAAAAAATGAGAGGCACAAATACAAGATGGGTGACACCTGGCTTGAGAGCAGTACATGTGAAAAGGATCTAGGAGTCTTGGTTGACCACAAACTTGACATGAGCCAACAGTGTGACGCGGCAGCTAAAAAAGCCAATGCAATTCTGGGCTGCATCAATAGGAGTATAGCATCTAGATCAAGGGAAGTAATAGTGCCACTGTATTCTGCTCTGGTCAGACCTCACCTGGAGTACTGTGTCCAGTTCTGGGCACCACAGTTCAAGAAGGACCCTGACAAACTGGAACGTGTCCAGAGGAGGGCAACCAAAATGGTCAAAGGCCTGGAAACGATGCCTTATGAGGAACGGCTAAGGGAGCTGGGCATGTTTAGCCTGGAGAAGAGGAGGTTAAGGGGCGATATGATAGCCATGTTCAAATATATATAAGGATGTCACATAGAGGAGGGAGAAAGGTTGTTTTCTGCTGCTCCAGAGAAGCGGACACGGAGCAATGGTTCCAAACTACAAGAAAGAAGATTCCACCTAAACATTAGGAAGAACTTCCTGACAGTAAGAGCTGTTCGACAGTGGAATTTGCTGCCAAGGAGTGTGGTGGAGTCTCCTTCTTTGGAGGTCTTTAAGCAGAGGCTTGACAACCATATATCAGGAGTGCTCTGATGGTGTTTCCTGCTTGGCAGGGGGTTGGACTCGATGGCCCTTGTGGTCTCTTCGAACTCTATGATTCTATGATTCTATATTTTTTTAATGTATTTTTATTAAAGATTTTCTTGATTTACAAAAGTATGTGCAATGTCTCTCTCTTGTATTTTTCCATGTAACATTTTTACAAATCAGTTTCATTTGTTGAGACGTTAGGAAGAAAAGGGGGGAGGGAGGGGGGAAAGATGGGTGGGGTTGGGTGATGATGTTTCTATTTTACTTAATATATGTAGGGTTTGGTGTCAGTGTTGCTTGTGCAGGTTCTCTGCTGTTCACTTGTGTTCCTTTGGTGGTGAGAGAGGTTGGGGTTGGCCTAGGGTGTGGTTGTTCATTTGTGGTTGGCTGTGGCAGTCTTTGTTTTCATGGGTGGGTGGGTGGGTGTTTAGGTTCAGGTTAGCCATATTGATATGTATGCTGTTGGGGGATTTTTGTCATTGTCTTGTTGGGCTGTGTGTGTGTGATAAAAGGGAGAAGAAGGCATCTTCTTCTATTTGTCCCCATGTCAGTTTCCGTTTATTGGTTAATTTTTCTAGTAAGGCTGTTTCCCATACTATTTGGTACCATTGGTCCATGCTTACTCCTGACTGGTCGCTCCAGTGTCTGGTTATGATGTTTCTGCCTGCTGAAAGTAGGTGGGTTATGAGTTCTTTGTGGTGTAAGTGGGCATTTTTGTCTTGGAAGATGTAAGGCCAATTCTGGGGTGATTTCTAATACTTGCTT
Organism: Podarcis raffonei; assembly: GCF_027172205.1. Taxonomy (NCBI): domain Eukaryota; kingdom Metazoa; phylum Chordata; class Lepidosauria; order Squamata; family Lacertidae; genus Podarcis; species Podarcis raffonei. Next base: position 60,268,363 of record NC_070613.1, on the reverse strand, counting down.
GGTTATTTTACATATTTCTCGTATGGTTGTTGTCCGGAATAGTTGGATTTTGGGGCACTCACACCACATGTGGAGGTATGTGCCTGTGGGGGTGCACCCTCTGCAGCATTTTGGTGAGGTTCCTGGGCATATTAGCGCTAGTTTTCTTGGTGTTAGGTACCACCTGTTTCAGAGTGAGATCTTTTCTTTTTGTTGATATGGATTTAAAGGGGGGTTTAGACCACATTCTGGTCCATTGAGTGGGGTTAATCTCATAGCCTAAGTCATCCTCCCATTGTTTTTTGATTGCGTCTAGGGAGTTCATGGCATTTTGGAGTAGTATTTTGTATATTGCGGATACCATCTCTCTACCGTGTCCCTTTGTTGTTAGGAGGAGGTTTTTGAAGGTTGTCAGAGGCCTAGTTGCTGCTGATTTTACTACTGGATTGTTTAAGAGGGCATGTAATTGGTGTGTTAACCAGGGCATTTGGGTGTCTTCTAGTTTGTCTTGTATTTCTTGTGTTGACAAAGGTTTGTTATTTTTATAGAAGTCTATTAGGTGATATAAGCCTTTGGTTTGCCAGGTTTTAATCTGGAGGTTTTGTGCTGCATGGTGGAATAATGGGTGGTACGCCAGGGGGATTAGTGGGGATGGGGTTGGGGATAGTTTGCCTATTTCTGTTTTCCATGCTTTGAGCATGGTCTGTGTAAACTTGTGAAGTGTTGTGGGAATTTTCCTTAGTTTGTTTGGGAGGAGAGATATGCTGTGGTGCAGTTATTTTCAACTGTGTCCCTCTCTAGGTGTATCCATTGTTTTGTCTCATATTCTAGTATATATGGGATTATATGGCGTATTTGGTTGGCAATTGTTATGTGCTGGCGTGGTTGCTTGAGAGCGAACAGGCAAGACTCCCACCGGTCTTTTCCAGGCTTTATTATCTGTTCAAAAACATTTACAGTGCAGAACGTCTCAAGTCCATGTCTGCTCAGTCGCTAGCAGAATCGGGGAGTGGGCGGTCCTTAAACTTTCCCCAGCATAACAGTCTTTTGACCCCCATCCTTCTCCTCCCCTCTCTGCTCGCAAACCGACTGCACAGAGAGGGCGTTGGCAAAGGAGGACTTGCCTCCCCCCCTCGCTTTGCTCAGGCTTGGTGTTGCGGCTCTCTCTAGCATCTTCTGATCCCTGCATCCCTTCCCCACTGGAGGCGTGGCTTCCCTCCTCGCCAGAGGAAGAGCTGCTTCACACAATCTTTGGAGGCTCCCTGTGACACAACTGCCCTTCCACCTCTCGCCTCTGAGCTGATGGCAGTTCTCTGACATCCACCCCCCCTCAAGACCCCCCTCCCCGTTGGTGGGGTCTCTAACAGCATCCCCCTCCTGGGCGTTGGTAGGAGAGGGGGGGAACCCTGGAAAGAATAGTCGTCATCCTCTGTGGATTCAAAAATTGCTTCCCATCCTCCCATGTCCGTCCCCCCGCTGCTGACAGGAGGTCCCAGTCAGCTTCCTCCCCCTCAGACAGCTCCGCGACTTCGTCCCGTAGTTCATCCTCTCCCCCTGAGGATGGAAAGCCTACGAAGTCCCCCTCGTCCTCCGTGGGTCCAAACACTTCATCAAAGAACCTCCCTTGGGGTTTTGGCTTGTGTGGGAACAGAGCATGGAATTCCTCCACCAGATATTCCTCTGTGATGGAGCCTGCAGGAACCCACACATTTTCTGAGCTTGGTTCCCCCTCCCAGGCCACCAAGTACTCTATCTGGTGCCCTTTCCACCTGGAATCGAGTATTTCCATTACTTCATTACAGCGTTCCCTCTCCTCTACGTGTGGATGGCTGGACACCCCTTCCTCCCTTCCTGGGGAGCTGTGCCCCTCCCTGTAAGGCAAAAGTAAGGACCTATGAAACACCGGATGTATTCTCATGCTGTCCGACAATTTTAGCCTGAACGTCACTGGGTTGACCTGATGGATTATCTCAAAGGGCCCCAGCCGTCTAGGCTGCAGTTTTTTGCACACACACACCTTAATGGTAACCCCTGGGATGACAACCACACTTTGTCCCCCACCTGTATGACCTCTCCTGGCCTGTGATGCCTGTCTGCGTGCTTTTTATATACCTCTTTGGCCCTTTCCAGGTTCAATTGGAGCTGCTGGTGCAAAGCCTCCATCTCTTCTGCAAGCTGCTCTGCTACTGGAACACTCCATTCCCCCTTGCCCCGTCCTGGGAAGGCCCTGGGGTGACACCCATAGTTGGCCATAAAGGGGCTCATCCCAGAGGACACATGTTCAGCACTGCTATATGCAAACACAGCTAGTGCTAATTTCTCCACCCAATCATTCTGCCTCTGACTGACATAGCAGCGTAAGTACTGCTGCAATATGGTGTTGGCTCTTTCGGCTTGCCCATTGGTTTCTGGGTGTCTTGCTGTCGAGAAGCTCACCTCTACCTGCAACAGGCTCATGAGTTTACGCCAGAACTGTGAGGTGAACTTTTTTCGCAATCAGAGACGACCCTCAATGGGGTCCCATGCAGTCAAAAGACATGATCTACGAACAGCTTGGCCGTTTCCTCAGCTGTCACCACGTGGGAACATGCCACGAAGTGACACATTTTGGTCAGCAAGTTGACCACCACCATCACCGCCATCTTTCCTCGTGACCTGGGCAGATCCGTCATGAAATCTATGGACACACCTCCCAGGGCCTCCCCGGTGTCGGTAAGGGTTCCAGTAACCCCACTGGTGCTGCTCTTGGCTCTTTGGCCCTCTGACACCTGTCACACCCTCGGACATATTCCTGTACATCCTCCCTTACCTTGGGCCACCAGAACTGCCTGGTGACTAGTAACATGGTCTTATGTTGCCCAAAATGCCCAGCTGTGGGATTGTCATGGAGCTGTCTGAGGATTTTGACCCTCAATAGCTTTCCCGGTACATACAGTGCCCCTTTGTAGAACAAGAGCCCTCCTTTCTCCTCAAAACCCCCATTTTCTCTCTTACCATCTCTAAGTGACCTAATTTTAGTTTCAGCAAACTCATCGTCTCTGGTGAAGCCAACCAGTTCCTCCTCCCCTGTCAGTGCTCCCCCACATGACCAGCTTGGAACATTTTCCTGGCCACAGGTGGTCCTTCCCCTTCCATGTACTCCGGCTTCCTGGAAAGTGCATCCGATCTCACGTTTCCCCACCCCCAGGGACGCATTGTATCTTAAAGTTATACTGAGAGAAAGCCTCCGCCCATCTGACCTGTCTCTGGTTGAGCATGTGCACTGTGCGCCAGTATTCCAGGTTCTTGTGGTCCATTCGTACCTGGATCTGGTGCTGCGCCCCGATCAAAAAGTGTCTCCACTGCTTAAAAGCCGCATATATGGCTAGCAACTCTTTGTCATAAATAGTGTAATTTTCCTCTGATTTGCTCAGCTTCCTGGAGAAAAAGGAACAAGGCCTCCAATCCTCCCCCGGGCCTTGCTGCAACAGAACTGCTCTGATGGCTCAGTCTGAAGCGTCTGTCTCCACCCTCAAGGGCTTCCCAGGATCCACGTGCAGGAGCTGCTCCTCAGATGCGAAGGCCTTTTTTAAACTTTCAAAGGCCTGCTGTGCTTCTCTTGTCCACGCAAACTTCTTCTTGCCATTGAGACAATCGGTTATTGGCACTATCAAGTGTGCAAAGTTCTTGATAAACTTCCTGTAGAAGTTGCTGAAACCCAGGAACCGCTGCGCATCCTTCTTTGTCTTGGGGCTCTTCCAGTCCAGCACTGCCTTCACCTTCTCCGGGTCTATTGCCAGCCCCTTGTCCGACAGTCGGTACCACAGGAACTCGACCTCCCGAGCATGGAATTGGCATTTCTCCAGCTTGACCCACAACTGATGCTTCTTCAATCTCTCCAGCACTTGCCTGATGTCACTCACGTGCTGTGCTTCATTTTCCAAGATTAAAACATCATCCAAAAAGGCCACACAATTCTTGTACAGCAGGGGGCCCAACACATGGTGTATAAAGGCTTGAAAGCAGGCAGAGCCCAATTGTAATCCAAACGGCATAACAAGGTATTCAAATGCCCCAAGGGGGGTGAACATGGTCGTCTTCCATTCATCTCCCTACCGCATCCTAATCAGGTTGTACGACCCCCCTGAGGTCCACCTTAGTAAAAAAAAATCCTTGCCTCACTCGTGCCAAAACATTGTCAATTCTGGGCATGGGGAAGGCCATGGGTTCCGTTAAACTGTTCAGGAGCCTGAAGTCCATGACCAAACGATGTTCTTTTGTCCCTCGCTTGTGCACAAAGAAAACTGGACTGCCCCCCCACTGCCTTGGATTCCCTTATAAAACCCCTTTTTTGTCAATAAACTCTTGTATCTCTTGGTTGGACATCGAATACAGCTTACCCACCAGCAGCTTGGCCCCTAGGACCAGGTTGATCTGGTAGTCATAGGGCCTGTGAGGGGGCAGCTTGTCAGCCTCCTTCACATCTGCATATTGTTGTGGAATGCTCTCCCTCTCCTTTAGGTTTAGGGGAGCTAGTCTCAAACGTTTGTTGGGGGAGACCTAGGTTTTTTTGGAGGGAGTTATTTGTCCTGTCTTCACACTTTTTATGATGGAGGACCGCTGTAGCCACCCCCAACGACACGTTATCAAGATGGAGGGGGAGGGAACAGCTGCAGTCGCCTGCGATTCCTGCACAATGTTTGCCATCTTGCCAAAGGTTGCAGGCTTTACCTGCAGCAATTGCATGTTGATTGCCCTCTTAGAAGACAAAGTCCAGCAACTGGAGGAACGTGTAGCTACGTTCCAAAGAATTAGAGAGCTGGAGCTCTTCTTGGAAGCAACAGAGCACACCATCTCCACCAAGGAGGAGACAGGGGACTCCCCTGAGAAGGAGGCTAGTTCACCAACACAGGAGCCAGATATATGGAGAAACATGACTCAAGAAGTAGAGGCCCAGGGTTCGCTCTGTTTGTTTAGAAATACACAATCGCTTTGAGGTCCTCTCCCCTAGCATGGAAGACGAAGAGCAGACTCCATTTGAGGATCTCTCCCTCATTACAGTCGATCAGGTATATGAAGACGAGCAGCAAAGTCAGTCCTCAGGGAATGTGCAGGCGACCTTGGAATGGACAGCTCACGGAAGAACCCCCACCAAACCTAAGAGGAGGTGTGTAGTGGTGATAGGAGATTCCCTACTGAGGGGAACAGAAGCAGTGATCTGTGGGCCTGACAAGATGTCTCAGGAAGTGTGCTGTCTCCCCGGGGCTAAGATCCAAGATGTAACTGAACAACTGCAAGGAATCATAAAACCCACTGGCAAATACCCCTTCCTCTTGGGTCATGTGGGAACCAATGACACTGCAAGCAATAGCCTCCAGAAGATCAAAAGAGACTACGAGGCTGTGGGCAGGAAATTGAAGCAATTAAATGCACAAATTGTCATCTCATCTGTCCTCCCAGTTGAACGACGTGGCCCAGGGAGAGGGAAAAATAGTGGAAGTGAACGGCTGGCTTCGCAAATGGTGTAAACAGGAACGGTTTGGATTCTGAGATCATGGACTGCAGTTTCTTGAAGATCATAGAATCATAGAATCATAGAGTTGGAAGAGACCACAAGGGCCATCGAGTCCAACCCCCTGCCAAGCAGGAAACACCATCAAAGCACTCCTGACATATGGTTGTCAAGCCTCTGCTTAAAGACCTCCAAAGAAGGAGACTCCACCACACTCCTTGGCAGCAAATTCCACTGTCGAACAGCTCTTACTGTCAGGAAGTTCTTCCTAATGTTTAGGTGGAATCTTCTTTCTTGTAGTTTGGAACCATTGCTCTGTGTCCGCTTCTCTGGAGCAGCAGAAAACAACCTTTCTCCCTCCTCTATGTGACATCCTTTTATATAGTTGAACATGGCTATCATATCACCCCTTAACCTCCTCTTCTCCAGGCTAAACATGCCCAGCTCCCTTAGCCGTTCCTCATAAGGCATCGTTTCCAGGCCTTTGATCATTTTTGTTGCCCTCCTCTGGACACGTTCCAGTTTGTCAGTGTCCTTCTTGAACTGTGGTGCCCAGAACTGGACACAGTACTCCAGGTGAGGTCTGACCAGAGCAGAATACAGTGGCACTATTACTTCCCTTGATCTAGATGCTATACTCCTATTGATGCAGCCCAGAATTGCATTGGCTTTTTTAGCTGCCGCATCACACTGTTGGCTCATGTCAAGTTTGTGGTCAACCAAGACTCCTAGATCCTTTTCACATGTAGTGCTTTCAAGCCAGGTGTCACCCATCTTGTATTTGTGCCTCTCATTTTTTTTGCCCAAGTGCAATACTTTACATTTCTCCCTGTTAAAATTCATCTTGTTTGTTTTGGCCCAGTTCTCTAATCTGTCAAGGTCGTTTTGAAGTGTGATCCTGTCCTCTGGGGTGTTAGCCACCCCTCCCAGTTTGGTGACATCTGCAAATTTGATCAGGATGCCCTTGAGTCCATCATCCAAGTCGTTGATAAAGATGTTGAATAAGACCGGGCCCAAGACAGAACCCTGTGGCACCCCACTAGTCACTCTTCTCCAGGATGAAGAGGAACCCTTTGGGTTCGGTCAGTCAGCCAGTTACAAATCCACTGAGTGGTAGCAAAGTCAAGACCGCATTTTACCAGCTTCTTTACAAGAATATCATGGGGCACCTTGTCAAATGCCTTGCTGAAATCAAGGTAGGCTACATCCACTGTGTTCCCTTCATCTACCAGGCTTGTAATTCTGTCAAAAAACGAGATCAGGTTAGTCTGACATGACTTATTTTTCAGAAATCCATGCTGACTATTGGTAATCACAGCATTCCTTTCTAGGGGCTCACAGACTGTTCGCTTAATGATCTGCTCCAGAATCTTCCCTGGTATTGATGTCAGATTGACTGGGCGGTAATTATTTGGGTCCTCTCTTTCCCCCTTTTTGAAAATAGGGACAACATTTGCCCTCCTCCAGTCTGCCGGGACTTCGCCTGTTCTCCAGGAATTCTCAAAGATGACTGCCAGTGGTTCTGAGATCACACCTGCGAGTTCTTTTAATACTCTTGGATGCAGTTCATCTGGCCATGGAGACTTGAATACATCTAGACTAGCCAAGTATTCTTGTACTATCTCCTTAGTTATTCTGGGCTGTGTTCCCTCTGCTGAATCCTTTGCTCCAAATTCTTCAGGTCGGGCATTGTTTTCTTTATTGGAGAAGACTGAGGCAAAGAAGGCATTGAGGAGTTCAGCCCTTTCTGTGTCCCCTGTTTGCATTTCACCATCTTCTCCTCTGAGTGACCCCACTGTTTCTTTGTTCTTCCTTTTGCTACGGACATACCCATAAAAGCCTTTTTTGTTGCTTTTAACCTCTCTAGCAAGCCTGAGTTCATTCTGTGCTTTAGCTTTTCTGACTTTGTGTCTACACGTGCTGGCTATTTGTTTCAATTCCTCTTTGGTGGTTTCCCCCCTTTTCCATTGTTTGTAGACATCCTTTTTTAATCTTAACTCAATTAAAAGTTCTTTAGATAGCCACCCTGGCTTCTTGAGGCACCTTCCATGTTTTCGTCTCATTGGTATTGCCTGAAGTTGTGCTTTTACTATCTCCCTCTTAACAAACTCCCAGCCATCATGAACTCCCTTTCCTTTTAGTATTACTGTCCATGGGAGCTCACCCAGCACTTCCCTAAGTTTTATGAAGTCGGCTTTCTTAAAGTCAAGAAATTGAGTCCTAGTATGCTTGGCTGCTCCTTTCCGCTGTATAGTAAACTTCAGAAGTGCATGATCACTCGTGCCTAATGATCCTTCCACTTCTACCCCACTAACCAGGTCATCAACATTGGTTAGGACCAGATCTAAAATGGCTGTTCCTCTTGTTGCTTCTCCCACTTTCTGGACAATGAAGTTGTCTACAAGGCCAGTGAGGAATCTTATGCTCTTGGCCTTATGCTCTTGGCTGAGTTTGACATCCAACAAATATCCGGGTAATTGAAGTCCCCCATAACTACTATCTCCCTTCCTTTTGCATGCTTGGCCATCTGTTCCAGGAAGGCATTATCTATGTCCTCCGTTTGGCTTGGGGATCTATAGTAAACTCCCACAATGAGGTCACTGTTATTCTTCTCCCCCTTAATTTTGACCCAAATGCTCTCACTTTGGCTTTGAGGTTCTAAATCTTGGATCTCTTCACAGGTATACACATCCCTGACATATAACGCCACTCCTCCTCCTTTCTTGTCTGGTCTGTTTCTCTGAAATAGATTGTATCCCTCCATTATTACATTCCAATTGTGGGACTTATCCCACCAGGTTTCAGTGATGCCTATTATTTCATATTTAGTTTGCTGTACCAAGAGCTCAAGCTCATCGACTTCCGGAGGTGGCGCCATCGGCAATGGCGGATTCCCTCTAGCTTTGAGGGAGTAGCTCCGCGGAAACCGGGTCTTGCTGCTACGGCGAAGCGGGGACCGTTTCGAAAATCACAGGCGGGTGAAGCCTGTGACCATGGGACTCGGCGGGCACCTTTAGCGCCTCCCAACTTGCGAGGGAACCCTGCGAGGGGCTCCGGAGTGAAATGGGGAGTCTGGCGCAGTGCTGAGAGTCAATTGCTTCTTCCGTGGAGTGAAGCCGTGCAGCTGTTGCTGGAGAGCGCTGACCTTTTTCCTGTGACAATTCAGCTACTAAACAACTACCCGTGAGTAGGTCAAGTTTAAAGATCGGGCACTAAGGGGGGGGGAGTCTTAATTTGGCACTGAAGCGGGAAGGCGTAAACAGGAAGTCCGCCTTCCGTTTTGTATACAGATCAAAGCGAAGACTGTCTAAGCTAAGACCTGGAGAGTTGCGTTAAAAAGACTCAAATCCTAACGTCAAATTAAAAGAATTCCCTCCCTGAATTGCAGGAGAGGGGAGGGAAGAAGGGAAAGTATCTTTTGCCTGCAAAAAAAGAAAAGAAGGAGAGAAAAGGGAATAAAGACCACCACTTAATCCTTGGGAACGGATTGCCAGGATTATTAGAACTGCTGTATTGAGAGCCACACTATTCATGGACAACGTAACTTTTTGACAGTTAACTCTGCAAGTGAGATACTTTTTGAAGGTCTTCTTTGGACTTGAAACTGTTGCTTATTTTGTTGAAGGGGGGGACTTTGGAAAAGTTGGAAAAGATACTCTATTGCATTATTATTGACTGTGACTGTTACTGTGTCCCCCTAGAGGAACACTGAAATTGCTACAACTAGTTGGGGAATTTTCCATTTCTAACTAGCCAGGGAAATTTCCACTGCAAAACAAGCTTTGGCCGTGGGACTGACCTTGATTCTCAGACAAAGTGTTATGGAGCAAAAAACAACAAGATCGGGCAAGGTTAGACTGCAGCAGACCAGTGCAACATTGCAGCAGCGCAGAGCATCTGCATCCGGCCCTCCTGCACCACAAGGGGAAGATCCTTTTTTTTTTTATAATAATTTTTTATTACAGATTTTTATAACAACACAAACATATAACAAATACATAAACAAACAAAAAACACAATCAAAACAAAAAACATGTACCATTTCATATCTTAGTTTCTTATACCTTTCTTCCCCGACTTCCTCATGCCTCCCTTTTCTGTATTCCAGGTTCTTATCAATTACTCAGCAAATCTTCCCTTGTTTTAGTTAAAATTCAAACTAATCTTCCTTATTCTCCTTGTCTTAACCATTACTAATAGTAACCATTTACTTTCCAATCCAACATCATTCTAGCTTTCATTAATTTTGTAATATTTCTTTAAATAGTCCTTGAACTTTTTCCAATCTTCTTGCGCTGCTTCTCTTCCCTGGTTTCGGATTCTGCTCGTCATTTCTGCCAAGCCCATGTAGTCTATCACCTTCATCTGCCATTCTTCCAGTGTGGGTAAGTCTTGCGTCTTCCAGTACTTCGCAATAAGTATTCTAGCTGCTGTTGTAGCATACATAAAGAAAGTTATATCTGTCTTTAACACCCCCTGGCCGACAATACCCAAGAGAAAGGCCTCTGGTTTCTTGGGGAAAGTATATTTAAATACCTTTTTAAGTTCATTATAGATCATTTCCCAGAATGCCTTAATCTTCGGGCACGTCCACCAAAGGTGAAAAAGTGTACCTTCCTTTTCTTTACATTTCCAACATTTATTGTCAGGCAAATGATAAATCTTTGCAAGCTTGACTGGGGTTATGTACCACCTATATATCATTTTCATTATATTTTCTCTTAAGGCATTACATGCCGTAAATTTCATCCCGGTGGTCCACAACTTTTCCCAATCAGCAAACAAAATATTATGACCAATGTCCTGAGCCCATTTAATCATAGCTGATTTAACCGTTTCATCTTGTGTATTCCATTTCAGCAGCAGATTATACATTTTTGACAAATTCTTGGTACTGGGTTCTAACAATTCTGTCTCCAATTTTGATTTTTCCACCTGGAAGCCAAATTTACTGTCCATTTTAAACACTTCATTTATTTGATGATAGTGCAGCCAATCTCTCACCTTCCCTTTTAATTTCTCAAAACTCTGCAATCTCAGTTTGTCCCCTTCCTTTTCCAGAATTTCCCAATATCTTGGCCACTTTGACTCCATATTAGACTTTTTAACAGCCTTTGCTTCCATTGGCGATAGCCACCTTGGAGTTTTATTTTCCAGCAAGTCTTTATATCTGATCCAGACATTTAATAATGCTTTTCTGACAATATGGTTTTTGAAACTTTTGTGTGCTTTAACCTTGTCATACCACAGATATGCATGCCACCCAAAAATGTTATTAAAACCTTCCAAATCCAAAATGTCTGTGTTTTCAAGAAGCAGCCATTCTTTCAGCCAGCAGAAAGCTGCCGCTTCATAATAGAGTTTAAAGTCTGGCAGGGCAAACCCCCCTCTTTCCTTTGAATCCGTTAATATCTTGAATTTAATTCTGGGCTTTTTGCCCTGCCAGACAAATTTAGATATATCTTTTTGCCACTTCTTGAAACAGTCCATTTTATCCATTATTTGCAATGCTTGAAACAAAAACAACATTCTTGGCAATACATTCATCTTTATAACTGCAATTCGACCTAACAAGGAAAGCTTTAAATTTGACCAAATCTCCAAGTCTTTTTTCACTTCTGTCCAGGTTTTTTCATAATTATCTTTAAATAAATTCACATTCTTAGCTGTCATGTTTATACCCAAATATTTCACTTTTTTAACCACAGTCAACCCTGTCTCATTCTGAAACCTTTCTTTTTCAACCTGTGTTAAGTTTTTCTCCAATACCTTTGTCTTTAACTTATTCAATTTAAATCCTGCCAATTGACCAAACTCTTGGATTATTTCCAAAACTCTTTTCGTACTAGCTTCTGGCTCTTGCAATGTAAGTACTAGGTCATCTGCAAATGCTCTCAGTTTGTATTGTTTAGCTCCGACCTGAATCCCTTTAACCAACTGGTCCCTCCTAATCATATTAAGCAAAACCTCCAGGACCGATATAAAAAGTAATGGGGAGATAGGGCACCCCTGTCGTGTCCCTTTTTCAATCTTGAACTCTTCTGTAACCACATTATTTACAATTAATTTTGCTTTCTGTTCAGAATAAATTGCACCTATACCATTCTCAAACCCTTGGCCTACCCCCATCCCCCGGAGGTTCTTCAACATAAAACTCCAAGAAATGTTGTCAAAGGCTTTCTCGGCGTCCACAAATATCAAAACAGCCTTAGTGTTTATGTTCACTTCCAACTTTTCCAAAATGTCAATTATATTCCTTACATTATCCGACAAATGCCTTTTCGGGAGAAAGCCTGCTTGGTCCCCATGAATCTCCTCCATCAAAACTCTTTTCAGTCTTTTTGCTAAAATGTCAGCAAAGATTTTGTAATCCACATTCAATAACGAGATGGGTCGGTAGTTTTTAAGTTGGGTCTTTTCAGTCTCTGTCTTTGGTATAAGTGTAATGTAGGCCTCTCTCCACGTGTCGGGTGCCCTTTTCCCCTCCATAATCTCGTTACAGACTTCCTTCAAAGGTTGTAACAACCCTTCCTTCAGAACTTTGTAATATTTGGAAGTCAGTCCATCCGGTCCTGGGGATTTGCCCAACGCCATACCTTGAATGGCATCTTCTATTTCTTGTGCTGATATCTCCTGGTTCAAAATCGTCTTACTTTCCTGCGAGACCTTTTTCAGCCCATTTTCCTCGAGGAATTGTTGTATATCCATTTCCTTCTGCGGCCCTTGTGTGTAAAGTTGTCTAAAGTAGTTCTGAAAACAGTTCCTAATTTCAGCTGGGTTACTTATATTCTTTCCTTCCACTTCTATGTTTGTTACCGTGTTGAGTTTTTGTCTCTTCTTTATTTGCCAAGCCAATAACTTGCCACATTTGTCAGCAGATTCAAAAGTCTTTTGTCTCATTTGCTTAATTTTCCACTCTAATTCTTGATTCGTCAGTTCCATATATTGTGTTTGATAAAATTTGATTTCTCTTAAAATCTCTTGTGATTTTGGCTTCAATCTTAGTTTCTTTTCCCCTTCTTTTATCTTTTCCAGAATTTTTTCCTTCCTCTCATTTTGTTTTCTTTTCTTTAATGTATTTTGTTGTATCAGAAACCCTCTCATCACGGCTTTGCTTGCGTCCCATACTATTCTTTTTTCTACTTTAGTCCTTAGATTGATTTCAAAATAGTCTTTCAAAGTTTTTTGGGCCTTCTTGCAAATCTCCTCATCTCTAAGTAAGGTGTCATTCATTCTCCATCTGAAGGAGCCAGTTGTTGTTTGCCTCATCACCATCTTTACTGCATTGTGGTCGGAGAAAGTTTTTGGGCAGATTTCCACTCTCTTTATGTTCTGCGCCATACTGCTAGTCACCCAAATTTGGTCGATCCTTGTCCATGTCATTTTGGCTTCAGAAAAGAAGGTTCGCTCTCTTTCTAATGGGTGTTTTGTTCTCCAAATGTCTATCAAGTCCATATTGTCAGTCATTTCAAAAAAGGTCTTTGGTAGTCTTCCATCTTTTGTTACTACCTGTCTTTGTGCTTTGTCCATATTTGTTGAAACTACTCCATTCAAGTCTCCCATCATAATTAGATTATAATCCATATAGTCCATCAAAGTCTCATGCAACTTCTTAAAAAATTCAGCTTTCCCTTCATTTGGCGCATAGATTCCCACTATCAGATACTTTTCTCCTTGAAATTGGATTTCAATTGCCAAATATCTTCCTTGGTCGTCTTTAAAGATTTGTTTCGGTTGCAGCTTTTCCTTTGCATAAATCACTACTCCTCTCTTTTTTACTCTGTCTGAAGATATAAATTCTTGTCCCAGTCTTTTATTTATTAATAATTTCCTATGTGCTCTTGTCACATGGGTCTCTTGTAAACAAATCAAGTCCAATTGGTCTTTCTTTAAAGCATGAAATATATTTTTCCGGGACTTCCGGTTAGCGCCAGCGCTTAATGGCGGATTTCTCCCGGAGCTCCGGGAGAGATCTGCTTCGTGGGTTCGGGTCCTGTCAGCTACGGCGGAGCGGGGACCCTAAAAAATCACAGGCGCGTAGCCTGTGAACTGGAGACTCGGCGGGCACCTTTGCGCCCCCCCGACGCTGTGAAATAGCCTTTTTAAAGGCTGCGGATCAGCGGAGGGTGTGTGGAGCGGTGCTGAGAGTCGTCTTCACCCAGCCTGCGAAGCGAAGCCGCGTCGCCATTAGCGGAGAGCGCTGACTTCTTCCAGTGAATTTGGACTAAAAAGAACAACTATCCGTGAGTAGGATTGACCGCTAAGATATAATTGGACACTAAAATTAAAGAAATTGGGTACCGAGACGGACAAGCACCAAAAAGGAAGTCTGCTTTCCGCTCTGTAGCAAGATCAAAGCGAAAGGCATTTCAGCTGTAACTGTTTGAAAGGAGAGTTGTGGGAACTAATAAATCCACCACCAAGCAAAGAACTCCCTCCCCGAAGGCAGGAGGGGGGGGGGAGAAGATTTTAAAGTGTTTTCCTGCCATTTTAAAAGAAATTGAGCTATTCACCGCTGCTCCTATACCTGGGGATCGGACTGCCGGAGAAAAGGAACCGGCTAAGGACTGTTGTTACAAGAAGGTAAAAAAGTATCTTTAACTGACTTTGGCTACTCTCAACTTGAAACATTTACTTTGTTGCATAGTAAAGTTATTTGCAGGACATTATTGATTTGGATCCTTTAGAAAGAGAAAAGAACAATTGAAAAGAACTAGAAGGACTTTTGTTTATTTTCTGGAGAGTGGGGGATTAACTTGAAAGTAAAGAATTGACTGTACGCCCTCTAGAGGACTTATAAATTGTTTCAGCAACAAGTGGAGTTTAAAATTTGAGAACTTTTGTCTGACAGCTCAAGAGTGTGGGAATGACCTTGAGTAAAAGACTTTGTTATGGCAGATGGTAAAGAGAAAATTCACAAGAAAGAGGATTTACAAGAAACAACCTTGAGATCTGGCAGACAATATAAAGTTGATTTTTCCATGCAAAGAAGGGCTTCTGTATCAGGAGCCCCTGGAACTACAGTTATCCCAAAGGCAAAAGTGAAAATAATGTCTTCAGAAGAATCCTTTGCTAAGGTATTGGAGAAGATAAATGACTCTTTAGAGGAACTAAAAAAGCAAGGTGCAGAAACTAAAGTACAAGTTGCTGAAACAAATAAGAAAATTGAAGAAATCTCTGGGAAAATTGATTCAAACACAAAAAGTATAACTGACCTTGGGAACAAAGTGAACTCAAATGCAGAAGCAATTGGGAAATTATTGGAAGAATCATCTACAACAAGAAAGATAGCTGAGGAAGCTAAAGAAATTGCAACTGCTGCTGAGGGAAAGTTTCCACCAGTGTTCAAGAAACTAGATGAGTATGAACTGGCACTTTTTATGCAAGATATGCAACGCAAGGAGAGGAACCTAAGGATCAGACTTGTGCCGGAAAAGGAAGGAGACAACCTGGTGGACTACCTGACAAAAGAATTTTCTGACTTTTGGAAGCAGGAGCTGGACAAAGAAGAATTTAAGATAGAAAGTGCATTTAGATTGGGAGCAAGGCAGAGGAAGAACAGACCCAGAGACTGTCTAATAACTCTAAGATCAAAGGAGGAACGAGACAAAATACTGAACCTGCATTACCAAACAACCCTTCGAATTGAAGATTTTTACATTGAGATTTTTAAAGACATTCCCAAAAGTATTTTGGACGCAAGAGGACACTACAAGGACCTGGTGATACTGCTGAAAAGGAACTACATACAATTTAGGTGGGAGTTTCCCCAAGGCTTGTCTTTTAAATACAAGGGGAAGAAAAGAAGAATAAAGACAGTGAGTGATAAAGACAAGTTCTTAGGAGAACACGAAGAAGACCTACAGAAAGAGACGTTTCCAGGGCAAGGGCATCCTTCACTAGATACGGGCACGGAACCACCGACAAACGAGGAACAAAAATTGGGAGCTGTAGGAGGAAAGAGTAAATAACCCCATCATGGCTCTGCAACTTCTAACCTGGAATTGTAACGGTTTGAACATTCCCAGAAAAAGCACAAGGGGAAGATCCTGTACAAGCTGGGTCAAAAGGAATGGCTTCTGAAGAGGGATTTACTTCAGTTTTAAGTAAAATTTATGAAACCTTGGAAAAACTAAGCAAACAAGTTACTGAAGCAACAACTAAAATTGGCCAAAATACTACTAGCATTAACAACTTGGGGCAGAAGGTGAATTCAAATACAGAATCCATTGAAAAACTGCTGCAAGAATCTACTTCAAATCGAAAGACAGCTGAGGAAGCAAAGGAAAAAGCAGCGGCTGTAGAGGAAAAAATAACACCAATATGTAAACAGCTTGGGGACCACCAGTCGCTTTTATCTATGATTGAACTGAAGGAGAAACAGACTAATCTGAGGATCAGGGCGGTACCTGAACTTGAAAAAGACAGCCTAAGTGACTTTCTAACACAGGAATTTGCAGGCTTTTGGAACCTGGATGATAAGCAAGATTTTAACATAGTAAGTGCTTTTAGACTTGGAAGAGGAGGGAGAAAGAACAGGTTGAGAGACTGTTTGATTACCCTCCGATCAAAAGAGGAGAGAGACAAAATACTGAGTCTGCACTTCCAGAAGACCTTGGAAATAAACGAATCAAGAGTGGAGATATTTAAGGACATCCCGAAATATCTTTTGGACCTTAGGTCTAACTACGGAGATTTGGTGGCCCTGCTGAGAGGTAATAGAACCATTTTCAGGTGGGAATTCCCCCAAGGCCTATCTTTTACCTTTAAAGGGGAAAAGTTTAAAATAAGATCAGTGGAAGATAAAGAAAAATTTCTGAGAGAACACGGAGAAGACCTGCAAAAAGAAACTGAAGAAGAGCCAAGAGCTTTAAAACCAGGAATATTAGACATAGTACCACCACCTTTGGGATTGGACAAGTTAGAGAAAGTGATACCACCGTCAGAACAAGAGGAATTATTGGGAGCAGTTGGAGGAAAAGCAAAATAAATACACCATGTCTCTGCAACTATTAAGCTGGAACATTCATGGATTTAACTCCCCGGAGAAAAGGAGGAAAGTCTTTCATTTATTGGAAAAGGAACAACTGGACTTGATTTGTTTACAGGAAACACATGTGATAAGGCTACACAGGAAAGTATTGATTAATAAAAGATTGGGCCAAGAGTTTATTTCATCGGACAAGGTTAAAAAGAGAGGAGTAGTTATTTATGCAAAAGAGAGCCTATCACCAAAATTTGTTTTTAAAGATGATCAAGGAAGATTTGTGGCAATTGAAATTCAAACACAAGGAGAAAAATTTTTGATAGTAGGAGTATATGCACCGAATGAGGGGAAATCTGAATTTTTTAAGAAGTTGCATGAGACATTGTTAGACTATATGGATTACAACATTATTATGATGGGAGATATGAACGGAGTGGTATCTACAAACATGGATAAGTCACAGAGACAGGTAGTTACCAAAGATGGCAGACTACCAAAAACCTTTTTTGAATTGACTGACAATATGGATTTGATTGACATTTGGAGAACTAAGAATCCCTTGGGTAGAGAGGGAACCTTCTTTTCTGAAGCCAAAATGACATGGACAAGAATTGACCAAATCTGGATAACTAGAGGACTGGCACCTAAGACTCAAAAAAAAACTATAGAGCTTTGAAAGATTGGCTAATTCAGCCACTGAAGGAGGTCTGTAATGAAATTTTGGAGGGGGAAAAAGCGCCAGAGTCGTGGAAGGAAGCCTACATTACACTTATACCGAAAACAGAGTCTGAGAAGACACAACTTAAGAACTACCGCCCCATATCCCTGCTTAATGTGGATTACAAAATATTTGCTGATATTTTGGCTAAAAGGTTAAAAAAAGTATTAGTGGAAGAGATACATAAGGACCAAGCTGGCTTTCTCCCGGGTAGACACTTGTCTGACAACACGAGGAATATAATTAACATTTTGGAGAAGTGAACATCAATACTAAAGCAGTTTTAATCTTTGTAGATGCGGAGAAAGCCTTTGATAATATTTCTTGGAGTTTTATGAAGAAAAATCTTCAAGGGATGGGGGTTGGTCAAGGGTTTGAAAATGGTATAAGTGCAATTTACTCAGAACAAAAGGCTAAATTAATAGTTAATAATGTGGTGACAGAGGAATTCAAGATAGAGAAAGGGACACGACAAGGCTGCCCAATTTCCCCATTGCTCTTTATTTCGGTCCTGGAGGTTCTGCTAAATATGATTAGAAGGGACCGTCTGATTAAAGGTATACAGGTCGGAGCTAAACAATATAAACTGAAAGCTTTCGCAGATGATTTAGTATAGACGTTACAGGAGCCAGAATCTAGTACTAAAAGAGTATTAGAACTGATTCAAGAATTTGGTCATGTGGCAGGATTTAAGTTGAACAAGTTAAAAACTAAAGTTATTGAGAAAAATTTAACACCGATTGAGAAAGAGAGGTTTCAGAAGGAGACAGGTTTAACATTGGTCAAGAAAGTAAAATACCTGGGGGTTAATATGACTGCTAAGAACTTAAACTTATTCAAAGATAACTATGAGAAATGTTGGTCAGAAGTGAAAAAGGACTTAGAAACATGGTCAAATTTGAAGCTTTCCTTGTTGGGTCAAATTGCTGTTATAAAGATGAATGTATTGCCAAGAATGTTATTTTTGTTTCAATCATTGCAAATTTTGGACAAAATGGACTGTTTCAAGAAGTGGCAGAGAGACATTTCTAGATTTGTCTGGCAGGGCAAGAAGCCCAGAATAAAATTTAAAATACTAACTGATACAAAGGAAAGAGGTGGATTTGCCCTGCCAGACCTTAAACTTTATTATGAATCAGCAGCATTCTGCTGGTTGAAAGAATGGCTGCTTCTTGAGAACACAGACATTTTGTGGGGTTTTTTAAAAGATATTTATTGAAATTTTCAACTTTAATACATTAAAAAAGAATCAAAAAAGGAAAAACAAAAAGGTTTAAAAACACATAAAGTTCACAATCCTTATTTTTCTATAACATATTTCCCTGACTTCCCCACACCTCCCCTTCTTATATTCCAATTCAAAATGTTAGTTCAGCAAGTTCTTATCCCTAATTTTAACCTTTTTCTATTTAGTTAATTTTAAAAAAGCAATTTTGCCTTATCCAAACTTAAACACAATACTTATGCATCAATACTCGTTCTTAAAACATTTTTCTAACGTCGACCCAATTTCCCTTCCACGAATTCCCCAATTTTCATACAAATAACAAAATAAAATAAAAATAAAACAGATTGTAATTATACACCCTTTGGATTCCCAAACTCCACCCCCCCTTTCCCGGTTTCAATCCCCAACAAATGTCCATCAGTCTTAGTCTACTATCAGCCTGGAGATCTCACGTCCGAGGCTCTTAATTCTCTCTCAATTCCTCTCTGCTGGTTTTTTTTATAGTCCTTAATATTAAACACCAGATCTCGGAGAAGCTCTGGCCCAACGGGATCCATGTTTCTTCCAGCCAGACCTCCATACTTAAAAGTGGAGCCCGAATCATGTTTCTTATTCCTTTCAAGTCCAAATGTCCCCAAAGCTCCAACTTCCACCTTAAGCAAATTTGTAATCCTTGGGTCTTCAGATCTCCACATGAGGAGATCTCTCCATTCTTCAATCTCCAATTCAAGCCAGATTTTCGACATCAAGTTCTTATTTTCCTTTGTAGCCATCATGTCAGGCCTCTGGCTCTCCTTTATCATCTGCAAAGTTACAGCTCCTCCTTCCTTTTCCTCAGGAACAACATATATCTCCTTCTCCACACTCTCAAAGCTCTCAAGTTTCTCTTTTTGTCCAGCTGCATGGGCTTCCTGAGTCAAATCCTTATCAAATTCAGTGATGTTATTTACTGTTAAGTTCAGAGTTGCAACATTTGTAGCCAAAACATCAATTTGGCCTTGTAACTTTCCCAAGAGAACAAAAACTTTGTCCAACCCAGCCTGAATTTTCCCTCCTCCAGCCATTCTTGTAATGTCCCAAATCCCCCTCTAGAGGGATTTTTGTAACTTAATATTCCTTCCAATTCAAATCCAAAAATCAAGTTAGTTTGTAACACTTCTTCCTTGTTTTCAACAAATTGTAACCAAATTGTAACAAATATAGCCAGCAGAAACAACAGAAACAAAGTTCTCTTTTCCCATCTTGACAGCTAAATTTGACAGCTGTCAAACTCTTCAATACCTCATCAGCAGGCTCTCTCGCGGAGCACTCCTGGGTCCGGGGGGGTGGCACTTCAGCTCCCAAGATTAGCTCTTTATCCTCCAGTAAGATTACTTATATTGCCAAATCGTGAAATTAATGTCTTTTACCAAGTAAAAAAGTAAGGGTTCTCTCGACCTTAGTTAGCAGGTCCTTGCTTTAAATTATTTACAAGACGGGGAGACGGACTTCCTGTTTGCGCCTTCCCCGATCGTGCCTAATTCAAAAAAAAATAATTCTTTCCAATTTCCGTACTACTCACGGGTTGTTGCTTTAAAGTCCAATTGTTCACAAAAAGAAGTCAGCGCTCTCCGACCATGGCAATGCGGCTTCACTCTGCAGGAGAAGCAGTTGACTCTCAGCACCGCGCCGCTCACCCCGTCCCCCGCTCCGAAGCCTTTAAAAAGGCTCCTTCACAGGTCGGGGGGCGCAAATGGTGCCCGCCGAGTTACCAGGTTCACAGGCTTCACCACCTGTGATTTTTGAGGGTCCCAGTGTCGCCGCAGCGGTCAAGACCCAATCCTGCGGAGCCGATTCCCTCCGGAGCTCGGAGGGAATCCGCCATTAGCCGATGGCGCTAACCCGGAAGTCCGAGAACACAGACATTTTGGATCTAGAAGGTTTTAATAATGTTTTTGGATGGCATGCATATTTGTGGTACGACAAGGTTAAAGCACATAAAGCATTTAAAAACCATATTGTCAGGAAATCATTGTTTAATGTCTGGATAAGATATAAAGACTTACTTGAAAATAAAACCCCAAGGTGGTTGTCACCGATGGAAGCAAAGGCTCAGAAAAAGCTCAATATGGAGGCCAAGTGGCCGAAATATTGGGAAATTTTGGAGCAAGAAGGAGACAAATTGAAATTGCAGAGTTTTGAGAAATTAAAGGATAAAGTGCGAGACTGGCTTCACTATTATCAAATAAGAGAGGCTTATAATTTGGACAAAAAAATTGGCTTCCAGGTGGAAAAATCAAAATTGGAAACAGAACTGCTAGATCCCAAAACAAAGATACTTTCAAGAATGTATAACTTGCTGTTAAAATGGAACACTCAGGATGAAACGGTTAAATCTGCTATGATTAAATGGGCACAAGATGTTGGACATAACATAATGTTTGCTGACTGGGAACAGTTGTGGACCACAGGTATGAAATTTACGGCATGTAATGCCTTAAGAGAGAATATTATGAAAATGATATACAGGTGGTACATGACACCAGTCAAGCTTGCAAAAATATATCATTTGCCCGATAATAAATGTTCGAAATGTAAAGAAAATGAAGGTACATTTTTTCACCTTTGGTGGACATGCCCAAAGATTAAGGCTTTCTGGGAGATGATCTATAATGAAATGAAAAAGGTATTTAAATATACCTTCCTGAAGAAACCAGAGGCCTTTCTCCTGGGCATAGTCGGCCAGTTGGTGCCAAAGAAGGATAGAACTTTATGTATGCAACAACAGCAGCAAGAATACTTATTGCAAAGTATTGGAAGACACAAGATTTACCCACTCTGGAAGAGTGGCAGATGAAGGTGATGGACTATATGGAATTGGCGGAAATGACTGGCAGAATCCGAGACCAGGGAGAAAAGTTGGTGGAAGAAGATTGGAAGAAATTTAAAGACTATTTGCAGAAATATTGTAAAATTAATGAATGTTAAAATGATGCTGGATTGAAAATAAGTGGCATTAGCAATAAGGTTAATAAGAATATACAAAAATGGATTGATAATGGATGAAAACATATAGCTGTAATATGTTAAGATATAGAGTTAAGATAAATGAAAGAGGGTAAGGATTTGCTGAATTGATTATTTAAATGGGAATACAAAAAGGGGAGGTGTGAGGAGGTCAAGGAAACAAGCAAATGAGCTTAAAGATATCAAAAAATGGATTTGTTTTTTTTAATTTTTTCCTATCTATTTGTTCTTTGTATTTTGTATTTTCTTTTTTTATATGTATTTTTGTATTTTTTGTATTTTTTTTCCTTTTCTTTGCTTTCTTTTTACTCTGTAAATCTCTGTTTTTTGTAAAACCTTAATAAATATCTTATAAAAAAAACAAGAGCTCAAGCTCATCTTGTCTATTTCCCATACTTTGCACATTAGTGTACAGACATTGAAGTCCATTAATCATTAAGGATTTTTTCCTCCCACCACTAGGTCTGCGTGCTGTTTGCTCCATTTGGTCTATGACATTTGGATGATCATCTTCATCAATTGATAGACTCCTACCTTCAGGAGCACTGTCTCCCTCCCCCACATTAGTAAGTTTAAAGCCCTCCTGATGAGGTTTCTGAGTTTTTTGGCAAAAACATTCCTCCCAACTGTTGTGAGGTGCAGCCCATCGCTTGCCAGAAGTCCATCTTCAAGGGGACTTCCGGGGGCGGCGCGAACGGCAATGGCGGTCCCCTTTTACTTGTAAAGGGGAAGCTCCGCAGAAACGGGTCGTCCGCTACGGCGAAGCAGAGACCCTCGTTGGAAATCCACAGGCAGCGGTAGCCTGTGGCCGTGGGACTCGGCGGGCACCATTAGCGCCCCTGAAAACGCAAAGGGACCCCGCAAGGGGCTCCGGAGCGTGACGGGGCTGGCGCGGTGCTGTGAGTCGATCGCTCTTTCTGCGGGGTGAAGCCGCAAAGCTGCTGTTGGTGAGCGCTGACCCTTTTCCTGGGACTATTCGGCTTAAAAGAAAACAACTACCCGTGAGTAGGTGATTGAATCAGGACTAAAAATAACTTAATTTGGCATAGAAGCGGGAGACGCAACCAGGAAGTCCGTCTCTCGGCTTTGTTTAAAGATTAAAGCAACGACGTTTAATCAACTTATGCTTTTGAAATTGGGATTTTAAAAGAATTAAATCTATACATCAAGCAGAAGACCCCACCTCAATTTATTTGGGGTGGAGAAGGGAAAATTGACTTTTACCTCTTCGCTTTTGGATTTATAAAACAACTGAACTCCCGGTTATCGGGCTGTCAACTTTGGAACTAGAAGGCTGTTTGGAACTGTTATATTGTATCTTGCACCTTTCTTTGGAGACATTGTAATTTTTTATGAGCAACTCTGTGAAAATTTAAAGGATTCTAAAGGACTCTGAAGGTCCTCTGGTGACTGGCTACTGTTAACTTTTCGGGGACACTTTGTGATTTTGGGGAAAACTTTACAAACTGCGACATCTTTAAACATAGTGTCCCTCTAGTGGTGCATTGAAGTTTGACAACATACTGGGGGAATTTTCCATCTGTGGACTTGGAGATTTCCATGGGAAAAGCAGACTGTGGGACTGACCTTGACACATAGACAAGAAGTGGGATGAGTGGGAAGACAAGATCAGCTAAAGCCAAAACACAGCAGACTACTATAACTTCACAGCTACGCAGATCATCTGTTCCCACGATTTCTGTGACACAAGAGGAAGACCTAGATCAAACTAGGCCTGAAGGAATGGCCTCAGGAGGGGACTTCACTTCAGTGTTAAATAAAAATTTTGAAAAATTGGAGGGTCTGAGTAAGCAAGTGACTGACCAGTCAACTAAAATTGACCAAAATACTGCTAGCATCAACAATCTGACCCAGCAAGTCAGTTTAAATGTGCAATCCATTGGGAAATTATTGGAAGACACTACTTTAAATTGTAAAACAGCTGAGGAGGCCAAGCAGAAAGTTGAGGAAGTCCAAGAAGAAATTAAACCTATGCGTAAACAGATAGGGGAACATCAGGCACTTCTGTCTATGATAGAATTAAAAAATAAAGAAAATAACTTGAGAATAAGGTCAGTACCAGAACTTGATAAAGAGGACTTAATTAATTATTTGACAAAGGAATTTGCAGAATTCTGGTCTCTGGAAGAGGAGAAAGATTTTAAAATTGTAAGTGCATTCAGATTGGGAAAGGGAGGGAGGAAGATTAAGTCGAGAGACTGTCTGATCTCCCTCAGAACGAAGGAAGAAAGAGACAAGATTCTGAGTGCGCACTTTAAGAAGCCTTTAGAGATCAAAGACTCAAGGGTGGAAATTTACAAGGATATTCCGAAACATCTACTAGACCTTAGATCTAACTACGGAGATCTGGTCACACTACTGAGAAGTAACAGAATTATCTTCAGATGGGAATTCCCCCAGGGGATGTCCTTTACCTTTAAAGGGAAAAAAGTTAAAATTAAATCTGTGGAGGACAAGGAAAAATTCTTGAAGGATTACGGAGAAGACCTTCAGAAAGGGGTCGTAGAAGAAATAAGAGACTTAGGACCTGGACTGTTAAGTTTAGTACCTACACCTTGGGGGTTGAAAGAGCCTGACAAAGAGATACCACAGTCAAAGGAGGAAAAACTCTTGGGAGCAGTAGGAGGAAAATAGAACTACTTCAACATGTCCCTGCAACTACTAAGTTGGAACATTCATGGTTTGAATTCCCCTGAAAAGAGGAGAAAAATCTTTCATTTATTAAAAAAGGAACAATTGGACATAATTTGTTTGCAGGAAACACATGTGATTAGGCTTCACAGGAAAGTTTTAATTAATAAAAAACTAGGCCAAGAATTTATTTCATCAGACAAAGTAAAGAAGAGAGGAGTGGTTATCTATGCAAAAGAAAGCCTATCACCAAAATTTCTTTTTAAAGATGAGCAGGGAAGAATTTTGGCAATTGAAATTCAAACCCAAGGAGAAAAATTTTTGATTCTAGGAATTTATGCACCAAATGAGGGGAAATCGGAATTTTACAAGAAGTTGCATGAGACAATGTTGGACTTTATGGATTATAATAACATCATTATGATGGGAGACATGAATGGAGTGGTATCTACGAACATGGATAAAGCACGAAGACAGACTGTAACGAAAGAGGGCAGACTACCGAAAACTTTTTTTGAACTGACTGACAATATGGACTTGATTGACATTTGGAGAACCAAAAACCCCCTAGGTAGAGAAGGGACTTTTTTTCTGAAGCCAAAATGACATGGACTAGAATTGACCAAATATGGATAACTAGAGGACTGGCACCTAAGATAAAAAAGGTGGAAATCTGCCCAAAAACCTGCTCCGACCATAATGCTGTAAGGATGGAAATGAAACTAACACCTATCGGTTCCTTCAGATGGAAGATGAATGACACCTTGCTAAGAGATCAAGAGATTGTAAGGAAGGCCCAAAAGACCTTGAGAGACTACTTTGAGGTAAATCTGAAAACTACGGTGGAAAAAAGAGTAATCTGGGACGCAAGTAAAGCGGTCATGAGAGGGTTCTTGATTCAACAGAATGTAATAAAAAAGAGATCTCAAAATGAGAAAAAAGAAAAAATTTTGGAGAAAATAAAAGAAGGAGAGAAGAAGTTAAGATCAAAACCAAACTCAAAAGAGATTTTAAGAGAAATTAAGTTATATCAGGTACAATATATGAAATTGATTAATCAGGAAGTAGAGTGGAAAATTAAACAAATGAGACAAAAGACTTTTGAGTCAGCTAATAAATGTGGAAAACTATTAGCGTGGCAGTTGAAAAAAAGACAGAAGTTAAATACGATTACAAATCTTGAGATTGAAGGGAAAAATATACAGAACCCGGTGGAGATTAGAAAGCGCTTCCAGAGATATTTTAAACAACTCTACACGCAAGGGCCACAGAAAGAGACTGATATAGATCAATTTTTAAGAACCAATGGACTACAAAAAATATCTCAAGAAAATAAGATAACATTAAACTATAAAATTACAGAACTTGAGATTGAAGGTGCCATTCAGAATATGCAACTGGGCAAGTCTCCAGGGCCGGGCGGGCTAACCTCCAAGTATTATAGGATCCTGAAAGACTACTTAATTCAACCACTTAAGGAGGTTTGCAATGAGATTATGGAGGGGAAGAAGGCGCCGGAGTCGTGGAAGGAAGCATACATCACACTGATACCGAAGACAGAATCTGAAAAGACACAACTAAAGAACTACCGTCCCATCTCCCTTTTAAATGTGGATTATAAAATTTTTGCATATATTTTAGCTAATAGACTTAAAAAAGTGTTAGCTGAAGTAATACATAAGGATCAGGCAGGCTTTCTCCCAGGCAGACATTTATCTGACAATACAAGGAATATAATTGATATTTTGGAACTGTTGCAAACGAATATTAATACAAAAGCAGCATTAATTTTTATTGATGCGGAGAAGGCCTTTGATAATATTTCTTGGAACTTTATGAAGAAAAATCTTAAAGGGATGGGAGTGGGACAGGGGTTCGAAAATGGTATAGAAGCAATTTATTCAGAACAAAAAGCAAAATTGATAGTAAACAATGTGGTGACAGAAGAATTTAAGATAGAAAAAGGAACACGTCAGGGCTGCCCTATCTCTCCATTATTATTTATTTCGGTCCTGGAGGTGCTCTTGAACATGATCAGAAGGGACCGGTCTATTAAAGGAATTCAGGTCGGAGCTAAACAATATAAATTGAAAGCTTTTGCAGATGACCTGGTTTTGACAGTACAGGAGCCAGAATCTAGTACGAAAAGAGTTTTAGAATTGATTAAAGAATTTGGTCATGTGGCAGGATTTAGATTAAATAAGTTAAAAACTAAAGTATTAGAGAAGAATTTAACATCAGTGGAAAAGGAAAGGTTTCAGAATGAAACAGGTTTAACTGTGGTTAAGAAAGTGAAATACCTAGGGATTAATATGACTGCGAAAAATTTGAATCTATTTAAAGACAATTATGAGAAATGTTGGTTAGAAGTTAAAAAAGATTTAGAAATTTGGTCTAATTTGAAGCTTTCCTTGTTGGGTCGAATTGCAGCTATAAAGATGAATGTTTTGCCAAAAATGTTATTTTTGTTTCAATCATTGCAAATTTTGGACAAGATGGATTGTTTCAAGAAGTGGCAGAGAGATATTTCTAGATTTGTCTGGCAGGGCAAGAAGCCCAGAATAAAGTTTAAAATATTAACTGATGTAAAGGAAAGAGGTGGATTTGCCCTGCCAGACCTTAAATTGTACTATGAATCAGCGGCTTTCTGCTGGTTGAAAGACTGGCTGCTTCTTGAGAACACAGACATTTTGGATTTAGAAGGTTTTAATAATGTTTTTGGGTGGCATACATATTTGTGGTACGACAAGGTTAAAGCACATAAAGCATTTAAAAACCATATTGTCAGGAAAGCATTGTTCAATGTCTGGATAAGATATAAAGACTTGTTGGAAAATAAAACCCCAAGGTGGCTGTCGCCAATGGAAGCTAAGGCTCAGAAAAAGCTCAATATGGAGGCCAAATGGCCAAAATATTGGGAAATTTTGGAGCAAGAAGGTGACAAATTGAAATTGCAGAGTTTTGAGAAATTAAAAGATAAAGTGCGAGACTGGCTTCATTATTATCAAATAAGAGAGGCCTATAATTTGGATTAAAAAAAATTGGCTTCCAGGTGGAGAAATCAAAATTGGAAATAGAATTACTAGAACCAAAAACCAAGATACTGTCAATAATGTATAACTTGCTGTTAAAATGGAATACACAGGATGAAACGGTCAAATCAGCTATGATTAAATGGGTGCAGGACATAGGTCATAACATAATGTTTGCTGACTGGGAGCAGTTGTGGACCACCAGTATGAAGTTTACGGCATGTAATGCCTTAAAGGAGAATATTATGAAAATGATTTACAGGTGGTTCATGACCCCAGTTAAGCTTGCAAAAATTTATCACCTGCCGGACAGCAAGTGTTGGAAATGTAAAGAAGCTGAGGGAACATTCTTTCATCTTTGGTGGACGTGCCCAAGGGTTAAGGCTTACTGGGAAATGATCTATAATGAACTGAAGAAGGTATTTAAATTTACCTTTCCTAAGAAACCAGAGGCCTTCCTTTTGGGCATAGTCGGCCAATTGGTGTCAAAGAAAGACAGAACATTTTTTATGTACGCAACAACAGCAGCAAGAATACTTCTCGCTAAATAGTGGAAGACACAAGATTTGCCCACCGTGGAAGAATGGCAGATGCAAGTGATTGACTATATGGAGATGGCAGAAATGACCGACAGAATCCGAGACCTGGGAGAAGAGTTGATGGAAGAGGACTGGAAAAAGTTCAAGGATTATCTACAGAAATATTGTAAAATGTTTGAATGTTAAAATGATGTGGGATGTGAAGGTAACATGGCATTTGGGATATGGTTAAAAGAGGTATGAAAAAAGAATCTTAAAAAAGAGAAGGGGGGTATGACTAGAATAACATTATGTCAAAGTATATAAGGTGGAGTAAAGGACCAAGATAAGGGAAATTAGAGACATAATAAGTGGGAATATATAATTATAAATGAGGTTTGAAAGAGGGTTAGAATTTGCTGAATTTGACGGAATAAAGAGGAATAAAAAAAAGGGAGATGTGAGGAGGTCAGGAAAGAGGGATATAGAACCTTGAAACTTAAAAGTGGATTCTTTGTCTTTTTCTTTTCTTTATTAAGTGTGTATTTTCTGTTTTTTGTTTTGATATATGTGTTTGTTTGATTTTTATGTTTTCTAAAATCCCAATAAACATTTATTTAAAAAAAAAGAAGTCCATCTTCAAGAAACTGCAGTCCGTGATCTAAGAATCCAAACCCTTCCCGTTTACACCATTTGCAAAGCCAGCTGTTCACTTCCACTATTTTTCCCTCTCTCCCTGGGCCACGTCGTTCAACTGGGAGGACAGATGAGATGACAATTTGTGCATTTAATTGCTTCAATTTCCTGCCCACAGCCTCGTAGTCTCTTTTGATCTTCTGGAGGCTATTGCTTGCAGTGTCATTGGTTCCCACATGAACCAAGAGGAAGGGGTATTTGTCAGTAGGTTTTATAATTCCTTGCAGTCGTTCAGTTACATCTTGGATCTTAGCCCCGGGGAGGCAGCACACTTCCCGAGACATCTTGTCAGGCCCACAGATCACTGTTTCTGTTCCCCTCAGTAGGGAATCCCCTATCACCACTACACGCCTCCTCTTAGGTTTGGTCGGGGTTCTTCCATGAGCTGTCCGTTCCACGGTCGCCTGCACATTCCCTGAGGACTGCCTTTGCTGCTCGTCTTCATATACCTGATCGACTGTAATGAGGGAGAGATCCTCAAATGGAGTCTGCTCTTCGTCTTCCATGCTAGGGAAGAGGACCTCAAAGCGATTGTGTATTTCTAAACAATCAGAGTGAACCCTGGGCCTCCTACTTCTTTGAGTCACATTTCTCCATATATCTGGCTCCTGTGTTGGTGAACTAGCCTCCTTCTCAGGGGAGTCCCCTGTCTCCTCTTTGGTGGAGACGGTGTGCTCTGTTGCTTCCAAGAAGAGCTGCTTGGTGTGCTCTGTTGCTTCCAAGAAGAGCTGCAGCTCTCTAATTCTTTGGAGCGTAGCTACACGTTCCTCCAGTTGCTGGACTTTGTCTTCTAAGAGGGCAATCAACATGCAATTGCTGCAGGTAAAGCTGCCTGCAACCTTTGGCAAGATGGCAAACATTGCGCAGGAACCGCAGGCGACTGCAGCTGTTCCCTCACCCTCCATCTTGAGAACGTGTCGTTGGGGGTGGCTACAGCGGTCCTCCATCATATAAAGCGTGAAGACAGGACAAATAACTCCCCCCCAACAAAAAAACCAAAAAAAACAACAACCCTAGGTCTCCCCCAAAAAACGTTTGAGACTAGCTCCCCTAAATCAAAAGATGGATCAAACTGCACGCACCGCTAGGCGCGTGCCGCTGCCCTGCAAGCTCTGATAAGCTCCTCCCACAGCTAATCACCTGCCTCAACAGAAACCCTGCCCCCTCTGACCTTTGCACAGGGAGAGCAGCTAATCAGCCACAAAGAAACACACAAGAAAACCCTTTTTGCTCCTTCTTCAGCTGCTGCCCTGCAAGCTCGGATCTCACTTCCGAGATCAGCTTTTCTGCTAATCTCACTTCCATTTCCCTCAGATCTCATTTTGTTATTGGGTGGTCGTCATCTTGAAGGGGTGTTGCGGTCTCAGCACTATATGCCATCTCCCTGGTTGGTGTCATCTCAATCTCCCTAATGGTTTTGGTTTGGGGTCTGCTTGGTGTCCTATTGGAGTAGGGCGTGTTGTGGTTAGGAGTTGTGGTGGTGGTTCCTGGGTGTTGTTGGGTTGCTGAGCTGAACAGGTGTTGTTGACTGGTGGCTTTTACAGAGCGTTCAGATTAGGTGGCCATTTGTGTTGCGTCTAGGCTGTGTTTTAAGAACTTCTTTGGAATTCCTGTAGTCGCTTCAGCAGTGCCGCCAGAGCAGGGGGGGACAGGTAAGCTGACAGGTAGGTAGACGAACAAACAGACAGTTCACATAAAGGGGGGGGTTAGCAGGCAGAGATGCGAGAGACCAGAGGGGTGGGGCCAGGGGAAGTGTGTGTTTAGGGGGTAATTAGGTATTTGTGGGTGCACCCATGTGTACATGCCTGCGCACTCATATACACAAAAGGGGTACTGGGGTCCAATTAAGGTGGAAGGTGGGGTTAGGAATGTGTTCAGGAACAGAACCAGACAAAACAGAATATAGGCAAAGGGTGGAGGGAAAAGAGGAAGAAGAAGGAAAAAAAGAAAAAGAAAAAAGGGGGAGAAAGGGGGAGAAGGTAGGAGGAAGGGGAAAGTAGAGTAAGATAAAAGGGAGAAAAAGACAGAAAGGGAGAAAGAAGGAGAGAAAGTAGTGTAATAACCGTGGTAACAGATTGCAGTGATAGTTTTAGCTATAGTATAAGAGGGGCAAAGTATAATACAGTGGTATGTGTGTATGAGTGTATGTATGTGCTTTCTTTAAAGAGAGAGGGGGAAAGGGGGAGGGGGATGGAGAGAGGGAAAGAGAAAGGGGGATGGAGAAAGAGAGAAGGAAGAGGAGAGATGGGAAGAAGAAGAAAAGGGGTGGGGGAGGGAGAGGGAACTGTAGCAGTGGCAGCGGTATGGGGAAAGGTTTTGTTTTAAAGGAGGGGGTGGTGGGAGAAAGGGCTCCCCCCTCAAAAACAGACTGACAAACAGGCTAAAAAGGGGGCCCGGTTTTAAAAAACAAAAAGGATAAAAAACAAAAAATGAGGATGAAAAGTAAAAAGTGAGATGAAAGGAAAAAATAAGGGGAAATGGTAAATAAAAAGGAGTTGCGTGTCTGGGGTGGAGTGGCCTGTGCTCTCTTCTGGGCACTGCCATTTTAATTTTTGAAAGAAAGGTTTGAAGTAGAAATAAAGATAAAATTTATTATATAATTTTTTATTATATTGACCTCGGAGCTCTGGATGGCTGGGTGCACTTGGTCCCGGCTCGGTCAAGGTCACAGGGGGGGCTGCGGTTTGCTCCGGGTGCCCCCCCCGTTCCTCTCCAGTATCGGTGCTGGCAGCGGCAGTTCCAGCAGCCCAGGAGCCGATGAACAGGTATTTGGCACCTGTTACCGTATTTTTCGTTCTATAGGGCGCACCGGCCCATAGGACGCACCTCGTTTTTTGGGGGGAATGAATAAAAAAAAATTATTTTCCCCCCCAGCCGCGGCTGCCGCCCCAAGCCTTGCGCACACCTGCCCGAAGCACGGGGCGCCCTCCGGAGGGCTCCGCATGCTTCGGGGTGCAGGCTGCCGCCCCAAGCCTCACGTGCTCGGCGGGACCTCCCGCCGGGCGCGCAAGGCTTGCAGACACTCGCCCAGAGCACGGGGAGTCCTCCGGAGGGCTCCCCATGCTTCGGGTGACATGCTGCCGCCCCAAGCCTCACGTGCTCGGCGGGACCTCCCGCCGGGCGCGCAAGGCTTGCAGACACTCGCGCGAAGCACGGAGAGCCCTCCGGGGGGCTCCCCGTGCTTCGGGTGACAGGCTGCCGCCCCAAGCCTCGCGCGCCCATCGGGACCTCCCGCTGGGCGCGCAAGGCTTGCAGCCTGTCGCCCAAAGCAGGGAGAGCCCTCCGGAGGGCTCCCCGTGCTTCGGGCGACAGGCTGCCGCCCCAAGCCTCACGTGCTCGGCGGGACCTCCCGCCGGGCGCGCAAGGCTTGCAGACACTCGCCCAGAGCACGGGGAGTCCTCCGGAGGGCTCCCCATGCTTCGGGTGACATGCTGCCGCCCCAAGCCTCACGTGCTCGGCGGGACCTCCCGCCGGGCGCGCAAGGCTTGCAGACACTCGCGCGAAGCACGGAGAGCCCTCCGGGGGGCTCCCCGTGCTTCGGGTGACAGGCTGCCGCCCCAAGCCTCGCGCGCCCATCGGTACCTCCCGCTGGGCGCGCAAGGCTTGCAGCCTGTCGCCCGAAGCAGGGAGAGCCCTCCGGAGGGCTCCCCGTGCTTCGGGCGACAGGCTGCCGCCCCAAGCCTCGCTCGCCCGTCGGGACCTCCCGCTGGGCGCGCGAGGCTTGCAGCCTGTCGCCCGAAGCACGGAGAGCCCTCCGGAGGGCTCCCCGTGCTTCGGGCGACAGGCTGCCGCCCCAAGCCTCGCTCGCCCGCCGGGACCTCCCGCCGGGCGCGCAAGGCTTGCAGACACTCGCCCGAAGCACGGGGAGCCCTCCGGAGGGCTCCCCGTGCTTCGGGCGACAGGCTGCCGCCCCAAGCCTCGCGTGCCCGTCGGGACCTCCCGCCGGGCGCGCAAGGCTTGCAGACACTCGCCCGAAGCACGGGGACTTGCTGCCCGCAAGCCTTGTGAGCCTGCGGGAACTCCCGCCGGGCTTGCAAGGCTTGCGGATAGCTTCCTGAAGCCTGGAGAGCGAGAGGGGTCGGTGCGCACCGATGCCTCTCGCTCTCCAGGCTTCAGCGAAAGCCTGCATTCGCACCATAGGACGCACACACATTTCCCCTTCATTTTTGGAGGGGAAAAAGTGCGTCCTATGGTGCGAAAAATACGGTAAATTGGTGAGAATGTGTAGGATGAGTAGTAAGACATGTTGGAAATGTAAAGATAAGGTTGGAGATTTTTACCACATGTGGTGGACATGTGAGAAAATCAAACAGTTTTCAGAACTGATTTATAACAAATTGAAAAAGATGTTCAAATATACTTTCCCTAAAAGCTGGAAGCCTTTTTGCTAGGCTTGATGGGAGAGGAAATAGAAAAAGCAGATCAGAGGTTATTTATGTATGCTACGACTGCTGCTAGAACTTTGTACCAGATTTGCCAACAGTGGAGGAGTGGCAGACGAAGATGGTGGATTATGCAGAACTAGCAAAACTGACCTGCAGGATCCGAAACCAGGAGGAAACAAAATTCCAAAGAGAGTGGAGTAAATTTATGGATTATATAAATAATAACTGTAGAAATTTGAAGACTCTAGCAGGACTGAAATAAACCTTACGATGTAGACTGGACTGGATATAATAAGAAACTGTGGAAAGGTGACTGAAGTAAGAAAACCTGTTGAAGGGAGGGAATGAAGTTAATGCTTGGCAGTGTGTTGGGAAAGAATGTGGGTAAATGATTGCTAAATATTATTGTACTTTGTTTGTTTGTATTAAATGAAAAATCAATAAAAAGCATTTTTTTAAAAAACATATTGTTTGGTTTTCAGAGGCAAAATCCCTTTGTGGGGAAGAGAAGAGACCACAATGTTGTCCCCCCCCCCCAAAGCTCTAACCTCTTTGTCCTGGAGGGCAGGGGGAGAAGTTGGAATTAGCTTCCCAATAAAGCCAGAAAGCTTGAGCCTCGAGTTCGCTGACCCTTCCCTGAGTTGGGCAACACATTTGAAAGTTCCATTTGGGGGAGCCTGCAGTTCTAGGATTGTCACATTCAAACTATTCACGTCTGCAATTTGCAGTCAATTATTGTCTGCTTATTATAGTATTTGAACACAAGCATTTCCTAGAAAGAAATTATAAAAGAAGCAATTTCCTAGGGAATTGTACAACATATGTTTCGCTTTTTGTGTGCGGCAGCTGTGATCCCCCCTCCCCCCAATTCTCTGTGGCTATTAATTCATTTGGCTGCTGTCAACATCTTGCACAGAGTGTTTTTGGCATGTCCCTTCCTTGTGTGTTAACACTTCACATGACTGCATGTGAAATGCAATGTAGAAGCAAGACACTCATTGTTACCAAAAAAACCCTCAGTTCAGTTGGAACTCTGCATATGCCCTGGAAAAAAAGTCTATTTTTGCTTGGTTTTGAGCAATGTGTATAGTACTATGGCCAAGAAATCAGAGAAAACCAACACTGATTGGTTTTCTCTGTGGTGGCTGCTGTACAAGAAACAGCCTTGGAACTCTTGCTATATCTAATAAAAATACATATCTGTATAGTGGTACCTCGGGTTACAGACGCTTCAGGTTACAGACGCCGCTAACCCAGAAATAGTACCTTGGGTTAAGAACTTTGCTTCAGGATGAGAACAGAAATCGTGCGACGGTGGCACAGCGGCAGCGGGAGGCCCCATTAGTTAAAGTGATACCTCAGGTTAAGAACAGTTTCAGGTTAAGAACAGACCTCCGGAACGAATTCAGTTTTTAACCCGAGGTACCACTGTACTTAGCTAGTAATTAATTGCAGAAAAGAAACAGAGAGACTTCCTCCAGTGCATATTTTCCACTGATTTTTGGATTAAGTCTAAATTTACATTTACGGGAAAACATTTCCACCTTCCCCTACAATACCCAAGTTACCTGGCTGGGAGTTACCGTATTTTTTAAAACAATTTTAATTAAAAGTTTTCAACATAAGGGACTTCCGGGTTAGCGCCATCGGCTAATGGCGGATTCCCTCCGAGTTCCGGAGGGAATCGGCTCCATAGGAGTTGGGTCTTGCCACGGCGGCGACGCGGGGACCCTCAGAAATCACAGGCGGTGAAGCCTGTGAACCTGGTGACTCGGCGGGCACCATTAGCACCCCCCCGACCCGCGAAGGAGCCTTTTTAAAGGCTACGGAACGGGGGACGGGGTGAGTGGCGCGGTGCTGAGAGTCGACTGCTTCTCCTGCGGAGTGAAGCCACGCTGCCATGGCCGGAGAGCGCTGACTTTTTCTTGTGAATTGGACCTCAAAACAACAACCCGTGAGTAGTACGGAATTTGGATTTGAAAAGAAAATCTTTTTTGAATTAGGCACGATCGGGGAAGGCGTAAACAGGAAGCCCGTCTCCCCGTCCTGTAAACAACTTAAAACAAGGACCTGCTAACTAAGGTCGTGAGAATTCTTTCTCTTTTATTGGGCAAAAGACACTAATTTCATGATTTGGCACTACAAGTAATTGTACTGGAGGATAAGAGCTAATTTTGAGCTGAGGTACCACCCCCCCCCCAGACTCGGGAATGATCCGCGAGAAAGCCTGTTGGAAAGGTACTGAAGAATTTGACAGCTGTCAAACTAGCTGTCAAGACGGAAAAAGGGAACTTTGTTTCTACTGCTTCTGCTGGCTATATCTGTGACAATTTGATTATACTTTGTTGAAAATAAGGAAGAACTGATACAAACTAATTTGGCTTTTGGATTTGAACTGGAAGGAATACTAAGTAACCAAAATCCCTCTAGAGGGGGTTTTGGGACATTACAAGAATGGCTGAAGGAGGGGAAATTCAAGCTAAGTTGGACAGAGTCTTTGTTCTCTTGGGAAAGTTACAAGGCCAAGTTGATGTTTTGGCTACAAATGTTGCAACTCTGGACTTAACAGTAAACAAATACATTGAATTTGATAAGGATTTGACTCAGGAAGCTTATGCAGCTGGCCAAGAAGAGAAACTTGAGAGATTTGAGAGTGAGGGGAAAGACGTATATGTTGTTCCTGAGGAAAAGGAAGGAGGAGCTGCAATGTTGTCAAAGATAAAGGAAGGCCAGAGGCCTGACATGATGGCTACAAAGGAAAATAAGAACTTGATGAAGAAAATCTGGTTTGAATCGGAAACTGAAAAATGGAGGGATCTCCTTATGTGGAGATCTGAAGACCTAAGGATTACAAATCTGATTAAGGTGGAAGGTGGAGCTTTGGGGACATTTGGACTTGAAAGGATTAAGAAACAAGATTCAGGCTCCACTTTTAAGTATGGAGGTCTGGCTGGAAGAAACATGGACCCTATTGGACTAGAGCTTCTCCGAGATTTGGTGCTTAATACCAAGGACTATCAAAAAAACCGGCAGAGAGGAATTGAGAGAGAATTAAGAGCCTCGGACGTGAGGTCTCCAGGCTGATAGTAGATGGACTGATGGACGTTTGTTGGGGATTGAAACCGGGAAAGGGGGGGTGGAGTTTGGGAATCCAAAGGGTGTATAATCTAACTTGTTCTGTTTTTATTTTCTTTGGATATTTGTATGAAAATTGGGGAAATCGTGGAAGGGAATTTAGGCCGACTTTAGAAAAAGGTTTAAAGAATAAGCAATGATGTATAAATATGAAGTCTATAAGGCAAAATTGGTTTTTTTTAAAGAAGAACTAAATATAAAAAGGTTTAAAAATAGGGATAAGAACTTGTTGAACCAACAATCTGACCTGGAATACAAGAGGGAGAGGTGTGGGGAAGTCAGGGAAATATGTTATAGAAAATAAGGATTGTGGGACTTCCGGTCGGCGCCAGCGATTAATGGCGGGTTCCCTCTGAGCTCCAGAGGGAACCGGCTCCGTGAAGCTTGGGTCTGGCCGCTGCGGTGAAGCGGAGACCCGAAGAAATCACAGGCGGTGAAGCCTGTGAACTTGGAGACTCGGCGGGCTCCATTTGCGCCCCCCCCCGACTGCAAAGGAGCCTTTTTAAAGGCTTCTGAACGGAGCGGGGGTGAGCGGCGCGGAGCTGAGAGTCGTCTACCCTCTTCACAGGGTGAAGCCGCAAGCCATTGTCGGAGAGCGCTGATTTCTTTCTGGACAATTGGGACTGAAAGCAACTACCCGTGAGTAGGAGCAAGAAGCTTAAATTTTAAAAACGATCTAAATTGGGTACCGAAACGGGAGAAGTATAAACAGGAAGTCTGCTTCTCCCGGCTTGTAGATAGAGCAAAGCAAAGAGATTGTAAAGCAGTAACTTTGAAAGACGCTTTTTTAAAGACCTTAAATCCACCACCAAAAAAGAAGTATCCCCCTCCTCTTGGCAGGGGTGGAGGGGAGAGTTTTGAGCATTAATTTCCTGCAAGGACAGTGAGAAGTAAAGTTTTATCTGCTGCCTCTAAAATCTGGGAACGGACTGCGTTTGACAGCTGTCAAAGTGTTAAGGGCAAAGAATATTGATACAAAGAATATTGATACGACTGCTTTCAGAATGGATTTGGACTTAAAAGTAACTTTTGATTGAAATTGTGTATATCTAGAGAACAAAGGGGAGCTACTAGGACTTTATTTGTTGCAACTGAAATTGGAAGTGTGTCCCCCTAGAGGAGATTATTTTGTAGCAAGCACCAAGCTACTAAACAACTGAGCCTGGAAAATTCCTTTCCAAAACAAAGTGACTAGGCGTGAGACTGACCTTGGACTGTTTATGGGAGTGCTATGGCAGATGAGAAGGGCAAGATAGAAGAGACGGAAGAAAAGACGCTCAGGTCTGGTAAACAATACAAAATAGATATCGCTCAGCAGAGAAGGGCCTCAACATCCGGAGCAGTAAGTTCAGTAGGAGCTGCGGCTTCACAACTAAAGCCAAAGGCTATGTCATCACAAGATCCATTGGCTCAGGCACTTAGTAAAATTAATGCATCTCTGGAAAATCTAGCCAAACAGGTTGCAGAGACAAATAAACAAGTAGCTGAGGCCTCAGCAAAAATTGATTTGAACACTACAAGTATAATTGAACTGGGAAAGAAGGTGAACTCTAATACACAGTCTATTGATAAGTTATTGGAGGAATCGGCCTCGACTCGGAAATTAGCTGAGGAAGTGAAGGAGATTGCAACTGCTGTCCAGGAGAAGATACAACCGGTATACAAGAAACTTGAGGACCATGACTTGACCTTGTCTATGATCGAATTGCAAGGGAAAGAGAGGAACTTAAGACTCAGGGCAGTACCGGAAAAGGAGAAGGACAATTTGGTGGACTATCTTACAAAGGAATTTACAGACTTCTGGCAAAAAGACCTGGGGAAGGAAGAATTCAAGATAGTGAGTGCATTTAGGATTGGCAGAAGACAAAGAAAGAACAGAGCAAGGGACTGTCTGATCACTTTAAGAACAAAAGAAGAAAGAGATAAAATTTTGAATCTACAGTATCAAAGAACCCTGGAGATTTTCAGGGACATACCTAAACTTATACTGGATGTTAGGGCCCACTACAGAGATCTTGTGGGCCTATTGAAAAGAAATAGAATTCTCTTTAGATGGGAATTCCCCCAAGGCCTATCTTTCAAATTTAAAGGAAGGAAAATAAGAATAAGGACAGTGGATGATAAAGACAAATTTTTGAACGACCACGAGGAGGATCTACAGAAGGGGGTGGAAGCTGGAGAGGAGCCAACCGCATCAGAAGGAATTGGAGACATAGCAAACTTATCATTTGGACTTCCTGAACCGGGGAAAGATACACCACCGACAGAAGAAGAACAACAACTTGGTGCAGTTGGTGGGAGGAGCAAGTGACTCACTATGGCTCTGCAACTTCTAAGTTGGAATTGTAATGGACTTAATTCCCCTCGAAAGAGAAAAAGTGTTTTTCACATATTAAGAAAAGAACAATTGGATTTGATCTGTCTACAGGAAACACATGTAATGAGGCTACACAGGAAGATGCTTATTAATAAGAGATTGGGACAAGAATTTATTTCATCTGATAAGGTCAAAAAAAGAGGAGTTGTGATATATGCAAAGGAGAAACTTTCACCGAAACAAATTTTTAAGGATGAACAAGGAAGATATTTGGCTATTGAAATTCAACTTCAAGGAGAGAAATTTCTGATTGTAGGGGTGTATGCACCGAACGAGGGGAAATCTGAATTTTTTAAGAAGCTGCATGAAGTTCTTCTGGACTATATGGACTATAATATAATCTTAATGGGAGATATGAATGGAGTTGTTTCTACAAATATGGACAAGGCACAAAGACAGGTAATCACCAAAGATGGTAAATTACCAAAGACTTTTTTTGAATTGACTGACAATATGGACCTGATTGACATCTGGAGAACTAAGAACCCCCTAGGGAGAGAGGGAACTTTCTTCTCTGAAGCTAAAATGACCTGGACTAGAATTGACCAAATTTGGAATACTAGAGGAATGGCACCAAAGATAAAAAAAAGTGGAAATCTGCCCTAAGACTTGCTCAGACCATAATGCAGTAAAGATGGAGATGAAGCAAATGACACCCGGCTCCTTTAGATGGAGGATGAATGACACTCTATTGAGAGATGAAGAAGTATATAAAAAGGCCTAAAAAACCTTGAGAGATTATTTTGAAATAAATATGACTACTAATGTTGAAAAAAGAGTAATCTGGGATGCCAGTAAAGCCGTGATGAGAGGGTTCCTGATTCAACAGAATGCAATAAAGAAGAGAAGCCGAAATGAGAAAAAGGATAAAATTCTGGAGAAAATAAAAGAAGGAGAGAGAAAACTGAG
This sequence comes from Podarcis raffonei, assembly GCF_027172205.1. Classification (NCBI taxonomy): domain Eukaryota; kingdom Metazoa; phylum Chordata; class Lepidosauria; order Squamata; family Lacertidae; genus Podarcis; species Podarcis raffonei. Next base: position 60,229,250 of record NC_070613.1, on the reverse strand, counting down.
AGTAAAGCCAAAGTCACAGGAGATCTTGAAAGAAATAAAGTTACTTCAGGTACAATACATGGAATTGATGAACCAGGAAATAGAATGGAAAATTAAACAAATGAGACAGAAGACATTTGAATCAGCAAACAAATGTGGGAAACTACTAGCTTGGCAACTGAAAAAAAGACAAAAATTAAATACAATTACAAATCTGGAAGTAGAAGGGAAAGATATACATAACCCAATTGAGATTAGAAACTGCTTCCAGAAGTATTTTAAACAACTATATGCACAAGGGCCACAGAACGAAATGGACATAGATCGATTCTTGAAGATAAATGGATTACAAAAAATCTCACAAGAAAGTAAACTTATGTTGAACTGTAAAATATCTGACCAGGAGATAGAAGGTGCCATTCAAAATATGCAAGTAGGCAAGTCTCCAGGACCGGATGGGTTGACTTCCAGCTATTACAGACTCTTGAAAGAGTGGCTATTGCAACCATTGAAGGAAGTCTGTAATGAAATCTTGGAGGGGAAAAGGGCACCGGAATCGTGGAAAGAGGCCTATATTACACTAATACCAAAAACAGAGACTGAAAAGACTCAATTTAGGAACTACCATCCCATATCCTTATTAAATGTGGATTACAAAATCTTTGCTGACATTTTGGCTAAGAGATTGAAAAAAGTACTGATTGAGGAGATTCATAAGGACCAAGCGGGCTTTCTTCCGGGTAGACATCTTTCTAATAACTTGAGGAATATAATTGACATTTTGGGAAAGCTAGAAGTGAACATAAATACTAAGGCAGTTTTGATATTTGTGGACACGGAGAAAGCCTTTGACAATATTTCTTGGAGTTTTATGAAAAAGAACCTGCAGGGTATGGGGGTAGGCCATGGTTTTGAGAATGGTATAGGTGCAATATATTCAGAACAAACGGCCAAATTAATTGTAAATAATGTGGTTACAGAACAATTTAAGATAGAAAAAGGGACACGACAGGGATGCCCAATTTCCCCACTGCTCTTTATATCGGTCCTGGAGGTTTTGCTGAATATGATTAGAAGGGACCGAATGGTTAAAGGCATACAGGTCGGAGCTAAACAGTTCAAATTGAGAGCATTTGCAGATGATCTAGTTTTGACATTACAGGAGCCAGAATCTAGTACCAAAAGAGTTTTAGAATTAATTCAAGAATTTGGTCAGGTTGCAGGGTTTAAATTGAACAAGTTAAAAACTAAGGTTCTTGAGAAAAACTTAACACCGATTGAAAGAGAGAAGTTTCAGAATGAAACAGGACTGACTGTGGTTAAGAAAGTGAAATACTTGGGGATTAATATGACAGCTAAAAATGGGAATTTGTTTAAAGATAATTATGAAAAATGTTGGGCTGAAGTGAAAAAAGATTTAGAAATTTGGTCAAATTTGAAGCTTTCCTTGTTGGGTCGAATTGCAGCTATAAAGATGAATGTATTGCCTAGAATGTTGTTTTTGTTTCAAACATTGCAGATTTTGGACAAAATGGACTGTTTCAAGAAGTGGCAGAAAGACATTTCTAAATTTGTCTGGCAGGGCAAGAAGCCTAGAATAAAATTTAAGATATTAACTGATGTAAAGGAAAGGGGTGGATTTGCCCTGACAGACTTTAAACTTTATTATGAGTCAGCAGCATTCTGCTGGTTGAAAGACTGGCTGCTTCTTGAGAATACAGACATTTTGGATCTTGAAGGCTTTAACAATGTATTTGGGTGGCATGCATATTTGTGGTACGACAAGGTTAAAGCACATAAAGCTTTCAAAAGCCATATTGTCAGGAGAGCATTGTTTAATGTTTGGATTAGATATAAGGATCTATTGGAAAATAAGACTCCAAGGTGGTTGTCACCAATGGAGGCTAAGGCTCAGAGAAAACTTAACATGGAGGCCAGATGGCCGAAGTATTGGGAAATTTTGGAACAAGAAGGGGACAGACTGAAATTGCAGAGTTTTGAGAAATTGAAAGATAAAGTGCGAGATTGGCTTCATTATTAACAGATAATGGAGGTTTACAATTCGGACAAGAAAGTTGGTTTCCAGGTGGAAAAATCTAAATTGGAAACAGAATTGTTAGAATCCAAAACTAAGACTTTGTCAAAAATGTATAATTTGCTGCTGAAATGGAATACCCAGGATGAGACGGTTAAATCTGTAATGATTAAATGGGCACAAGACGTTGGACATAATATTATGTTTGCTGACTGGGAACAGATGTGGACCACCGGGATTAAATTTACGGCATGTAATGCCTTAAGAGAGAATATTATGAAAATGATATACAGGTGGTACATGACCCCAGTCAAGCTTGCAAAAATCTATCATTTGCCCGACAATAAATGTTGGAAATGTAAGGAAAATGAAGGTACATTCTTTCACCTTTGGTGGACGTGCCCCAGGATTAAGGCTTTTTGGGAAATGATATATAATGAATTGAAAAAGGTATTTAAATATACCTTCTTGAAGAAACCAGAGGCCTTTCTCTTGGGCATGGCCGGCCAAGTGGTGCCAAAGAAGGACAGAACTTTTTTCATGTATGCTACAACAGCAGCAAGAATACTCATCGCAAAGTATTGGAAGACGCAAGATGGAAGAATGGCAGATGAAACTGATTGACTGTATGGGACTGGCAGAAATGATGAGCAGAATCCGTGACCAGGGAGAAGAGTCGGCAGAAGAAGATTGGAAAAAATTTAAGGACTATTTACAGAAATATTGTAAAATTAAGGAATGCTGGATGATGTTGGATTGAAATTGAGTGGTTTCTAGCTGTAATGATATAAAGGAATATGGATGGAAAAAAAGGGTTTGGATAGAAAATAAGGTGATATTATAAGCTGTAATGCTTTAATGTAAGGATTTGCTGAACAAAGAATTTAAAAGGGAATACAAGAAGGGGGGGTATGAGGAGGTCAGAGAAATATGTTATTGAAAAGATTGTATTTTGAACTATATGTGTTTTTTAAATTTTTTTGTTTGTTTTTTGTTTGTATAAAAAATTGAAAATCTTAATAAATATCCTTAAAAAAAGAAAGAAAAGAAAAGAAGGATTGTGAACTGTATGTGTTTTTAAACTTTTTTTGTTTTTTCTCTTTTTTGATTTTTTATTGTACTATGGTGGAAATTTTTAATAAATATCATTTAAAAAAAATAAAAATAAAAGTTTTCAACATAAAATACAATAAGGCAAACTAATCTAAAGCAGAGAAATAAGAAAAAAGTAAGGAGAAGAAATACAAGACCCTCAACTGCAATTATATCTTAACCTATATTCCACGTGCAGAAGAATGGACCCTCGCAGCTCTCACCTGGGAGTTTTGCCCTCTTCCACCAGCCTCCCTCCCTGGCTGGGGGATGCTCTCTGCCCTGCCCCTCACCCAGGGACCGGGAGCTCTGCTCAGCTAGAAACTACTTAGGATCCTTTGGCCATTATATGGCATGAAACTTGCATCGATAGGTTGGGTAGAGGCTTACTAAATGAAAAGTACTTGGCATTCCAGGCCCTGCCCATCCACTATTGTCCTTAAAGTCATCAGCGTTTTGGAAGGAATTGCAGTCCCTGCTTTGTTCAGTTCTTAGGGTAATCATTTGCCAGACTGCTCCAGGCCACTCTTCCTCAGCCTTCCTTCATCGTTTTCTGTTCTGGGAAAACTTTCTTTGGTGGATTCTGAGGAACACCAGGTGGTGTGCAAACTTATCTCAAGGGAAGCCTGTGGAGACTTGGCTGCTTCTGGTCCCACCTTTATCACATGCAGCTTGCACCCGCTTCATGTTTCCACGCAGCTCACCTGCTCACTGACTAGAAGAGCCATATGGATTGGCCACCAAAGAACTGGCTCAGCCTCCAGAGTCCACCACAAGCACTGGGACTCTAGCAGACCCTGAGACACACATACACACACATTCTTTTTTATATATATAAATATTTATTGGAATTTTCAAAAAATAAAGAAAAAACAAAAAAAAAACCATAAAATTTACATTTCTTACTGTCAATGACCAATTTCCTTGACTTCCCCACACCTCCCCTTCTTGTATTCCAGTTCCAATTTTTAGCTCAGCAAGATCTTGTCCCCAAACTTTACCTTATTTTCTCTGATTCATTTTAGTTAACCAATTTTAACTTATAAACCTCAATCTTTATACATCAGTACTTATTCTTAAAAATCTTTTTCTAAGGTCGGCCCCAATTCCCTTCCCCGAATTCCCCATTTTTATGTTAGTGGCAAAACAAAATTAAATGAAACAGAATATAATTGTACACCCTTTGGATTCCCAAAGCCCCACCACCCCCTTTCCCGGTTTCGAACCCCAACCAAAGTCCATCAGTCCATCTGCAGTCAGCCTGGCGACCTCACGTCCGAGGCTCTTAATTCTCTCTCAATTCCTCTCTGCCGGTTTTTTTGATAGTCCTTTATATTGAACTCCAAATCTCGAAGAAGCTCTGTCCCAGTAAGGTCCATGTTTCTTCCAGCCAGGCCTCCATATTTAAAAGTGGAGCCAAAATCTTGTTTCTTACTTCTCTTAAGTCCAAATGTCCCAAAAGCTCCAGTTTCCACTTTAGCCAGGTTTGTATTCCATAGGTCTTCAGATCTCCACATAGGGAGATCTCTCCATTCTCCATTCTTCAATTCAAACCAGATTTTCATCATCCTGATCTTATTTTCCTTTATATCCATCTTAACCGGCCTCTGGCTCTCCTCAATCATCTGTGCCATTATAGCTCCTCCTTCTTTTTCCTTCAAATCATCATGTTCCTCTTTCATCACATTCTCAGATTTCTCAAATTTCTTTTCTTGTTCAGCTGCAAAAAATTTTAATTCAACTGCAAAACTTTCCTGTTCAGCTGCAAAGACTTGAGTCACGTCCCTCCCAGGCTCAGTAACTTTATTTACTGTTCCATTCAGTATTGTAACATTTGTAGCCAAAACATCACTCTGTTCTTGCAACTTTCCCAAGAGAAAAAAAGTCCTCTCCAGTTCAGCCAGTGTTTTTCCACTTACAGCCATTTTGTAATGTCCTAAACCCCCTCTAGAGGGATTTTAGTTTCTTAGTATCTTCCAGTTCCAACCCAAAAGTCAAGTTAGCCTTTTCTTCTTTATTTTTAACAATTTGTTACCAAATTGTAACGAATATAACCAGCAAAGACAACAGAAACAAAGTTCTCCTTTTTCCCCAACTTTGACAGCTAGTTTGACAGCTGTCAAAGTCTTTATGTCTCTTCTGCAGGCTCTCTCACCGATCGCTCCCGGGTCTTGGGGGAGGGGTGAATTCCGCTCTCAATGTTAGCTCTTATCCTCCAGCACAATCACTTATATTGCCAAAACGTGGAGTTAATTGCTTTTATCCACAAAAAAGAAAGGTATTCTCTCAACCTTAGTTGTAAAATCCTTGCTTTAAGATGTTTACAAGGCGGGTAGGCGGACTTCCTCTTTACACCTTACCCGGTCGTGCCTAATTCCCAAAAAAATTCCCTTTTAAGTCCAATTTCCGTATTACTCATGGGTTGTTACTTTTAGTCCAAATGTTCAGAGAAAGAAGTCAGCGCTCTCCGTCCATGGCATGCGGCTTCACTCAGTAGGGGAAGCCATCGACTCACAGCACCGCACCGCTCTCCGTCCCCCGTTCCGGAGCCTTTAAAAAGGCTCCTTCACGGGTTGGGGGCGCAAATGGTGCCCGCCGAGTCACCAGGTCCACAGGCTTCAGCGCCTGTGGTTTCTGAGGGTCCCTGCGTCGCCGCCGCGGCAGGACCCGACCCCTACTAAGCCGATTCCCTCCGGAGCTTGGAGGGAATCCGCCATTAGGCGATGGCGCTAACCCAGAAGTCCTCCATACACACACATTCTTGACTGAATTGGAAATATCAGGCTCAGTTAACGTCAAAACCTGCGTTCGCATCCAAAAAAATTTTTTTTGCAGAAGATTAGATAGATAGATAGATAGATATCTTTCCAAAATCAAGTACTGCTAGTTTTTGTTTCCATTTGTTTTCCAATGTATTTCAAATCAATGAAAAAATTGGTGTGGCACAAACATATTTTTATTCTGTAAGTGTGGCCCAGAGAAAACAGTTTGAGCATCATTGAGTTACAAGAATCCGAGAAAAACCTAGCCAACCTTGAAGAACAATTTATTCTAGAATGTGACATGACTGGGTCAGACATTGAACAATATGGCATGCAAAGTTCTTGGTGACAGGCCAGTGTTATTAAAGGTTAAGAACTCAGAACACTATTTCTAAATAAAAAGAGGAAAGGACAGGAGTTTCATATTTTGACTGCCTATTTTGCTGAAGAGTCAGACATAAGAGGGAATGGTCAAAGGACAACATTCAACACAAGACTAGTTTTCTAGCTGAAATTTATGTCGCACTTTTGCGAAATGCATGACAACAGCAACCTACACGGAGCCTTAGATATTAGTTAAGCAAGTGTGCATGTGTGGACATGTGTGCACATGTGTGCATTGATTTCCATTCTGTACATCAAACAGAAGTGAAGAAGGGCAATTTCAGCCCCTATTTCCATTTTTTTGTGAGGATTCTCTGACATACCTACAGTAGAGTAAGTCCCACTGAAATCATTCGGGCTTCCTTTTTAGTTGAGATACAAAGAATTCACTGTTAGAAAAATTTGAACTGGACACGTAGAAGGAAGCAGAATCCAGGAACCAATAGAGTAACATGACACTCTTTTAGAATAAAAATTTTGTTTTTAAAACCTGTTCCTTTGGACTGTAAGTGAATGAACACCTTAGAATTCTTTTAATCGCTGTAAAATATCAAAGTGGGCTATTTTTTCAGACATTTTTTTTCTAACAACAGTTCCCCAGACATTTTTAAACATTGTGGATTCAAGCCTTGTGATAAATGCTTGACCTATGACTAAATTGCCTATTTGTTGAATTAAAAGGGATGTTTAGAGAACATGAGAACAATATTAAAGTATGTGAACTCCAACTTGTTTACTTACAACTTATACCAACAAATCAGATGTACACACCAATATGTACAAAGCTAAGCAAAATTTCATAAGACTTTTGAGAAGCATTTTCTTACTATTGGGCATAAATATTTGCACCGTTAATGATCTGGTTCACTTTGTTGACTTTGGCATGTGCCAGTTAAAATAAAGTTTGCTGAAGTTGTGGTTCAGAATAATTCATAAGAGTTGTTTGACAGTGGAACAGACTGTGGTGATCACACAGGGTCCCCGGACGTTTCACCGTCAATTGATCCCTGTGCCACCACTTTATTTCTTGCTGCCACCACCCAGGCCCTACCTGGTAAAATACTGAGTCCAGTCAGGGTTAAATTGGAACATAAACTTCTGTTTATTTATTGCAGTTTAACAAGCGTGTGGTTTTCATAAACTGTCTCAGTCAATTACAATCATGGGGTGTCTATCCAGACCTATAACTTCCGCTACCTGCTCTCACTCACTAAACTACCTTTCAGATATTTACTTGCCTTCCTAGCTCCTAACTATTCCTGACTCAGCTTATTTCGCTACACTAACTCAACCTACCCACAGACTCTATCCCAATTCACTCCCACTCAAACCAACCACCCAACTCCCAATGAACTCCTCCCTTCGCCCCTCCCAGAGCTGGTTTTATAGACCCTCTGACTCCACCCCCCTGGGTTCTGATTGGGTAACCTGTTTAACTATTTCACCTCCAGCACTCTCATATGTTAACGTCACACAGACTCCCTCAAAAGGTGGTGGACTCTCCTTTTTTGGAGGTTTTTAAACAGAGTTAAATGGATTAGATGACTCTTGGTGTCCCTTCCAACTCTACCATTCTAGGACTATGATTCTATATCACCGGCTAATACAGGCCCTGTTGGGTAGGGGTAGCTTTCAGTCCACATGTGTTTTACTCCCTATCTAGCGTTTTGATCCACCTGCATCCTCCTCCACCTTGAGTAAAAAAAGGGTGCCTGACAGTTAAGTCCAGTCGTGAATGACTCTGGGGTTGCAGTAGTCATCTCGCTTTACTGGCCGAGGGAGCCGATGTTTGCCCGCAGACCTTCTGATTGGCAAGCCCAAGGCTCTGTGGTTTAAACAATTAATGGTTCTGTTGTCTCTTCAGGCAGTGACCCTGATATATAGAGATGGACAAGCAAGACCGTGAACTCCATTCCCTACCAAAATCCATCCTGCCTCCAGTTCCCAAAATGCAATATGGGTGTCTAAAGAATTAGAGTTGAATGTAAGGAACAATATCAGATCATAACCCTGTATCTTTAGAAATGCAAAATGAAACTCAATCCACTTTTAGGTGGAGATTAAATGAGGATTTGTTAGAGGATTGGGTTTTTTTTAGAAAAAGCACAAAAAACTTTAGAAGATTATTTTGAATTAAATCTTAATAAGGATACCAAAATTCAGGTAGTATGGGATGCCAGTAAAGCAGTCGTGATATTTATTTAGAAAATACATACAGAAGGAAGCAGAGAGGATAAAAGAAAAGGGAGATTTTAGAGGCATTAATGAAAAATGAAAGAGAAGTTTGGGAACCCAGGGAATACTATAACCTATATTCCAAAAAGCTCGCTTCTCAATTGCAACTCTGACCACTCCTAGGCTAAAAACACTGAAAGAAGTCACAGCAAGGTTGGCTCAACTCACAAAAAATGTTTAGATAGTTGTCTGCACAGTTCTAGGAGAGCTAGAGACTTACTTTCTCTTTGGTGCAATTGCACCATTATAATCTGGCCTTGGTTGTGGGATAATTAAAACTGTTCCTATGACGCTGTTAGAAGAATTTAAACCCAAAAATGTTACCTTCCTTAAGGGAAAATGTAACCACCAAAAAGACACGCTTTAGGCTCTTGGTCGGGAATAAAGAATAGAGACCAAACCGGGAAATTCAAAGCAAGGTGGCTTGTAAGCCTGCTCTTTATTGCAAACAAAGAGAATTCTGTTGTAACAGGGTTCCTTGCTTCAAGAGAAGGAACCCCGAACAAGGGACAAGCCCTGATATTTATACACTTGGTTTTACATACAGGACAATGGATTACAGAAGACGTCAGGCTAGGCACAGAGTGAGTGGATTTGCAGGTGAATGACATTTCAGGGTAAACATCCATGTTAACAACAGTGCTTGTGGGTGATTTACATTGTTTTCCCTGGGTGATGTCAGCAAGAAGCTTATGCAAACTATTTTGTGACACATTTACTGGTATGTTTCTGTTTGCAGAGCAATCCGTGTGATACTTGGAGTGGGCTGATAAGGAGAGACATGATTTGAATGGTTTGCCTGTAGGCTGTCAAGGATATGCAGGATGATAGTAATGATTTTCCTTTGTAAATAAAGTTGTATTTTGTGAATGGGAGTTTGTGTTCTTTGTGAATGAATGTATAGTTTTTATGAATGAGATTCATGGCTAGCAGACTTAGTGGGTGTCGCTGCGCATTTGCGTCCATTCTCTGACAGGTTTTCGTTACTTTATCCTTCCCATGCAACATGATGGCTACATTTTACATCTAAAAGTGACAAACTTACACAGACTTACATTACTAAAGCTACATTTGATACAGACACACAAGCTCATGGGTAGGCAAACTAAGGCCCGGTAGCTGGATCCGGCCCAATCGCCTTCTAAATCTGGCCCACAGACAGGCCAGGAATCAGCGTGTTTTTACATGAGTAGAATGTGTGCTTTTATTTAAAATGCATCTCTGGGTTATTTGTGGGGCATAGGAATTCGTTCATTCCCCCCACAAGATCTGAGGGACAGTGGACTGGCCCCCTGCTGGAAAAGTTTGCTGACCTCTGCACAAGCTACTATAAAGTTCAGAAAAGTTACAGCCTTTTAGCAAAAAAAGGCAAGGTCTATACAGTGTAAAAAAGAAACGAAGGGAGGGAGGGGGACGGGAAAGGAGAAGGGGGGGAAGAGGGCAAGGAGAGAGAAATGGAGTTTACAGGTTTCGATACAGTGTGAGAGCATGTGGAAACTTCGTTGTGGCAGCAAAGATCTGTCCTTTATTAGTACAGGGACATATGCTGTTATTTTCCTTAAATCTCTTTCAACAACCCCATAGCCCAAACAGATGTTGAATAAATAAATACAACAAATGAAACAGCCAACAAGAAAGCACAGAGGCAAGGGGCAGAAGGATTTGTCGATATTCTTCTGCATGCAGCGTATGTGTTTTGTCACATACCGTGACCCCAGGCTTGGAGAACAATTTTGGTCTTGTATGCCAGATCTTTATCTCCCCCCCCCACACACATACACACCCAGGGGTCAACATCTAACGTCATGGTGTTGTCAGGTGACTGATGGGTGGGCAGTCAAGTTGGCTGGTGGAGGAGGGGTCTGCTTCACCAGCCCATCTGGCAAAGCAGCACCAGCAGGACTGAAGCCTTCACTCTCCAGTGGATGAAAGGAAGTTCAATCCACAGTGCTGCAGTTGTCCCTCCATGGAATGTGCAGATGAAGCAGCACCCAGGAGGACTGAATCCTGCCTCCCACTGGGTGATGTCTGCGGAGGGGCAGACGGCATGGTTTGGGAGAAATGGCCCGGCAGGGCAACATCATGGACCCCTGGCAGACAAAGAGGGTCCCACAGACCAGAGGTTCTCCACTTCTCTTCTCTTCTGTACCGTCCCCAGTTCAACAGGAAGACACATATACGCCTGAAGAAGGCTCTTAAGCCAGAGAGGATGGAAGGAAGATGTCTAAGTGGTGAGGTTGTAAATGTTGTGCATCTGAAATGTTTTCAAGGGTTACCAATCATTTTTAAGAGAACAATTTGACACCTCCCTTCAAATATTGTTTCCAGCTGTATAATGTGATTTTTTAAGTACAAAAACAAAGAAGAAAAATTCTAAAGACTAGGCATATAATTTTGATTCCTATTTTACCAAGGAGATGTATGTTGTATTAGAAGTAATTCAATTAAAGTTGTATCAGCGCATTAAGAGCTAAAGCAGTTGTTTATTAGGTGACCCAAGTGCTAATTCTCTCTGCTGCTGGGACAGAGGGATACACCATGTACCTTATTAAGTTATTATTTAATATTCTGCCTTTCTTTTTCCTGTCATTGGTTTTCCTAACACACATACTTATAACTAATAACACATTTGCATTTGATATACCCACGAAAATAAAACCTCACAGCAGCATCTATTATGCTACAGAGAAAAAAACAGAAAAACATCATGCTATAACTGCTGTTATCTGTATTTAACTGCAACTACTATTATAGGAAAAGGGATGTGGGTGGCACTGTGGGTTAAACCACAGAGCCTAGGGCTTGCCGATCAGAAGGTCGGCGGTTCGAATCCCCACGATGGGGTGAGCTCCTGTTGCTTGGTCCCTGCTCCTGCCAACCTAGCAGTTCAAAAGCACATCAAAGTGCAAGTAGATAAATAGGTACCGTTCCGTTGGGAAAGTAAACGGCATTTCCGTACGCTGCTCTGGTTTGCCAGAAGCAGCTTAGCCATGCTGGCCACATGACCCAGAAGCTGCATATCGGCTTCCTTGGGCAGTAAAGCGAGATTGAGCACCGCAACCCCAGAGTCATCTGCGACTGGACCTAACGGTCAGGGGTCCCTTTACCTTTACTATTATAAAGGTAAAGGTACCCCTGCCCGTACGGGCCAGTCTTGCCAGACTCTAGGGTTGTGCGCTCATCTCACTCTATAGGCCGGGAGCCAGCGCTGTCCGCAGACACTTCCGGGTCACGTGGCCAGCGTGACAAGCTGCATCTGGCGAGCCAGCGCAGCACACGGAACGCCGTTTACCTTCCCGCTGGTAAGCGGTCCCTATTTATCTACTTGCACCCGGAGGTGCTTTCGAACTGCTAGGTTGGCAGGCGCTGGGACCGAACAACGGGAGCGCACCCCGCCGCGGGGATTCGAACCGCCGACCATGCGATCGGCAAGTCCTAGGCGCTGAGGTTTTACCCACAGCGCCACCCGCGTCCCTTTTACTATTATAGGAAGGAGCAATTCAGAAAACAGTTGTCTGTCCAAGGATTTTCCAGCTGGCTTCCTCAGAAGAGTTTTTATACAGAAAGGAGCGTTTAGAAATGTGATTCCCCCCCCAAAAAAAGTGCACAATGAATATGGAGTGAGCTTGTTTTCTCCTGGTCAGGAGGATGGAACCCGAACCAATGGATTCAAGTTACAAGAAAGGAGATTTTGACTAAAGTTCAGGAAGAACTTTCTGACAGTAAGAGCTGCCACAGAAGGGGGTGGACTCTCCTTCCTTGGAGGTTTTCAAGTAAAGCTTGGATGGCCATCTGTCATTGACTTTAGCTGAGATTCCTGCATTGCAGGGGGTTGGACTAGATGACCCTCAGGATCCCTTCCAGCTCTAACAATCTAATTGGTACAGCTTGTTTTACCACCTTGTTCCCACCTCAGTTTGTTACACAGGAGAAGCAGCCCTGGGGCACCATTTCCCCTGACCCCCAGTCTGCAACCCCTACAGTATAAGCTTGAGGGAAAGTAAATGAAATGCTTGGGGCCCACTCTAAAAATACAATGTTTTATTACCATTACAGATTTCAATATCCTGGTTTGAGACGGGGAAGCAGCTTCTCTTCCCCATCTCCTCCCTCTGCACCCCCCCCCCTATTTCTTTAGATATTAACAGATTTTAAAATTTTGGTAGCTACATAAAAGCAGCATATTTTCTTCTTCTTCTCTTTTCTGTGGCTTTATTCCCCGAAAACCACCTGAAACTTTATCCTGAAGCTGCAGCAATTTAACATTTGGCTAGATTACAAAAACCATGCAAACCTTCAATGAGAAATCCCCAGGAGGCAAGCTGGAAGTTTATGTGGTCATATGCTAATTCTATAGTCCCTCAAAGTACATTAAAATGTAAAGAATAACAAATTTCTGTAATTTAGCATTTTAGACCTCTTACCAAAGCATCAAAGGGTTCTAATCTGTTGAGCAAGCACCATTTAGGAAGGCATAAAAAGAAAGATACATCATGAAAAAGGACAATCCTGAGCCAAAAAGGACTACAGAGTCAAGCTTCCCCAGGGTTGTTCCTTCAGTACCAGAGTGTGGAATATCTGGCTGGGGGGCAGCCCCCCAACTTCCCCAACCCCAGGGGGGTTCACCAGCCCCTCCCCCATCACTGACCAGGCTCCACACATTCCTCCAGTGTTTCTGCCTGCCTGGGATGAGCCTTGATCTGTAATGAAGCCACAGTGGGAAAGCAGGAACTGTAACACATGAATAGCCATCTCAGAAAAGGAGCACAGCTGGAGAGCCTGCAAGCGGGGGCTGCCAAAGGTGCTCCCAGCTGCCCGTTTTCCTTCAGAGGTTGCTCAAGGCCGCTATGCGAATGGAACAAATGCATGTGTACACAGGCACACGCCATGAAGGCGCAGCCCATAGGAAGGCATGGTCAGACCATGACGGGTCTGTTAGGTTTCTGTTATGCCACTGTGCAGTTATTGGAGTCACAAGACTCTGTTGACATTCCAGACTGTTGGAAGTCTCACGGGAGATGGGAGACGGATGTTGATGTTACTGGTTTCCTGTTTCTTTGTTTCTGTTGTTTTTTCTGTCTCTCACAGAGAGCAGACGCATATTCTTTTCTGTTCTGCATAGTTAAAAATAAACATAGCAATGTAGCACATATTTCGGCTCCTTCTGCTGTCCGGATACTCTGCGTAATGGGGAACGTGCCTGAAGCCTCATTCAAAGGCTTAGGTTGTTAATCAACGTCGGAGGAGATTCTGAAGACACGACCGGAGGAAGAGCCTGGATACAGCTCGGTCGTAAGGAGGCTCCGACAGGGTCAAGTGGACAGATGATGTCAGCTTTCTCTGCTACATGCGAAACAACCATTAGCCCAAGGCCAGCCAGCGCCTTGTGGGCTCAGGGAAGGTGCAGGCATTGCAGGCTGGGCAGAGGTTGAAGTGCTGTCTGCAGAGTAGGCCTCCTGAGATTCTGAGCCAACCTCAGAAGAAGTTGGGAGGCCTCATTTTCATAGAATCATAGGTCATGTAGTCCAACCCCTGCGATGCAGGAATCTCAACTAAAGCATTCAGGACAGGGGGCCATCCGGCCTCTGCTTAAAAGCCTCCAAGGAAGAAAAGTCCAAAACTCCCTGAGAGAATCCATTTCACTATCCAACAGCTCTCATTGTCAGAAAGTTCTTCCTGATGTTTATTTGGAATCTCCTTTCTTGTAACTTGCTCCATCTTCCATCCTCCTTGAGATATTTGAAGAGGGTTGTCATATCTCCTCTCAGTCTTCTCTTATCCAGGCTAAACATACCAGCTCCTTCAACCTTTCCACATAAGGCTTGGTTTCCAGACCCTTGATCATCTTGGTTGCCTTCCTGTGCACACGCTCCAGCTTGTCAACATCCTCCTCAAATTGTGGCGCCCAGAACTGGACACAGTATTCCAAGTGTGGTCTGATTAAGGCAGAATAGAGTGGGAATTTGACTTCCCTCAGTCTGGACACTATACGTCTGTGGATGCAGCCAAGAATAGTGTTAGCTCTTTCTTGCTGCTGCATCAAACTGTTGACTCATGCTAAGCTTGTGGTCTACTAAGACCCCTACATCCTTTTCACATGTGCTGCTGGCAAGCCAAGTACCGTATTTTCCCCTCTATAACACGCAGATTTTTTCTCCTAAAAAGGAAGGGGAAATGTCTGTGCGTGTTATTGAGCGAATGTGTGGTCCCTGGAGCCAAAAAATCAGGCAAAAATCAAATCGCGAGTCACGGAGAAGGGAAACCTGAAAAGCGGAAGCGGCTGCTTTCCTGCATTCTGCCTCAGGGTCTTACTGACCACCCTCCTCTGTTTCGTTGCTGTGTTTGCTCAAACGGAACAAAGAGCAGGGAAAGCCCCTCCCCTCCAGGCAAGCAGAGGGGAAAGCAGAGTGTCGTTCCTTCTAATTCCTGTCTGTGCTCCGGTGCTGCTGAAAACATGCAGGTGGGGGAGAGAGAGAGAGAGAGAGAGAGAGAGAGCTGGCTGGTTTGGGTGCTTGGGTGGGGGGAAACTTTTGCCTTTCTTTCCTCCCTCCCATTAAATCCCTCTCCTGTATTCTTAGCCAGCTGCTTCTCTGCACACCCCTCTCATGCTCCTTTTCCCTTCTTTGTTTTTCCTTCCCTCCCCACTTAAAATGTGGTTACAAAGCATAGATCCACATGGATCCTCAGGATCTTTGCATTGGGTCACCCCAAATTCACCATCAGATCACATAGCATGTCCATGGCTACAGCCTGCCCCCCCAAAATCACACACCCACTGTTGCCTGGGGCTGCAATGGTGCAAAAACGTGGTTAAAAAGCATGGATCCACATGGATCCTCAGGATCTTTGCATTGGGTCACCCCAAATTCACCATCAGATCACATAGCATGTCCATGGCTACAGCCTGCCCCCCAAAAATCATGCACCCACTGTTGCCTGGGGCTGCAATGGTGCAAAAACGTGGTTAAAAAGCATGGATCCACATGGATCCTCAGGATCTTTGCATTGGGTCACCCCAAATTCACCATCAGATCACATAGCATGTCCATGGCTACAGCCTGCCCCCCCAAAATCATGCACCCACTGTTGCCTGGGGCTGCAATGGTGCAAAAACGTGGTTAAAAAGCATGGATCCACATGGATCCTCAGGATCTTTGCATTGGGTCACCCCAAATTCACCATCAGATCACATAGCATGTCCATGGCTACAGCCTGCCCCCCAAAAATCATGCACCCACTGTTGCCTGGGGCTGCAATGGTGCAAAAACGTGGTTAAAAAGCATGGATCCACATGGATCCTCAGGATCTTTGCATTGGGTCACCCCAGATTCACCATCAGATCACATAGCATGTCCATGGCTACAGCCTGCACCAAAAAAATCACGCACCCACTGTTGCCTGGGGCTGCAATGGTGCAAAAACGTGGTTACAAAGCATGCATCCACAGGAATTCTCAGGATTTTTGCATTGGGTCACCCCAAATTCACCATCAGATCACATGTCTGTGGCCACAGCATGAAGCACAAAAATGATACATCCACTGTTTCATTCAGAATGTTTTTTCCCTTGTTTTCCTCCTCTGAAAACGATGTGTGTGTTATGGTCAGGTGCGTGTTATAGAGCGAAAAATACGGTATATCCCATCTTATATTTGTGCATCTGGTTCTTCCTGCATAAGGGCAGAACCTTACATTTGTCCCTGCTGAAATTCATTTTGTTAGCTTGTGCCCAGTTTTCCAATCTGTTAAGGTCATATTGAATCCTGATTCTATCTTCCCATGTATTATCTACCCCTCCCAGTTTGGAGTCATCTGCAAATTTAGGGAGCATCCTCTCAGTCATTTATAAAGACGTTGAACAACAACGGGTCCAGGACAGAACCCTACGGCACCCCACTTGTCACTTTTTTCGAGGATTTTGAGGGTTCCTTGGGTTCTGTCTATCAACCAGCTACAAATATGGCTTATTTACACATATATACAGCCTGAGCCTACTTATGGGGGGGGGGCTCACAGCAGCACCCCATAGAACAACTTATTCCATAATAACAGCACCTTCCTTTCTCTGCAGCCTCTCTTGCACTGCAGAGCATAACCCAGCCTAACTGCCCCATTCTTTGTTTCCTGGTTGCCTGACTCCAGCTCTAAGCCCATAGCTTCGCTGCTTTCCTTTTCTACCTCAGGGAGAGGCCTCACATTTGCATTCTCACACATATTTCCTTTGATACTGTGTTGTGTTCACACCTAATCCTTTGATACTCCCTGTTTATCCCCTTCGGGCAGTCACCTCACAAGGAAGTCAGCCTTTGTGTTCATTAACACTTGTTGATTTGGCTAAGATTACAATGTCCAAGACACCAACCCAGGAAGTGTGCCTAGGTTAATTAACTCTACACACATGCTAATTCCAGGGGTTTAACAATGGCTAGTCCACATCTTGAGGGATGCGGGTGGCGCTGTGGTCTAAACTACTGAGCCTCTTGGGCTTGCCAATCAGAAGGTTAGCGGTTTGAATCCCCGCGACGGGGTGAGCTCCAGTTGCTCAGTCCCAGCTCCTGCCAACCTAGCAGTTCAAAAGCATGCCAAAAAGTGCAAGCAGATAAATAGGTACCGCTTTGGCAGGAAGGTAAACGGCGTTTCTGTGTGCTGCTCTGGTTTCAGTGTTCCATTGCGCCAGAAGCGGCTTAGTCATACTGGCCACATGACCCGGGAAAACTGTCTGTGGACAAACGCCGGCTCCTTCAGCCTGTAAAGCGAGATGAGCACCGCAACCCCAGAGTCACCTGCAACTGGACTTATCTCTCAGGGGTCCTTTACCTTTACCTTTTAGTCCACATCTTAAATATGCATGTGTCTTTCTATTACCTGTCCTAACACACCAGTTCTAATTAAATACAAACATTTATTAAACACAAGCATTTAGCCCCCCCCCCCCCCCAGATCTATAACAATAATATTAGGAAATCCCTGTAATGGCTTCATGTACTTTCATTCATCCATTGTATGCTGCAGAATTCAGATATTTCAGTTTCCTAGTAAGTAAAGTTGCTCGTGTGCAGTCATATGACACCAAACATTTTAACAAAGCAAATTTACTCTTCTGCACCATTGAGACTATGCAGATCAGTTTGGCATTTAAATGTATAAACCAGAGGTCGGCAACCTAAGGCCTATGGCCATTCTGTGGATCGGCGTGGGGATTCCGTGCTTTTTTCCCGCGGTGCCATTTTTTTTCTCGCTGCAGCGACCGACTTCCGGAAGTGTGTGCGCATGCACACAGACGCTCCTCCATCCCGGAAATGTGCTGGAAATAGTGTGTGTGCCTACACAGGCGCGCACGCTCTAGCCCAATGAGAGGTCTGCCAGGGAGTGGACCGGCCTGGCCTCAAAAAACATTGTTGACCCCTGGTTTAAACAAATGTGTCGCAGTTCACCCAACATTATGTGTCCTGCTTCTGTTTCCCTGTAAGGTCACAATGACTTTAACTTGTTCTGTGAGCCTAGATCTGAGTGTTTTCTTTCATTATGAAAACCCAAAGTACTCATGTAAAAATCTATTTCCAACTGCTGCAAACCCATGTTTTATCCCATGTTGATG